>NC_066579.1:139101853-139732248 GCF_024323335.1 Lathyrus oleraceus | reverse complement strand
AAAACTGGCCTGAATGCCACAAGTACTTCGACCTGAATGTCGGAAACTTCTTCGATCTGAAAATCGGAAACTGGCCTGAATGCCACTTCGGTCTGGATACTTGGAACTGGCCTGAATGCCACAAGTTGCATCGACCTGAATGTCGGAAACTTCTTCGATCTGAAAATCGGAAACTGGCCTGAATGCCACTTCGGTCTGGATATCGGGAACTGGCCTGAATGCCACAAGTTGCATCGACCTGAATGTCGGAAACTTCTTCGATCTGAAAATCGGAAACTGGCCTGAATGCCACTTCGGTCTGAATACCGGAGAATTGGCCAGAATGCCACTTCGGTCTGAATACCGGAGAATTGGCCTGAATGCCACTTCGGTCTGAATACCGGAAAATTGGCCTGAATGCCACTTCGGTCTGAATACCGGAAAATTGGCCTGAATGCCACTTCGGTCTGAATACCGGAAACTGGCCTGAATGCCACTTCGGTCTGGATACCGGAAACTGGCCTGAATGCCACTTCGGTCTGGATACCGGAAACTGGCCTGAATGCCACTTCGGTCTGAATACCGGAAAAACTGGCATGAATGCCACTTCGGTCTGGATACCAGAAACTTTCATGCCTGTCAGCATCGGCAGAAATAGGGAAAATGATAATTGAGGCGGCACATGGGCCGACGACCCATGCTGGGGATAGTAAGTCATGAACAACCTTCAGTCTGAGCACTGGAAACAAACTTCTGGCTTGTCACTTGGGATACCGAGAATGTTTTTATGCTTACATGCGTATGTTTGAATTTTGCGATGGCGTAATGCTCCATGAAAATGGAAATGCTACGCGATTTGGGAGGATGCAATGCAATATGATTCTACATGCAAGGATGCGAAATGCTGGGGAAAATGCCAAGCCGAAGCAAGGAATCCTGTTGGGGAAATGACCGGCCGCGCGGTGTTCTGACGATAACGAAATACCGAGACTCTGACTGGGGAGAGAATGTCACTGAAAACCTGTTGTTGGGGAAAGCGATAGTGGTTCTGGCAACCATAATCTACGAGAGATGACTCAGCAGGAGGGGGCAACCATCGATACGGTACCGAGGTTATACTTCCAGGAAAGAGATCATCGATCTGGGATCGTAATCCTCGATCTGGCATCGAACTCTGAGGAGCAGCTGCTTCTGCTGGGAAGATACAGTCTGGTACTGTCAACTCCGCTGGTGAGTGTAGCCTGGCACTGTCAACTCTACTGGGGAGTGTATAGTCTGAAGCACATGTTAACTTCGCTGGGGATATACAGTCTGGCACTGTTAACTCTGCTGGGGATATACAGTCTGGCACTGTTAACTCCGCTGGGGATACACAGTCTGGCACTGTTAACTCTACTAGGGAGTGTATAGTCTGAAACACATGCTTGGGAGGCACCGTAGTGAGAACCTGCTGGGAATCTTAAGGAAATGCCCCGAGTGTACCTGTTCTGAATAGATGATTTAAAGTACTTAAAATTTACAGCAATTTTAAATGTTCATTGAGCATGTACCTGTAAAGCTCTTATGTTTCATGATGCAATGTTTATCAAAAATTCGGACGTCATTTTTGCAAACAAAACAGTAAAATGAAAATGAACACAGAGATGTACTGAATAACATGATTTTATTGATTGAATGGCCTCTGAATAGGCATTTACATCAGGAAGCAATCCCTGGAAAGAGGTAATTGCACAAAAGATAAAATATAAATTAATCTAATGGCAATGTGAAATGGATTTCTATTGGGTTCCAATTCTGCTATGACTTGCCCGTCTTCAAGATTCTCTAGATGATCAGCCTTCGGAAAAAAGTGATTGGACTGTTTCTTGCCTTTTGAAAGTTTCCAATCACCGACATGAGATGAGATTCAGAACTAACTCAGAACGCAGTCATTCGCTTAATCCCTAACTTTTGCCTGGATTGCCCTTTTCGGGTTTTCAATCCACCGGGATACCCATTTTTGCCTAAGTTGCCTTCTCAGGTTTTCAACTTATCGGGTGTACGATCTTTTCATTTTTGAATCCCTAATTTTTGCCCGAACCTTTTCATTTTCTTGGTTCGTCGGGATGCCCATTTTTGCCTGGACTGTTCTTTTTACCGTCCAGTGGGTCTATTTTATGCGAAGTATTTTTTAACTGCGTCTGAGTTTACCGGGGAAGTGAAGTCTTCTCCATCCATCGTTGCGAGCATTAAGGCCCCTCCATCAAAAACCTTGGTGACAATATAAGGTCCCTCATAGTTAGGAGTCCACTTGCCCCTGTGATCCGTCTGAGGAGGAAGGATCCTTTTCAACACTAAATCTCCGACTTGGAAACGACGAGGACGCACTTTCTGATCAAAGGCTCTCTTCATCCGACTCTGATACAACTGCCCATGACAAATGGCTGCCATTCGCTTCTCTTCGATAAGACTCAACTCATTGAACCTTGTCCGAATCCATTCAGCTTCATCTAGCTTGACATCCAACAGGACTCTTAGAGAAGGAATCTCCACTTCAACAGGTAGGACTGCTTCGATACCATACACCAGGGAGTAAGGGGTTGCCCCGGTCGATGTACGTACTGAAGTGCGGTACCAATGCAAGGCGAAGGGTAGCATCTCGTGCCAATCTCTGTACGTAACGACCATCTTCTGCACAATCTTCTTTATGTTCTTATTTGCTGCCTCAACAGCACCGTTCATCTTAGGACGATAAGGGGAAGAATTGTGATGCTGAATGTTGAAGTTCTGGCACAACTCCTTCATCATTTTGTTATTGAGATTGGAACCATTATCAGTAATGATTCTCTCGGGAATCCCATAACGACAAATGATTTCTTTCTTGATGAATCTGGCAACCACATGTCTGGTGACATTCGCGAACGACGCTGCTTCGACCCACTTGGTGAAATAGTCGATGGCAACAAGGATGAAGCGATGCCCATTGGAAGCGGTCGACTCAATCTTTCCAATCATGTCAATGCCCCCACATAGCAAACGGCCACGGCGAAGACATCACATTCAGAGGATTCGGCGGTACATGCACCTTATCAGCATAAATCTGGCATTTATGACACTTCCGGGCATACTTGAAACAATCTGATTCCATGGTCATCCAGTAATAACCCGCCCTCAACAATTTCTTAGCCATTGCATGTCCGCCGGCATGAGTACCAAAGGAACCTTCATGAACTTCCTGCATTAACATGTCCGCCTCGTGTCTGTCCACGCATCTGAGCAAAACCATGTCGAAGTTCCTCTTATACAGCACATCGTCTTTGTTCAAGAAGAAACTGCCTGCCAATCTTCTCAAAGTTTTTCTGTCATTGTTGGATTCCCCTGCAGGGTACTCTTGATTCTTCAGAAAGCATTTGATGTCGTGATACCAGGGCTTATCATCAACTACCAGTTCAGCAGCAAACACATACGCGGCCCTGTCAAGGCGCATTACATCGATCCTGGGAGCATGGTTCCACCGAACCACCTTGATCATGGAGGATAGAGTAGCAAGAGCATCTGCCATCTGGTTCTCATCACGAGGTATATGATACAGCTTTACCGTTGTGAAGAAAGTCAACAGTCTTCTCGTGTAATCTCTGTAGGGGACCAGAGTGGGCTGGAGAGTGTTCCAATCACCATTTACTTGATTGATCACTAGAGCTTAATCTCCGAAGATGTCCAGAGTCTTGATTCTCAGATCAATGGCTTGCTCAATACCCAAGATACAGGCCTCGTACTCAGCTTCATTATTGGTGCACTCGAAAGTCAGACGAGCGGTGAAAGGCATGTGGGCACCTTTCGGAGTTGTAATGACAACACCAATTCCACTTCCTTTGGCGTTGACGGCCCCATCAAACGTTAAAATCCACTTTTCATCTGGATCAGGTCCCTCCCCAACAACTGGCTCTTCACAGTCTTTCATCTTGAGGAACATGATGTCTTCATCTGGGAAATCAAACTTCATCGGCTCATAGTCTTCAATCGGTTGTTGAGCAAGATAGTCTGACAGAATACTCCCTTTGATGGCTTTCCGGGATGTATACTGGATGTCATACTCTGTCAATACCATTTGCCAACGAGCAACCCTTCCGGTGAGAGCTGGCTTCTCGAATATATACTTGACTGGATCTATCTTGGAGATCAGTAAGGTTGTGTGAGTCAGCATGTATTGTCTCAATCGCTTAGCAGCCCATGCAAGTGCACAACATGTCTTTTCAAGCATTGAGTATCTCGACTTGCAGTCTGTGAATTTTTTACTCAGGTAGTAGATGGCATGCTCTTTTCTACCTGTCTCGTCGTGTTGACCGAGAACACAACCCATAGAATTGTCAAGTACTGTCAAGTACATAATCAGTGGTCTCCCTGAGACTGGAGGCATAAGGATAGGAGGATTCTGCAAATACTCTTTTATCTTTTCAAAAGCCCTTTGACAATCGTCGTTCCACCTGATAGCCTGATCTTTCCTCAACAATTTGAAAATTGGCTCACACGTGGCTGTTAGGTGAGAGATGAACCTTGCAATGTAGTTCAACCTTCCTAAGAAACCACGGACTTGCTTCTCTGTTCTTGGCTCCGGCATTTCTTGTATTGCTTTCACTTTGTCAGGATCCACCTCAATCCCTTTTCCACTAACAATAAAACCCAGTAGCTTCCCAGATCTCACCCCGAAAATGCACTTGTTCGGATTAAGCCTCAGCTTGAATTTCCTTAAACGCTCAAACAGCTTCTGCAGATTCACCAGATGTTCTTCTTCTGTCTGAGATTTGGCAATCATATCGTCCATATAAACCTCGATTTCATGATGAATCATATCATGGAACAGAGTCACCATAGCTCGTTGATATGTTGCCCCAGCGTTTTTCAGACCAAACGACATCACCTTGTAGCAGAAGGTGCCCCACGGGGTTATGAAAGTTGTCTTCTCCATGTCTTCTGGTGCCATCTTGATTTGGTTATAGCCAGAAAAGCCATCCATGAAGGAGAATACCGAGAACTGAGCTGTGTTATCCACCAAAACGTCGATGTGAGGTAATGGGAAATCATCTTTAGGGCTAGCTCTATTCAGATCCCGGTAGTCGACACACATCCGTACCTTTCCATCCTTCTTAGGTACTGGAACGATGTTTGCGACCCATGGCGGATAATTGGTAACCGCTAGGAACCCTGCATCTAACTGTTTCTGCACTTCTTCCTTTATCTTTATAGCCATCTTTGGTCTTGTTCTTCTGAGCTTCTGCTTGACCGGAGGACAACCCTCTTTGAGAGGTAAACGGTGTACCACAATGTCTGTGTCAAGCCCTGGCATATCCTGATAAGACCAAGCGAAGACGTCAACATACTCTTGCAACAGTTCAATCAACCCCTTCTTCACATCATCTTCCAAAGCAGCCCCTATCTTTATTTCTTTCTTGACGTCCTCGGTGCCAAGATTAATCACTTCAGTAGACTCTTGATGCGGTTGAATGACCCTCTCCTCTTGCTTTAACAGCCTGGCAAGTTCTTCAGGGAGTTCACAGTCTTCATCACCCTCTTCTTCAGCTTGGAAGATTGGGTTTTCGAAGTCGAAGCGAGCCATAGCAGAACTGTTATCAATAGGATCCGGTGATGTGCGTCTGCATGAGTGACGGTATGTGCTTATGAGTGTGAACAGTGAGTGAAAACTAAACAAAACATTGCCAAATATTTTTATTCTTTTGAAATTTTGAAAACTGTAAAAATAGAAAAACAGTGAACAAGATTTTGAATGCAAAAGACGTCCTTCATTTATGATAAACAATGCAGGTATTCACATAGATGAGCCCTACAATGAGTCATTACGCCCTGGGCGGAACGTAAGACTTGGACATGCATGAATAAACAAAGAAAAATTACTCCTCTAGAAGAGTGACTTGGACAATTTCCTCGGAAGACCAATTGTTGATGACTTCACCAGGGATCCTCGGACGCACCCAATTGTCGATGTCGCAATCACTATCTCCATTTTCATCGTTGATCGCAGAGATCTGGCCATATTGGATGACGCCAGCACTGGAGAAAGTAATCGGCCCCTGACGAGTCTGAAGTGCTGAAGTTGTAGAAGTCAGCGCTGGTTGATACCCAATCCCGAACTTGTCGTCTTTCATTGGTAACTCCAACAGACGCCCCCAACCAGGAGCAACACCTGAATCCACCAAGGCTTGCGCCTGCTTGAAAGATGAGATAGGGGCTCCTGCTTTAGACCCTTCCACCGGAGCTGCGTCCTTGATCTGAACTGACTCAAAGGCCTGACAGAGAGTCTCTTGAATTTCACCTTCCACCTCTACATACTTGAATGTAGACAGGTTACTGACCAGGATGTCCTCCTTACCACAGACAGTGATAATTCTTCCATTGACCGGGAACTTAATCTTCTGGTGTAGAGTTGAAGAGACTGCCCCAGCATTGTGGATCCAAGGACGACCTAGAAGGCAACTGTACGAGGGACTGATATCCATCACATAGAATACGGTGTTGAAGGTTTGTGATCCAATCTGAATTGGCAATTCTACCTCTCCAAACACCGACCTCTTAGAACCATCGAAGGCTCTCACCATGAGATCGGAAGGTTTCAAGATCAAACCTTCTACTTCTAACCTTGACAGGGCTCTCTTGGGTAGCACATTGAGAGAGGAACCTGTATCCACCAGAACATGTGATAACACAGTGTCTTTGCATTCCATTGAGATATGCAAAGCTTTGTTATGGTTGCGTCCAGCTGGTGTTAAGTCAGAATCAGTAAAGCCCAGCCCGTTGCTTGCATGAACATTTGCAATGATCCCTTCTAGCTGGTTTACTGAGATCTCCTGAGGCACATATGCAGCATTAAGGACCTTCAGAAGTGCCTCCGTGTGCCTCTGAACACAACAGGAGTGAGAGAATGGATATCTTAGACGGCGTCTGAATCAACTGATCGACTACTTTGTAGTCGCTTTTCTTTATAATTCTTAAGAGCTCGTCCACATCCTTCACAAAAGTGGGCTCAGAACCAGCTTGGGGTGCAGAGGTACCCTCATTTACAACTTGCTTGCCTTTGGCCTTAACCGCGGCATCAGTGCTCTCAGCTTGGGTAACGGGTGGCGAGAATAGTCTGCCACTCCTGGTGAATCGCCCGATTCCACCAACATTGTCCACTGCGGGACCTTCAACTTCGAGTTCAGACTTTTGACCCTCTTCTACCTTCAAAGGTCGTTCCACCCCATGATCGTGTGTGTATACATTCCCCCCATAATGCCAAGGAATGGCCCTATCGCTTGTGAAAGGTAAAGGACCAGGGGTTGTGATTGTCATAGCGGTTGGTCGCGCTGGTAGCGCTGGTTGTGCTTCTGGCACACTGATCTGATTAGTCGGGTAAAAGATGGTGATAGTAGCGACATCATAGTCGTACTCAGGAATCTCGTTCATTGAAACAAAAACATCCGGAACACCGGAATCAAGTTCAATTACATCAAAATCAGACACAATGTTTGGTATATCAACAACAACATTTGGAAAATTAAATACATCAATGGGAAATACACAATCAGCAGGAACAACATCTGTGAATTCTTCAACAGCATCTTCAAACACCTCTTCAACTACCCCTTCAGCAAACTCTTTGACAGACAAGTCTTCAACTTGGAGGGTACCATTGTCAAGCAAGACCTGGATACCTCGTTGCAGTTTCAAGCAACCCTTGCCCTGCATAGCACAATCCAAACAACCCTTCCCACAACCGGGGAAAACATCGGCTTTCAGCAAGCATTCCTTAATTTCCAACAACAGAGTCTTCAACTTCAACACATCCTTAGCAGACTTGGCTTCTTCCTCCAGCATATTCACATTTGTACCACCATGCTGTGGCATGGGATTGTTGACGACATTAGGAGCCGGTGCAAGGTTGATAGCCTTTGAATCTATGAGGTCCTGAACTTCGTGCTTAAAAGCTTTGCAGTTCTCAATATTGTGGCCAGGTGCCCCAGAGTGGAAACTACACCTAGCATTGGCATCGTAACCCGCCGGAAGTCTACCAACCGGAGGAGCCAGAGTGTGTAGCTGCACAAGTTGTAGCTGTTGAAGACTAGCAAGCAGTTGAGCGCACGACATTGGAAGAGTGTCGAAACGCCGGTCCATCATCCTCTGCCTCTGTTGATAGGTGGGTCTGTTACCTGGTTGTTGTTGTTGTTGATACTGAGCTTGCTGATGTTGTGGTTGTTGTTGTTGTTGTAGTGGTGCTGCAGCTGGAATGGTCACAGCCGCAACATACGGTCGCTGATGATAGTTTTGAAAATTATTCCTTTGGTTATTCCTATTTTGATATGAAGACACAGAATTCACGCCCCCTTCCCTCTGCTTCTGTCCTCCCATAAAGGGCTTCTTTACTCCTGATGAAGATCCACCTCCATTGTGGCTCTTGTAGGTCTTCAGTTAATTCTCTACCCTCTCTCCGGTAGAGACCACATCAGCAAAATTGGAGGCATTGCAACCCACCAGACGCTCCAGGTAAGGTCCAGGCAACGTATTCATGAACATGTTGGCCATTTCCTTTTCCAACATGGGAGGTTGAACACGGGAAGCTGTCTCCCTCCAGCGTTGAGCGTATTCCCTGAAGCACTCATTGCTTTTTAGAGACAGGTTCTGGAGTTGAGTTCTATCTGGGGCCATGTCTGCATTATACTGGTATTGCTTCACAAAAGCCTCCGCCAAATCCCTCCAACAACGGATGTGAGCTCTATCCAACCTCATGTACCATTCCAGGGATGCCCCAGCTAGGCTGTCCTGGAAGAAGTACATAAGTAGCTTCTCGTCATCAGAGTATGCAACCATCTTTCGGAAGTAGGCCTGCACGTGGGTCTTCGGGCAAGAGCTACCATTGTACTTATCAAAGATTGGGACTTTGAACTTCGGTGGGACCCTCACGCCTGGGACCAATCCCAAGTCAGAAACATCTACCCCCAGAGGGTTTTGTCCTTCCACCGCCTTCAGCCTCTCCTCTAATCTCCTGAACATGGGATCCATGCCATGGCCCATGCCAAAGTCTTCTGGCAGCAAGAACTGATCATCTTGATCATCGTGAATGGGTTGTTGATCGTGGTTGTTATGTGGGATCGGGACAGGCCCCGGTCCATTAACCTCTGCAATTGGAGGATCAGTCACGACCTCTGGTTGAGTAGTTGCGGGATTCCTTTGTATCATTTGTCTAATCTCCTGCTGTCCTTGCGCTACTCCCTGAACCACGTCCATGAACTGGTTCATGCGGACCCTCATCTCAACAAGTTCTGCTTGTAGACCCTCCATAGCTTTCTGCTGGTTTCTGCGGGTTCCGTACCGGTGGATTCCTGAATCAGCTATCCTGCTAGTGGAACACCAAATAATATGAGAACACCGCGGCGACACCTGTTATGCAAGAATATGCAAATGAATATGTTAATGCAATGACATATTTATCACTTCCAAAAAGGTATTCTACCCCCTTGATTCCGGTCTCACGAGAAGATCGAGCCATAGATAAACTTCGGAGATCAAGATGCAATAGAGAGAAGGTCTTCATACAAATGAGTTCAAGGAAAGGGGCCTTAGCCGAAAATACATCAAAAGAGGATCTCCACAACAAGCCTGTGGATCATCACTACACAACAACAAAGCAATAAGTAAAGGGAGGAGCAATAATCAGGACTCAGCCTCTTGTGTACAAACCATGAGGACTGCTCCTCACTTCAGCCAGCAATGCTATCGTGTCAGGATGATCTGGGAATTCTATCAAACGCCGGATAAGCAGATTCCTTTGGTGAATAACTCCATCCAACTCGTTGTTGTGCTCTCTGTAGTAATTCCCATCATCTTCTCCGAACACCTCTTCAAGTCTGGATTTCTTCAAACCTGCCAACACCTTAAGTTCTTCAATCTGTCCTCGAGCCTCATTAAGTTGATCGGTGACGTAACCATTGGTAAAACGGGCGCACAGAAGCTCATTGTTCTTCTCCTTCAGTAAAGTCTTCAATTTCTCCATCTGTCCAGTCAGTTCGGTCACCATCTCCTCCTCCTTTTCCTTCCGAGAAATTGAAAATGCATCCCATCGCTCTTGCCACCCAGCTAATTTACCATGAGCATCCATTAATTGTTGCTTGACTCGCCTCAACTCAGAACTGGATGATCCCAAGGCCTTGTCTGTCTTCCTGAAGAAGTCCACCTCCACAGCTAATTTCCTTTCTGCTTCCCCTTGCAATCTGACAGCTTCCCCCTTCTGATATTCTGCCTCATGGAATTGATGCATATAGTCTTGCAACTTCACACTTAACTCCGAGTTTTCAATTTGAAGCTCCTCCATGGCTTTCTTCAATTTGTCATACTCCTCTCGGCTCACCATTGTTGACTGCGCATGAGTAGGTGGATACAAAGGTTCTTCAATAGGAAACGGCAGACCAAACTCTTCGACTCTTCCTTGAAGCCATTCTCCATGCTAAGGGTAAGTTCTACAATCTCCTTTTCCAAGCACAGTTCTTCCTCTCTTGATCACCTTGAGCCAGGCCTCAGCTGCCTTACGGGATACAGTCAAATCAGGCGAAGAATGGAAAAATAGAGATTCTTCCACATCCTTTTCCAAGGGCGGAGTTCTTAAAGCATATCCAAACTGTCTGACTGCTAGAGAAGGATTATAGTTGATTCCTCCTCTTCTTCCTACCAACGGTACATTTGGGAAGTTCCCACAACTGTGAATAATATCCGCCCGAAGCAAGCTCCGGTCAGACCACCAAGAAATATCTTCAGCTCTCAACCCCATTAATCTCTTCGACCAACTCAACGAGTCCTCGACATCAACGAACGCTCCTGACTTGGGTAGGTGAGAACTGAACCACTTATGAAACAAGGGTGCACAACAATTCACCAATCCTCCCCTTCTATTCTCATTCCTGTGATGCACTGAATGAAAGAAATCTCCTAGCAAGGTCGGCACTGGATTTCCCAACACGAAGAGGCGTATTGCGTCCATGTCCACAAATTTGGCAACATTAGGGAACAGGACAATCCTATACACACAAAGAGCTAACACAGCATTGAAACCCCTCTGGTCACCATCTTCAAGTTTCTTCTTTGCTTCTCCCAGCAAGAAACTCAAATGAAAACCACTGACTCCTCCCTTTTGACACATATTAGCCTTCAAGACTGATTTCCCCAAATATGTGGCCGAAGCAACCATGCTGAGATCGGGCTGAAACTCAGAACTGTAGAACAACAACTGTGACTTGATAGGAACTCTGAGAACACTGGAAATCTCCTCCAAGGTAGGGACCAAAATATAATCCGGGAATGTGAAACACCTCAATGGAGGGTCATAGAACTGCAGCAGTGTGAAGAGAGCATCATGTTGATCCTTGGAAAGAACCGTGACGAAACTTAGAATCAAACCGTAATCCTCCCGGAATTCTTCTAGAGAATCGTGATCTATTAACTTCATCAGTTGTTGAATAGGCTCCAAACAAACCACTGGAAACTTGTAAGCGACGTGTCTCTTTCTGCCAATGTCCATCGTAGAAAAACCAGAGAACCCCGACCGGAATCAAGAAGAAGATGTAAACCCCCTAGAAATGGATAAACATGTGTTAAATGATATGAATGCAGAATGATGCGATGCAATGCAGTGACATGGAAATCAGGACTGCTGTATCCGCTTGAGCAACTGTCGGGTTGCACTGTCTGAAGAGAAAACCCACTGAAGAATAAGATCAAAACTCCGCTCTAGAAAACCGGGTTGGTTGGAGGTTAAGGTTTTCCTGAATTTAGCCCGCCCCTCACTGGTAGGTTCTAAGAACAGAAGTTTGTCAGCTTCAGCCCTTCAGTCGAGAATAATACGTTTACCACTGAAGGTTTGGCATTATTACGGGATAAAAGACCTCTGCTGACTCCCCTCAACAGGACATCCTAAAGCAAGTTCCCAGTCTCGGGGTCCTCGGATTGAGCAGCGAGAATGCGCCCACCAGAGCTAACATAAATGCGTCTCGGAGGAGAGGCCTCGACTGAGTTCTCGGGAAATGGTCACCAGAGTCGACGATTTCTACAGGAATATTTGTCGTTATGGAACACCCATAGGACAGAATATATCCAACAGAAACCTCGTCTGGAATGTGGGTTTCATGAACGACTTAACGTAGCAACATACCACGCAAGCCTCATGACTATCCACTCTAACACCTATGTGTACACTCAAGCCTGGGTAGTGGGCTTATCTCTCATAGAACAATCCCAACCCAACAAACAAACAACCCACAGAACCCACAGATACAACAAACATATGTACATGAATGCAATAAGGTAAAGCAGGTAAATGCTGAAAATAAATAACTGTACAAAAGAATAAACACCCAACAAACAAGAAACCTACAAAAGCTAGGAGGGACTCGCTTAGGGAAACCAGAGATTCTGGGTTCGGTCCCCAGCAGAGTCGCCAGCTGTCGCAGCCTGAAAAATACAGTATGCGAAAAAACAACCGGCGAGAAAGAAATGACAGAAGAGTCGCCACCGTGCGTTATTTATCCCAAAGGAGGGAAAGGAAACGCTCGAAGTAAACCTGGAGAAAAGGAAAGGAAAAGACAAGGTCTCGCAACCAAATCTTGGGTTCGGGAGTCGATTATGCGAAGGGAAGGTATTAGCACCCCTACGCATCCGTAGTACTCTACGGGATCCACTCTTGTTGTTTCTTGTCTAAAGGGTGTGTGTTTATCTAATGTACTATTTACTAAAAGAAAGGGTCAAAGAAAATGACTCGCATAGATGTCGCATCCATTGCATACGTATCTCATCTGAATATGAGAATCAGAGTCTTCGTAGCTCGGCTACCTAGGGGTTAAAGAGATGTGTGCTCGCTAAGACGTCGCGTCTTATGCCTACGTATCTCATCGGGAATAAGAATCAGAGCAAAACGTAGTTCAACTAACTATGGGAACAAAGGGTCTCGATTGCAACTAGGGCAAGAGAAAGGGAAGGTCTCGATCGCAACGAGGGCGAGAGAAAGGATCGCAACAAGGGCGAAAGCAAACAAGGATTAGTTGTTAGTCGTTAGTCAAACTCGGCAAGACATCGCATCTTGTGCCTACGTATCTCATCTGAACATGAGAATCAGAGTTGCCGTAGTTCGGCTCACGCACGCCGAAACAAACACACGCACAAACGCTGAGATGTCAAAACAAACACACAGACAGGCAAACGTGGAATCCGAACGCCAATCGCTGGACTTACATCAGATTCCGAACCAAACAAAACCACACTGGAAACCAGATGCCACTTGATGGACTTATACCGGACTCCAAGCACACAACAATAGGATACGGAATGCCAATCGCTGGGCTTACATCCATATCCTAACACACACAAGAAGAAACAAGCAACAAGTTACTAAGGAGTCGGGAACTCGAGCCTAGCAACTGTCAAGCAAACACACACAAAAAAGGAAAAGGGTGCCCGGAGAGATCTCGCACGATCTCCTGCCTACGTACCTCATCTGGTATGAGAATCAGGGCGACATAGTTCCCCTTTATAGGGATTGCCATCTGAATATGGACTTACAAAGGAGGACACCAGTCGTGTCAAAGGAGAGTGGGCGATGTGTTCACGTCCTAGCAGTAGGTGTCGCAGCTCGCTGAATCGAGTCTTAGGCAGTTACCTCTTTGCAATAGAATGGACTACATGCCACAAGATCGGAGACGCTCGGAGAAGTCTAAAAATGGGGGAGCTCTGCCCTAGAGTTGTCATGCAATGTGTACTTAAGTGTTAGGATTTACAAATGGGAATATCTACCTAATGTTAGCATGCAAAGAATATGGGAATTCTACCTATGTTATCATACAAAAGGATATGGGGATTCTACCTATGTTATCATACAAAAGGATATGGGAAACCTACCTATGTTATCATACAAAGGGTTATGGGAAACCTACCTATGCTATCATACAAAGGGTTCTATCTAATGGGTGCTACCTAATCGGAACAAGAATCGACGAATGGAGCAAGGAGAAGTGTTAGGGATAAGGGTAGATGGCGATGCATGAAGCAATCGACTTACAAGGTTGATGGCGATGCATAAAGCAATCGACTTACAAAAGGATGGATGAATACCTGCTGGTTCTGTTAGGTTTTGAAAAATGATTACTCGACGTTGGATCGAGGTTTTGGTCTTGTTTTGAAATGGTTATCGGATGTTCATTTTTATTTCTTGTATTAACAGATGAATGAAGAATGAAAGAATATTATACATTTCATGGGAGAGGGATACATTTGTTATGAATGGGGATTGTTCATGGCAAACAAACAATAATAATACATGCCTCAAACACCATACAAGTAGGCCACAGTTAATCAAACAAGTAAGATATAAACAAGTATATAATCGAATCAAATAATCAAAGAATGAAATAATGAAGCATTAAACAATGTATGAGTGTAAGTGCATGGGAACCGGCTCATTGTAAGAAAGCCCAAGAGTAAGCTATGTGAGGTCGATGGCGATGCTTAAAAAGCAATCGACTTACAAGGGTGTGAAAAATGGGCTCGATATTAAATCGAGAAAAATATGATTTTTATAGTTTTAAAATGGTTTTGAATTAAATTAAAATACAACAACTTTGCATTATTAATAAAATGAAAATATGAGTGTGATAAAGGCATAAACATAAGAATAAATGAAAATGCTAAAAGAAAAAAAAAAGCTAAAAGAAAATGCTACACATGAGTATTGAACCCACCCCACTCAAGAATATGAACACTGCCCTTCTCCACCAGACCACTTATGATTATCTGCTACTATGATACTACGTTAAATATATAAACCGGGATAAAAAATGAAAAAAAGATTAAGAACAATAAAAGAAAATACTAACACATAAATATTTTTTATGTTTTTTTTTATATCTCTGTTAAAACAAATCAAATTAAATTAAATTAAAAAAAAGAAAAAAAGAAAAAAAAGAAAAAAAGAAATGGGAACGAAGAACAGACGCTCGTCTTCCTTCACCCTCTCCCCAACCTCACGAACTCACCCTTTCCACCCAACGGCAATCTCATAAGAACTCGCCCCTCTCGTCCCTCTTATGAAATCGCTCATCAACGAAACCCTCTCACGCTCTCAAACTCAGCGAATCAATCTCTCTCAACTCTCACAATATTTTCATCAACAAGCACATGAGAAGGATAAAAAGAAGGAAAAAGAAGTTCTTACAAAGTGTCGCGGTGGTGGCGGTGAAGGACGCGAAGAAGCTGGCCTCCAGGTAATTGATTTTGGGATTTTAGGGTTTTTTCCTTAGATTTTCGCCTCCAAGTCCTTCTGTTGTTAATTCCTCTTCTCCTTTTATCCTCTGCTGATTAGGGTTTCAAAAAGGTCTTTGTTGCTCAAAAAAAGTAAATTTGCAAACCCCTTTTGGTGCTCTCAGGATCAGATTGCCTGTTTGATGCTAGGTTAGAAACGGTATCCTGAGCTCATGCTTTCTTCATTGAACTTTATCTCTATTCCAATTTAGGAATTTTCTGACTTTTGCACTTTGACTGTTGGCTAATTAACTTTACCTTTTTACTGCAGTGAAAATGGTGTCTGATGAATTTCAATTTTGGTTCTTCAGCTTGTTAATGGTTTACTGACAGTAGGATCATGATGCAGAATGTCTTCAATATGGCTTTTGCAACTGGACTGTTGTATGATGTTGTGCTTCTACAGATAAGTACCATCGTGGTTTGGTTTTGTAAGGTTGTTTGCATGATGAACATGATTGTTGTTGTTTGCTGCAGGTTATATCACAATTCTTGGTTGGCTCAAGGAAAGGCAATGATATGCAGTAGGTTTTGTGTTGCATTTGCTAGGTTTGTGGTTGGACTAGGCACTGGTGTGGTTTATAGGTTCATAGTGGCATTGCTGTTGTGAAAATCATGATTACATCCATATTGAGGCACATCTCATGGTGTGGATTGATAGGATATGTGTTTGCACTAAGCCTGCATAATTTATGCACTGATTTGTTCTTGTTTCTGGTTTTGAGCTTGTGCAGGTCTGGCATTGCAGCAAGGCACAACAAGGCAACTGGCTTGGCAACGTGTTGTGTGTACTGCAGGTATTGAGCACAATCACCGAACCATACTCATGGCATGTTATCTTTGTTAATTGGTGTTAGTAGTGAACTGTTAGTATACTCTTTGTGATCACTGTATGCTTGGTATTTGATGACCTGCAGGATATTGTAGTCATGGTGGTTATATCATTGGACTCAAACTGCAAGTAGCTTGGAAGTGGATGAATTCTGCAATCACAACCATTGCACTTCACACTAGTTTAAGGGGTTGTCTATACTGTCCTTGTCCTGCTGTCCACTATGCTATTGTTCACATCCCCTGACTTGGACAGTTTGGCAGCATGACTTTACATTGGCTCTCTGACTTTGTGGATGCAGGATTGCTTATGAATCTGGTTGTTATGGCTTCATGTTAGCTTCTAGACTGGCTATGACGAGGTTGTGTTATGGCATGTGTGATGTTTAAGTATTGTGACATGATTTTGGTTAATTATTTTGGCTTGACCCTTCAACTGTATGCTTTTTTCACTGAACTGTTTTGGATTGTTGGGAAGGATGTCGGTGTTCTTGGAGCAGGTTTGTTATAGGTCAGGGCTTGATGTTACGCTTGGTGTAGCAGGGTGACTAAGGTCTGCAGTTGGCCTTATTCTATTTGGTATTGTGCTAACCGATTCTTGTAGGTTGTTGCAGGATTGGATCATGTTGAATGCTGCAGATGCTGCTGGATCCAACTTCTGATATAGCCTAGATGTGGCCCCTATTTTTGTAGTAAGTTCAGGGATGATGGCTACTCATGATGCAGTCCTGTCGTGCTTAACCTGTTTTAAGTTCTTGTTGCAGCTGGCTAAGTGATGCACATGTGGACTTGCAATAGGTATTGTTGGACATCGTGGAACTTGCACAGGTGGTACCTGCAAGTCTGATACAGGAATACATGGTGATTTTAACTTGAACAATTTTGAGGATGGTGTTCTGTCATCTGCTGCAGTAGGAAGTATTTGATATGGTTGTCTTGATGTAAGCCAAACATTACAGTAAGCATATCAAAGAGAGAACAAGGCGAGGTAGACTTCAATCTCTCCATTGTAGCTTGCGTTTGAATTAAGCATTGGATGATGGATTTATTGATGCTGCAGTGTGCTGTATTAGGACCTGGTTCAGGGAAGACTAAGGCCAAGATTTGATGAGCCAACATGTCAAACAAGGCATGCTATGCATGAGGTAGAAACAAGGCCATTTACTTGGAAATGAAGCAACCAAAAGATAACACAACCAAACGTGGAAATTGGATGAAGAATCAAAGAAAAAGGCTAGATTAGGTTTTGGATGATCAAAAAAATGGGGAGGTTGACTTTGGTCAAAGTTGACTAAAAAGTCAACAATTAGTCAAAATTTATTTTTTTTTGTTTTTCTTGTAAACAGACAATGGATTGATGATTGTGGTGAAAATTTTGGGCTTTTGGATTTTGGATTGACTTTGGTCAAAGTTGACCGAAAAGTCAAACTATTGACCAAAATCAACATTTGCTCAAAAATGTCAAGACTTGTATTTTCTTGTGTAGAATCAAATGTAATGGTTTAAAATGACATGAAATGGATTGAAATGGTTTGAAAAATGATTTGAAATTTGGTTTTACCATTGGTTTATTTATGACTTGAATGCTTGACTTTTTTTAAAAAGAACATAACTTGACAGGCAATATATGTTAACAGGGCCATGAAATGATGGTATAAGATTAGGATTTGAAAGGGATATTCATGAATCAAGTGGCATGATTGGCAATTGGCTTGTGACACAAGAAGGTTGGTTGTTTGGATGACCAAGACCATATGTGTATTAACAATCACATGAACAACACCATGACTTTGGACCAAGACCAATCCTCATATAAGACCAAAGTAAGGTTAGGCCAAGCATAAAAACATAAAAAATTCAGGACCAAAATCGGGGTATGACACTGTTGACTGCTTAAGCTGCAAGACAAAGGTTAATGACATATTTTTGTACATTTTTGGTTAGTGATTAAAAGAAAAACAATGATATATAAATGCAAGCAATGCTTGATGATCAAGAACCACTCTCAAGAAATATCCCACCCACAGGGAAGGAAGTAAGGTGTCCAATGATCCTTTAGGCAATGCAATGTTATGATATGATGCCATGAGGGATCTTAGGGACAAAATTGGGGTCTTACAGCCACCGTCTTCTCCGGTGAGCTTCCAGATTCCGGCCAAAATGCAGAACTTCAAAAGGCAACCAAAACGTGCGATCTATACATCAATGGAAAGCTAAGATGATGTACATCACCTCTAATGCCTTTGACACAAAAGGACCTATAATGTCTTGTATTATCACATGTGTTTGCTTTGAGATTTTGAAATTTTGTTCAACATAACATTTGAATTAGACATCTTAATATTTCCAATGAATTTGATCCCACCTCAAAATCATAAAAAATGAATGAGTTATGTCCTTGGGAAGTTGACCCAAAATTAGGGTTTCAGTCAAAATGACCTATAATGTATTGGAATGGCAGATGGTTTTCCATGCTTCAAATCAAATTTTGATGAACATGAAAGTTGTTTATATTGTCCTTAAGAACATTTTTACTTTTGGAACCATCTCCATTTGACCAACACATAAAAAGTTAGGTCTCAGTGCATTTCAAAATAGTTAGATGAATTGACTGATCAACTTCTCAAATCCATGACTCATATCTTGATGAATTTATGATTGAGGATACTCAAATAAGTTCAAATATGCATGAAATTAAGAATTAAAGAACTTCCCTTGATTGTATTTGACCATGGGCTGAGGTTGCTTCATGAGCAATGCATTGTGGTGCACAGATGGATTAGGGTTTCTTTGAAGAACAAGGCCTCAAACCCTTTGACTTTCTTTGATCAAAATGATGAATTGAGATGCTAGTAAGGAATATTTGATGGATGAGAGCCTTGGGAATCATTACCATGCTTGCTTTCATCTTCTCTTGGCCATATCTTTGTGTAGCAGTGTATTCGTCGCTATATGATCTATCGATTAAATCATAAGCAAGGTATACAATGATTTTCGAGTCGCCACCGCACTTTTATTTATCCAAAGGACTGGCTAAAAAGCGAACAAAAGCCTAAGAAGTTTTACACGTAGAAAACTAATAAAAAGATCAGAGATTCTGGGTAAGGGGTAAATTACGCAATGGGAAGGTGTTAGGCACCCACTACGTCCTAGGTACTCCTAGGGAGCCCTTTTCACACTTGTTGTAAAAGATTGTTATTTATTATGACATAAGTATTGTGCAAACATGATTGGGATGATGAGAAAAGAATATACAAGTTAGTTATTTTTGTGTTCGAACGGATGAACCCGCTGCCTACGTACCTTCCATCAAAGGTAAGGATCAAAACGCCGTAGTTCGGCTAAAAGATTTCCAAAAGGGTTGGTGGATTCAATTTTAAACAAAAGCACTGAGGCTTTTCATTATCAATGGGAGAAAACTCGACCAAGACCAACATCCACCATGCGAGGATAGCTTCGACGTACTAGAGGGGTTAGCCCTGTTTTCAATACGGAAGTCTTACTGTCGACTCACTAAAGATAAGGTGAGGTTTACATCAACCACAATGATAATTGAAACCTATGGCTAATGCATGAAAAGATTAACAATGGACAAAGCCAAAACAAGTGAATGAGTGAAGTTAATTGATTGTGATTATGAAAATGGAGTCAAAGTATGATTAAGGTTGATTCAAAAGAAGTATTATGAAATGGAGTTTGAAAAAGGTCAAGGACTTGGGGTCCAGGTTTTTAGTTTGAAAACATGAAGATGTTTGCACAACACTTATCTCAAATTTGAAAAGTAAAGTGTGAAAAGGTTTAGGACATCATGAATGATGAATGGATGAAGATGGATTGTAAAACTTCTTAGAGGATTCACCTCTTGAGATCATATAAGAGATGATTCAAGTGTGTCCTTTGGAATGAGCAATGGATAATAACAAACAAACAAGAAAATCAAAAGGGCGGATACCGGATGCCAATCACTGGGCTTATACCAATCTCCTAAAACAGAACTGGATATCAGATGCCACTCAATGGTCTTACAATAATCTCCTCAAAAGAAAACAAAGATGAAATATGGAAGTCAACTGCCAATCTATCTGGACTTAGGTTAACCCCACAGATGCTCATAGGAAAACCAATGCCACATTACAGGGACTTACAATGGATCCTCACATACAAGAACAGAAGCAACACATGATCATAGGAAAGCAAATGCCAACTTACAGGGACTTACAATTGTATCCTCACATAAACAAAGAAAAACAAAACATGGATGTCAGATGCCAATCTGTCTGGGCTTACTCTAACCTCCACAGTATGGTCCTAGGAATACAAATGCCAACTTGCAGGGACTTACAGTTGTATCCTCACATACAAACAAACAAAGCAACATGTGATCATAGGAAAGCAAATGCCAACTTACAGGGACTTACAATTGCATCCTCACATACAATCAAACAAATGCATCAAGCAAAGATAAGATGAGTGGCCAAGGTGATGGTCTTATACTCACTTCCATATCATAGGAGCAATGGCCAATGGATGGTCTTACAATTGTCCTCAATGGGTAAACAGCAATGACAATATCACAAAGACAAATGAGATGATTGTGCATTAATGAGCAATTAATGATGATGATAAATGCATGAAGCATACAATCAGACATGTGCATATGAAGCAATCAATCAATCAATGAATATCAAACAGCACACTCTATAGCCAAACAAGGAGGCTCACACAAGAGGGTCAGGCATTGAAGCCAACTGGAATAGGGTCAAAGAGTTGCTCTTAACCTTGCCATTGAGAGGCTAAGGTGAAGCAGATGAAAGGATATGAGGGGTGTGCCTCATTGCTCTTATCCCTGATCAGGGAGAGCATTTGAATATCAGAAAGTGTGGGAGCTCAGAAAGATGGAGCTCTTTCCACATTAGACTCTATAGATCTTGGGTTTTGATCTCAATGCTACAACCATGTAATGGGAGCAAGGAGAAGACTCACTGAATAGTAGGAGATAGATTGCTTATCTCTTTGATCTACCAATTGCCTTATTTGAAGGACTTTTCCTGCTTAGGACAAAAGTAAACACACACAAGCATTGCCTCTTAAGGAGGACTTCAGACAGTTGCCTGGCCAAGTAACAGGCCAGGTCTTCCAGACTACATGAAGAAAAGGATTATACCTCAATGCAAATTGCTATAAAGCAAAGCAAAGCAAGTTCAAAGAACTAAGCAACTAATGGTACCTGAAATAGTCAAACAGAATCAGTACACAATTCAAAAGATAAAGCAAAAGGAGGATAGAATTAACAGTCAACATAATCAGATGAATGTGCAAAGCACAAGACTCAAATCATATGAGTCAAGCCACCTACAAAACAAAGATATTAGCTCATGATAAACAATCAAGCTTAATCAAATTGGATTGTTCTCTTTGGAGCATTTGTGCTTAACCTGAAACAATGAGCTCAAACATAAGCAACGGGACCACTAGGACAAGCCTAGGGTCAAAAATGAATGAGAAAGCCAAAACAGCAAGTGAAAGTCAACCAAAATCAAGTTCAAACATTTAAGAAGCAAGCACAATTGGTCTCAAGTTCATATCATGCATCACCATCATTTCACAAACAAAAGAAGGTAAAGCATGGCAAATTGGTGCACATAGAAGTCAACAGAAAGACTTGCATCAAAAGTCAACTCAAACATTTTCAAAAATCACCAAATAATTCATGATCAATCCTAACACCTAGCATGGTAAGCATGTAAAATTTCATCACAATTGGACAAGTGGAAGGCAGTCAATGAAAATCATGAAGTCAAAGCAAATTTGAATATGCTCAATGAAGTCAACAGCAAGACTTAGCTCAAAAGCAATCATAATCAATTCCAAAAATCATAAAATAATTCATGCTCAATCACAATCCACATAATGACATGCATATAAAATTTCAGCTCAATTGGATCATGGGAAGATGGTCAATTAAAATCAGGAAGTCAAAACAATTTCAAGTATGCACAAAGAAGTCAAACAAACATGTATCAACTTCAAAAACTCATAACTCAATGACAACAGATGAAAAATGAATGGGATCAACACCAATGCAAAGCTTAAGATGTCTAGTATGCACATGTAAAATTTCATGATCATCCAATAAAGTATGATAATTTCCCAAATGGAATGGCAAGATGTGTCACACAAAGTCAACATTTGACTAGACAGGGGAGAAAAATCTCAAACAATTAGGAAATGGCATAATTAATTCCAGGAAAAATCACAAGTCAACTAGACATATAAGAGAAGGTTCATGCAAAATTTCACATTAATTGGAGGTCAGGAAGCATGTCAACAAAAATCATGAAATTGCATATCATTGGTGTGACACAAATTGTCACACCCTACTTCAACAATTCATATTTTAACAACCACATATGATAAATTCAAGAACTCTACATCAAAACAAACATGAATGAGTGTAGATTAACCACAAAAAATTTCAGAGGCATTGGATACATCATCATCATTTCACAAAAGAAATGGCAAAAGGTGTAAAATGTGCATACATGTTAAGAAACCTAATACCATTTAAAATCCAGCCATCCAAAAAAATCAATAAAAATCATGATAAAAAAGTAGACATTCATGTGAATATGATGGAAAAAATTTCATGAATTTTGGATGTGAAATGAGTGAATTGTGATTTTTAGAAGTTGAGTAACAATTTGGAACAAATAAACAAAATGGACATGGTTTAACAACTCAACAAGTTGACCGAGTGGCATTTTTGTGAATATGCATAACACTTATCAAAACGCAGCGCTTAGGGAGGGCAAATGAAATGTTCTCATTGGTTGTCACCAATGGAACAGTAACTCATGCAGAAAATTCAAACCAACAGCAACCAATCGTGTTTTCTGGAAAAATGGCCATTAGGGTTTAAGGAAACTTAGGGTTTTAACAGCAGCTACACCTTCATGTTCATCATCATGGAAAAACGAATTTCAAACAGAATTATGCAAACAGCATGGCAGTGATACATTAACATTCATGCAACATCAAACAACAATAAACCAAACACGATTCATGTGAATTTTCTGGGTAGATTCATAGGGTTTCATTACTGTAAAGCTTCATCATCTCCATCAATCGAAGAAAATCAAAGTGCCCAGAATCAGAAAATAAGCATGGCAATCAACACAACAAACATCCAGCATACATATTCTAAACCTCATTTGCATTGAATCCAACTAATTTACACGAATCGAGCAAAAATCATTATGAACAACAAATTTCAAATCCAAATATTGCACTCAATACTCAACCATTTTACATGATTCAAGTTGCATTATAACCAGCAAGGCAAGATCTACCAGAAACATAGCATGGATTAGAGAAAAAAGAGAGTCGAAATCTTACTTGGTTATGAAGAAACTTGTGAATCAGTGGTTATTTGGAGGATGTAAGCTCAAACAGGTGAAGCTGATGGTTGGAAATGATGGGTTCTTGAAGAAGTTTAGCTCAGTCCACTTAAATCCAGCTTAAATCGAGTTTGGCCATTGAAGATGCTTGAAGAAAACAGAACATGAAATGAACTTCCAGCTGGTATTTTATGCTCCAAATGGTTTCCAGATGATGGCTAGGTGATGAAACCAAGAAAGGATGCTCGGGTCTTTTGGAGTTTTCGAGCAGAAATGGCAAAATGAGCAAATCGAAATTGAGAGAGAATGAGAGTTTTCTGATGTGTAAAGGCTGCTGCTAGGGTTGCAATTTGCTGAAAATGAAGTTATATATGTCTGTTTAAGGTTGCTAATGAATGTGCTAAGCCAGATTATCTTAAATGAAGTGAATTGCAAATTTGCTAATTTTGAACATGTGCACATGGAGGTGTGGATTCTGGCCGAGTTTGGGCCTTGAACAAACTTCAAATGTCATCTTAAACAAGTTCCAAATGGCCAAATGTGCTGAAAATGTCTAATTCAAAAAGTCAACTTTTTCCACACTTGAAATTAATGAAGACAAGTCCAAAAATGCCATTTTGCATGGTGTGGTTTTGATGAATGATGAATGCATTTTTGGAAAGAGGGGAACAAATAGGACTTGTAGGAAAAAACCCCATCAAAATTGGCCAAATGGTTCATGAGATATGGCCTTTTGAAGTTCACAAATTTTTGAAATTGAAATGATCATATCTTGCCAACCATACATGGGAATTGAGTGTTCTTGGACTTTTTGAAAATGGGAGAACAAGATCTTCAACTTTCATGTTGGGCAAAAATTCATTTGAAGCTTGTATCATGATGTAAGTTTAAGATCAAGAAGTTTCCATTTTTGGCAAATTCCAATTACAGGTCAACTTTCTATTTCTGGAAATTTCTTGTCTGACTTTATTTTCTTCACTGTGGATGCTTGACATGATATATGAAGCTTATATAGGCATGAATGAGACCTCTCAGACCAAATCCCACCATCAAATCACTGATTAAATGGACAGTTGACCAAGTTTGACTTCAGTTGACTTTTCTAGGGTTTTGCATGATTGAACCACTTCTGATGAATTCCAAACCCTAATTCCTTGAGATCTTGATTCCAAATGATGTCCCAAGTTATATGAACTCTTGATTATTGATCATGGTGCCCA
This sequence comes from Lathyrus oleraceus, assembly GCF_024323335.1. Taxonomy (NCBI): domain Eukaryota; kingdom Viridiplantae; phylum Streptophyta; class Magnoliopsida; order Fabales; family Fabaceae; genus Lathyrus; species Lathyrus oleraceus. Next base: position 139,707,515 of record NC_066579.1, on the reverse strand, counting down.
AATTCTGCAAGAATGGCCACCATCCATTGCTTAATGGCTAATTTGACTAATTGACTGATGATTGCTTCAGCTGCAAGTAACATGGTTAGATGACAATATTTTTGTACTTTTTGGTTAATAAACATATGAAAAGCAAAGATATACAAATGCAAGACATGCTTGGTGATCAAGAACCACACTCACAAGGCAAACTACCCACTAGGAGGGGAGCTAGGGCATGCAATGATCCTTGAGGCCATGATATGATATGATATGGGCCATGAGGGATCTTAGGGCCAAAATTGGGGTCTTACACTTTGCACAAAGGATCTCCTAGAAGCTTTTGACCTTGTGATTGCTCAAGCTACAAACAAAAGATGTTAGTGACATATTTTTGTGCTTTTGGTTAGTAAATAAAATGTGAAAAGCAATGATGATACAATTCAAGCATGCTTGGTTATCTCAAACCACTCACAAGGAGTCCCATCCAAAGGTAAAGGGGACCAAGATGCTCAATGATCCTTAAGGCTATGCAATGCAATGTTATGATGCTATGAGGGGTCTTAGGGACAAAATTTGGGTCTTACACCTTGGATACAAAACAGGAATTTGAGCTAATTTCCCTTGATCTGGTAGTCACACCACTATTGGGATCCCCTATGATAAGATCCTTAGGGTGGTCTTTCTGAATTCTGATAGACGGCACTTTGTTGGATGCATCTACCTCACATTCAGGAGGAGTCTCCTGTACTTCTTCAGACTTGACTGGTATGTCCGTTGAAGTATCAAGGAATGTTCCAACATCCTCTATGACATCGACTCCTTCCTCTTTATCATCCACAATAACATTTATGGATTCCATCAGAACATTGGTCCTGGAGTTGAATACTCTGTAGGCTCTGCTGTTAGTTGAGTATCCTAGGAATATACCCTCATCACTTTTGGGGTCCATTTTCCTTCTTTGTTCACGATTTGTAAGAATGTAACATCTGCTTCCAAAGATATGAAAGTACTTCACAGTGGGTTTTCTGCCTTTCCATATTTCATACAGAGTGGACAAGGTTCCTTTTCTCAAGGTAACTCTATTGTGAACATAGCAAGCTGTATTCATAGCTTCAGCCCAAAAGTGCATAGGAAGCTTCTTTGCATGAATCATAGCTCTGGCAGATTCTTGAATGGTTCTGTTTTTCCTTTCAACTATCCCATTTTGCTGAGGAGTTATAGGAGAGGAAAACTCATGACTTATCCCTTCAGACGAGTAGAACTCATCAAACCTGGAATTTTTAAACTCTGTCCCATGGTCACTCCTAATTCGGACCACACAACTGTCCTTTTCCCTTTGAAGTCTGATGCACAGTTCCTTGAAGACGTCAAATGCATCTGATTTTTCTATGATGAAGCTTATCCAAGTGTATCTGGAATGGTCATCAACAACCACATAGGCATATCTCTTTCCACCCAGACTTTCAACCTGCATAGGTCCCATTAAGTCCATGTGCAAGAGTTCTAGAGTTTTGGATGTTGTAGGATGTCCCAGCTTAGGATGTGACATCTTGGTTTGCTTACCAACCTGGCATTCTCCACAGACTCTTCCTTCATCAATAAGCAGCTTTGGGATTCCTCTAACTGCTTCCTTGGATATGATCTTTTTCATTCCCCTTAAATGAAGATGACCAAGACGTCTATGCCACAGCTTCACCTCTTGTTCTTCCTTGGATGAGGAGCAAATTGTGGAGTAGTTTGAGACTTTGGGTTCCCATAGATAGCAGTTATCTTTGGATCTGGATCCTCTCATAACTTCCTGATTATCTCCATTCGTCACCACACATAGCTCCTTAGTGAACTGAACATAGAACCCTTGATCACACAGTTGGCTTATGCTGATGAGATTAGCGGTTAGTCCTTTCACTAACAGCACATTATTCAGTTCTGGAACTCCAGAGCTGTCCAGTTTACCCACCCCTTTTATTTTTCCTTTAGCACCATCACCAAAGGTTACATAACTGGTAGTGTGAGGTTGTATATCCACCAATAAATTCTCCATACCAGTCATATGTCTTGAGCAGCCACTATCAAAGTACCAGTCTTCTCTGGTAGATGCCCTTAGAGCTGTGTGAGTTAACCTAGCAACCCATTGACATTTCTTGATGGGGGCATTGTGCTTATATGCCTTATGCTTAGGTCTGACATGAGGGGTTTGGTTAGGATAACCATGCAACCTGTAGCAGAAGGCTTTTATATGACCAAATCTACCATAGTAGTGACATCTCCATCTCTGAAATTTCTTCTTCTGATGGTTACTCATCCTGGTTCCCTGATGTTGAGACATTGGTTGTGACTTCTGCTTGAATTTCTGAAATTTAGCCTTTGAGCGTTTGAGTTCAGTTGAGGATTTCTTCACAAAGCCTAAACCAGACATGGCTCCTGACTTTTGTCCCACCTTTAGGATCTCTTCCAATGTGTCCGTTCCTTTATTTAGCATTCTGATGGATTTTGTCATTTGATCTAGCTTGGAGGTTAGCAAGGTTATCTCACCATTTAGACCATCTATGACTGTCAGATGCTTCTTTTTCTCATCCTTCAGCTCCTTGATGAGGTTCTTCTTCTTTTCTCCTTGGACACGCACTTCTGCGCTTTTGACACATAGCTCTTTATATGATGCAGCAAGTTCATCAAAAGTCAGTTCATCTCCACTTGAGTCATCATCAGATGCACATACACTAGTTAGTGCAGTGACATGTTTAGCAGATTCTCCTTCAGATTCACTCTCAGAATCTCCTTCATACCAGGTGACAGATAGCCCCTTCTTTTGCATCTTGAAGTAGGTAGGACATTCAGCTCTAACGTGTCCAAAACCTTCACATCCATGACACTGGATTCCCTTGCCTTGGTTGAGCTTTTCTTTAGAAGTTGATCTTTTCCTGATGTCAGACGAGATGTTCTTGACATTTGGTCTACCTTTTTGATCAATCTTCTTTATGAACTTGTTGAACTGTCTCCCAAGCATGGCTATGGCTTCTGATATGATTTCATCACCTCCAGTACTTCCTTCTTCTGACTCCTCTTCAGTATTTGATACAAAAGCTACACTTTTGTTCTTCTTTTCAACATTCTCACACAAGCCCATTTCAAAAGTTTGGAGAGAACCAATAAGCTCATCAACCTTTATATTGCTGATATCTTGAGCCTCTTCTATGGCTGTGATCTTCATGGCAAATCTCTTTGGCAATGATCTAAGAATCTTTCTTACAAGTTTCTCTTCAGCCATTTTCTCACCTAAGCCACCAGAAGTGTTGGCAATTTCAAGAATATTCATGTGGAAGTCATGAATAGTCTCATCCTCTTTCATCCTCAGATTTTCAAACTTGGTGGTTAGCATCTGAAGTTTAGACATCCTCACCTTGGAGGTACCTTCATGAGTTATCTTGAGGGTATCCCAAACTTCCTTAGCCAGCTCACAGTGATGCACCAATCTGAATATGTTCCTACTTATTCCATTGAACAATGCATTCAAGGCCTTAGAATTTCCAAGGGCTAATGCCTCTTGCTCCTTGTCCCACTCTTCTTCAGGAATTTGCATACTGACTCCATCTTTACCTGTCTTCGTTGGATGTTCCCATCCTTTGTTGATAGCTCTCCAGACTTTGCTATCTAGAGACCTCAAGAAGGCTATCATACGAGGCTTCCAGTCATCATAGTTAGAACCATCCATCATGGGTGGTCTATTTGAGTATCCTACATCCTTGTCCATGGTACTAGAAAGTAACTTCCTGATCTCACCCAGAAATTAACAGGCAGGGTGCCTGCTCTGATGCCAATTGAAATTCTAGTTAACAGACTTTCGATGTCACACGGGATGTTATGACATCCAATTCTGCGCAGACAAGAATTATACAGAACTTAAAAAGTAAGTGTAGTAAATAACACAAGGAATTGTTTACCCAGTTCGGTGTCACACACACCTACGTCTGGGGGCTACCAAGCCAGGGAGGAAATCCACTATTAGTAGTATTAATTCAGACCTTAAACCAACTGTTTAATCCTATCACTTAATACCTACCCAATGCAATTTCAATCTTACACTAAGATCAGAGTTCCTACTCACTCCCCCTCAATCACCTCAGTGATTACAACCTTTAATTAGATTAAAGTTAATGGTGAAGTCACACTTCAAACAACTCTTGATTGTGCTTAACAGCTTTAATCAAGATACACAGCACTCAGGCTTAAAAGCTTAGAGTGACACAACACTTACAACTCAATGAACACCTTAGTCCAATGTAATCATATAAGTGACAATTGCTTGGCTCACAAGATACACCTATTACAAGACACACACAAAAATACAGCATTGAAGTATGATGGACAAATAAAATCTTCACGCCTAAAACCCACGAGTTCTGGAAGAAGGATTGCCATCCTTTTATATTGCAGCACTTAGGCCTTGTACTTGTATTTCCTAAATTAAGGTTAAGCAAGTTAACCTAATTTCCACACATTAGGGTACTAACAAATAGGCTATTTGTTAGGTTCATTAATTGTAGCTTAGTTATTAATTTCCTGGATTTTAGCTCAACTGTTGGACTCCTGAAGAATAGCCTGAGAAAAATACTGAAACAGAAAAACTAACCTTCCTACACTTTAGCACATGCTGTCAGGACTGAATGTCACAACATTCAGTTTGATGTCCATAACATATACCATATGCTAAGTCTGTTATTTTCCTAAAAACAGACTGTGCTAAATGTTGTACTGTAGCAGACCAACCAGTCTATACTTCAATATCAGCTTACAGTAATAAATGTCAAAACATCCAGTTTGACATTTACACAATGGCCTTATGCCAGGTCTGTTATTCTCCTGAATGAATAGACTGAGATAAATACTGAGTTATAACAGACAACCAACTATTCTAAACCTCAGTATCTGCTGTCAGGGATGAATGTCATAACATCTAGTTTGACATTCAGTAAATCCTGTATTAGCTAAACCTGCAGCATACTACTCAAGCATGTCATGACATCAGTTAAGACATCATAGTACAGTTAGATGTTTTAACACAAAATACAGCCAATCAAACATCTATAATATCTAACACAAACAGGTCCAGAAATTAATGGACAAACATCCGGTACTACATCTCAAAAGAGAAAGCCAGACCCACTGGAGAAAATCCAAGCTGGTAGGGGCAACCAATACCAGGAAACACTAAATCTCTGCAGGGGATAAAGACCAATGCTGAGAATCAAATGAAGTCGCTTCCGGGGATAAAGATCACTGCTAGGGGAACAAACAGGATCATCGGGTATCAGAGACTGTTGTTGGGAATAAGCCAAGGGAACACAATCACCAAAATTGGGGATATTCCAACAGTATGTAGAGACAAGGATAAGATCAGAGAAGAGAACTCTACTGGAGATCTTACCAGGAGGTGATGTAGGATTCTATGGGGAACAACCACCAAACAGAAGCACATCAAACAAGTCATCCACTTCTAGCCACGGAAGAATATCTCTGCTGTGGAGAAGGAGAACCAGTCACTCCACTGGGGAAGGAATCAAAAACATCTTCCTCAGAAGTTCCAACGCCAAGTCAGGATCAAACAGAGCCTCGGCTAGGGGAGCTACACGGATAAGATTCCTTTGTAGAAGAAACTCTACTGGGGAACTACCGGGACAAGATAGGAAACTCTGTGGGGAACAACCACCAAACAGAAATTTCAAAAAAACACCACAAATCCTCATACTGCTGGAGAAAAAGTCTCTGTTGAGGAAGGGGAAAACAACGCTCCACTGGGGATAGAAAATAAACATTTTCATCACTCGCTCTGCTAGGAGGAAAAAATCATCTGAGAAGGAGGAAGTAAAAGCAATGATCAGGCTCCAATCAGGCAACTCTCCTGGGGGAAAATTGTTGATGATCAAATCGGGAACAACCTGGAGGCGATCAGCTGAAGATAACCCGCTGGCGACCAAATTGGGGAAGTTTAATATGAACAACCCTGCTGAGGATGGATGGGAAGCAAACCTGCTGGATATCACTGTACGCGAATCTGCTAAGGATAAGCTACAAACCAACTTGTTGAAAGTTCCACTCATGCTGGGATGTCTTGCTCATTCTGCGGGAAAATTCCAATCTGAATAAAGGGAATACCAACTTCCTCGAAAAGATAGCATATCAATTTATCAATCTATAAGGGATTTTAGGTCAATCCATACAAGGGATGACAACCATATAATTGATAACACAAATGCTAAATCCCAACTCAATTGGGGAGCTAGAAGACTAAGGCCAAACTCCAAACACCAGACTCTTTGGGGAGTTGAGGGGATTAGAGATATACTCCTCTAAACAAAATAGGACCAAAGCTCCAGACTCTTTAGGGAATTTGGTGATGCTTAACCTTCTTTTGCGCTCACGGAGGAGACAACCTAAAAGATAATGAAGAGGATACAAGTATGCTAGGAATAATGAACAAATGTCTTACCCTTTTGGAGATCATACTATCCTTGGGAGAGCACTGAAGACGTCCCAATTATCCATTTTAGTCATTGTGAATGTTCACTTTGTTTAAAAACAGTTTGTAAAAATTTTATTTATTTAAAACAATGATATTTATCAATTAAAACATGCAAAGATTTGTTAAACAGAAGCAAATAAGAGTGCAAAGAATTGGATAAAGGCTCAAATTTCTTTGATGGAATGGTAGTCTGCAAATGGCAAGACTCCATGGATCTTTACAAATTTGAAATTGGTGATATATATTGGAAAAGGGCTACATTGAACATAATGACCATTTCTCCACCAACTCTGAATCCAATGTATTTGAAGCTTTAGTTGACAATGACTGAGTGAGAATCTATGACAGATGACAGCTGAAAAGCAAAGTCTTGTCAGGATGCAGTTACTTGCCAAATCCTTAATTTTTGCCTAGATTTCCCCTAGGGTGAGGTACTCAATCTAACGGGATATATATATATATATATATATATATATATATATATATATATATATATATATATATATATATATATATATATATATATATATATATATATATATATATATATTTATGTCTCTAACTTTTGCCTGGATCGCCCTTTCGGGTTTTCAATCCACCGAGACGCTCATTTTTGCCTAAGCCGCCCTTTCGGGTTTTCAACTTAGCGAGTTATTCTGTTTTTATTTTAGGCGAAGTATTTCTTGACTGCATCTGAATTCACAGGACGAGTGAAATCCTCCCCATCCATAGTTGTAAGTATCAAAGCACCGCCTGAAAAGGCTCTCTTAACAACATATGGACCTTCATAGTTTGGAGTCCACTTGCCCCTGGAATCGGGCGCGAAAGACAAGACTTTCTTGAGCACAAGGTCACCTTCTCGGAACACCCGAGGCTTGACCTTCTTATCAAAGGATTTCTTCATCCTTTACTGATATAACTGACCATGACACATGGCAGTTAATCTCTTCTCTTCAATCAAATTCAGTTGGTCATAACGACTCTGAACCCATTCAGCCTCAGTCAACTTGGCTTCCATCAAGACTTGCATTGTTGGGATCTCAACCTCTATGGGGAGCACAACCTCCATGCCATATACAAGGGAGAAAGGGGTTGCCCCTGTTGAAGTGCGGACAGACGTACGATAGCCATGCAAGGCAAATGGCAGCATCTCATGCCAATCTTTGTACGTAACAACCATCTTTTGAATAATCTTCTTGATATTCTTATTAGCTGCTTCAACAACCCCATTCATCTTGGGTCTATAAGGAGAAGAATTATGATGTGTTATCTTGAACTCGCTACACAACTCTTTCATCATCTTGTTGTTCAAGTTAGATCCATTATCAGTAATGATCTTGTTTGGAACACCATAACGGCATATGAGTTGATTCTTGATGAACTTTACAACCACCTGCCTAGTCACGTTTGCATATGACGCCGCTTCAACCCACTTGGTGAAGTAATCAATTACTACGAGAATAAATCTGTGACTGTTGGACGCTTTTGCCTCTATCATGCCAATCATGTCAATTCCCCCACATAGAGAAAGGCCATGGTGATGAAATCACATTAAGAAGTGTCAGGGGAATATGAATCTTATCTGCATAAATCTGACACTTATGGCATTTCTTCACATATTTTTAGCAGTCAGACTCCATTGTCAGCCAATAGTAGCCTGCTCTCAACATCTTTTTAGCCATGGCATGTCCATTGGAATGAGTACCAAATGAACCCTCATGGACTTCAGTCATCAACAGGTTTGCTTCGTGTCTATTCACGCATCTGAGCAAAACCATGTCAAAGTTTCTCTTATAAAGCACATCGCCATTGAGGTAGAAACTGCCAGACAATCTCCTCAAAGTCTTCTTATCTTTAACAGATGCCCAAGGCGGGTAAATCTGACTCTGAAGAAAACACTTGATATCAAAATACCATGGCTTATCATCTTTCACTTCTTCTACTGCAAATACATGAGTTGGTATATCCAAGCGCATCATAGTGATATTGGGGACTTCATTCCAGAATTTCACCATAATCATCGAAGCAAGTGTAGCTAGTGCATCTACCATCCGATTCTTATCTCGAGGAATATGATGGAAGTCAACCTCAGTAAAGAAAGTTGAAATCCTCCTCGCATAATCTCTGTATGGGATGAGGCCGGGCTGATTCGTCTCCTATTCACCCTTAATCTGATTAACAACAAGGGCCGAATCGCCATAAACATCAAGATGCTTGATCCTAAGATCAATACACTCTTCCAAACCCATAATACAAGCCTCATACTCCGCCATATTGTTCGTGCATGAAATTCTGGTATCAGATATAAGATGTCGAAGGTAATGTTACAACACTGATATCTGCTAATACACAATGGATAAAATAAACAGAATGGTAAATCGAATAACACAAGCCATTGTTAACCCAGTTCGGTGCAACTCACCTACGTCTAGGGGCTACAAAGCCAGGAAGGAAATCCACTATAATAGAATTAGTTCAAAGACTATCCGTACACTTCACCAAGTTACAGTCTTTCTCACCTAATCTCTACCCGTGCAATTTCTACCTAAGCACTCTTAGATATGAGAACCCACTCACTTCCCTTACAATCACACACCCGTGATTTTAAACAACAATCCCTTGTGAAAAGAAAATACTTTTCAATTACAAACTCTTGATTTTACTTCACAGTTTCAATCAAGAAGACACACTCTTGATCTTGCTTCAAAGCTTTGATCAAGAAGACAAATCAGTCCAATTCAATCATCAATGGATGACTTGAATGACCTACAGACACAAACCCTAGCTCTCTCTCTAAATTTCGCTCAGTATTGGTTGTGTGTTCAAACAGGTTTTTTGAGTCCCTTTTTACAGAAACATTGGACATCTTGAAAACCCTAAATATATTTTCCAATCAAATCTTTTTATAACAACTGTAAAGATCTTCCTGGAAAATAAACAAATCTGGTTGAAATCCTTGATAGAATGCGCCAGCTAGCCATATCTTCGATCAACCAATGATTGCCATTAATTGTTCAATCACAAAACACCAGACATTCATACTGAATGTTCTGTGTACAGGATGTCATGACATCGGGTCTGACATCTGGAAAAATCCTGCATAATCCAATTTCCTTTTATAGCAGGTACAACCATATCAGATATCATGACATTGTGTATGTCATCTGAAATAATCCTGCATGAACATGTCTTCCAATTAAGCTCCATCAGGTACATCCAATATCAGAAGCCTTAGCATTGTAAGTGGCATTCTGAAACAATCCTGCATGCACATGTTCTTGAACTCCAGCAGGTACATAGGATATCTTATGTTAAGACATCACACATGACATCTTGTGAACACTCTTTGTTTTACCAAAATTGCTGCCAACACTTAGAATCAACAAACTCCCCCTTTGGCAAATTTTGGCTAAAACATATATCTGTCCTTTTTGTTCACAAGGCAAACTATCAGCAGTTAAACCACATAACAGTAGTTTAATCAGCAGCAGAAGCAAAAAACAATTACTAGCTATGGCTACTAGTAATACACACATGCACAATGGTACTTCTCCTCCCCCTAAATCTGTGCAACAATCAGAATTACTAGTTATGGATGCAACTAGTAAGACACACAAATGCACAATGCTCAAGGGTACTTCTTCTCCCCCTAAATCTGAGCATTCATAAAAAACAGCTATTGTAACTCCAGCACATGTACCAGCCAGAATGTCATACTGACATCTACTTCAACATCAGCACCTCTGCACCTCTTCTCCCCCTTTTTAGTCAAAATTGACCAAAGGTAAATGAATCTCATCGAATCTTTACACCCATCACATCTTTCGCTACTCCATACCTCACAAAACTCCAGACTCTTTTTGTGAGAACTATCCCCAGACTCCATTGATTGCTATAAATTCTCATACACACAGATCCCTAATTTTCCTCTTAAACATTCAAATTGATTGGCATCCAAGGCTTTTGTGAATATATCAGCTAATTGCCCCTCTGTAGGAACATGCTCCAGTGCTATGATCTTTTCTTCCACAAGTTCTCTGATGAAGTGATGCCTGATATCAATGTGTTTTGTCCTGCTGTGCTGAATAGGATTCTTGGAAATATTTATAGCACTTAGGTTATCACAGTATAATGTCATGACTTCTTATGTGACATTGTATTCAGACAATATTTGTTTCATCCAGACCAGTTGAGAACAGCTACTTCCCACTGCTATGTACTCAACTTCAACAGTGGATAGAGATACACAGTTCTGTTTCTTGCTGAACCATGAAATCAGATTGTTTCCTAAGAAGAAACATCCTTCTGATGTGCTCTTCCTATCATCAGCACTTCCAGCCCAGTCTGCATCACAGTATCCAGTCAACATAGATCCAGATCCATGAGTATATAACATCCCATAGTCACTAGTGCCATTGACATATTTTAGTATTCTCTTTACTTGGTTTATGTGACTGACTTTTGGTTCAGCTTGATATCTAGCACACACACCAACAGAAAATGCAATGTCAGGTCTGCTTACTGTGAGATATAGCAAACTGCCTATCATGCTTCTGTATAGACTTTGATCTACACCGACACCATTTTCATCTTTGGAGATTTTTACATGTGTAGGAGCAGGAGTTCTTTTGTGGCTTGCATTCTCCATGCCAAACTTCTTCACAATGTTCTTGGCATACTAGCTTTGAGATAAAAAGATAGAGTCTTCCATCTGTTTGACTTGTAGCCCAAGAAAGTAAGTCAGTTCTCCAACAAGGCTCATCTCAAACTCAGATTGCATTTGTCTAACAAAGTGTTCAACCATCTGATCTGACATTCCACCAAATACTATGTCATCTACATATATTTGTGCCACCATGAGTTTCCCTCCTTCATTCTTCACAAACAGAGTTTTGTCAATACCTCCTTTCCTGTATCCATTGTCAGTGAGGAACACTGTGAGCCTTTCATACCAAGCCCTGGGAGCTTGTTTTAACCCATAGAGGGCTTTCTTCAATCTGTACACATGTTTTGGAAGGTTTGGATCTGTGAAGCCTTTAGGCTGTTCAACATATACTTCTTCATTTAGGTACCCATTTAGAAAGGCACTTTTTACATCCATCTGAAACAGTTTGAATTTCAGAATACATGCCACTCCAAGCAGTAATCTAATGGACTCAAGGCGAGCTACAGGTGCAAAGGTTTCATCAAAGTCAACTCCTTCAACTTGAGTATATCCTTGAGCTACCAATCTAGCTTTGTTTTTTGTAACAACCCCTTGTTCATCAGATTTATTCTTGTATACCCACTTTGTACCTATGACATTTACTCCTTCAGGTCTAGGAACCAATTCCCATACTTCATTCCTTTTGAATTGACCTAACTCTTCTTGCATGGCATTGATCCAGAACTCATCAGTCAAGGCTTCCTTGATATTTCTAGGTTCAATCTTTGACACAAAGCAGCCATGTGAGATTACTTCTCTTGATCTAGTAGTGACTCCTTTATCTGGGTCTCCTATGATAAGGTCTTTGGGATGATCCTTCTGAATTCTGATAGAGGGTCCCTTGTTGATTTTGTCATCTTCAGGTTCAGCTTAAGGTGGTTCTTCTTCCTTATTCTTGTCTGAGGGGTCAGCTGGAGAATCATTCAGAGATGTCTCGACATCGTCTGTGACATCAGTCTGTTGATCATCAACCACTACATTGATGGATTCCATCAACACATTAGTTCTGGAATTGAAGACCCTGTAGGCTCTGTTGTTTGTTGAATAGCCCAAAAATATTCCTTTATCACTTTTGAGATCCATCTTCCTTCTTTGCTCACAATCAGCTAAGATATAGCATTTGCTACCAAATACATGGAAGTATTTTACTGTAGGTTTCCTTCCTTTCCAGACTTCATAGAGAGTTATGGGAGTCCCTTTCTTTAATGTCACTCTGTTATGGACATAGCAGGTTGTGTTCATGGCTTCAGCCCAAAAATGATAGGGTAACTTCTTAGCATGAATCATAACTCTGGCTGATTCTTGCAGAGTCCTATTTTTCCTTTCAACCACACCATTTTGCTGGGGAGTGATGGGGGATGAGAACTCGTGATGAATTCCTTCTGAAGAACAAAATTCAGCAAATTTGTTGTTTTCGAACTCCTTTCCATGATCACTTCGTATTTTGATAACCGGACTTTCTTTTTCCCTTTGAAGTTTCAGACACACCTCCTTAAAGACTTCAAACACATCAGATTTTTCTCTTATAAAATTGATCCAGGTGTATCTGGAGAAATCATCCACCACCACATATGCATATTTCTTACCACCAAGGCTTTCTACCTGCATGGGTCCCATTAAGTCCATATGAAGTAGTTCTAGGACTTTGGTAGTTGTGTCATGTCTGAGCTTCTGGTGTGACATCCTTGTTTGTTTTCCAATCTGACACTCCCCACAAATTTTTCCCTCATCAATCTTTAAGTTGGGAATCCCTCTAACTGCTTCTACTGATATGATTCTCTTCATACCTTTCAGGTGCAGATGGCCCAATCTTTGATGCCATATCTTCACTTCTTCTTCTTTGGCTAAGGTACACATTGAAGAGTATCCAATTTCTTGAGAGCTCCACATGTAGCAGTTGTCTTTGGACCTAACTCCCTTCATGATTACTTTATTTTCTTTGTTAGTAATCAGACATTCAGTTTTAGTGAAGTTTACATTCAGACCTTGATCACATAGTTGATTGATGCTTATAAGATTAGCAGTTAATCCCTTAACAAGTAGCACATCATCAAGGTCAGGAACTCCAGGGCAATCCAGCCTACCCATTCCCTTGATTTCCCCTTTTGCACCATCACCAAATGTAACATAACTCATGGCATGAGGATGAAGTTCAGTCAATAGGTTTTTGTTCCCAGTCATATGTCTGGAGCAACCACTGTCAAAATACCAATCTTCTTTGGCTGAGACTCTGAGGGAAGTGTGGGCTATTAGACTTGTGACCTTTGTCTTAAGAGCCCATTGCTTTCTGCTGATAGTCTTGTGATATTTGGACCTAGATTGGTGTTGGGACTGAACAGGACCAGGATAGCCATATAGCTTATAACAGAAGGGCTTCAGGTGGCCAAATTTTCCATAATATTGGCATTTCCATCTTTGATGGTTCCCTTTCTGCTGTTGTGACATATGATGTGACATCTCAGGTTTGCTTTTACCATGGCTGCTCTTAGGTTTGTATTTTGATTTGCAACTGCGCTCAGCCTTGAATCCAATGGCAGATTTGTTTCCAGTTATTTGCCAGTCTGGAGAATCTTGTCTAGGGTGGCAGATCCATTGTTAAGCATTTTTACATACTTAGTCATTTCATCTAGTTTGGAATTCAAGAAAACAGCCTCAGTTTCTAATTTTGAGATGGTTTCCATACACTCTTTCTTTTCATTTTTCAGCTGAGCTATCACTTCCTTCTGTCTTTCAACTTGTCTGCACACTCCTGCCCTTCTGTGGCACCACTCTTTGTAGGTAGTGTCCAGCTCTTCAAAGGATCTTTCATCATCAATTGACTCTTCCTCAGATCCCCATCTCCCTATCAAAGCATTCACATGATTTGTAGCTTCTTCAGTTTCACTTCCATCAGACCAAGAGGCTACAAGGCTCCTCTTTTGTTTCCTGAGGTAGGTCCCACATTCAGTTTTAATATGACCATATCCATTACACTCATAGCACTGAACTTCTTTGGGATTTTCTTCAGACTTTGTGGTCTTACCAAAGTTGTTGGATTTATTGATGTCAGATGTGATGTTTTTGACATTGCCCTTAGCTCTGACATCTACCTTTTTCATTAGTCTGTTGAACTGTCTTCCCAGCATTGTTATCTCATTTGCCAGGTCTCCATCATTGTCGTGACCACCTGCCTCATCTTCCTCTTCTGTGTTTGACACAAATGCTATGCTTTTGGCCTTCTTTTCAGCTCCATCACATATTCCCATCTCAAATGTTTGGAGGGACCCAATAAGCTCATCCACTCTCATATTTGGGATGTCTTGAGATTCTTCTATGGCTGTGACTTTCATAGCAAATCTCTTGGGGAGTGATCTTAATATTTTTCTTACCAGCTTTTCATCTGACATCTTCTCGCCCAAAGCTCTAGAGGCATTGGCAATTTCAAGAATGCTCATGTAAAATTCATGAATATTTTCATCTTCTTTCATTCTTAAGTTTTCAAACTTGGAGGTGAGCAGCTAAAGTCTAGACATCTTTACCCTAGATGTGCCTTCATGAGTGGTCTTGAGAATGTCCCAAGCCTCTTTGGCTATTTCACAGTTATTTATCAGCCTGAAAATATTCTTGTCCACTCCATTGAAGATGGCATTCAGAGCTTTAGAATTTCCAAGAGCAAGATCATCCTCTTCCTTGGACCATTGTTCTTCAGGATTTTTCTCAGTAGCGACTTCTCCTTCTTTAGTAACAACAGGATGCACCCAGCCTGTCAAGACAGCTTTCCAAGCCTTGTTATCAAGGGATTTTAAAAAGGCTACCATTCTTGGTTTCCAATAGTCATAGTTAGAACCATCCAAAACTGGTGGCCTATGAACAGATCCTCCATCCCTCTCCATTGTACCAGAAAGTATTCTCCCTAGATCTCACCCAGAGCCAGAGCAGGATGCCTGCTCTGATACCAATTGAAATTCTGGTATCAGATATAAGATGTCGAAGGTAATGTTACGACACTGATATCTGCTAATACACAATGGATAAAATAAACAAAATGGTAAAGCGAATAACACAAGCAATTGTTAACCCAGTTCGGTGCAACTCACCTACGTCTAGGGGCTACCAAGCCAGGAAGGAAATCCACTATAATAGAATGAGTTCAAAGACTATCCGTACACTTCACCAAGTTACAGTCTTTCTCACCTAATCTCTACCCGTGCAATTTCTACCTAAGCACTCTTAGATATGAGAACCCACTCACTTCCCATACAATCACACACCCGTGATTTTAAACAACAATCCCTTGTGAAAAGAAAATACTTTTCAATTACAAACTCTTGATTTTACTTCACAATTTCAATCAAGAAGACACACTCTTGATCTTGCTTCAAAGCTTTGATCAAGAAGACAAATCAGTCCAATTCAATCATCAATGGATGACTTGAATGACCTACAGACACAAACCCTAGCTCTCTCTCTAAATTTCGCTCAG
This sequence comes from Lathyrus oleraceus, assembly GCF_024323335.1. NCBI lineage: Eukaryota > Viridiplantae > Streptophyta > Magnoliopsida > Fabales > Fabaceae > Lathyrus > Lathyrus oleraceus. The sequence continues at coordinate 139,691,849 of NC_066579.1, read as the reverse complement.
TATTGGTTGTGTGTTCAAACAGGTTTTCTGAGTCCCTTTTTATAGAAACATTGGACATCTTGAAAACCCTAAATATATTTTCCAATCAAATCTTTTTATAACAGCTGTAAAGATCTTCCTGGAAAATAAACGAATCTGGTTGAAATCCTTGATAGAATGCGCCAGCTAGCCATATCTTCAATCAACTAATGATTGCCATTAATTGTGCAATCACAAAACACCAGACATTCACACTGAATATTTTGTATACAGGATGTCATGACATCGGGTCTGACATCTGGAAAAATCCTGCATAATCCAGTTTCCTTTTATAGCAGGTACAACCATATCAAATATCATGACATTGTGTATGTCATCTGAAACAATTCTGCATGAACATGTCTTCCAATTAAGCTCCAGCAGGTACATCCAATATCAGAAGCCTTAGCATTGTAAGTGGCATTCTGAAACAATCCTGCATGCACATGTTCTTGAACTTCAGCAGGTACATAGGATATCTTATGTTAAGACATCACACATGACATCTTGTGAACACTCTTTGTTTTACCAAAATTGCTGCCAACACTTAGAATCAACAGTGCATTTGAAAGTTAGCCTTGTTGTAAAAGGAAAATGTATGCCCTGAGGAGTAATAATCACTGCCCCAATACCATTTCCATATTGATTTACAGCGCCATCAAACACCATGCTCCATCGGGAACCAGGCTCTGGCCCTTCATCGAGCGTAGGCTCATCGTAATCTTTCATTTTCAAATACAGAATCTCCTCATCTGGGAAGTCGTACTGAACTGACTGATAATCCTCAATTGGTTGATGTGCCAAGTGGTCAGCCAAGATACTACCTTTAATAGCTTTTTGAGCTCGATATTCAATATCATACTCAGACAACAGCATCTGCCAACGGGCAATCCTCCCATTTAAAGCAAGCTTCTCAAAGATATACTTGATTGGATCCATTTTGGATATCAACCAAGTCGTATGATTCAACATATACTGGCGTAAGCGCTTAGCAGCCCAAGCCAACGCACAACATGTTTTCTCAAGCATTGAGTATCGAGACTCACAATCAGTGAACTTCTTACTCAGATAGTAGATGGCATATTCTTTCTTCCCTGATTCATCTTGCTGACCCAATACACAACCCATAGAGTCTTCAAGAACAGTCAGATACATAATCAAGGGTCTCCCTTCCACAGGCGGAGACAGAATCGGAGGCTCAGACAGATACTCTTTAATACTGTCAAAGGCCTTCTAGCAATCCTCAGTCCAATCATGACGCTGATCTTTCCGGAGGAGCTTGAACATTGGTGCACATGTGGCAGTCATGTGGGATATAAATCTGGAAATATAATTCAAGCGGCCAAGAAAACCTCGTACTTGCTTCTCAGTTTTGGGCGCAGGCATTTCTTGTATTACTTTGACCTTGGCAGGATCAACCTCAATACCTCTCTCGCTGACAATAAAGCCCAATAACTTGCTGGAACGGACTCCAAAGGTACACTTGTTAGGATTCAGACGAAGCTTATACTTCCTCAAACGCTGAAAAAAGCTTCAACAAGTGCTCTACATGTTCAACTTCCGTTCTCGACTTTGCAATCATATCATCGACATATACCTCGATCTCCTTGTGTATCATATCATGAAACAAGGTAGTCATAGCTCGTTGATACGTGGCTCCAGCGTTCTTCAAACCGAAGAGCATCACTCGATAATAGAATGTTCCCCAAGGTGTGATGAATGTTGTCTTCTCCATATCCTAATGTGCCATTTTAATTTGGTTATAACCGGAAAATCCGTCCATAAACGAGAAGACATTGAATTTAGCTGTATTGTCTACCAACATATCAATATGAGGTAGAGGAAAATCATCTTTCGGACTAGCTTTACTCAAGTCTCTATAGTCCCCACACATTCGGATTTTTCCATTTTTCTTAGGCACGGGCACAATATTGGCCACCCATTAAGGATATGTAGAAGTCACCAGAAACCCCGTATCAATTTGCTTATGAACTTCCTCTTTGATCTTCACTGCCATGTCAGGATGAGTTCTTCTGAGCTTCTGCTTCACAGACACACACTCAGGCTTCAAAGGCAGGAAATGTTGCACGATATCAGTATCCAGACCAGGCATGTCTTCATATGACCAGGCAAAGACGTCGACGTATTCTCGTAGCAACTCAATCAATCCCTTCTTCACATATTCTTCCAGGAGTGCCCCAATCTTTACCTCACGAATGCAATCTTCAGACCCCAAGTTGATAGTTTCCAGATTCTCAAGATGTGGCTGAATGATCTTCTCTTCGTGCTCAAGTAGACGGGTAATCTCATCAGGAATCTCTTCAACATCATCTTCTTCGACCTCAAATACAGGGAACTCAAAGTTGGGAGATGGTGTTGGATCATTATGTTCAATGGGTTTGATCAACCTGCATAATGATTTTAGATATAAAAGAGATTTTAGAATTCAAGCAAAGTAAATCATTATGCAGATGAAAAGATTGATTTTATTCTATTTTTAGGGTTTTATGTGATCACCAATTTCATGCAAAAAGGCAAAAAGTGAAAAAAATTTGGAAAAACAAACATTTAACATGAACTTATTGAATGAATATCATTGTATTTATGGGCCAACAATGTCATCATTTCTCCTTTTGGAATGGGAGAAGGGTTTTTAAACAAAAATGAACATTACGTTGACTTATGGACAACTGTTGGAACATCAACAGCGACCCAGTTATTGCAGACTCCTCCAGGGATGACAAAGTTGCCAGAATCCTCCTCTACATCCTCTTCCACAGCAGCAACTTCCTGGTCTTTAACCGTGTGGATGAAACCACCACTCTGAAACAGCCCATGCTTATTGAAAGTGCCTGAAGAGTACCCTATGCCAGCCCGGGATTTATTGTCTTCCAGCTTGATCATTTGTCCTAAACCAGTAGTTACGCCATGCTCAATGGCCAACTTCACATCATTGTAGGACACAAATGAAGAAGTTCCTTTCTTAGAAGGCTCAGCAATAGACAAGGCTTGGAATGATGTCCCAACCTCGTCCTCAGCATCAATATAAGAAAAGGAAGACAGATGGCTAACCAAGAGAGCCTTCTCTCCCCCTACCACCACCAACTTTTTGTTCTTGACGAACTTCAACTTTTGGTGTAGGGTGGATGTCACGGCGCCTGCCTCGTCAATCCATGGTCTTCCCAACAAACAGCTATATGATGGGTGGATATCCATGACCTGAAAAGTGATCTGGAAATCACTAGGTCCAATCTTGACTAGGAGCTCAACCTCTCCAATCACAGTTTTACGGGATCCATCAAAAGCTTTCATGACCACTCCACTCTGCCTCATAGGAGGCCCCTGATAAGAAAGTCTAGCCATAGTGGATTTTGGCAACACATTTAGTGATGATCCAGTGTCTACCAGCATATTAGACATGGCATCATCCTTGCAATTCATTGAGATGTGAAGTGCCAAATTGTGGTTCCTTGCCTCCTCAGGGAGATCAACATCACAGAAACTCAGATTGTTACAAGCAGTAATGTTTGCAACAATGCTATCAAATTGTTCTATTGTGACGTCATGGTCTACATACGCCACATCCAACACCTTCTGTAGAGCTTCACGGTGTGGCTCAGAATTCATTAACAAAGATAGCATAGATATCTTTGAAGGCGTTTGTAGAAGCTGATCTACAACATTGTACTCACTCCTTTTGATGAGCCTCAGCATCTCATCACAGTCCTCTTTCATCATGCCATTCTGGCCAGCAGGGACAGGAGTTTTAGCAATGGCGACAGGTCTATTAACAGCAAGTGTCGGATTCGGAGAAATAACAGAATTCCCCAAAGGACGAACGACACTATCAGCAGTATCAACCCTTCTGGTGTCATCTTGGGGTTTCGGCGGCGCCGAGAAAACACGACTGCTACGGGTCAGGCCACTGACATCAACGATATTAACAACAAAAGTGGAGGGTAGAGGCACCTCCTTCCCATCTTCTAATGTAACAACATTATAACGATAGGGAACAACCTTGTCAGAAGAATATGGCACAGGGCCAGCTTCTTAATTATGAGAGTATGAGAAGCCTTCTGCTTGCTGCCATCATATCGGATGACAACAGGCTCAGGTATCCTGAATACTGGTGATATCACATTAACTTCATCGTCCTCATCACGATTCTGAAGTATCTCAATTACACCTTGATCCAGCATTTCTTGGATGTCTTTTCGGATTTGACGGCATCCTCTCTCATTGACAGTGCAAACACGACAACTGTAGTGGTCATGCTCATAATGATTGTATCCACACAACAATCTATGCATCTCGACCAAAGATTGTCGGATATGGCTGACATATCGGACCTTGTATTTGCCAAGGAAACCCTGAACCATGTTGACAGCAGATTTCCCATGCTCGGGCAATGGGTTCTTCTTGACATTAGGACCTATGTCCTCGAAAAACAATATACTGCTTCTCACAAGGTCCTGAACCTTGGTCTTCAACGGGTAGCAGTTCTCCACATCATGTACGGGAGCACCGGAATGATAGACACAATGAAGCTCAGGCTTATACCACCATTGAGGGTTGGTAGGTATAGCAGGTGGGTCACATGGAGTGATCAGTTTCCTCTCTATTAAAGAAGGATATAGCTCTGCATAGGTCATGGGAATCAGATCAAAACTGACCCTTTTCCTATCATAGCTTGTACTGGTTTGATTGTTGTTTCGAGGCTGGTAGGCCTGTTGTTGAGGACGGTGTTGTTGTTGTTGATACTGTTGATGTTGCTATTGCTGGTTCTGATTATGATGCTGATATTGCTGATTATCTCTGAAAACAGGTGCTATATGAGCCACCTAGTGCTGGTTATCGGCGGGACGCACGGTCTTCCTCTTCAAAGAGGGTCTTCTAGATTTAACATGGGAGGTCACAGTATGTGCCTCACCATCTTTCTTCTTTGCAAACGCCCCATAACGTTTGGCATAAGAGCCTTCATCTCTAGTCAGGCGCCCTTCCCTGACTCCCTCTTCTAAATGCATCGCCATATTCACCATCTCGGTGAAGTCAGAAGGAGCGCAAGCAATCATCCGCTCATAATAGAATGAACTCAAGGTCTTCAGAAAGATCTTGGTCATCTCCTTCTCTTCTAGCGAAGGCACAATCTGTGCAGCTAATTCTCGCCACCTCTGGGCGTACTCCTTGAAAGTTTCCTTATCCTTCTGGGACATGGCCCTCAACTGGTCCCTATCGGGAGCCATATCAACGTTGTATTTGTATTGCTCGACGAAGGATTCGCCAAGGTCATTGAAGGAGCGGATGTTTGTGCTGCCCAAACCCATGTACCATCTTAGTGTGGCACCGGACAGGCTATCATGGAAATAATGAATGAGGAGTTGATCATTGTCGGTCTGAGTCGACATTTTACGTGCATACATAACCAAATGGCTGAGTGGGCAAGTGATTCCTTTGTACTTTTCAAAGTCAGGCATTTTGAACTTGATTGGAATCTTGACGTTAGGAACAAGGCAAAGCTCAGCAGCAGACTTGCCAAAGAGGTCCTTCCCTCTGAGAGTTTTGAGTTCCTTGCGCAACTCAAGGAATTTATCGTTCATAACATCCATTTTCTCATAGACATCTGGGCCCTCAGATGGCTCAGAGTGATAAATGGTGTCATCTACTCTCGGCAAAGTATGCACGACTGGAGGTGGCACAGCAAGGACCGGGCTAGATGCCGACAAAGAAGCAAAAGTTGGGGCGAGACCCTCTGGAACAAAGTTGGAAGGCATCCCCCAGGGAAACCCGACTGGCATAACAGTAGGCGCAAAGTGGGCACTGGCAGCATGCACGGTTGAAGAGGCAATCTCAGAAATGACTGTCATCTGGGGAGGAGTTGAAGGCGTTGGAGAAGACTGGCTTTGGGTGGCCAAGAAAGACTCCATCAGGGCAGTCAATCTTTCCACTTCCTCCTTCAATTCTCTGTTGTCTTGTTCTAGGTGATCCATCAGCTTTGATGAGTTGGCTCTGGTGTAGTACCAGTGCGTCAGCTTGTCTTCAAAATAAATGAAGAACACAGAGTTAGACCACTGAACAAGAAGCCTGGAGCAAAACCTGCTTATGCACATGATGCATGCAATGCTTGTGCATATGATTTATTTTTATCAGAGGAACTTTTAGAGTTCTATTTGCAAATATCGGAAAATATTAATCATTTTAGACATATATGGAAATAATCATATCAATAATATCTGGAAAATATTTTTACACCAAAGAAGTACAGTCTTGGTAACCAAATACAATACAAGAGAGAAGGAAAATGAACATCCTATGGAACCCTAGAAACAATCGTCCAAAGCTCTCGAGACTGAAGATAAGCTGCACGAAGCCTCTTCACCTCTCTCTCATAGGCTGCCTCCATATCTGCCTTCTCTTTGGCGAGTCGATCATACTTCCTCTTCCAAAACCTCGAAGATTGAGGAAGAAGAGAAGTCACCACATCATCAAGCTCGTCGATAACCTGATGCTCAAGAAACTCTATCAATGTATCCTTATCTCTAAGCTGCCGAAGTAGCTCCTCTCGCTCACGGACCCAAGCACGCGAACGGTCTTCATCTCTCAACTCCTTTACTCCTTGGTCAGGGAGGGTTGAAGGCCCAACCATAACCATAGGTGTAGGTCTCGGGTAGTCATAAGGCATAAGGTACTCAGAAGCTCTTCTCCTAATCCACGAGTTGTAGGATTCCAAAGCAATACAATTCTTCGGACCAAGCTCTTTCCTTCCCTTCCTACGAATCTTGCGCCAAGCGCGGATCATCCTGCCCTTCAAGTTTTGGGGATCTTTACCCTCTTGAAAGAACACACCCTCTAACAAAATGTTATTAGGTTTATCCTTTAAGGGGAACCCAAGCTGACGACGTGCCAAAATAGGGTTGTAGTTAATCCCACCACATGTACCAAGAAGAGGCACATTGGAGAATTCACCACAAGAGTCAATAATCTGCACACCATCATATACACGGTTATACCAGAAGATATCATCATTAGTGAGAGACATAAGTCTCGTGGACCACTGTAGACATCCTTTGTTCTCCTTGAAGGCGACCATCCGTGGCAAGTGCGAAATAAACCACTTGTACAACAGAGGCAAACAACACATAATAGAACCACCACCCTTTGCATTCCTCATATGCAAAGAGAAATAAGTGTCACCCAACAGAGTCAGAACGGGATTAAGAGTAAAGAAAATCCTAATAGCGTTCATATCCACAAAATTGTCGATGTTGGGAATTAACACTAGCCCATTGATGAGAAGTACAAATATGGCCTCAAAGGCGTCCTCACTCATGGCCTTCCCATACAAAGTAGCTTGAGCAATGAGGAAATCAGATGGGAGACCTTGAATTCCACCTTTGGTAGTCATATGAGCACCAACAATAGATTCATCTATATGCAACAAATCAGCAATTTCTTGAGAAGAATGAACTCTCTCCAAGCCACTAAACGACAACTGATCTAGAATAGGTATGCCCACAAGATAGGCATACTCCTCAAGCATAGGCAAAAGCTGGAAATCCGGGAATGTGAAGCAACGGTACAAGGGATCATAGAACTGTACCAACACACTCATCAAACCTTCATCCACCTGAGTAGCAAGAATAGACAGAAGCTTCCTGTAAGACCCCAATTTTGTCCCTAAGATCCCTCATGGCATCATATCATAACATTGCATTGCCTCAAGGATCATTGGACACCTTGCTTCCTTCCTTGTGGGTGGGATCTTTCTTGAGAGTGGTTCTTGATCACCAAGCATAGCTTGCATTTGTATATCATTGCTTTTCTTTCAATCACTAACCAAAAATGTACAAAAATATGTCATTAACCTTTGTCACTTGCAGCTTAAGCAGTCAATAGGTCAAGGCATTAGGTGAATTCATGGTACAAAGAGCAGATGGTATTTTCTTGAGATATGAATCATGTGATCATCATATGGAGCTCATATGAGTTATAGGTTCATTTTGGAGCAAATTCCCCAGGTGGTAGAGGCCCCAAATTCATCAGAACATTTTCAGGTCATCTAAGGGCCAATGCAGTCAACTGAAAAGTCAATTGTGGATTTTGAGTGTGGGAATTGAGTTTCTTCATCCCATTCATGTCCAAATCATGCTTATTCATCATGACAAACATCAAGGTTGAAGAATTTGAGGTCAAGTCAAAAGTTTCCAAAAATGAGAAGTGACCTATAATTTCAACTTTCCAAAAATGGAAAGATTTTGGTCCAATTTCAACTCAACTTTCCAACATCAAATAAGCTTCAAATGAATTTTTGTCCAACATGAAAGTTGAAGATATCCCTCTCCCATTTCCAAAAAGTCCAAGATCATGAGCATATGATGAATGGTTGAGGAGATATGGTCCAATCATTGCCAAGTATGCATGGAACTTTAAATGGCCATATCTTTTGATTCATAACTCCAAATTGAGTGGCTCTTCTTGCATTTTTCTTCTCATGACATGAAGTTTCCAAATCAATCATCACATTGCATGAATTTCCATCATATGATCATTTGTGCATTCATGCCAATTTTGGAGGGAAACTTGGAAATTCAAAAATGGTGCATCATGGGAACTTTCCACCATTGCCAATGTGTTTAAAAAATGATTTTGAGTGACTTTGATCAAGCACATGACACTGTTCACGTGGGTTTACTACATGCACCATGCAATTTTCAAATTTTGCCAAACACCCTTATTTTGCTTAATCTCAAATTAACCATGATTAATTTTAATTAAAATGAGATTAGGGCAGAGTATATATTGATAATCATAACAGAATTTTGGGGGATTCACCATTTTCTAGATCTAGTTTTCATCTATCTCCAAAATTTTCTCTCCATTGAAATTCAAATAATCTTCACATAACATTGTTATTTCTTTCTATATTCTTGTTCTCTGGTATTGATATAGTGCAGATCAAGCTTTGGATTGTTGAATTCGTGTGGAAATTGTGCATAGCAAGTTCATGAAGGTGAAAATGGAAGTTGATTGTTGAGCTAGATCTACACCGTTCCAAGCTTCAAATTCTTCATCAATCCTCATAACAAGTGTCCTGGAGTTTATTTAGATCATTGCAAGGCCTTGGATCGTGCGTTTTCAAGAACTGTTCTTCAAGAGGTCACATTTTCGATCCTTTTAATTCTCTGTTTTATGTGTATGATCTTGTAGTGCCTCTCATGCTGAGCAATCTGATATGAATTTTGTGTGATTTAGTGCAATATTGAGTGAGTTATGTGTGATTGAAGTTTGGTGCATCAAACTTATTTTGCTTGATCTGCATTTGTTGTGATGATTTAGCATGAATTGACAATGGATTATTGATGTATGTTGCATGAGCTTTGATTTGGTATAATTTTTTATGAATTCTGGAAAATTCTGCAAAAATATTTTGAAGCTCATACTGTTCATCATCGTCTTCGTGAGGAAGACGATGTTTTCCAGATTAGCGACGGCCTAGCGTCCGGTTAGCGTCCACTCTGGTTCGCTAGGGTTTTTCGTGTGAAACGCTGCGTTTCAGTCAGTGGCGCGCGTTTTTTGAATTTGTACCGGCTTCGATTCCTGGCGCCACCAATTTTTCAAATTAATGCTTCATTTTACATTTCCCTCCTTATTTTCCATGTACTTGATCATTTTGATTTCAAATTTTTCTTCCAACTTTAAAAAATCATATCAATTTGAAAAATACTCCAAAAAATCCCTAGTTTTTTTATACTTGTTCATTGAGGTGTCCTCTATTTGATGATGTTAATTTCTGAAGTTGTGCATGGCTGGATTTTGAATTGTGTTAGAATATGTGAACATGTGTACATTTGTGACCTTGCTCCATTCATCTTATCATGAAATGCTTGATTTTAATCCAATTGCCATGAAATTTCGTATGATGATTCTTGACGTGTTGATGGATGTTTGAGGCTTGGTTTGGTATTTTTCTCATTTGCCATTTCTGTTTTATACACATGTTTGTATGGTGTGACAATTTGTGTCACACAATTTGTTGATCAACTTGTGCAATTTCATTTCCATATCAAATGACTTCTGTTGATTCTGATTTTTTGCATGATGATCATGTTTGATGTGTTGAATGCTCATAAATGTTTCCATAATTGTTTGAATCATTTCTGTTTTGATTTGGAATTTTCATTCTCAATGTCCAAATGTGTGCTTTGAAATTGTCTTTGACTTCTCTTGCTCATTACATGGCCTTACTTGATGATTTTAACTTGGTCCTTTTTAGGACATGTTAATATGTGTTTGAAGTTGCATTGTGTTGAATATTAGCTCCTGTTTTGAATTTTTTCTTCACCTTTGACCCTAGGCTTTGACCTAGTGGTTTGGACTTACATGTGAGCTTTTGAATTTCAGGACCAAGCACCCAATTTCCATGGTTGATGTTGCTTCATCATTTGAATGTTGATATTTGCTGTTGATTGCTAACATTTGGTTGTTTTGTAGGTTGATGATAATTCACTTGAGTTTTCCTTATGGCTTATATGTTGTACATTGGGATTGTCTGTTGTTTGTTGATTGTTGTCTGTTTGTCTGAATACTGTACTGATTTGTTTAGTTGTTTACACAGGTACCTAAGTTGCTTTAAGTTCATTTGGACTTTGCTTTGCTTTGCTTGTGGTTGGCATACCACTTAGGTATAATCCCTATTCTCCATGTATTCTGGAAGACCTGTCATGTTATTTTGGCAGGCACCTTCTGAAGCCCTCCTTAAGAGGCCATGTCTTTGATTGTTTACATTTGTGCCAAGCAGGTTAAGTCCTCTTAAGAGGCAATTGGCAGATAAAAGGGATGTGCAATCCATCCCCTGCTATTCAGTTGAGTCTTTCATTTTTCTCACACCATGTGTTGATGCAATTTGAATAAAAACCCAAAATCTTGTATATAGAGTCAGTCATTATGGAATAGAGTTCCTCATTCTGGACTCCTACACCTTCTATTGATTCAAGCTCACCCAGGTCAGGGTTAAGAGCTATGAGGCATAACCCTCATCTCCATTTCATCTGCTCACCCTAACTCTCAATGTTAGAGGTTAAGAGCCTGACTACCCATTCCAGTATTTGGCTTGTTTGTCAAGGTTGATATGACCCCTTGATTAAAGCCTAACCTTGCTTGAGCCTATTGATTGTGTATAGTGTGTGATAATTGACCATTTGTTTGCTTATTTGTCCATCTATGCATAATTGTTTGTGTGTGCCTTGTGCATTGTTCTCATCTTTGAGCATTAATTGTACATCATTTCATGATCATTATTCATACTGTGTGACATTTTGTTTTGTCCATTGAGGAGTCAATTGTAAGTCCATTTATTGGCATTTGTTTCCTGTGATCTGGTAGGAGTTGGAACTAAGACCATTGATTGGCTTTCCATTTCCTAGGAGTCGAGTGTAAGACCATTTATTGGCAACTTATTTCCTCTTGCTTATTGCATTTGTTTTCTTTGCTTTGTGAGGCTAGTGTAAGTCCATTGATTGGCATTTGGTTTCCATCTTTGTTTTGTGGAGGTGGACATAAGACCATTGATTGGCACTCCATTTCCTATTTATTTTTTTTGTCTTGTGAGGAGTCAGATGTAAGACCATTGATTGGCTATCTGTTTCCTGTGATCATTTTTGTGGAGTCAGGTATAAGACCATTGATTGGCAACTTGTTTCCTCTTGCTTATTGCATTTGTTTTCTTTGCTTTGTGAGGCTAGTGTAAGTCCATTGATTGGCATCTGGTTTCCATCTTTGTTTTGTGAAGGTGGACATAAGACCATTGATTGGCACTTCATTTCCTATATTTTTATCTTGTGAGGAGTCAGACATAAGACCATTGATTGGCTATCTGTTTCCTGTGATCATTTTTGTGGAGTCAGGTATAAGACCATTGATTGGCAACTTGTTTCCTATTTTGTTTCTTGTTGTGGAGTTGGGTATAAGACCATTTGTTGGCATTCCATTTCCAGCTTTTGTTTCCTTTTTGAACCTTGCTTGTTTGCTTTGTGCTTGTTGCCTTATTCCAAAGGAATCACTTGGATCATCTACATATGATCTCAAGAGGTGAACTCCTAAGAAGTTTTACCCCCCATCCCCACCTTTTGTTTCTTTACAACCTCCATTTGCATGTTAACCCAAACCAGAAAACTTTGTGCAAACATTTTCATCTGTTTTCAAAACTAGAAACCTAGGCCTTAAGCCTCTGATTTTCAAACTTCATTTTCATAATACTTCTTCTGAATTGAATCTAATGTCAACTTTGACCATTTTTGTGAATACTCTAATTGGTTAATTTCACTCACTCAAATTGTTTTGTGGCCTTGTCCACTTCTTGATAAGTTTTCATACATTAGCCATAGATCTTAATTATCTTAGTGGTTGATGTGAATCTCACCTTTTGTCCTTAGTAATTGAATTGTAAGACTTCCTTGCTTATTATAGGGCATGGTCCCTCACTAGCAAGTTGAAGCTTTTCTCACATGGTGGACTTGTGGTTGTATAGGTTGAGTTTTCTCCCCGTGGATAATGAAAGACCTTAGGGCTTTTGTTTAAAATCAATCCATTCATATTTTGGAAATCTTTTAGCCGAACTACGAGGTTTTGATCCTGTAAAGGTACGTAGGCAATGGATCTTTCCATCCAAACACAAAAATAATAAAAAATTGTATATTCTTCTCTCATCCTCCCAATCAATTTTTGCACAATAAATACTTTTTCATAAATAATAACCTTTTGCAACAATTTGTGAAAAGGGTTCCCTAGGAGTACCTAGGATGCATTGGGTGCCTAACACCTTCCCTTTGCATAATTACCCCCTTACCCAGATCTCTGTACCCCTTTTATTAGTTTTCTTTGTAAAACTTCTTAGGCTTTTGTTCGCTTTTTAGCCATTCCTTTGGATAAATAAAAGTGCGGTGGCAACTCTATCTTTGTATGCTCTGCTTTTGATTTAGTTAATAAATCATAAAGTGACGAATACACCGCTACAGAAAAGTGACGACTCTGCTGGGGACATCTACCCTAGTGGGTTTGCCAACTTTTCACAATTGTTGTGATATATTGTTTATGACATATTTTTGTACAATTTGGGATGAATATATTGTTTGTAATGATTGATTTGCTTGATATATCAATTGCTTGCTTGCTTGGTGATCTCTGTGAGATGAGTTCTATACCCGAACTCGAGTGCACCCTATGATAGGAGAATGGCATAGTCTCGTCGACTTGTGTGGAGTTATTCCTTAGCAAGTTGACTTGCGAGTCCATTCACTTGGTGGAGGTCATGTTGGATTAATAATGTCACACAAGTTATTTGTGGTTAGGCATTATTCTTTCAATATGTGCCGTAGAAGCCAAGGACCTTAGTTTACCAAGCCCATCTTGGCCTATTTTTTTGGATGTAGTGCGGAGCTCGTTCAGATGTAAGATCTGATGCGATTGTTACGCGATACTACACTCATAAGTCTTGGTGTAAGCCCTAGAGGCCAATACTTTTGGTACTTGTATCGAATTATTTAAAGGCATTTTCTTTATTATGGTTGATTAATAAAGTCCCTGGAATAGATAGTCCGTTTAATGTATTAAGTGTGACTTAATCATGAGAACACATTAAACATAAGGACACTATTCTTAAAGTATCCGTAGTCGAGCTTTAGTGTGAAGTGGGATAACATTAAAGCATTAAGACTATTATGTTTGTAGACTGATGATCACATCTCATGGATCATGGATAAAGAGTTATCAAGTCTTAAACATAGGTATGAATATTAGGAGTAATATTTATACCGGATTGACCCGCTATGAGAATACTATATAGAAAGTTATGCAAAGTGTCATAAGTTATTCTCATGGTGATAATAGTGTATACCACTCTTCGACCTGAAACCACTATGGATCCTAGATGTAGAGTCGAGTGCTTTGTTGCTGATCTAACGTTGTCTGTAACTGGATAACCATAAAGATAGTTGATGGGTACTCCACGAAGCATGCTGAGGGACATGAGTGTCCTAGATGGAATTTGCCAATCCTGTGTAACAGGATAAATGTCTATGGGCCCAATATTGAACTGGACAAGGGTGACACGGTCTATACCTTGTGTTCAATATAGACATAAGGGCAAAGGGGTAATTATACACATAATTATTATCACAGGAGGTTTTGTCAGATCACATGACATTTTCGTGACTTGGGTAGCAGTGATGTGTTGCTAGATATCGCTCACTGTTTATTATGTTAAATGCGTGATTTAATATAATTGCCAACGCCGCGAAAACCTATAGGGTCACACACAAAGGACGGATTGATGAGAGATAGAATAATTAAGGAACATCGTAAGGTACGGTGTACTTAAGTAGAATACGAAATATGGTAAGGTACCAAATACTTAAGTGATTTTGGCATTTTATGAGATACGGGCCAAAATGCACTTAAGTGGGCTTTTTGGCTTGAAGCCCACACAAGTGGTTCTATAAATAGAACCCCTTGAGTAGAAGCATATTAACTCACTGAGACAGAAAACACAACTGAAGAGTTGGAATTTCGTATCTCTCTCTCACTCAAAGCCTTCATTCATAACAGCTAGCACTGCGATTGAAGGAATCCGTTCGTGTGGACTGAGTAGAGACGTTGTCATCGTCCAACGTTCGTGATCACCCCGTGGATCTGTATCAAAGGTTTTGATCATTATCAGAGATCTGCACCAAAGGTTTGAATCGCCACAAGAGGTAACGATTCTATCACTGATCATGCCCATTCGTAAGGATCACTAAATGGAGAAATTTTTAAATTCCGCTGCGCCTTGGATGGCAATTCTCCTACAGTGGTATCAGAGCCACTTACAAAACCATGAATCTGATAACTGTTTTTGTTCTGTAATAATATGATTAAAGACAGAATGAATCAAAGGTTAAATTGAGATCGATCAAGTTACATATATGTGATATATGTAATCCTGATGCAAAATACATTATATATGATATAGTGTTCTCGTTTCGTTCATTCAAACCCTCGATGATTGTTTTCCTTTGAGCGATCAATGGTCGTTTGCTTCTTGATCGGACATTAGTATGGTGAACCAGTGACGTGTTGATCAATCATACTGAATTAACAATCGAGATGTGTTTAACGGTCTGAAATTGGTGCATCAGGGTTAGTGACGGCACAAGGGTTGTGTTGTCAGAGAGTTATGCGATTGGGGTTTGACTGCACAAGAGTTGTGCGTTCTAAACACTTTTCCGAACAGTGTTAACCGGTTAACGCGTATGGTTAACCGGTTAACGAGAAACTGAATACAACCTTCTAAACATTTTTGGAACAGTGTTAACCGGTTAACGCATATGGTTAACCGGTTAACGGGATGCGAAATAAATTTTTTTTAAGATTTTCAACAGTGTTAACCGGTTAACGTATTTGGTTAACCGGTTAACGCAAGGCGGAAAACAGTTTTCCAAGACATTTTCAAACAGTGTTAACCGGTTAACGCATATGGTTAACCGGTTAACGCAAGGCAGAAAAGAATTTTCTAAAAGTTTTCAAACATTGTTAACCGGTTAACGCATATGGTTAACCGGTTAACGCAAGGAAAAATTCACCCGTTCGGCTAGAAAAAGTGCTTTGAAGTATCAAGTGTTGATACGAAAACCGACGTCAATTTTAAATGAATTGTTCATTAAAATTTTCGAGCAGGGGCACTGCCCCCTTGACCCCTGTCCGCTGAACGGTCAGCGGAACCACCGTCCGCTGACCGGGCAGCGGAACACCCATTCCCGCTGTCCGGGCAGCGGACCCCCGGCTAACTCTGTGTAGTGTGATCGGTCGTCGAAATTTAATTTGATTTTAATTAATTAAAGGAATTAATAATAATAATAATAAAGTGTTTATTATTGTCTTGTGGTGATCGGTTATGGCCTTAGTTTTCCTTTATTCTGCTTTGGTTTTTTAAAATACGACCTGCGTGTCGTGCCTCTCTCTTAATCTCCCAAATGTAACTTCTTTTCTCATCTCACTCCCTCGTATGTAAAACGAGTTTCTTTCATGTAATGTAATGATATGAAGAAAGCAAAGAAGTCAGTGCCTAAGGAGGACAACCTTGAAGATCTTGCTTGGAGAAGCTTAGATCGTTGTAGGTTAGCTTAGGTTCTCTCATTGGCTTGGGAGAACAATTGCGCTAGGGGCCATAACAGTTTCATTATGTATGTATGTATGTTGTTGCATGTGAATGTATGTTGATGCATGTGAGAGACGGTTTATATGATAAACAATCCGGTGAGATCAGAAAAATTGCAATTCCCTCAAAATAAATATTAAGTTTTAAGCTTTCCAAGTTTTAACACTCATCAAGACTAGTATTGAATAATGTAGGTTTCGCCTACGCGAGGTGCATGTTCTATATTAGTAAGGTGCGATGGGATAATTGTAATATCCAACTGTTAAAACAATGGGTCAAACTTAACTAAACAAATTATAATAAGATTATATATATGTTTAGAAGCAAGAGTTGGGAATGATCCATATGATGGATTGGAATAAGGAGTTATTCACCCAACTGAAATTTTCGAGAGTTGTATGAGATACAATTGGAAGGAGTTCCTACCTAAATAACCTAGTTTTGTGTAATCCGCCTACACGGACTTAGAACGAAGTGAAATATGGATCTCGACCCACTAGAAAATCTTCCAACGGGATTTTCCGAATCAAATGATGAGGGTCATTTGTTTTGAGTAAAATAGTGGGAGCATATTTAATTAAAGGCCTAATTGAATATGTCAATGATACTTATATTTTCATTAATCCTTATGTAGATTACCATGACAGCAAACACCTCTAACAACATCCTGCGATCAATCCTTGATAAGGAAAAATTATCTGGGATAAATTTCCTGGATTGGCACCGAAACCTGAGGATTATCCTCAAACATGATAAAAAGCTGTATGTCTTGGAGACACCTGTTCCTGAAGAGGAACCTCCTAGTACTGCACCTAAGGCAGAAAGAGATGCTTATAAGAAGCATGTCGATGATGCCAATGAAACTGCTTGTCTCATGCTGGCTACCATGAACTCAGAATTACAAAAGTAACATGAGAACATGTCAGCGTTCGATATGATCGAACACCTGAAGTTGCTCTATCAAGAGCAAGCAAGGCATGAGAGGTTTGAAGTTTTAAAAGCCCTTTTTCAAAGCAAGTTAGCTGAGGGAGCCCCTGTAGGTCCCCATGTACTCAAGATGATTGGGTATGTGGAAAACCTTGAGAGATTGGGTTTTCCCCTCAAAAAGGAACTTGCAACTGATTTAATCTTGCAATCGTTGCCAGATAGTTTCAGTCAATTTGTCCTAAATTTCAATATGATTGATATGGACAAATCTCTTCCTGAACTACTCGCCATGTTAAGAACTGCCGAGCAGAATCTGAAGTCAAAAGGGAAGTCCATTCTGATGATCGGAAATGGAAAGAGACAGAACAAAAGGCCCACTAAGCAGAGTGATAAGGGGAAGGGCAAGGAAATTGCCAATCCCAGATCCACTGCTGCTTTGAAGCCTAGTGGAGGCATAGCAAAAGAAGGCACCTGCTTCCATTGCGGTAAGACCGGACACTGGAAGAGGAACTGCCCAAAGTACCTGGAAGATAAGAAGAATGGAGTAGAGTCTTCAACTTCAGGTATTTTTGTTATTAATTTATCTACTTCTGCATCATGGGTATTAGATACTGGATGCATTTCTCACATTTGCACAAATGTGCAGGAACTAAAAAGGAGTAGAGATTTGGCAAAAGGTGAAGTCGACCTACGAGTTGGCTATGGAGCAAAGGTTGTTGCTTTAGCCGTAGGAACTTTTGTATTGACTTTACCTAGTGGTTTAATAATTCAGTTAGAGAACTGTTATTATGTACCTGCAATTAGCAGGAATATTATTTCCATTGCTTGTTTGGACAAGTTTGGTTTTTCATTTATAATAAAGAACAATTGTTGCTCAATTTATTTGAATGATATATTCTATGCTACTGCACAAATGAACAATGGACTATATGTCCTTGATCTTGAAATGCCTATTAATAACATTAATACAAAAGGGTGAAACCTAACGAGTTAAAACCAACTAGGTAAGAATATTAAAACTCTTCGATCAGATCGAAGTGATGAGTATTTAATCCTAGAGTTTGATGACCATCTGAAAGAGTGTGGGATCCTATCCCAACTTACTCCTCATGGAACATCCCAATGGAAGGGTGTATCTGAGAGAAGAAATCGAACCCTGTTGGACATGGTCCGATCCATGATGAGTCACACCAATCTTCCAAACTCCTTTTGAGGACACACACCATTGACATCAGCTTACACACTTAGCCGTGTTCCATCCAAAAGGTTGAAAAGACACCATATGAGATATGGAGTGGTAAGAGACCACATATGTCTTACATGAAGATTTGGGGTTGCGAAGTTTATGTGAAACGACAAATTTCAACTAAGCTTAAGCCCAAATCTGACCAATGCTTATTTGTGGGGGTATCCTAAAGAAACAAGAGGATGCTACTTCTACAATCCTTCTGAGGGCAAAGTGTTTGTCGCTCGAACTTGAGTTTTCCTAGAAAGGGATTTTAATTCCAAAGGAACCAGTGGGAGGAAAGTAGAGCTTGAAGAAATTCAAGAATCACAAAGCATCGATACACCTATGGAGGAATTAGAGCAGGAAACACAAGTAGTTGTGTAAGAGCAACCTGCTCAAGTAGAACAAGACCAACGTAGGTCAGGCAGGATACGTCACCTACCTGAGATATATGGATATCTGATCAAGGTGATGTATTACTCATAGATCAAGATGAGCCTGTGACCTACTCATGGAATCTTCGCCTTGATAAAACAGTAAAACTGTATGGATTCATCAAGAACGAAGATGAGCCTTGTGTCTACAAGAAGGTTAGTGGGAGCATGATCGTATTCCTGGTATTATATGTAGATGACAGACATATTACTCATTGGAATCGATATCCCTACCCTGCAACAAGTAAAGTCTTGGTTAGGGAAATGCTTTTCTATGAAGGACCTGGGTGAAGCAGCCTATCAGAATCTATAGAGATAGATCATGAAATGCTTGGCCTAAGTCAGAGTACATAGACAAAGTGCTGAGACGCTTTAATATGAATGATTCTAATCTGGTTATGTGTTTTGCTTAAATGGTGGCACTGTGAGCTTGAAAAGTTCAACGCAAGATGCAGTTGCTGATTCTACAACTGAGGCCGAGTATATTGTTGCCTTAAGTGCAGCAAAGGAAGCTGTTTGGATCAATAAACTTGGCATAGTCCCTAGCATTATGGATCCCATTGGTCTCTATTATGATAACAATGGTGTTATCGCACAAGCTAAGGAGCCTAGATCTCACCAACGATCCAAACACATACTTAGACGTTGTGTGAAAATATGTAAAGTACCTACACTTGACAATGTTGCTAACCCACTGACAAAGCCTCTTGCGCAGCAGAAGCATGATGGCCATACTAGATCAATGGGCATACGGGGTATGCCTGATTGGCTCTAGTGCTAGTGGGAGATTGTTGGTGTAAGCCCTAGAGGCCAATACTTTTGGTACTTGTATCAAATTATTTAAAGGCATTTTCTTTATTATGGTTGATTAATAAAGTCCCTGGAATAGATAGTCCGTTTAATGTATTAAGTGTGACTTAATCATGAGAACACATTAAACATAAGGACACTATTCTTAAAGTATCCGTAGTCGAGCTTTAGTGTGAAATGGGATAACATTAAAGCATTAAGACTATTATGTTTGTAGACTGATGATCACATCTCATGGATCATGGATAAAGAGTTATCAAGTCTTAAACATAGGTATGAATATTAGGAGTAATATTTATACCGGATTGACCCGCTATGAGAATACTATATAGAAAGTTATGCAAAGTGTCATAAGTTATTCTCATGGTGATAATAGTGTATACCACTCTTCGACCTGAAACCACTATGGATCCTAGATGTAGAGTCGAGTGCTTTGTTGCTGATCTAACGTTGTCTGTAACTGGATAACCATAAAGATAGTTGATGGGTACTCCACGAAGCATGCTGAGGGACATGAGTGTCCTAGATGGAATTTGCCAATCCTGTGTAACAGGATAAATGTCTATGGGCCCAATATTGAACTGGACAAGGGTGACACGGTCTATACCTTGTGTTCAATATAGACATAAGGGCAAAGGGGTAATTATACACATAATTATTATCACAGGAGGTTTTGTCAGATCACATGACATTTTCGTGACTTGGGTAGCAGTGATGTGTTGCTAGATACCGCTACTGTTTATTATGTTAAATGCGTGATTTAATATAATTGCCAACGCCGCGAAAACCTATAGGGTCACACACAAAGGACGGATTGATGAGAGATAGAATAATTAAGGAACATCGTAAGGTACGGTGTACTTAAGTAGAATACGAAATATGGTAAGGTACCAAATACTTAAGTGATTTTGGCATTTTATGAGATATGGGCCAAAATGCACTTAAGTGGGCTTTTTGGCTTGAAGCCCACACAAGTGGTTCTATAAATAGAACCCCTTGGGTAGAAGCATAGTAACTCACTGAGACAGAAAACACAACTGAAGAGTTGGAATTTCGTATCTCTCTCTCACTCAAAGCCTTCATTCATAACAGCTAGCACTGCGATTGAAGGAATCCGTTCGTGTGGACTGAGTAGAGACGTTGTCATCGTTCAACGTTCGTGATCGCCCCATGGATCTGTATCAAAGGTTTTGATCATTATCAGAGATTTGCACCAAAGGTTTGAATCACCACAAGAGGTAACGATTCTATCACTGATCATGCCCATTCGTAAGGATCACTAAATGGAGAAATTTTTAAATTCCGCTGCGCCTTGGATGGCAATTCTCCTACAATAAGAGTCTTTCTTGAGAATATTTTTGGAATACGAGTATTCGTTCCTCCCATAATATTCGAAAGATGGGATGATGACTATGGGAACCTCTGGTAGAACATGTTCGGCAGGTTTAAACCATAGTACACTCCCTTTGGGTGGTTCTTAACCGAGACTCCATGCTCGTGACTCACAACAAACCCGTGATTCATGGTTGATCCGTTCACCCATCGTTAATATCAATGGAACTTGGGTGTCGATAAGGTGAAAACCATAATCCACCAAGATGGATGATTGATATTAAGGATGGTTGAACTGTTTATATATCGTTAATATCAATGGAACTTGGGTGTTGATAAGGTGAAGACCATAATCCACCAAAATGGATGATTGATATTAAGGATAATACGAACCATCCCATGACCTTTGTCTGGTGTGCTTTGCTTGATCCTTGAGTGTGATTGTTGCATTCATGCATTCATCTGCATCCATATCATCAGATAAAAAGAAAATTTTCAAGGAACTTAAGGGGTTTATTTGCAAAAAAATTCAGATATGGAAAGACAAAAAAGGCATACAAAGAAGTACAGCTTTAGACAGCCCGATCTGAAAGAGTTAAGGAATCTGACATCTTATGTATTAGATCCCTTGGGTTTCAAAGCTCGTTATGGGAAGCTTCTGCCTCTTATGACTACTCAGGTTGATGAAGGGTTGATGAATACTTTGGCGCAGTTCTATGATCCTCTGTATCACTACTTCTCTTTTCCAGACTTTCAGTTATTGCCTACCCTTGAGGAGTATGCTCATCTTGTGGGTATTCCGATTCTGGATCAGGTGTCGTTCAGTGGCTTGGAGAGTATTCCTACTTCTCGAGAGATAGCTGACATGTTGCACATAGATGAATCTTTGGTTAAAGCTCATATGACTACCAAAGGTGGAATTCAAGGTCTTCCTTCTGAGTTCCTCATCGCTCAAGCTACCGTTTATGGGAAGGCCATGAGTGAGGATGCCTTTGAAGCCACATTCGTGCTTCTCATCTATGGACTGGTATTGTTCCCCAACATCGACAAATTTGTGGATGTGAACGCTATTAGGATCTTCTCTGTTCTTAATCCCGTTCCGAATCTGTTGGGTGATGCCTATGTCTCTTTGCATCTGAGGAATGCAAAGGGTGGTGGCGTTATTGTGTGTTGTTTGCCTCTGTTGTATAAGTGGTTTATTTCTCACTTACCTCAGATGGTTGCTTTCAAGGAGAACAAGGGATGTCTACGGTGGTCCACGAGACTCATGTATCTCACTAATGATGATATCTCTTGGTATGATCGTGCATATGATGGTGTCTAGATCATTGATTCTTGTGGTGAATTCTCCAATGTGCCTCTTCTTGGTACATGTGGTGGGATTAGCTACAACTCTGTATTAGCACGCCGTCAGCTTGGGTTCCCCCTAAAGGATAAACCTAATAACATTCTGTTAGAAGGTGTGTTCTTTCAGGAGGGTAAAGATCCCCAAGGCCTGAAAGCCAGGATGGTCCGCGCTTGGCGCAAGATTCACAAGAAGGGTAGAAGTGAATTGGGTCCGAAGAACTGTATTGCTTTGGAACCATATACTACTTGGGTGAGGAAGAGAGCATCTGAGTATCTCATGCCTTATGATTATCCGAGACCTACACCTTTGGTTGTGGCTGGGCCTTCAACCCTCCCTAACCAAGGCGTAGAAGAGTTGAGAGATGAAGACCTTTCACGTGCCTGGATCCGTGAAAGAGAAGAGTTGCTTCAACAACTGAAGGAGAAGGATGCTATGATCGAGTTTCTCGAGCATCAGGTCATTGATGATCCTGATGATGCTTGGACTTCTCTACTTCCTCAGTCTTCCAAGTTCTGGAAAAGGAGGTATGACAGACTCACCAAAGATAAGGCGGATATGGAAGCAGCATATGAGAGAGAGATTAAGAGGCTTCGTGCAGCTTATCTTCCAACATCCCGAGCTTCTAGGGATCCATAGGATGTTTATTTTCCTTCTCTCTTGTAATGTAATTGACAATGTTGTACTTCTTTGTTCAAATATATTTGATGAGATATTTTCCATATGCGATTAAATGTTTAAATATTCAAAATTTGCAAATAATACCCTAAAAAGTTCCGTTGAAAATAAAAACAAATCATGTGCACGAGCATTGCATGTATCATTTGCATAAGCAGGTGTTGTTCCGGTCTTCTTGTCTGTGGCCTAACTCTGTGCTCTTCATTTATTTTGAAGACAAGCTGACTCATCGGTACTACACCAGAGCCAACTCTGCAAGATTGATGGATCATCTCGAGCAAGAGAATCGTGAGCTGAAAGAAGAGGTCGCCAGACTGAGCGCTCTGATGGAGCAATTCCTAGCTGCTCAGAACCAACCGTCTCCACCACCTGCAACTCCTCCCCAGAGGACTGTTATCTCTGAGGTTGTTTCTGCTACAGTGCCAGCTGCCAGTGCCCATTTTGTGCCAACAACCATGCCGCCCGGGTTTCCGTGGGGGATGCCTCCTGGTTATATGCCTGATATTCCAGCTCCGACATTCGCTTCTATGCCGACATCTAGCCCGATCCTTGCAGTGTCTCCTCCTGTCGTGCATACCATTCCTAGGGTAGACGACACCATCTATCATTCTGAGCCGTCTGAGGGCCCAGATTTTAATGAGAAGATGGATGCTATGAATGACCAATTCCTTGAACTCCGCAAGGAATTGAAGACCCTTCGAGGAAAGGATTTGTTCGGAAAATCTGCAGCCGAACTCTGTTTGGTTCCCGGTGTGAATATACCCGTCAAGTTCAAAGTCCCTGACTTTGATAAGTATAAAGGGAACACCTGCCCTCTCAGCCACCTGGTTATGTATGCCAGGAAAATGTCTACTCAAACGGATAATGATTAACTACTGATTCATTATTTCCAGGACAGCTTGTCCGGTGCTGCACTAAGATGGTATATGAGTCTGGATAGTGTAAACATTCGTTCCTTCAATGATCTTGGCGAAACCTTCGTCAAGCAATACAAGTACAACATGGATATGGCTCCCGATCGGGATCAGCTCAGAGCCATGTCCCAGAAGGACAAAGAGACATTTAAAGAGTACGCCCAGAGGTGGCGAGAGCTGGCAGCTCAGATTACTCCTCCGCTGGAAGAGAAGGAAATGACCAAAATCTTTTTGAAGACTTTGAGTTTATTTTATTATGAGCGGATGATCGCTAGTGCTCCCTCTGATTTCACCGAGATGGTGAACATGGGGATGCGATTGGAGGAAGGAGTCTGTGAAGGACGGTTATCCAAGGATGAAGGCTCTTCAAGCAAGCGATATGGGGCGTTTGCTAAGAAGAAAAATGGTGAGGCACATGTTGTGCAATCCCATGTCAAATCCAGAAGACCCTCTATCAAGAGGAAGCCTGTGCGTCATGCCAGCAGTCAGCACCAGGTGGCTCATATAGCACCTGTCTTCCGTGACAATCAGCAATATCAGCATCAGCAACACAATAATCAGCAATCATCTCAGCAGTATCAACAACAGTATCGCCCTCCGCAACAGGCCTACCAGCCTCGCAACAGTAATCCAGCTGGTCTGAGTTATGAGAGGAAGAAGATCACCTTCGATCCGATTCCAGTATCATATGCAGAGCTGTATCCCTCTTTGATAGAGCGAAAATTGATTACTCTAAGGGATCCTCCGGCTGTACCTGCTAACCCGCAGTGGTGGTATAAGCCTGATCAACATTGTGTTTACCACTCCGGTGCTCCGGGTCATAATGTGGAAAACTGCTTTCCTTTGAAGACTAAGGTTCAAGACCTTATGAGATGCGGCATTCTGAGCTTTGAGGACTCAGGCCCTAATGTTACGAAGAACCCATTGCCCGAGCATGGGAAGTCGGTTAACATGGTCCAGGGTTGCCCTAGCAAATACAAGGTCAAATATGTAAGCCATATTCGACAGTCATTGGTTGAGTTGCATCGTCTACTGTGTGATTACAGTCATATGGAGCACGACCATGACAAATGTCGTATCTGCTCTGTCAATAGATTGGGTTGTCGCCAAGTGCGTAGAGAGCTTCAAGAATTGTTAGATGATGGGACTATTGAGATTCTTCAGAACAGAAATGTTGATGAAGACGAACCTGAGGTGAATGTGATTTCTCCTGTGTTCAAGATACCCGAGCCTGTTGTCATCCGATATGATGGTAGCAAGCAGAAGGTTTCTCCTTCGCTGATCATCAAGCCTGCAGGTCCAGTGCCTTATTCGTCTGATAAAGCAGTTCCATTCCGCTATAATCCAGTTGCTGTCGAAGATGGGAAAGAAGTGCCTTTGCCTTCATCCTCTGTTGTGAATATAGCTGATGTGAGCGGATTGACCCATAGTGGTCGCGTGTTTTCGCCCCCGAAGCCTCAGGCTAGGGCTGATTCTGTTGAGCGTCCGGTGGGGAATGTTGTTAATCCTCTGAATCCGGCACTTGCTGTTAAATCCTCCTCTGTACAAAAGACTCCTACTTATTCTGTTAGCCCTAGTGGCACTGTGAATGAAGACTGTGATGAGATGCTGAGGCTCATCAAGAAGAGTGAGTACAACGTTGTAGACCAGCTTCTACAAACGCCGTCCAAAATCTCCGTATTATCTTTGCTTCTGAATTCAGAACCTCATAGGGAGGCTCTGCAGAAAGTTTTGGACTTGGCTTATGTTGATCACGACGTCACTATTGAACAATTTGACAGTATCGTTGCAAATATTACTGCTTGCAACACTTTGAGTTTCTGTGACGCTGATCTCCCTGAGGAGGGAAGAGACCACAACATGGCTTTACACATATCCATGAATTGCAAGAGCGACGCCATGTCCAACGTGCTGGTGGACACTGGGTCATCTTTGAATGTATTTCCGAAATCCACTCTTTCGAGATTGTCATATCAAGGGCCTCCCAGAGGCAGAGTGGTGTTGTTGTGAAAGCTTTCGATGGGTCGCGTAAGACCGTGATTGGGGAAGTTGATCTCCCAATCAAGATTGGACCAAGTGATTTCCAAGTTACCTTTCAGGTTATGGATATCCACCCATCTTATAGTTGTCTCCTTGGTAGACCTTGGATTCACGAGGCTGGCGTCGTGACATCCACCCTACACCAGAAGCTGAAATTCGTGAAGAATACGAAACTGGTTGTGGTAAAGGGAGAAAAGGCTCTCCTGGTTAGCCACTTGTCTTCTTTCTCATACATTGATGCTGAGGATGAAGTTGGAACTCCCTTCTAAGCTTTATCTATTGCTGAGCCGATTGAGAAGAAGTCTCCTTCATTTGCTTCCTATCGTGATGCGAAACTGGCCATTGAATGTGGTGCAGTTGCTGGTTTAGGGAAGATGATCAAGCTTGAAGACAATAAATCCCGGGCTGGCATTGGCTATTCTTCTGGGGTCTTTAATAACAAAGGGTTGTTCAAGAGTGGAGGTTTCATCCACGCCGATCAAGCTGACGAAGCTGCTGCTATCTTGGAAGAGGATGCAGAGGATACTGACAATTTTGTCATCCCTGGCGGGATATGCCATAATTGGGTCGCTGTGGATGTTCCTACAGTCATTCATAGATCAGCGTAATATGTTTGCTTTGTTTAAAACCCCTTCTCCCATGCCAAAAGGAGAAGTGATGACATTGTTGGCATCATATATACAATGATATTTCATTCAATTAATTCATGTTAAACATTTGTTTTTCCTTTGTTTTCACTTTTTGCTTTTGCATGAAATCGGTGATCACAAAAAACCCTAAAAACAAGAATAAAAGCAATCTTTTCATCTGCATAATGATTTGTTTGTTTAAATTCTAAAGTTTTTTTAACCAAAATCATTATGCAGGTTGATTCTTAAACCCATTGAACATAATGATCCAACGCCATCTCCCAATTTTGAATTCCCTGTATTCGAAGCAGAGGAAGATGATGTTGAAGGGATTCCTGATGAGATTACCCGTCTTCTTGAGCACGAAGAGAAGATCATTCAGCCGCACCTTGAGAATCTGGAAACAGTCAACTTGGGGTCTGAAGATTGTGTTTGAATGGTGAAGATTGGGGCACTTCTTGAAGAGTCTGTCAAGAAGGGGTTGATCAGTTTGCTACAAGAATATTTCGATATCTTTGCTTGGTCGTATGAAGACATGTCGGGTCTAGATACAGATATTGTGCAACATTTTCTGCCTCTGAAGCCTGAGTGCGTGCCTGTGAAGCAGAAGCTCAGAAGAACTCATCCAGATATGGCAGTGAAGATCAAAGAGGAAGTTCAGAAGCAAATTGATGCGGGGTTTCTGGTGATTTCTACATATCCTCAATGGGTGGCCAACATTGTGCCTGTGCCTAAGAAAGACGGAAAGGTTCGTATGTGTGTTGATTATCGAGATTTGAATAAAGCTAGTTCAAAAGATGATTTTCCTCTACCACACATTGACATGTTGGTAGACAATACAACTAAATTCAAAGTCTTTTCGTTTATGGACGGATTTTCCGGATATAATCAAATCAAGATGGCACCCGAGGATATGGAGAAGACAACATTCATCACACCTTGGGGAACATTCTGTTATCGAGTGATGCCCTTCAGTTTGAAGAACGCCGGAGCCACGTATCAACGAGCAATGACCACCTTGTTTCATGATATGATGCACAAGGAGATAGAGGTCTATGTCGATGATATGATTGCTAAGTCACGAACGGAAGTTGAACATGTTGAGCATTTGTTGAAGCTTTTTCAGCGTCTGAGGAAGTTCAGGCTTCGTCTGAATCCGAACAAATGTACATTTGGAGTCCGTTCTGGCAAGTTATTGGGTTTTGTTGTCAGCGAAAGAGGTATTGAGGTTGATCCTGCAAAGGTCAAAGCAATACAAGAGATGCATGCGCCCAAAACTGAAAAGCAAGTCCGAGGTTTTCTTGGCCGCTTGAACTATATTTCCAGATTTATATCCCACATGACTGCCACATCTGCGCCGATATTCAAGCTCCTCTGGAAAGATCAGTCTCATGATTGGACCGAGGATTGCCAGAAAGCTTTCGACAGTATCAAAGAATATCTGTCTGAACCTTCGATCTTGTCTCCGCCTGTAGAAGGAAGACCTCTGATCATGTATCTGACTGTTCTTGAAGACTCGATGGGTTGTGTACTCGGTCAGCAAGACGAATCAGGGAAGAAGGAATCTGCTATCTACTACCTGAGTAAGAAGTTCACTGATTGTGAGTCTCGATACTCTATGCTTGAGAAGACGTGTTGTGCTTTGGCTTGGGCTGCTAAGCGTTTACGCCAATATATGATAAATCATACAACTTGGTTGATATCCAGAATGGATCCAATCAAGTATATCTTC
This sequence comes from Lathyrus oleraceus, assembly GCF_024323335.1. Classification (NCBI taxonomy): domain Eukaryota; kingdom Viridiplantae; phylum Streptophyta; class Magnoliopsida; order Fabales; family Fabaceae; genus Lathyrus; species Lathyrus oleraceus. The sequence continues at coordinate 139,663,576 of NC_066579.1, read as the reverse complement.
GAGAAGCCTGCTTTAACTAGGAGAATTGCCTGTTGGCAGATGTTGTTGTCTGAGTATGATATCGAGTATCGAGCTCAGAAAGCTATCAAAGGTAGTATCTTGGCTGACCACTTGGCACACCAGCCGATTGAAGATCATCAGTCTGTTCAGTACGACTTCCCAGACGAGGAGATTCTGTATTTGAAAATGAAAGATTGTGATGAGCCTACACTTGACGAAGGTCCAGAACCTGGTTCCAGATGGACGATGGTGTTTGATGGCGCTGTAAATCAGTACGGAAATAGAATTGGGGCAGTAATCATTACTCCTCATGGCACACATATTCCGTTTACAGCAAGGCTAACTTTCAAATGCACGAATAATATGGCTGAGTACGAAGCCTGTATCATGGGATTAGAAGAATGCATTGATCTAAGGATCAAGCATCTTGATGTGTATGGTGATTCGGCCCTGGTTGTCAATCAGATCAAGGGTGAAAGGGAAACGAATCAACCCAGTCTCATTCCGTACAGAGATTATGCAAGGAGGATTTCAACGTTCTTTTCAGAAGTTGACTTTCATCATATTCCTCGAGAAGATAATCGGATGGCAGATGCTCTTGCTACGCTTGCTTCGATGATTGTGGTCAAGTATTGGAATGAAGTTCCCAATATCACCGTGATGCGCTTGGATAGACCAGCTCACGTGTTTGCAGTTGAAGAAGTGAATGATGACAAGCCTTGGTATTTTGATATCAAGAATTTCCTCCAGAACCAGGTCTACCCGCCTGGGGCATCTGTGAAAGATAGGAAAACTTTGAGAAGGTTGTCATGCAGTTTCTACCTCAGTGGTGAAGTGTTGTATAAGAGAAATTTTGACATGGTTTTGCTCAGATGCGTGGATAGACACGAAGCAAACCTGTTAATAACTAAGGTCCATGAAGGTTCATTTGGTACTCATTCCAATGGACATGCCATGGCTAGAAAGATGCTGAGAGCAGGCTACTATTGGCTGACAATGGAGTCTGACTGCTGCAAATATGTGAAGAAATGCCACAAGTGTCAGATTTACGCGGACAAGATTCATATTCCTCCGACACTTCTGAATGCGATTTGATCACCATGGCCTTTCTCTATGTGGGGAATCGACATGATCGGCATGATTGAACCGAAAGCGTCCAATGGGCACAGGTTTATTCTCGTAGCAATTGACTACTTCACCAAATGGGTTGAGGCGGTGTCGTATGCTAATGTGACCAGGCAGGTGGTCGTGAAGTTTGTCAAGAATCAGCTGATTTACCGTTATGGTGTGCCTGATAAGATCATTACTGATAATGGATCTAACTTGAACAATAAGATGATGGAAGAGTTGTGCGTTGAGTTCAAGATTGCACACCATAACTCCTCTCCTTACAGACCCAAGATGAATGGGGCTGTTGAAGCTGCTAACAAGAATATCAAGAAGATTATCCAGAAGATGGCAGTCACGTACAAAGATTGGCATGAGATGCTGCCATTTGCTTTCCATGGATATCGTACATTTGTCCGCACTTCAACAGGGGCAACCCCTTTCTCTCTTGTTTACGGCATGGAGGCTGTTCTCCCAATAGAGGTGGAGATCCCATCAATGAGAGTCTTGATGGAAGCCAAGTTGATTGATGCTGAATGGATTCAGAGTCGTTATGACCAACTGAATTTGATTGAAGAGAAGCGATTAACTGCCATGTGCCATGGTCAGTTATATCAGCAGAGAATGAAGAAAGCATTCGATAAGAAGGTCAAGCCTCGCGTGTTCCGAGAAGGTGACCTCGTGCTCAAGAAAGTTTTGTCTTTCGCGCCCGATTCCAGGGGCAAGTGGACTCCAAACTATGAAGGTCCATATGTTGTTAAGAGAGCCTTTTCAGGCGGTGCATTGATGCTTACAACAATGGATGGGGAGGATTTCACTCGTCCTGTGAATTCAGATGCAGTCAAGAAATACTTTGCCTAAAAAAAATAATAAAAAAAAAACAGAATAGCTCGCTAAGTTGAAAACCCGAAAGGGCGGCTTAGGCAAAAATGAGTGTCTCAGTGGATAACCCGAAAGGGCGATCCAGGCAAAAATTAGAGACTTGAAAAAAAATGTATTTGCATCCCGCTAGATTGAGTACCTCACCCTGGGGCAATCTAGGCAAAAGTTAGGGATTTGGCAAGTAACTGCATCCTGACAAGACTTTCTGTTCCGCAACTGTCTTTTCGTCAGAGATTCTCGCTCAGTCGTCGTCAACTGAAGCTTCAAATACATCGGATTCAAATTGGTAGAGAAATGGTCATTATGTTCAATGTAGCCCTCTTCCAATATATATCACCGATTTCAAATTTTTACAGATCTATGGAGTCTTGCCATTTGCAGGCTACCATTCCATCAAATAAATTTGAGCTTTTATCCAATTATTTACACTCTTATTTGTTTCAATTGAACAAATGTTTTGCATGTTTTAATTGATAAAATGTCATTGTTTTAAACAAACAAATTTTTTCAAAATTGTTCTTAAACAAAGTGAACGTTCACAATGATAAAAAGGATACTTAAGAATTTCTCAGTGCTCTCCCAAGGGTGGCATGATTTCCAACAGGGTAGGACATTTGTTCATATTCTTGGCATGACTGTATCGTCTTTCTCCAGATTGTTGTTGGGGTTTCTCCCAAGCAGAACTTCTGTTGAGATTTTTCCCCAGCATGGGCGCTTTCCTTTTGGAAGATTCGGTAGTTGGTGGGTTGACATCCCGGTACTTCGTCGTTTCCTCAGTAAAGTCGCCAGCGGAGTTGTTGGTATGATGTACTTCATCTATGCTATCTCTCCCCGTCAGGGTGCTTGTTGAGGTTTTCACCTCTCCTCCCTTCAGCAGAGCAGTGATTCTTTCCTCCTCATGCAGTTGTGTTTCCTTTTAGAAGGTTCAGTATTTGGTGGTTGATCCTCAGTTCTCCTTCTCTGCCTCAGATAAAATCCCCAGTAGATTTGTGATGGTGGGTTGTATCTGTGATGATTTTCTCCCATGCAGAGATTTGGCGATTTCCTGATGCTTCTGATCCCCAGTAGAGTTGCTTGTGCGGCCAGATTCTACTTGTGTGTTCTATTCTCTTTCGCAGTTTCTGCTTATGCAGTAAACTCCTGTTTCCCAGCTGGGACTGAAGATCCATCAATCAGAGATTTTGTGTGATTCCTGTGATATCTCATATCTCCAGCAGATTAGTTACTCTCCATTAAAGTTTCTGGCTTTCTCTCCTGTGGTGTAGTACCGGGCGTTTGATTCCTGGACCTGTTTGTGTTAGAAATGTCTGTTTTGTCAGCATTCATCAAACATAAATCACGCATATTCATGCATACTTTCAACATTCAGATATTCATGTTGCATTTTTGCCATATATCTTTTGTTTGTTGTCTCCTGGTAATTGGTGATATAGATCTCTCCAGTAGATCTTCCCAAGCAGATGTCGGGTGTTTAATCTCTCAATATAGAATCAGCCCCTTAAGCAGAAAGTGTCTGTCATTCCTTCTGCAGTTCCCCACTGAGATACATCCTCGTGGATGACGGTTGTTTCCGTTTCCTCCCAACATATATATATATTGGGATGGGTTTTCCCTATTGAGTTATATCCTCATTAGGATGAGTCTTGATTCAGTTTGCCTTTTTGGTTTGATCCTGAATTGGCCCTTTTTTCAACTGTCTCTTGTGATTCCCTGTGGAATAAATGAATAAATTGCCCAGTAACTGGCAATAGTTCATCTTATCCCCAGCGGAGTTGTTGGCCTCTACCCAGTATTCGATAGTTGTAAGTCCTATCCTTTTTGGCCTCTACCCAGTAACCGGTAGTTGTAAGTCCTATCCTTTATGGTTTTCTACTCAGTAACCGGTAGTTGTAAATCCTATATACCTTTTTTCCCTCTTTGCGGAATCTAGGGTTGTTTACCCAGTAATTGGTATTTGTGAACTTTTGGTTCCTCGGCAAGAGTCGGTGGTTTTCTACCCAGTATTCGGTAGTTGTAAATCCTATTTTCTTGCTCTCCAGCAGAGTTTGTGGTTTTCTACCCAGTAACTGGTAGTTATCAACCCTATTTTGTTTTCCCCGTGCGGAGCTGTGATCCTTTCACTCCCCACGCAGAGGCTTTGGTTTTCTACCCCGTATTCGGTAGTTGTAAACCCTACTTTTGTATCCTCATCAGAGTTGTTGGCCCTCTACCCAGTAACCAGTAGTTGTAAGTCCTATCTCTTTTCCCCTAACAGAGGTAACCTTTGTGGTTCATTCTGGTTGAGGGCGGATTTTGCGGTCTTCTACCCAGTATTAGGTAGTTGTAAATCCTATGTTATTGTTGTCTCCCTAACGGAGTTTGTGCTTCCTTGTGGAATAGTTGGGATAATTGCTCAATATATTCAGCAATCATTCACCCTATCCTCAGCTGAGTCTTTGGTTTTCTACCCAGTAATCGGTAGTGGTAAACCTCTTGTTTCCTCAGCCAGAGTCTTTGGTCTTCTACCCAATATTCGGTAGTTGTAAATCCTTGGTTCTCCCCTTTGTAGAGTTAACCTTGTTGTTCATCCTAACCGATGATGGTTACTCTTGGTGGTTATCTTCGTCCAGTATTCGATGTTGATATTCCCTCTCTTTTTCTGGGTAATTGCTCTGAGTAAGCAATCGTGTTCCCAGCAAGTCTTTTTGTGGATAATTGCCGTATGCTAGCAATTTTATCCTCAGCGGGTCCTTTCACCGTATGCCAGTGATATGTTCCCCGGGTCATTGATTTTTATCAATGCATCCCCAGTGAGTTCTTTTTCATCTACCCTTTTGTTGGTAATGATTGTTGCTCCCTTTGATCGGTCATCTTTATATACCTAGTTTTGGTATCCCGATGCCTTTCTTTTCGGATGATTTATCCTTTATTAACCCAGTAACCGGTTGTGGATAATCTTCCATGCGAGTATACTATCCATGTTCTGACGGTAATGGATAATATATCTCATGCACTCTTCAGTCGAAGCCTGTTGTGTTTCCCCAATCGAGTAAGATTCGTATTCCCTTTGCGGAATCGAATATTTCTTTCTACCCCTTTGTTGAGCGTATCTCCCAGTAACCGGTGATATGTCTCGTAGATAATTGTCGTATGCTTGCAATTTATCCCCAGCGAGTTATCTTTTGTCTACCCTGTTGTTGGTAACGATTGTTTCTCTTTTCGGTCGGTCACCTATTATATACCCAGTAACCGGTATCCCTGGTGTTCCTTCCATGCGAGTATATTATCTACGTTCTGACGGTAATAGATAATATATCTCATGCGAGTATACTATCCACGTTCTGACGGTAATGGATAATATATCTCATGCGCTCTTTGGTTGAAGCCTTTTATCTTTCCCCATTTGAGTAAGATTCGTTTTCCCGTTGCGGAGTCGAATGTCCATCCTATAAGTCGATTTGCTTTTTCAAGCCCTCCTTTTGGATGATGAGTGTTTTGGCAGTAAAAACCAATTCACGTCTTTGGTTGGTCACCTATTATATACCTAGTAACCGGTATCCCTGGTGTTCCTTCCTTTCTGCTCCCTATTATGACCTTGGTCCCCTGCGGAGTCAGATTTTCCTGAGTTGATGTACCTTTTTCAGGTCTTCCTCAGATGGTTGGTTGATTGATATCTCTCACCCTTATACCGGTCTTAGATATTCATTCTTCCTGAGCTTGTTGATTCTTTCACCCAGTGACCGGTGTTTAGATCACATGTCTCTTTGAGCTTGTTACCCAGTAACCGGTAACACCTCACCCCTGTTGTTTTCCTCTGGAGAGTCTTTGATAGACATTTCCCCAGCGGAGTTTCTGTTGTGATTTACCCTTTTGTTGTATTGGCGTTTTCCCCAATATATGCAATTTTCCCGGCAGGGAGGTTCTGTGTGAATCTTTTCCCCAGTCCGAATCCAGATTTTTATCCGAAGTATCCTTTGTGGATAATTGTGATGTATTGGTGTTTTCCCCAATACACGCGTTTTTGAGTCAGCTTGAGTCTTTCCAATGGATGTGTCTTCCTTTGGAACTTTTTTCCCCAGTTTAAGTCCTTTACTTCCCAGTAAGGTCTCCGGTCGAGTCGTATCCTGCTCGCGCAGTGTCATTTCTTTTTTCCCTAATTCAGAGTCGTGTCCTGCTCACGCATTTCTTTTTCTTATCCCCATAAGAGTCCTGTTAGAGTCTCTGTTCCTGGTGAGTGTATTACTCCGATGGATCGTCTTTCTTCCTTGTGGACCCATAGTTCCCACAGAGTTTGTTTCTTTTGCATTCATACATTTGCATCATGAGGTTTCTTAGGGACCAAAATTTGTCTCATTATTGTTATTTAAGTCCATTCTACCACGTCGAGATGAAGATTTTAACCTTCACTTCTCCGGCTAGAATGACCTTAAATAGGGGCATCTGTAAGACCCCAATTTTATCCCTAAGATCCCTCATGGCATCATATCATAACATTGTATTGCCTCAAGGATCATTGGACACCTTGCTTCCTTCCTTGTGGGTGGGATCTTTCTTGAGAGTGGTTCTTGATCATCAAGCATAGCTTGCATTTGTATATCATTGCTTTTCTTTCAATCACTAACAAAAAATGTACAAAAATATGTCATTAACCTTTGTCACTTGCAGCTTAAGCAGTCAACAGGTCAAGGCATCAGGTGAATTCATGGTACAAAGAGCAGATGGTATTTTCTTGAGATATGAATCATGTGATCATCATATGGAGCTCATATGAGTTATAGGTTCATTTTGGAGCAAATTCCCCAGGTGGTAGAGGCCCCAAATTCATCAGAACATTTTCAGGTCATCTAAGGGCCAATGCAGTCAACTGAAAAGTCAACTGTGGATTTTGAGTGTGGGAATTGAGTTTCTTCATCCCATTCATGTCCAAATCATGATTATTCATCATGTCAAACATCAAGGTTGAAGAATTTGAGGTCAAGTCAAAAGTTTCCAAAAATGAGAAGTGACCTATAATTTCAACTTTCCAAAAATGGAAAGTTTTTGGTCCAATTTCAACTCAACTTTCCAACATCAAAGAAGCTTCAAATGAATTTTTGTCCAACATGAAAGTTGAAGATATCTCTCTCCCATTTCCAAAAAGTCCAAGATCATGAGCATCTGAGAATGGTTGAGGAGATATGGTCCAATCATTGCCAAGTGTGCATGGAACTTCAAATGGCCATATCTTTTGATTCATAACTCCAAATTGAGTGGCTCTTCTTGCATTTTTCTTCTCATGACATGAAGTTTCCAAATCAATCATCACATTGCATGAATTTCCATCATATGATCATTTGTGCATTCATGCCAATTTTGGAGGGAAACTTGGAAATTAAAAAATGGTGCATCATGGGAACTTTCCACCATTGCCAATGTGTTTAAAAAATGATTTTGAGTGACTTTGATCAAGCACATGACACTGTTCACGTGGGTTTACTACATGCACCATGCAATTTTCAAATTTTGCCAAACACCCTTATTTTGCTTAATCTCAAATTAACCATGATTAATTTTAATTAAAATGAGATTAGGACAGAGTATATATTGATAATCATAACAGAATTTTGGGGGATTCACCATTTTCTAGATCTAGTTTTCATCTCCCTCCAAAATTTTCTCTCCATTGAAATTCAAATAATCTTCACATAACATTGTTATTTCTTTCCATATTCTTGTTCTCTGGTATTGATATAGTGCAGATCAAGCTTTGGATTGTTGAATTCATGTGGAAATTGTGCATAGCAAGTTCATGAAGGTGAAAATGGAAGTTGATTGTTGAGCTAGATCTACACCGTTCCAAGCTTCAAATTCTTCATCAATCCTCATAACAAGTGTCCTGGAGTTGATTTGGATCATTGCAAGGCCTTGGATCGTGCGTTTTCAAGAACTGTTCTTCAAGAGGTCACATTTTCGATCCTTTTAATTCTCTGTTTTATGTGTATGATCTTGTAGTGCCTCTCATGCTGAGCAATCTGATATGAATTTTGTGTGATTTAGTGCAATATTGAGTGAGTTATGTGTGATTGAAGTTTGGTGCATCAAACTTATTTTGCTTGATCTGCATTTATTGTGATGATTTAGCATGAATTGACAATGGATTATTGATGTACGTTGCATGAGCTTTGATTTGGTATAATTTTTGATGAATTCTGTAAAATTCTGGAAAAATATTTTGAAGCTCATACTGTTCATCACCATCTTCGCGAGGAAGACGATGTTTTCCAGATTAGCGACGGCCTAGCGTCCGATTAGCGTCCACTCTGGTTCGCTAGGGTTTTTCGTGTGAAACGCTGCGTTTCAGTCAGTGGCGCGCGTTTTTTGAATTTGTACCGGCTTCGATTCCTGGCGCCACCAATTTTTCAAACTAATGCTTCATTTTACATTTCCCTCCTTATTTTCATGTACTTGATCATTTTGATTTCAAATTTTTCTTCCAACTTTAAAAAATCATATCAATTTGAAAAATGCTCCAAAAAATCCCTGGTTTTTTGCTACTTGTTCATTGAGATGTCCTCTATTTGATGAAGTTAATTTCTGAAGTTGTGCATGGCTGGATTTTGAATTGTGTTAGAATATGTGAACATGTGTACATTTGTGACCTTGCTCCATTCATCTTATCATGAAATGCTTGATTTTAATCCAATTGCCATGAAATTTTGCATGATGATTCTTGACATGTTGATGGATGTTTGAGGCTTGGTTTGGTATTTTTCTCATTTTCCATTTCTGTTTTATACACATGTTTGTATGGTGTGACAATTTGTGTCACACAATTTGTTGATCAACTTGTGCAATTTCATTTCCATATCAAATGACTTCTGTTGATTCTGATTTTTTGCATGATGATCATGTTTGATGTGTTGAATGCTCATAAAATTTTCCATAATTGTTTGAATCATTTCTGTTTTGATTGGGAATTTTCATTCTCAATGTCGAAATGTGTGCTTTGAAATTGTCTTTGACTTCTCTTGCTCATTACATGGCCTTACTTGATGATTTTGACTTGGTCCTTTTTAGGACATGTTAATATGTGTTTGAAGTTGCATTGTGTTGAATATTAGCTCCTGTTTTGAATTTTTTTCTTCACCTTTGACCCTAGGCTTTGACCTAGTGGTTTGGACTTACATGTGAGCTTTTGAATTTCAGGACCAAGCACCCAATTTCCATGGTTGATGTTGCTTCATCATTTGAATGTTGATATTTGTTGTTGATTGCTAACATTTGGTTGTTTTGTAGGTTGATGATAATTCACTTGAGTTTGCCTTATGGCTTATATGTTGTACATTGGGATTGTCTGTTGTTTGTTGATTGTTGTCTGTTTGTCTGAATACTGTACTGATTTGTTTAGTTGTTTACACAGGTACCTAAGTTGCTTTAAGTTCATTTGAACTTTGCTTTGCTTTGCTTGTGGTTGGCATACCACTTAGGTATAATCCATATTCTCCATGTAGTCTGGAAGACCTGTCATGTTATTTTGGCAGGCACCTGTCTGAAGCCCTCCTTAAGAGGCCATGTCTTTGATTGTTTACATTTGTGCCAAGCAGGTTAAGTCCTCTTAAGAGGCAATTGGCAGATAGAAGGGATGTGCAATCCATCCCCTGCTATTCAGTTGAGTCTTTCATTTTGCTCACACCATGTGTTGATGCAATTTGAATAAAAACCCAAAATCTTGTATATAGAGTCAGTCATTATGGAATAGAGTTCCTAATTCTGGACTCCCACACCTTCTATTGATTCAAGCTCACCCAGGCCAGGGTTAAGAGCTATGAGGCATAACCCTCATCTCCATTTCATCTGCTCACCCTAACTCTCAATGTTAGAGGTTAAGAGTCTGACTACCCATTCCAGTATTTGGCTTGTTTGTCAAGGTTGATATGACCCCTTGATTAAAGCCCAACCTTGCTTGAGCCTATTGATTGTGTATAGTGTGTGATAATTGACCATTTGTTTGCTTATTTGTCCATCTGTGCATAATTGTTTGTGTGTGCCTTGTGCATTGTTCTCATCTTTGAGCATTAATTGTACATCATTTCATGATCATTGTTCATACTGTGTGACATTTTGTTTTGTCCATTGAGGAGTCAATTGTAAGTCCATTTATTGGCATTTGTTTCCTGTGATCTGGTAGGAGTTGGAACTAAGACCATTGATTGGCTTTCCATTTCCTAGGAGTCGAGTGTAAGACCATTTATTGGCAACTTATTTCCTCTTGCTTATTGCATTTGTTTTCTTTGCTTTGTGAGGCTAGTGTAAGTCCATTGATTGACATTTGGTTTCCATCTTTGTTTTGTGGAGGTGGACATAAGACCGTTGATTGGCACTCCATTTCCTTTTTTTTTTGTCTTGTGAGGAGTCAGATGTAAGACCATTGATTGGCTATCTGTTTCCTGTGATCATTTTTGTGGAGTCAGGTATAAGACCATTGATTGGCAACTTGTTTCCTCTTGCTTATTGCATTTGTTTTCTTTGCTTTGTGAGGCTAGTGTAAGTCCATTGATTGGCATCTGGTTTCCATCTTTGTTTTGTGAAGGTGGACATAAGACCATTGATTGGCACTCCATTTCCTATATTTTTGTCTTGTGAGGAGTCAGACATAAGACCATTGATTGGCTATCTGTTTCCTGTGATCATTTTTGTGGAGTCAGGTATAAGACCATTGATTGGCAACTTGTTTCCTATTTTGTTTCATGTTGTGGAGTTGGGTATAAGACCATTTGTTGGCATTCCATTTCCAGCTTTTGTTTTCTTTTTGAACCTTGCTTGTTTGCTTTGTGCTTGTTGCCTTATTCCAAAGGAATCACTTGGATCATCTACATATGATCTCAAGAGGTGAACTCCTAAGAAGTTTTACCCCTCATCCCCACCTTTTGTTTGTTTACAACCTCCATTTGCATGTTAACCCAAACCAGAAAACTTTGTGCAAACATTTTCATCTGTTTTCAAAACTAGAAACCTAGGCCTTAAGCCTCTGATTTTCAAACTTCATTTTCATAATACTTCTTCTGAATTGAATCTAATGTCAACTTTGACCATTTTTGTGAATACTCTAATTGGTTAATTTCACTCACTCAAATTGTTTTGTGGCCTTGTCCACTTCTTGATAAGTTTTCATACATTAGCCATAGATCTCAATTATCTTAGTGGTTGATGTGAATCTCACCTTTTGTCCTTAGTAATTGAATTGTAAGACTTCCTTGCTTATTATAGGGCATGGTCCCTCACTAGCAAGTTGAAGCTTTTCTCACATGGTGGACTTGTGGTTGTATAGGTTGAGTTTTCTCCCGTGGATAATGAAAGACCTTAGGGCTTTTGTTTAAAATCAATCCATTCATATTTTGGAAATCTTTTAGCCGAACTACGAGGTTTTGATCCTGTAAAGGTACGTAGGCAATTGATCTTTCCATCCAAACACAAAAATAATAAAAAATTGTATATTCTTCTCTCATCCTCCCAATCAATGTTTGCACAATAAATATTTTTCATAAACAATAACCTTTTGCAACAATTTGTGAAAAGGGTTCCCTAGGAGTACCTAGGATGCATTGGGTGCCTAACACCTTCCCTTTGCATAATTACCCCCTTACCCAGATCTCTGTACCCCTTTTATTAGTTTTCTTTGTAAAACTTCTTAGGCTTTTGTTCGCTTTTTAGCCATTCCTTTGGATAAATAAAAGTGCGGTGGCGACTCTATCTTTGTATGCTCTGCTTTTGATTTAGTTAATAAATCATAAAGTGACGAATACACCGCTACACTTCCCATGACGAGCCTTGAACTCCAAGGGATCTAATACATAGGATGTCAAACTCCTTAACTCTTTCAAGTCGGGTTGTCTGAAACTGTATTTCTTTGTATTCCTTATTTGCTTATCCATGTCTGAAAATTTGCAAATAGACCTCTTAAGTTCCTTGAAAATTTTCTCATTGTTGATGATATGGATGTGTATGAATGCATGAATGCATGGATGCAACAATCACACTCAAGGATCAAGCAAATCACACCACACAAAGGTCATGGGATGGATCAAGTCATCCTTAATATCAATCATCCATTTTGGTGGATTATGGTTTGCAACTTATCAACACCCAAGTTCCATTGATATTAATGATATACAAGAACGGATCAACCATGAATCAAGGGTTTGTTGCAAGTCACGAGCATGGAGTCTCGGTTAAGAACCACCCAAAGGGAGTGTACTATGGTTAAACCTGACAATCATGTTCTACAAGAGGTTTCCATAGTCATCATCCCATCTTTCGGATATTATCGGAGAAACGACTACTCGTATTCCAAAAATATTCTCAAGAGAGACTCTTATGAGTGTAGTATCGCGTAACAATCGTATCAAATCTTACATTTGAACGACCTTCGCACTACGTCCTAAAAAATAGGCCAAGATGGGCTAGGTAATCTAAGGTCCTTGGCTTCTAAGGCATATAATGGAAAGAGTAATGCCTAACCACGACTACTCGTGTGACATTATTGATCCCAACATAACCTCCACCAAGTGAATGGGCTTGCAAGTCAACTTGCTAAGGAATAACTCCACACAAGTCAACAAGACTATGCCATTCTCCTATTATAAGTGCACTCGAGTTCGGGTATAAAACTCATCTCACAAGAGACCACCAAGCACACAAGCAATTAATATATCAAGCAATTCATACATTACAAACAATACAGTAATCCCAAATTTGCACAAAAATATGTCACAAGATAATATACAATACAATACAACAAAAGTTAAAAGTAGGCAAAACCCACTAGGCATTTTATCCCCAGCAGAGTCGCCACTTTTCTGTAGCGGGGTATTCGTTACCTTTAGATTTATTGACTAAATCAAAAGTAAATCATACAATTCGAGTCGCCACCGCACTTCTATTTATCCAAAGGAAAGGTTAGAAAGCGAACAAAAACCGAGAAGTTTTATCAAATCAAAAACTAATAAAAATGTCAGAGATTTGGGTAAGGGGGTTGGTTATGCAATGGGAAGGTTTTAAGCACCCAAAACATCCTTAGTACTCTAAGAGAACCTTTTTCACTAATTGTTGTAAGGTAGGTTGGTATTTATGAAAAAATATTTGTGCAAACATGATTGGGGAGATGAGGAAAGAATATACAAGTTATTTACAATTTTGTGTTTGAATGGATAAACCCATTGCCTACGTACCATCTTAACAAAGATTAGGATCAAAATCTCGTAGTTCGGGGTAAAAATCTCAAAAGAAGTTGGTGAATTGATTGGTTCAAAAGCCTTAAGGTCTTTTGTTATCAAAGGGAGAAAACTCAACCTAAAACCACAAATCCACCATGTGAGGATAACTTCAACATGCTAGTGAGGGGTTAACCCTATAATAAGCATGGAAGTCTTATGGTCCATCACTAAGGATATAGGTGAGTATTATATCAACCTCAAGGATAATTCAAACCTAATAGCTAATGTTTATGAAAAGCTTTGGCAAAAGTGGCCATTGAAACCACAAAACAATTGAGTGAGTTGCATTTACAAATGAAAAGTATTCACAAAGTATGGTCAAAGTTGACTTAAGGATTCAATTCAAAATAAGTGTTATGAAAAGAAGTTTGGAAAATCAAAAGCATAGTGCTTAGGTTTCTAACTTTGAATACAATGTTAATGTTTGCACAAAAGTTAGGCTTGGGTTAGAGTTGAGGGAAGAAGAAGAATGGCTAAGTCCTAAACATACAAAGATGAAGGAAAAGAAAAAGACCACAATGGAGTTCCCTTCTTGAGATCATAGTAATGATCCAAGTTGCTCCCATCCTTTGGAATTAGCAAGCAAATAGCAAATAACTCAAGCAATCAAGCACACAAATCAATCAAGCTCCTAGGAATCTTCCAATGGCTTTTGTATCTCTCGCTTTGGATGCTCATGATAATGGTTCTTCTACTTGGTTCAAATTTGGGATCCCTAGCACAAGAAAACACACATCAAAAAGTTCCACAAAACAAACAAAAGAATGGACAAGAGGGAGTTTAAAATTTGGTCCTTTCAAGGTTCATCTTCAAGCTTTAAGCATTCTAAAGGCGTGAGGCCTAGTTGCTCTTTGACATTTATAGCATTCTAAAGGCATGAGGCCTAGTTGCTCTTCAAACTCCATTAGCATAGGTAAGGTCCTAAAATCTAAGTCCTTTGTCCATTTGCATTTGGTTCACACAATCAAAACAAAACAAGCACAATAGTATATACACAATAATGTGCTCAAGTGAGCAAAAATTGCATTAACATAAATATAAGCTCAAGTGAGCAAAGGGCAAAAGCAAATGAAATAATGTGCAAGAAATTAAATTGCATTAAAGTAAATTGCAAGAATTAAAGACTTGAATTAAAAGTTAATAGTCATTGGTTAGTGTTAGTGTGCCATAAGCAATTTAGCGCTATGTTAAACAATCGTAAGTGGACTAATGTAGTAGTCACACCTATCTGAGGTCGGTCAATAAAACTATAGGCAACAAACACAAGTTAGAGACCATGACTAGTAAGTCAAGCTCCTATGACTTGCCATGCCAAAAGAAAAGAAGAATAATCAGCAAGAAGCAACCTATCCTCAATGCAAAGCCATTCACTTGATTTATGATCAAGATGAATTAGATTTGAATCAAGGAAGGTTAAGCCTCCCATATGTCAAGGCTAACCACCAATCTTTAACTCATTGATCAAAAAGAAAAAGAAGAAGAAGAAGAAGAATAAGAATGTACATGAATTGAGATTTAAATGAGATATCCAACACACATTGATCAATCATGAATAGAATCAAAGTCAATCAATGGTAAACAGAAGCAAAATGAAACTTAGAAGTCAAGAAACAAATAAAATATTTTTGGTATTTTTGAAAATTAAAATAATACTTGAATTAAAATAAACAATTAAAGGTCAAACTTCAAATCCATTTCAAATCAACTTGGAAAAGTCCAAATGGATCATCCTAAGTTCAACAAGGTCAAACAAAGTTTGACAAAAAATTTCAGCATTTTTGGAAACCAGAAACTATTTTTAAACAATTAAAAATGAATAAAATATAACATAATTGAACTAAAATCTCAAATAAATCTCAAATCAATTAAGAAATTGATGAGAATATTTTTCATAGATTCATCATCATTCAAAGATGTTAAGAAAATATTTTTGTATTTTTTGAATATTGAAAACTATTTAAAATGAATTAAAAATAACCAGAAAAGAGAAAATTCATAAAAAATATCAAATGACAAAATAAAAAATATTAAAAATCATTTTTAGAAACTAGAATTAAAAAGGGAAATAATGCAATTGGTCCCATATTTTTTGGATTTAAAATGAAGAAGATATGAATTTTTGAAATAAAAGGAAATAAAATAAAATGAAATAGAAAATCAGAAAATAGGAAAATTCTTGGCGCATTGGATCAACCTCATTAAACGAGGTGGCACATCCAAGGATCCTCATGCGCGCGCTCACCATAGGCCCTAGTCAACTGAGAAACATAATGAATTATTAAAAGTCATAAGATCTGAAAGCCACAATTTAAATTGGAAACTCAACCAGACGGCCTAGATTCAATCTGGCAACAGGGACGGTGGTGTACACCACCGTCTTCTCCGGCGAGCTTACCAGCGCCGGTGGAAGTTGCAGGTCATGAAAACTCAACCAAAAGGGACGATCCTCATATCATTGGAAAGCTGGGGTGATGTACATCACCCCTGTGCCATTGGTTTCTCCTCTAGACTCTCATAGAAAGAGAAATCAGAGAGAGAAAATCATGGTGTTCAATCTGAACTTGATGGATTCATAAAATTAAAGACACAATTCAATTGCCTCTTATGAGAGGACTTCAGAGGAGCCAACAAACACAAGAAATGAGCTATAACCAGTGAGTTTCGAATTGAAAAAGTTTGAGCAACAACCTTTGAAGTCCAGCTCTATGAAGCACGATCTCTTCCAACTCTTGATTGCAGTGTGATCTTGAGATGGAGATAGAGCAAGGCTAAGGAATTAGAGTCCATAATCAACCAAGGAAGTTGAAAATTGGATCTGAAAAAATGAAATAAAATTGCAAAATTCCTTTGGTGAGGTATGGGGATTCACTTCAGCAGCATATAAGGCGCCTTAAGGTTGGGAAATGGTGAAGCTGAACACCTCTATTTATAGCAAGGCAAGCTGCAAGGAATGGAAAATTCATGTGCATGTGTGATGAGGGCCTCCATGCATGGGCCTATACAGGCGCATGGAGGGCCCAAATGCAATTGATTTGGCATGCTGAAATGTAATTGAGCTGAAATGGACGTGTACATGTAATTGAATTGGAGTGTGCATGAAGTTTTAACAATGTTTCCAAAAATGCACATGAATCTTCTCCTCTTCGAAAATACCTCTTACCAAAATGAAACATGGCCTTGTGGGTAATGGTTGGAAAGGTCTTGACATGAGGAACAATTGTTATGTTGAACAAAAATACATTTGGAATTGGGAAATTAATGAAAATTGGTCATAAAGTTCAAGGTGCAAAACATGTGCATGTGAAATTTTCCAAAATGGACCAACTTCAAGCCCTTATGTTTCAATGATGCAAGCCCAAAATGACAAAACCTTCAACATCAAAGGTATATATATTTTCAAGACAATAAATTTGGACTCAAATTTTGCATCATTTGGATTTTTTATGAGAAAGTTATGGGCACTTGAAGTTGGACTTTTTCACTTTTCAATGCCTTTGGTCCAAAGTGACCTATAATGTTTTGCATTATCACATGTATTTCTTTTAGGATTATGAAATTTTTTTCAACATGACAAATGAAGTAGACATATTAAAATTTCCAATTCATTTTATCCCACCTCAAAATCATAAAAAATGAGTGAGTTAGGTCCTTGGGAAGTTGACCTAAAATTAGGGTTTCAGTCAAAATGACCTATAATGTTTTGAAATGGATGATGATCTTCCAAGCTTCAAATCAAATTTTGATGAACATGAAATTTGTTCATATGGTTCTTAAGAACAGTTTTCTCTTGGGGTCATCTTCATTTGACAAACACATTAAAAGTTAGGTCTCAGTGGATTTCAAAATAGTCAGATGAATTGACTAATCAACTTCTCAAGTCCAAACTTCAAATCTTGATGAATTTATGATTGAGGACACTCATATAGGATCATATATGAATGAAATGATGAATTAAAGAACTTCCCTTGATTGTATTTGATCATGGGTTGAGGTTGCTTCATGAGCAAGACACAGTTGATGCACAGTTGAAGTAGGGTTTACTTGGGAAACAATCCTCAAGCCCTTTGGTTTATCTTGATCAAATTGACAAATTGAGATACTTGGGAGGCATATATGATGAATGAGAGCTTTGTGAACCATTGCCATGCTTGCTTTCAACTTCATCTGGCCATATCATTAAGCATAGGGGCCTCCTAGGAGCCTTGAATCACCTGCTTGCTTGAGCTACAAGAAAAAAGATGTTAGTGACATATTTTTGTGATTTTGGTTAGTAAGCAAAATAAGAAAGGCAATAATATACAATTCAAGCGTGCTTGGTGGTCTCAAACCAACTCACACAAATCCCAACCCTAGGGTTAAGGAGCCAAGATGCTATGATCCTTGAGGCAAATGCAATGTGCAATGATATGATGCCATGAGGGATCTTAGGGTCAAAATTAGGGTCTTACACACACGAACGAATTCCTCCAGTATCAGTGTTACTTGCTGAGTGAGAGAGAGAGAAACGAAATTTCATCTAATAAAATGCTTCTGCACAAGGTTTCTATTTATAG
The DNA here is from genome assembly GCF_024323335.1 of Lathyrus oleraceus. Taxonomy (NCBI): domain Eukaryota; kingdom Viridiplantae; phylum Streptophyta; class Magnoliopsida; order Fabales; family Fabaceae; genus Lathyrus; species Lathyrus oleraceus. The sequence goes on along the minus strand of NC_066579.1, from coordinate 139,645,803 downwards.
AACCACTTGTATGGGTTGCAAGCTAAAAAGCCCACTTAAGTGTATGTGGCCCATATCTTATGGTATACCAAAATATCACTTAAGCTCATGATACCTTACCATATTTCGTATTTTACTTAAGTGCACCGTACCTTACGATGTTCCACAATTCACTTAAGTGCATCGTACTTTACGATGTCACCTATTTACTCTATCTCTCATTAATCCGTCCTTTTGCATGTGACCCTGTAGGTTTTCGTGACATTGACAATTATATTAAATCAGTATTTAACATAATAAACAGTGAGCGATATCTAGCAACACATCACTGCTACCCAAGGCACGAAAATGTCATGTGATCTAACAGATCTTTTTTTGTGATAATACTTGTGTGTACAATTACCCTTTTGCCCTTATGTCTATATTGAACACAAGGCATATACCGTGTCATCCTTGTCCAGTTTAATATTGGGCCCTTAGACATTTATCTTGTTATGCAGGGTGGACAAATTTCATCTAGGTCACTCATGTCCCTCAACATACTTCGTGGAGTAGCCACCAATTGTCTTTATGGTCATCCAGTTATGGACAATGTTTGATCAGCAATAAAGCACTCGACTCTACATCTAGGGTCCATAGTGTTTTCAGGCCGAAGGGTGGTATACACTACTATCACCATGAGAATAACTTATGACACTTTGCATAACATTCTATATAGTATTCTCATAGCGAGTCAATCTAGTATACATATTACTCCTAATATTCATACATATGTTTAAGACTTGATAACTCCTTATCCATGATCCATGAGATGTGATCACCAGTCTATATACATAATAATATTAATGCTTTAATGTTATCCCACTTCACAATAAAGTTCGACTACAAATACTTTAAGAATAGTGTCCTTATGTTTAATGGGATCTCATGATTAAGTCACACTTGATACATTAAACGGACTAGCTATTCTAGGGACTTTATTAAACAAACATAATAAAGAAAAAAACTTTTTTACTATAAATAAATAATTCGATACGAGTACCAAAAGTATTGGCCTCTAGGGCTTACACCAACAAGTTGGTCCTGAATTTTTAGAGCCCCAAGGAAAATAATAAAAATGGACCTTATTAAAATATACAATTTAAAAAAAAAAATAACATCCTTGTATTCATCAAATAAAAATATGTTACTGGACACACTTTTCTACCAAATCCATGTATTCGTCAGCGTCGACATTAGCTATAACTACTTCCTCCTCCAACATGAATACTGCAAAAACCTTTTTTCATAAGTCTAAATAAATAGTATAAACAATATTAATATCAACCTTTATATAGTTAATCATAAGTCAAAATTACCAAATTAAGATTATAAACTATCTATGGTAGAAGTCTTAGACAATAGAATATTCTTGAATAAGCAAGAGTCTTGCAATGACCACGCTTAAATACAATAACGAATTTGTCAAGAAAATAATATTCAAAAATATTGAAAATGAAAAAAGATCACCATATCATAAAGCTATAGAAGACCATGTTAATCTAAACATACCATGACACATTGAACTCCACTGAAACATCTTTTGTTTCATCTAAGATAACCTTATCAAAGTTATCATGTCAGAAAACTACAACACTATATGGAAGAGACAATATCTTCACGTTGCTACCTATATTAACAATATATTTTATGCTAGTGATAAAATATCAAATATCGGAGCTAATAGATTGAAGTTTAAAAACATTTAAAATGATATGAAGAACATAAAAGATGACTAAACATATCATTATTCATCTAAACATAATGAAAGGCTAATTGAAATAGGATTGCACCTACACATATTATTATTCATCTAAACATATTATGTAATACCCTGTAACCGTATCTATTGTGATTCAGTTAGGGAGTTTCAGTTGTAACTAACTGATTGACATGTGTTAGTTAGTAAACTAGATATAGCTAATAATCTAATATTCCTTTGACTCTATAAATGGGACTTTCACATATTTTAAAAAACATCCCAATGTGCTCCATAGTTTACATAATCTTCCTCATAAGAGATAGAAAATTTAGAGTGTTATAAACTCCGAGAAGAGACATCATTCTGTCCACAAAGTCATAATCAGGCTTCCTATATATAGATACATCAATGGTCTTAAATTTTATCAAAAAGTACTTTTCAATCATATCTTTTATGAGGTTGGAATCCAACAAGTGTTGTTCAAGATGTCTAGCCTTAATTGTAGCTGGTTGATGCCACACACTGTATGGAAGTTTTGGTAACCTTGTTAAAATAAAACCTTAGGAGGGGGATTCCCCATAGTTTATCTAGGTTTACCTCGACATTTATTTTTGTGGGATTTCTAAATACCATTAATGCATTGCATTGGAAAAATGGATTTATAATCCAAGGTTGTTCACCAACATAGCCAACGACTGGTTTATGTGTCACGATACCCATTAGGAATAACCGATGCAGATGGGTAACTTGACCACGGTGTTGAGTGGAATAATCCACATCTTATGTTTGAATTCATACTATTGGGTCGAAGGGTTTCCTCCATGATATATGACATATTATTTTCCTATATAATGTTTCTAAAAGGTGATACCTGCAACATACTAAATTTTCAACTGATTTAGGTGGCATCCTTACCATAAGCACACATCATAATTAAATATTAGCCTGGTTGTATGTGTCATCTTCCACTTGGTTATCTTTAGGGTTAGTCGTGGAAAAAGCTAGGGTAGAAATTAAAAAGAGTAAAAAAGTACCTATTGCATAAACATCAACTATATCTAGGAATACCCTACCATCGTGTTGATCGATTGGATTTGAGTAACAATGTGTACTCGCACTTGTTTCCTTTGAACTCCTTGCATCATAAACATGACATAATTGTCACCTGAATTGGATCGTTTGGTTCATATGAATCACATGTCTTACAATGTCAATAAGTTATTGAGAGAACTAATTCATGATATCATGTACACACATGCCTAAGTGTTGTTTAATAAAAGACATGTCATTACCAGTGATTGCTCAAGTGGATCAACCAATACACGATCTAAAAGTAGTAGGCATAAACAATTGTTGACTCTTCTACTGTTTGTGAATGCTCATCTGGTGGTTGCTGGTCTGACCTCTTGTAGATATGACCGGTCCTGACTTTTTAGAGGGTCATGGAAAATACTAAAAATAGACCCTTAATATAATATACAATTTTTTAAAAAAGAACATCCTTGTATTCATCAAATAACAATATGTTACTGCACACACTTTTCTACCAAATTCTTTTATTTGTCAGCGTCGACATTAGCTATAACTACTTCCTCCTCCAACATTAATACTACAAAAACCTTTTCATAAGTCTAAATAAATAGTATAAACAATATTAAGATCAACCTTGATATAGTTAATCATAAGTCAAAATTACCAAATTAAGATTATAAGCTATCTATGGTAAAAGTCTTAGACAATAGAATATCCTTGAATAAACAAGAGTCTTGCAACGACCACACTTAAATATAATAACGAATTTGTCAAGAAAATAATATTAAAAAATATTGAAAATGAAAAAAGATCACTATATCATAAAGTTACAGAAGACTGTGTTAATCTAAACATACCATGATGCATTGAACTCCACTGAAACATCTTTGTTTCATCTAAGATAACCTTATCAAAGTTATCATGGCAGAAAGCTACAACACTATATGGAAGAGACAATATCTTCACGTTGGTACCTATATTAACAATATATTTTATACTAATGATAACATATAAAATAGCGGAGCTAATGGGATGAAGTTTAAAAACATTCAAAATGATATGAAGAACATAAAAGATGACTAACTATACCAAGACAATATATACTATAATAGTGATAATATATAAGACATGAATTAAATTGAAAAACAATATGGAGTGGTTAGATTATCCTGCTAAGTATTCATAGTATTACTCAAAATTGTAAAAGCAAATAATTGCTAAAAATATGTATAAAATGATGAAATTAACAAAGGAATAACAATCATATGCTAAAGATTCTTGAAAAGGCATATAAGGATCTTATATATAGTTCACATAAAATACCTCTTTCCATGTTTAGAAAACCAACAAGAACTTCAACGGTATAATAAATTAAAAAGAGTCTTTCTCTCAATATTTTTTTGAAGCAAATTCATAAATTAAGTCTTTATATTTTAATGTCTCCAAAAGATATTTAAATGATTAATAAATAAAATTAGAAAAAAAAGAATCAATGATTAAAAATGAAAGAAAAACATTCAATCTTTAATTTCATTTTACTTTTTCTATTTCTATTCATCTTTAAATAGTTTAAATCATTAAAATTTATCATAATAATCAAAAAATTATGCAATAGTAATTAAAAAAGTATAACAAAGAGGATTGACTCCAGAACCCTTACCACCATGTTTAAAAATCAATATGCTACCCCTTAATTTGGATGCCCTGTGTTAAGGTCCGTCTTGCCCTTGCTCAAGACCGGCCCTGCTTGTAGATGATAGTGATGATTGATCCATGTTACCGTGGATCTTTATTGATCGCAGGTGCACACCCAACATAGTCTTGGTTTATGACTAGAATTTTTAATGGTACCGATTATAATGCCTCACCAAACGAGCCAAATTTGTTGGTGAACTGTGAAAGTTAGTTTATGATCGACTGATAACTCTCACGTATGATTCCCTTTGCTATAGAAATTTAATCTTATTCAACTGTTTACATGGATAATTCATTATTGTTCTCTCAACTTTAGCATATGTGACACTCCATGTTTAACTTAATGTCTTCAGTTTATTTGATTGTTTCTTAATTATAGAGTCCAAATGTGTTTTGATTGAGTGTAAAGTCTTGGCGACAATGATAAATCATATTAGACTTAAGAAAAATTCAGTTGACGATATCCAATTGTGTTGATTTTAAATATATACAAAATCAAATGAATTTGATTTTCAATAAACTTACCTGTTGCAAAAAAAAACATGAAATCAAATTAATTTGATTAAATAAAAAAAACAGTAAAAAAATGGTATGTAGATTAAATAATTTTTTTATATATTAATATGATATGTAGATTAAATACAAACTTATGCATTATTTTTTTTGGTTTTTTAAATAAATTAAATTACTTTTATAAAAAGTTGTTAAAATAAAAACCACTTCAGTATTACTGTTAGTATATCGTAACACCGTTCACCACTAACCAGCATCATCATTACTCGCAACACTTCACTTCCCCCAAACCCAAAACCCCAATCACACACTCAAATGCTTCAAACACCAAACCCCTAAACATAAACACCACCATGCCGCCCTCCGCCACCCTGTTTCTGCTAACACTGGTGGCGCTGATCACCACCACCACCATCGCCGCCGCCACCACCACCACCACCACTCCAATCATCGGCTTAGACTCATACCTAACATCCCAATCACGAACCGATCCACAAGCCACAACCGACTCCTTCCAATCTCTCTCAACCTCAATCAAAAAATCTCTCTCCCATCTCCCCTCTCTCTCCCTCACCCTCTCCCCCATCCCAATCTCTCTCACAATTCACCTCATCGGCGATTTTCCCCCAAACACTCACTCTCTCCTCTCCACCTTTCTCTCTCCTCTCCCTTCCCCCTTCCACGTCATCACCCCTTTCTCTCCCCTCTCCCAATCCAAATCCCACACTCTCTCTCTCCACCACACTCTCCACCTCCACGTCACCACTTCCCAAACCCAAACCCTCTCCCAAACCATTTCCCAAACCTTAACCACCCTCTTCCAAACCACACCAACTCCACTCCGAACCTCACTCCTCCCCTTCCCTCATTCCTCCGTCGATAAAATTATTTCACAACACTTCCATTCCATTTCTCCCAAACCTGAAGGCTTTCATCTTTACCTAATTAACCTCCCCAAACCTAAAACCGATCCTGTTTCAAACTCCGTTAAACCCTACGCTTACACCTACACCTCCACCGCATCTGATAATTCCTCTCCCGGTTTCACCAACTGCCTCGGAACCTTCTGGACTTCTTCTGAACGTTACTTCTGGATCGATCTCTCTGCCGGTCATGTTGATTACGGTCCAGCTGTATCCGGAGATGGACTTATTCCGAAAGGCGAGTTTCATCCTTTTGCGACACTGCATGGTGGACCGAAGTCGCAGCGAGCTTTGGCGGTTGATATTGCTTCCCTTATTTGGAGTGCTTATCAGGTTTTTCTTGCTCCTAGTTTGAGGATTCCTGTTTATTTTGAGAATAAGCTTGTTGTTCAATTTATTCATGTTTATTCTGGTGATGAGAAGGATGTGAAGGGATTGGATTGGAAATTGATTGAGAAAAGTTTTAGAGATGAGAATAATGGTAAGATTTTGTTAGGGGATCAGAGTTTGAGTTTTAAGGTTTTTGATGTTAAGTATGATGAGTGTCCGATTTGTTCGTTTGCGGTTTCTAGGTCGACAAATTCGTATACTTCAAGGTTTTTGTTTGATAATTATACTTTGATTGTGAGTGAGTATTTGGATTCTAAGAGGTTGCATCAGATTTTGTCTGATTCTGCTGATGATATGAGGAAAATTGCTGGGATACCTGAGGAGGATTTCGGTAGGGTTATTCCAGTGTATGTTTTTGACTTGGATTATACTTCGTTGTTGATGTTGGATCGGTATCATCAGAGTGTTGCATTTAAGGATATGGTGATTGCGGTTAGGACTAGGAATACGCAGACGGTGAGTGATTATAGCTGTAACGGAAGGCATGTGTTTGTGCATACGAGGGAACTTGAGAGGCCTATTGTTGGATCAGTTCTGCAGAGTATGTGGGGGGTTTCGCCGACGCATTTGTCTTGGAGTCCTTTGCATAATAGTACTTTGGTGGATTATACTTGGAGTATGGGGCAGACTCCGTTTGGGCCGTTCTCGGAGTTGTCGTCGCTGTCTTTTGTGCAAAAAGATGCTGCAAGGAGAAATATTCTATTGACAACATTGAATTACAGTATATCGAGTGCTTTTGATGTTCTGCAGTCATTAGAAATGCATGGCGGGGATAGGAATATGCTCAAGCAGAAGCAGCACGATGAGTTTGTTCAGAGATGGAACCTTTTCAAGTACAAGCTTAACAAGGCGGTGTCTGCGATGTCGCATCTGGATTATGAGATGGCTCTGTTTTATGCGAGGTCTTCTGATCATGATCTTTATGCCATTCACTCCATTGTGTATCATGCCTCTCAAGAAATTGAGGCATCACTCACATGCTTTAAGGATCCTCCCTTTCCCTGGGTTTCAGTCTCAACTTCTGTTGTGGCCTTCATTGCTCTCTCTTATGTATATGCAAAACGGCATAAAATTTTCAGAAACAAAAGTAAGCAATTTTGATGCTCCCACAACAGGACAGACGTCTGTATGATTTAAAGAAAGCACAACGTGAATGATTATACAAGAGGTATGCTGATAGGCTTGATATTTAAATTGCTGGAATGATCAACTCCTGTTCAACATACTGTTTTCCTGCTATGGTTGTTCTTTGTAATCAGTTTTTTAGGGATTTATCACCTTTTCAGTATGATGACTTAAGTTTATCATTTCTATGTTGCATGAGTATTATTAGCAGAACACAAGTAGATTGGAATTTTCATAGCTTTAAATCTGTAAACACATAAGAGAAATAGAAAAGAAAATGACAGATGGATGTTAAAACAGTCAAAGAAAGCTAGAATTCTGGTTTACCACCAGGTACAATGATTAGAAGCTTTTGTCATCAATAGAATAGGATATAAGTCAAATTCTAAACAAACCCAAACTAGTGCACCCTCTGCCTAGATTGTCAATATATCTTATTGTAGTTGTCTATGACTGAAAGCAACTAACAGAGTATAATTAAAACCAAAATCGTCGTATACTCGCAGTGGCTAGCATCATCTATGCTTTTGATTTTCAAACATTCTAAGGTTCATTAATTTTGCATAAGCAACAAAGAGATGTGTAGCAACTCTGATGCTTTAACAAAAGACAAGCTTGTCTTGCAGCTTGGAAATAACTATATTTGCGGTCTAATCAGTTACCAGATTTTTGCACCTCCTAGCTTGGAGGTTGAAGTTCAATTCAAATTGAATAATATAATTCTGTTCTGCCAGTGCGAAAATCATAGTGGTCGAACTCATTGCTTCAGCATTTTCATGTCTAAGGTTTGCTTTTGTACCTCTAAGTGTAAATTGTTAGAAATATGTACTACTAGGTTTATGTGCCATAGGTGAAAACATACAGACAGCTTCTTTCTTTTGAATTCCTATTTTGGTATGAAAAATCCTTTTTGTATGATTGCATCTGTTAACATGTCAACCTGGGTACCGTGCATGGCAGAATTTGTTCTCCCTGATACTGAAAACACAAAAGTTGATCTTCATTAATCCTGTTTTTTATTATCAGTTGAAACATTGAAGACTGCTCATTAGCTCATTAAAAACAACTTATTTTTTATGTTGGGGTGAAAAAGCATAACTACTCCCCCCTATTACACTTCAGAATGGAAACTGGTGATGCAAAATAAGGAATTCATAAAATTATCTGTGGTTAACCTTTTTTAGTTCAACTCTTGGTGATGCGAAATTAGGAATTGATAAAATTATCTGAGGTTAACCTTTTTTAGTTCAACCCCCACCCCCCAATATCTCTGCGTTTTTTGCTCATCGCACAATACACACCATTTAGCTTTGATGAGATTCCTCGTCAACTAGAGATATATGGCAAAAGTAGTCATTATTATATCACTTGGCCACTCCTAGCCTCTTAGAGCTATCTTTTGGGGTAGGGTTCCTCTCCATTTCTCAAACGAAATGGACATCTCCATTACTATGGTTTTGGTGTATAAATGTATAAATTAATGTTAGAAGTCTTGGAAATGTGTCTTTGTTTTATTCAGAAACCTACAAAATTTAGTAATGGACATCTCCATTTCTCAATGGAGAGGATCCTTGCACTAGCTTTTGGAGTTGAGCTAGACATAAAGTCCAAAAATCTAAAACGATTTCCTAGCTTATCTGTTATTTGGACAATATCTCTATTATTCCTCCCACATTTGTTCGTTCTTAGATGTCTAGTTTGCGGTGTGATCCCATCCAACATCAACTAGAGCTGCACCCAAAGTAGTCTTTATAAGGTTTGAGTAATCTTGACCTCTTACGCTAGCTTTTGGGGCCGAGGTAGGCCTAAATCCACACCTCCAAAGTCCTAAGATAGAAACACTACAGGAATGAACTTCAAATCAAAATAGAAACCTTACTATGTATGGTTGATTGGTTGCAAATATGTCAGACTGTCATTCTTACATGATTTGTTAGCACTAAAACATGTGGTCAAATCAAAAGGTTTAGTTTTAGATTAGCTATGGGTGTCTTTTTGTCTTGCTACATCTTGTTAACTATGGTTGGTGTGTATATATTTTGGGGAAGTCAAACATTATTCTATGTAAATGGATTTTTATTTTCACGTCCGAAACTGAGAGTTATAGGATTTCTGCATATAAGTAGTTCAATGTTACAAAGGAGGAATTCAAATTTATTGTTCTACATGTTTCCTTCGGTTATGATGCTGTGAATTCTCTAGCACTTGTTCACCTTGGCTACGAAGGACAATGCATCTCTTCAAAAATCTAGCCATTTCAAAATATCAAATTTATGTTTCATTCTTGCATTTCAAAGTTGTCTATTGGGGTTTCAGAAACGGGATATCCCTAATTCCATCACAGAAGATCCCATCCAACTCGTAATCATCGTCATTTGCCGTCTTTGGCCGTCTATCGTTTGTGTCTTCCCCATCAGTTTCATCTCCAGATATGTTTGAATTCTTTTTCACTAATTCTCTAAATACTGTAGAGCGGAAAAGCAGTCCAAGTGCAGTGGGAGAAGAACACGACTTAGTGCTGGACATATGGTGTTTTTTATTGTCAAAAACTTCATACTTTTGAGGGGAATTCAGATAATCTGAGTTATAAGTACTGCTGTGGATGGACAAGGATTTCAATCCATCAACTGAAAAACAGTTAGATTGGGATGCCACTGTCTGAGACTCTGGTACTTCCAGCTTTTCGAGTTTTGTTTCTGAGATATTTCCTTCTGAAGATTTTAACCATCTCATATAAGTACTCAAGTCGAAGTTGGTAATAGCATGACTCCCTCTGTACTCAATGGCTGCTATGTCATAAGCACGAGCAGCTTCCTCTTGGGTACCTACATTGGGGAAGGCACATAGATTTGGTTAACTTGATGCTCTAAGAAGTTAATGAAATGACTGGAGCGCATATCCATAATCTATGCTTGTGCATGACTGCATTATCTGTAGCCCTGTGATGGGCTATGGAGATTGAACTTACTGTAGGTGCCAAGGTAGAGATACTTGTTACCAAAAACCCTTCCGATCCGTGCTTCCCATCTACCGTTGTGGTGGTGCCTGCAATTTACCAACTATTTAGTAATTATCTTCATCTACAACAAATCAGAATGCCTATACATCCAAACATAATCTGTAGCACCTTGCAACACCCCTATACTTTGATGCCCCTCTTGAAAAACCGCTGCTCTTTCTGTAAAATAGAAAATGAGTCACATAAGGGTGAAGAAGCTGTGATAATGCTCCTAAACTGATATTAGGGATGCCTATGGGATGAAAACACTACTATTTAGATTAAAGCTTTCAAAGTCTATGAAACACATACATTGACATGACACTTACACATTGAAACCGATAATAAATTGTGAAAGTTTGAAATAATTGGATGTAATCACATGTATTGTTGTCGGATACCAGACACGACTTCAATATGAAGTGTCAGTGTCACATAGTTCAGATGTACTTTCCTGGAAGGGATTGAAAGTCCTAGCACCATTGGGAAAAAAGACATGATTAAAGTCTACTCTTTACCTTCTTAATGTGGCCAAGTACTCCTCTTTTGTCATAGTTTGCATTATTTCTACTTGTTCTTCATACTCTGCGACCTGTTAGAAGTATAAAAAACATGAATAATGTGCATATAAGCATCAAGTAAAAATGCATGCCATAATATTTTGGTAAAAATAAATATCATCATACAGGAAAATTGGTGACAGTCAATGTTCCCCAGTACTTTAGTGCAGCTAAATCATATGCTCTGGCTGCTGATATTTCGTCGTCGTAAGCTCCTGTGATATTTGGAAGATAGTTCGTCTTTAAGTAATTAACAGTGATAGAAGCAAACCTTATAGTGAAGGTACTACTTACCAAGATAAACTGTTGGTTACAGTATCCAATTCCAGTCAAACATTCCAAAGGCAAAATTTGAACATGAAAATACACTTCTATGTTAGTATAGCTGTATGAGTAGCAAAATTTGAAAAAAATTATGGTTGTTCTATGATACACCAGTTTTTTCAAAGTATTTATTTATTTAGGCTATTAACAACACTAATGAAAAGTAACCCCACCTTGCTTCCCTTTCTTTTTTTGGGTTATGTTCCAAGAAAGCTTGTCCCATAAGTGAGCTTCATATCTACCCGTCCATCTATGTCTGTTTATAATAAACTTTGGATTAGTAAATGATAAAGAAGAGTTTATGTTGATGCTTGACATAAACTTTTTAGAACTACAGAGCAAGAGAATTCATTCTCTACGACCTGCTGACACCCCTAAATCTTGAACTTCTCTTTGTGGTGCTGGTAGTAGAATTTTGACAAACTTGTTGCTTTTGACCTTGGTTTTCCTCAGAAGTAAGCACAGGCTCTCTTCGTCGTCTTTTGGCAATTACTTGGAAATCATCATCTGCCATGGACATGCCGTTCATTCTCTTTTTCTCTTCATTCTTTATCATCATATCCATTTCTCTAATGACTTGTGTCTACCTGTTAGGTAAAAACTTTTTTTCTTGTTAATTTCCTTGACTTGTTGCATGTGTAGGTATGTATGTATTTTTAAGCATGCATACTTGTTTTGGACTTGTTATGTTTTTGTTTTTTATTGCATTGAGGAAGTTAAAATCAAGGGGACGATGATTACAGGGACATTCAAGGACAAATTTATGTTCTGTTTGCTAGCCTAAAGTCCAAGTGTATTAATTTACTTTATGTTGGTGCCTGTATGATTTAAATAACGCTGCCTTTTAAAAAATTGAGAACATCTCCTAGACTTTTTGTTCGATAAAGTTAGAAAAAACACTATCATGATATTTTACATTGAACTTCGATTCACATCAAAATTAATATTATCGTGTATAATATAATATATAAGTGTGTATACATTAGATTCTTGATAATCCTATTTGATTTTTTATTTGTGCCACAAGAAATATAAAAAGTCGAGTCATTTTTTTTACCACACTCATATATATATATATATATATATATATATATATATATATGTATATATATATATATATATATATATATATATATATATATATATATATGTATATATATATATATATATATATATATATATATATATATATATATATATATATATATATATATATATATATATATATATATATATATATATATATATATATATATATCAAGACTGCCCTTCGGAATTACAACGAGACTGGAAAGATAAAAATCAACAAAAGGAGCGAATTGGCTAACACGGGTCGTGTTAGCTGACATGAGCGCCTGTGTTGGTTCCCTGTTTACTCTTTTCATTCAGACTTTACTGACATGGGCCGTGTCAGCTGACACGGGCACCCGTGTCAGCCCCCTGTTTTTTGTTTTCTTGCTTTCAACTTCTGCACAGGCTGACACGGGCACCCGTGTCAGGCACCTGTTTTGCGCATATTTTGCTTTGCAAATCATTTTTGACTCCCGTTCTTCCCTTACGCATCTTTCGGGCTTATTGTTGGATCTGGAAACCAAATAGAACTACTACGGACACACATAAAATGCGATAAAAAGAGATGAATTACTAATAAAACATAAAACAAGAAGGGAATTATGAAATGCGATAAAACTTAGGAAATCAACTAAAAGAAAGAACAAAGTGTTGCCGTTTCTTGAAGATTCATGCTGGATGGATGATGAAAACTAAGTGCAAATGGTGATCGATCACAATCCCAAACTTATCTCATTGCTTGTCCTCAAGTGATGTAAGAGACAACACAGAGGTCAACCATGAATTTTCTTCTTTCCACAATACAGCTGATGCTATTCGCAACTTATCTTCCTCCTTCCCAATTAAGCTTCTGGTTCACCCACTGCATTATCATATCAGAATGTTTCTTCACCTGCAAACTTCTTCACACCACTCACTAAATCTCTCGGGGTTAAAGTGTTTAGCACTCATAATATCAAGGTATGCAATATCAACTCTTAATTTTTGAATAAATTCTACGTTCACTACACAAACCAAATTCAGACACTTTTAAAGGTCTTTCGGATTGTAACTGGGCTTAGGTACGGTGGGGATAGACAAGGAAATGGATGATGAAGGTTTAGAACTCGGCGTTCATGTTGTTGCTTTTCTTTGTGCACAAATTATTTCATGGGGTGTTGTCCAACTTGACTCTTTTTTTTTTCACTCAATTTTTCTTTCTTTCTTTGAGTATCTCAATATGGTATGAGTCTTTGACTTAGGCAAGTGCTTTTATCTCATCTCCATTTTTCATTTCTTTTCTCTTTTTTCTTTTCGGTAGAAGTATGTGTTTTCACAATTTTTTTCATTTGTTACACTTGCGTTTTTTCAATTTTTCTAAGGATCACCACCCCAAATTTATCTTTTTGCACGAATTTGGAACTACAACAGCCATGCCGAGCGAAGGTAGGAAGTGTTTGGCTTATGGTTAACATAATGGTTTTCACAAACAAGGGGGCACAGGCTCAACGGGGTTAGCAATGGATAAATACAACATTACGGATGGCTAGAAAGGCTAAAGGGCGAAAACAAACAACGTGCCTCAGTGTGCGTCTTTGTGTTGTGCTGTATCAGTAGAACTTACGCAAAATCAGAGTGATAAAGCCATACCTGAATGCACTCTTTTGTGTTTGGTTTTGTTGAACTCTCACCATGTTGGATAAGCTTGCAGGCTCCAAACCACTCTTCATGTCATGCAGCTTCTTTTTCAGCTTGGGTCTACCATCCCCTATTTCGGTCTAGAGTCGCCAAGTTGTGCCCAACATTTTCTTTCTCAGCTGTATCAACTTCCAGGTTGCCTCGAGAGCAAATCTGGGGTTGCATCTTTTTCTCACTGGTCACTAGTCCATCATTTATCCAGTAGAATCCACTTTTATCTGTAACACATGGAAATAAAACAAAAAAACAAAAAAAAACAAAGTAACAAAACAAACAAACAAACACAACTTAAATAAAATACAAAACAATAACCCTCCCCCCCACCACTTGAACCAAATATTGTCCGCAATGTTCATTGTCAAGATAAAAGGGGTACTCACAGTGTCTACTGAGGAGGTGGAGGAGGATACGGATAATGCAACATCATGCGTTGCATCATCGCATTCATTTCATCCAAAAACGTCCCTTGGCAGCGTTATTCAACTCCGAACCTTGTGAGCTCCTCACATTGCTTAGATTGCTCCGTGCAAAGGTGACTGATCTCATTTTGAATCCAACCCCATTGGTCGTGTGGCATGGAGTAGGACCCTGAAGCTTGGGTCGTTCCTTGTGGTTGTTGGTAAAATTGCTCCTTAGTGCTAGGTGCACCCTCCATATGCTCATCTGCAGGAAAGGAATCAAGAAAATCTTCGTCCCCCTCATCCAGGTCGGGACACTCATAAAGTCAGTTGGCTTTGTTAGTAATACTAATAAAATCATAAGAGGGTAAAGTAAGAATATGAATTTTTTGGCAGACAAGAGAATAGTGATCTTGCTTTACCTCAATCCTGCCTTGTTGAATCAACGCGGCCATGTCCAGTTTATTCTTACCTGGCACCTGTGGAAATTCAGCAAGCGCAACACCAAACTCAAAATGGTCGGCAATCCGGGTGATCATTCTGCCAACCGAAATGTCGCTTGAAGTAGCTCGACTAACTCTGCCTAGGTAGTCAGCTGCAAATGCTGCTACATTTATTGGTGTTTGTGCTGTCATACTATACAAAAAGAAAAGCTCCCTTTGGGTGGCGACACCGGTGCTATCACCTCGACCGAACATGGTGTACGCCAAAGCCTTCTGAGTGTACCTGAAATATATATATATATATGTATATATATATATATATATATATATATATATATATATATATAATAAAAAGTTAATGGTCGGCAATCTGGGTGATCATTCTGCCAACCGAAATGTCGCTTGAAGTAGCGCGACTAACTCTGCTTAGGTAGTCAGCTGCAAATGCTGCTACATTTATAGGTGTTTGTGTTGTCATACTATACAAAAAGAAAAGCGTTAATGGTCGGCAATCTGGGTGATCATTCTGCCAACCGAAATGTCGCTTGAAGTAGCGCGACTAACTCTGCTTAGGTAGTCAGCTGCAAATGCTGCTACATTTATAGGTGTTTGTGCTGTCATACTATACAAAAAGAAAAGCTCCCCTTGGGTGGCGACACCGGTGCTATCACCTCGACCGAACATGGTGTACGCCAAAGCCTTCTGAGCGTACCTGAAATATATATATATATATATATATATATATATATATATATAATAAAAAGTTATTTGAAAAGTTTTCTTATTTCACCGTTTCTTTTTAGCCGTAATCCTGAACTTTGAATTTCTCTAAGGGTACCTGCTGGTAGTGTGTGGTCCAGGTCGTAAGTCCAGATAAGTGAGGCAGTAAATCCGTTGGTTTAGCACATTGTAGTTGCCGTTAAGAAAACAAACAATAAGGGGGAGGATAGAGACAAATAGTGAGTGAGAAAGCTGAAGAATAACTAGTTCGATTAAATAAAGTTATTTGTATAAATATTGTTTTGAAACCATGTCTCAAATCATCAAGGCTTTTAGCGAATTAGGATATAGTTCACAGAGTAAAATTAATAACCGAACCTTAGTTCCTACTACCTTAAATAATGATAAAATTGAATTAGATCAAGATACCTTCCAAAATCAAGAATTAGAAATTCAGGAAATGGAAAATAGATTAGTTAACTGGTCTATGCCAAAAATTAAATTTAAAGAAATATATAAAATTGGTATTTTTGATTTTAAAAGCCAAAAGATTATTCATATTATTGAATCTGCTACTTCTGTTAGTAACAAGCATAAAACTATTAATTTGTTAAATAAAAAATTATTAGAAACGCATTATAGAGAGGGTTATCGCTATATCCATCTAGGATTAATTCAAATAGCTATAAAACCATTACATAAACTAGGGTTAAACACCCCTATATTGCTAGTTCTTCGAGACACTATAATTAAAGACTTTCATAATTCAACTATTTCTATAGTTGAATCAAATCTTAATGATGGTCCAGTCTACTTTAACTGCCATCCCAATTACTCTATGAGCTTGGCTGATGAATTCACTAAGAATTCATTAGTTATATACGTCCAAGGTCTAAGTGATAATTTTAATCCTGGAGTTGCCAATATTGACGTTATTAGTAGAATTACCTACAAAGTCTCTAATGTTAATTATGATTTTAAATCACTCAAAACTACTCCAAGAAATAAAACTTGTATTATTAAAGCAAATCTTAGCAGATCCAATGTTATGACCCCAAAAATACTGACTGCTTCGGATATTATAGAAAAATTTGCTCCTACAATTCCCCAACCGCTATACTCTAAGAGGACCTCTAGGTCACCCTCTCCAACTGAATCCCAAATGCTAGGTGTTATTACAAATGACGAACCCTTTGTCATATACAAAGCTTGGATTAGAGCTGACTTTGAGGCCATTTATAATTTAGAAAAGAGAAATTGGTATTTCTCAAATTTCTCTAAAGATCAGACTCAAATGTATTTGCAAAATTTTTATAGGTTTCTAGAAACACATGAAATTAATATCTATTTCTTTACATGGTTTGAATTACTCTGTCTAGAAGAAGAGATAGAAAACCCTTTTGCTGTTAAGATGTACTTAGATGCTAATGTTAGGATAAGTACCAGATGGAAAATTTCTAGGAAAGAAATTATAGAGTCAGTTCATCCACCATTGGAAGCTATTAGAATTACCCCTTCTAAAGAGAACATAGAAATAGAAGCTTCACCATTTAAATCGATAGCTAATCCTGTAGATCAGAGAAAAGACATTAATAATCTGCATAGTCAGATTAACTATTCAAACCAAATACTTCACACTATGTCCCAACAATTAGATAGGATAGAAAACTCTATTCCTCAACCTAAGGATGTTAAAGACTATAAATTGGATCCTACCCGACCTATTTATCAATACCATACTCCTTCTAACTAAAAGTTGAAAGGAATGAGTTTAGGTCGTGATACTACTCATAAAATAGAGGAATTAGTTACTAAATTAAAAACCTTAAACATAGAAACTTCTTCAGGAGAGATAAATAC
Source organism: Lathyrus oleraceus (assembly GCF_024323335.1). Classification (NCBI taxonomy): domain Eukaryota; kingdom Viridiplantae; phylum Streptophyta; class Magnoliopsida; order Fabales; family Fabaceae; genus Lathyrus; species Lathyrus oleraceus. Next base: position 139,628,354 of record NC_066579.1, on the reverse strand, counting down.
TTTATCTCGAGACGAAGAATACGACAATATGGTGAGCAAATTAGGCGGAAGAGCCCCAAGACCTAAAACCCGAAACTATTATCCTAGGCCTTCATTTGCTGATGTGCAATTTGAAGAAAGAAGTAGTTTTATAGAAAATAATTATTCAGGAGAATCCATTGTCGAGTGGAATATCGATGGTGCGTTTGAACAACAAGTTTTGGATACAATACAAAACATGACCATGGTTGCTACTGCCTTCAAACTTAAAGGAAATACAGATAAACATACTAAAGAGATATTAGTTATGGGATTTACCGGACAATTAAAAGGGTGGTGGGACAACCTCCTTCGTTCAGAAGATAAATACTAAATAGATTCAGTCGTAAAAATAGAATCTAACGAAGAGATTTGTGTTACAACCCTCTTATATGCTATTACCAAGTTCTTTGTAGGAGAACCCCTTAAACTCCAACAAAGAGCAGCTGACCAATTGCTAAACCTTTATTGTCCAACCATGTCTGATTATAGGTGGTATAGAGATATGTTCTTATCTAAACTATGCCTTAGGTCGGATGATGCGGCAGATTATTGGAAAGAAAGATTTATTAGTGGTTTACCTAGGTTATTTGCAGAAAAGGTAAAAATTAATATTAAGCAAAACTTTATTGGAACGATCCCCTATCAGTCATTAACCATTAGAGAATTATCTAATTATGTAATTGAAATTGGTATACAAATCTGTACAGATTATAAATTACAAAATAAGATTAAGAATGAAAAGGCTAGTAATAGGCGTGAAATGGGATCATTTTGCGAGCAATATGGAGCTACTCCTTTAAGAGCTCCGAGTAACCCCAAGAATAAAAAACCTGCTAGTAAAGGAAGAAATAACTTCCACTATCATAAGAAACAATTTTACAAAGACAAGCCAAAATTTTATAAAAAATCTTACAAGAAAAATTATGGTAAGAAACCTTATAGAAAATATGATAATAAATCTAAATCCAAGGATAAAGATGTTAAATGCTATAAGTGTGGTCGTTTTGGCCATTATGCTAATAAATGTAAGGTTCAAGAAAAAATTAATCAACTGAGTAACTTAGACATTTCAGAAGAGTTAAAAGAAAGTTTAATAACTACTTTAAATAACATATTGTTAAACTCGGAGGAAGAAGGGTCGTCAACATCTGAAGAATCTTCTTACGAAGAAATACATCAAATTAACAATTCTGAAAAAACGGATGATGATTCTGATGAATGTTTAGGTCTAGATTTCTGTAATCGTGTCAATTGCAACAAAATAATTAATGTTTTAACAAATAATCAAGCTAATACTTTGATAGGAATATTAGACAAAATGGAAAATTCAAAAAGTAAGAATGCTTTCATGAGACAAATTAAAAATATTATAGATGAAAATGATATTTCCAAAAAGAATATTCACAAAGTAGAATTTAAAAATGTTATGGATTTATTTAAGAAACCGGTTGAAAATTAGAATTCTAAAAACCAGGGATGATGAGATAGAAATTAAACTTTTAGAGTTACAAGGAAACATGATTATTCAGAATCAATCCAATAAAAATTTAGCCTCATCTAGCTTAACCAAAAATAATGAGGAAACTATTATTCTGAATAATGAAGATGGGTATATTAACAAAATAGAAAAATTAATATCTCATAAATGGTATAGTAAAATAAATCTCATTGTTAAAGATAAAACTTATGAATTAATTGCTTTGATTGATTCAGGAGCAGATTTAAATTGCATCCAAGAAGGGTTGATCCCAATCCAATATTATGAAAAAACCAAAGAATCTTTAAGAGGAGCCAATGGTAATAGATTACAAGTTTCTTACAAATTATCCAGTGCTAAAATTTTTGTAAAGATCAGATTTGTTATATAACCTCTTTTCTTTTATTAAGAAATATTCATGAGTCCATTATTCTAGGAACCCCTTTTCTAGCTTTACTCTACCCTTTCACAGTTAATAATGCAGCTATAACCACTAGTGCTTTAGGGCGTGAAATTAAATTTGAATTCTTAGAACCACCTAAGATTAGGGATCTTAACTCTGTCCAGAGTAAGGTTATATCATTTATTAATCAAATTAATAATAAAAGAAAACAAATTAATTTCATTAATAAAGAAATACACTATAAAAAGATAGAAGATCAACTGCAATCTCCAAGTATTTAAGAAAAAGTTAAAGGTATACAAAATAAATTCATTAAAGATCTTTGCTCAGAACAACCTAATGCTTTCTGGAAAAGAAAAGTGCATATTATCTCATTATCCTATGAACCTGACTTTAAGGAAGCAAATATCCCCACTAAAGCCAGACCAATACAAATGAATAAATAAAATTTAGACTATTGTAAAAAAGAAATAAAATATTTCTTAGACAAGGGATTGATTAGGCCCAGTAAGTCTCATTGGAGTTGCTCCGCTTTCTATGTTACCAATGCTTCTGAGCTAGAAAGAGGAAGTCCTCAGTTAGTAATAAATTACAAACCCTTAAATAAAGCATTACAATGGATTAGGTATCTCATACTTAATAAAAAGGATTTGATAAACAGATTACATAATAAAAGTATATTTTCAAAGTTTGATCTTAAATCTGGATATTATCAAATACAATTAAAGGAAGAAGATAAATATAAAACCGCTTTTGTGGTGCCCTTTGGTCACTATGAATGGAATGTCATGCCTTTAGGATTAAAAAATGTTTCTTCCGAGTTCCAAAATATTATGAATACTATATTTAATGATTACTCGCACTTCACCATAGTCTATTTAGATGACATATTAGTATTATCAGATTCTATAAATCAGCATATACAACATATGAACCTATTTTATGAGATAATTAAAGAGAATGGGTTAGTCTTGTCTGAAAAGAAACTTAAAATATTTCAATCTAAAGTAAGATTTTTGGATTTTGATATTTCCCAAGGTATGTATACCCCCATTAGTAGATCTTTAGAATTTATTAATAAATTTCCAGATGAATTAAAGGATAAAACCCAGTTGCAAAGGTTCTTAGGTTGTATAAATTATGTGGCTGACTTCATACCCAACTTAAGAACCATTTGTATACCATTATTCAAGAGACTTAGGAAAAATCCTCCTCCTTGAGATGATTCAATGACCCAAAGTGTTTTGCAATTAAAGAAAATAGTTAAAAAATTACCCTGTTTAGGAATACCTGATCCTAGTGCCAACCTTATTGTTGAAACCGATGCCTCAGACATAGGCTTTGGGGGAGTTCTAAAACAAATACTTCCGGGCGTGGAAAAGGAACAAGTGGTTAGATATTATTTTGGAACTTGGAACACAACTCAATTAAACTATAGTACTATTAAAAATGAAATTTTATCTATTGTTTTGTGTATTACAAAATTTCAAGATGACTTGTTTTCAAAAACATTTTTATTAAAAACAGATTGCAAAGCTGCACAAAGTGTTTTACAAAAGGATGTTAAAAATTTAGTTTCAAAACATATATTTGCTAGGTGGCAAGCATTACTTTCTTGTTTTGATTTTGAAATCGAGCATATTCAAGGAATAAAAAATTCATTACCAGATTTTCTAAACAGAGAATTTTTACAGGGAAAACATGAGTAAAAAATCAGTTGACCCCTTAGATGATTATGGTCCTCCCATTAAAGATCACAAAGATAAGGAAATAATTTTAGGTTCTCCATCTTTTATTTTCAAAGTTACCTCTCCTATTACTGCTACTCCCCTGACAACTATTAAGCCTACATTATTAACTCCATTAGCTTTTACATCTCAAATTATCAGTCCATTATCTATCCAGAAAAATCACCTGTCTAAAGTAGCCTACTATACACCTCCTTCTTCTTTACCAAAATCGACCTTTATTACCAAAGATTTGTCTATACCAATATTACCTTTAGAAACACTTTACTGTCCTCCAAACTCCTCTTTATTACAAAATATTTCAAGAATTTCCCCCTAGGATTTTTCTTCATTCCTAAAGACCAAACCAAGACCATAAAATTCTACAAATTTATCATGGTAGATTCTGAGTCCATTACTCTTACCCACCAAACAAATCCGAATGATAAATCTAAAATAAAGTTCTCTAAATTCAAAGTTAATAAGATATTATCTCCTTCTGATTGGAATCAACCTCCATCAGAATTAAGATTTTTTTCCAGAGCCTTTACTCCACAATACTATTCGTACTTTGATTACATGGATGCTTGGTTCAATTTTTTGTCGGTCGACCCTTTCAACCACACTTGGTTTATATGGTTCAACAAGGATATTTCACTTAGATTTCCTAATTGGTTTATCCCGTGGTTCATAATTGTTGGGCCAATTTTAGAAATATTTCCTGATTATGCCTCAAAGGCCTTTAACAATTTTATAGCAAAAACTACCTGTCCTGATTACAAGTCTTTATTATGTTTTTGTGCTGTTTTTTGAATTACATGGATTTTATCTTGGACCTTTTCAACTGATCCATTATGGGAAGGGTCTTCTTCTACTTAATTAGTCAAGAAATTTTCTGTTAAATGGTGGTCAAAGTTTAATCCAGATTTGCTTTCTCCATCAAGATTAGATTCTTAGTTCAAGTCTCATCTGGGTCTTTACAAAGAAAAGGCCATTTCTCTAGAAGATACATCGTTCTTGTTAGATAAATCAAAATTACTTGTCTCTTTATCTGCTACTTCCAGCCATAAAGAATTCTTGAATAGAATTAAAGAAACTATGACTACTTTATTTGAAAGTGATAATGCTTCTAGCACTTCTGAAAATAATAATGAAGATGATTGTTATGGAATCATAGATCTCTAAATTATGTTGAAGATAAGACCAATTATGATGAAGATAAGATTTTGAAGATTCCTCTTGTCAGAATTATTTTGAAGATAAAATCAATTATGGTGAAGATAAGAAGTTAAAGACAACAACGACCCCCTTTGTTGGCCTCAATTACCTTCCACTCAGAATTACTTTTGAATTATTGACTCTACTTTATTAAAGTTTTTTGTTTTATTTCAATTATTCAGACCATGTGGGTCATTACTTTTTATAAAGTTTATGCTTAGTTTAATTTAGTTTGAAGTCCGTGTGGATCATTGCCTATAAAAGGATCATCTGTGTGTTGTGAAAGGCATTCGAGTTTTCAGTCTTAAAATTTGGAATTCTTGATTGCCATCCTTTGTAAGTATTTTAATAAATAAAAGTAAGTCTTTTAATATTTTCAACATGTTTTCCATGTCTTCCGCATATTATTTCACTCTTACAATTTATTTTATCTATAATTTCTTTATCTTTACTAATATTTCCATCATTATGATTATCAATATTAGTATTTTAGAGGCCCCTACCGTTATGGTATATATATATATATATATATATATATATATATATATATATATATATATATATATATATATATATATATATATATATATATATATTTGCGATTTTGTACAAGATAAAATGTCGAGTGGTTAAAAACTAATATGAGAATAAAGTAAGTGTAGCATAATTGAGGATGTTGCGGTGGATGTGTGGTAAGACTCGACAAGATAGAATTATAAATGAAAATATTAGAAAAAATGTTATGAGTAACGTTTATAATGGAGAAAATGGTGGAAAATAGACTTAGATTGGTTGGACATGTAGAAAAAAGATCGATAAATTATATAGTAAGGAGTTTAGACCAAATGGAGAGAAGACAAATAATTATAAGAAGGGGAAGACCTAGAAAGATTATCAGAGAAGTTATTAAGAAAGATCTTGAGATTAATGATTTGGTTAGAAACATGGTCCATGATAAAACATTATGGTGGAAGTTGGTATATGTAGTCGACTCCATTTAACGAGATAAAGCTTAGTTGTTGTTGTTATTGTTCTTGTATTATTATGTTTATAAAGTATTGTTTACTTTGAACTTTGTGTGAAACTTGTCTCATTTAACGAGATAAAGCTTAGTTGTTGTTATTATTGTTGTTGTATTATTATGTTTATAAAGTATTGTCTACTTTGAACTTTGTGTGAAACTCGTCTCATTGGTTAAAGAGCGTCAATGTTTATAAATTATCTTTAGTCTTGATTATTAAACTACATAGAATATTTTTTGTTGTACTAGAATAATTGTCTACAATTGAGGCTAAAGTACTAAAGGATCGTCATCCCTTGCGTGTGGTATATGTTCGGCCTTTATCTAGTGTATCAATATTTTAAGGGAATTTCTTAATACATCCTGTATATTACTAGTACACCTCGTTAAAATATAATAATACAATTAGATTTCGTAGATGCATCTTCGAAATACACCTTGTATATTATTAGTACACCTTGTAAAAATACGATAATACTCTCAAATTTTGTAGATGCATCTTCGGACGTATCCCAAATGCATTTAACTAAAGTTGATGTTGAGTCACCTCCCAGGTTTGTGTGTATTTTATATTTGGAGATGCATCTCCGTAAACCTTACGGAGTTGCATTTTTGTATCATATTGAAGCAAAAGCAGAAAAGCAAAAAAACTAACAAGGAGGAGGTTGACAAAATAAAATTATCATTGATAACATGAAATAAGCATTACATAGGTGATATTAACATAAATTAAACTTTACATTTCAATATCTAGGTGTGCGTTTCAATATCTTCATAATATTTTTGATCGATCTTGAAATCGTCGCATCCGCCTCGATCAAATTTTTTGTTTCTAAAGAAAAATATGTATTCCACACAACTCTTACATTTGCATCCGCCTTCGGTTCAAAGTTGTTGAATTCAATATTTCCTTCGTTGTCAATCGACGGTGGCCGATATTCGTGTTTTACAATTTTTTGATTATCTCCGTAAGGTAGGAGATTCCACAATATGTATTTTAGATATGCAAAATGGGGTGTATTCATTGAACTTAAATTCAATTAAGAGCTTCGTGCTGTTGAAGTAGACATGTCAATTGATGTTCATTCTGGTGTAATGTGTTTTGATATGAAACATGAGTCAAAAGCCCTTAGTTATGACTCACATGGAAAAGTGACATGTTTCTAATTTGCTGTTTCAAAACTCTGGAAATGCATATCCGAAAACTCCATTGAAATACGCAATAAATAATAAATTAAATTGACCCCTAAAATTCTATCTTATATCAGGGGATGTTCCAGAGATCCATCTTCAGAGCAAATTTTTGGCTTAGAATGGAGTGAGACTCATTTGATGCGTTATTCAGTGATGCAAAATATGCGTGTGAAGATACATTTCAAGAAACTGATGGATATTTTCATATTTTTATAGGGTTCTTTTCTACCTCATAGTGTGGAATAAAAACTTCCCATGTTCTAAATAGAATTAAGACCATTAAGATGTTGGCAAATAGGCGTAATAAATACTACATAAATCTGAAGTGAAAGTTAGGCTAGAGTGAAACATACTTGAATTGTGCATAATTTTTAAAATAATGATTGTTAATTTTAAGGTTAAGATTTTATTTTAGTTACATGAGAAAAAAATTAAGAAAAAAAAATTACTGGCTACAATGATAAGCAACTCTCATGTTGTCCGCCGTAAGTAGTAAATGAAGATCTCCTGGAAGATCAAGAACAATTATCATATCACTAATAGACATTGTTTTAAATCCATGCATTGATGTTAGGATTTGAATTCCATGCACCAATGTCAAAATTTCTGCATGGAGAATATTCGAGTAAGTAATATCACCAAGGAAGTCACACACCAGCTTTCCATTGAAGTCTCTTATTAGGCCACTAAAGTCTGTCATCCCCTAATTAGTTTAAACACCAACATTCACACTAAGGATATGTGAATATGATTGACCTCTTTGCAAAGTAATAAGAAAATGCTGACCGTTAGTAATCTCTTTATGCATGCTCTTGAAAGCTTGAGTAACATCATGATTCATAACTTTAATTTTTAACAAAGAAATTGTGTGACGCGTATTTGTTATCATAAAAGATTTTGCCAATTCTAACACAACAAATGATCCACATGGTAATATGTATCACAATGGTAAACAATTGGATAAAAGCTCAACTTTATTTAATAGAATGGTAGTCCGTAAATGACGGGACTCCATAGATCTTTACAAAGTTGAAGATGGTAATTGATCACACTGAATTACACCGTGTTTTTGACTCAGATTTCACATGTTTATTAGGACTTTATTATCATTTTGTTTGTATTATGCTCTCTTTTATCTTGTTTTCATATATTTAGCACTTGTGGACTCTTTTGCAAGAAACAAAGCAAAAAGACCTAAAATTAGGGTTTTTTGGCGAAACTACACACATGGCGTTGCACATGGCGGCCGCTATAGGGGAAGCCATGAGTCATCAGCCCTCAACTAGGAGATAACCACCACATTCCCATGATCCACCCCATTTACACACATGGCGGGTGCCATGGAGGGATGGCGTGCGCCACCTTTGTAAATCACGCTCCCACTAAGTCCCACTAAGGAGAAGTTGGAGGGCACCATGGTCTTTACAAATTGCTGAAAATCTCTATAAATAGCTCGTTCCATTTCGTTTTCTAATGATCCAACTTAGTTTTACAACACTAAGCATATATTTATCATTTGTAATAGCGATAATCCGTCACATCGGGGGGTTATCGCACCTTGGTGAGATTGAGTTGGGTCACTTCGAGTTGCTGTCGTCTTTAGCTTCAGGAGTCGGAGGTTTATTTTTGTACCAGAATCGAAGCCTCCGTTTGGAGCAGGTTCTTATTTATCGCTTTATTTATTTATTTCCCGCATCGCTTTACTTTATTTATTTCCCGCATCGCTTTTATTTTACTTATTTCCCGCATTGCTTTTATTTTATTTATTTTCCGCACTCGCTTTACTTTATTTATTTTCCGCACTCGCTTTACTTTATTTATTTTCCGCACTCGCTTTACTTTATTTACTTTACGCACTTTACTCGCTCTCTATGCCTCACATTCTAAAACAAACTTTTCATCATGATTAACACCGTTGTGTTCATTTGTGTTACCATGTCTGGCTAACTCTTTCAAAGGTTAGAATGTAAGGATTGCAGTTAAAGTAATGTTTCACATATTGAAATCTATAGAAATACTTAAAAGGCTGTTTTGATTTTTAACTTGAGTTTTCTACAACAGACTTGGTTAGTTTTAACTATTCGAGGAGTGTAAAAGTACCATGGCTTAGTAACTAGGAATCTTTATCACTTTAAGGAAAAAATATTTTTGAAACTGTTTTCGGACGCGTTGATAGATTTAAATTCAGGAAACTCCTTGGGTAAACTTTCCAAATCAAAATCACTTTTCAACTAAGTTTACGAGTCTCATTTCTTAAAAATAGGTTTACTACTTTAGCGTTCTGCGCACCTTTTATAAGTGACAATAAAAGGCCTTAATTTAAGGGCAAACTCGGTTCTGAATACGCGAAAGCGACCGTTCCTGTTAAATGGATTCTTTTCAAGAGTAGAAAATATTGTCTCATAAGTAGTTCTATTTAGACAATCAAAACATCACTTAACCGACGTGAATTACATTCAACCTGTCTTTACCTGCATTTATTATTTACCGTCGTTTTGCAAACCCAATATCTCTTTTATACCGCCTTAGATAAACACCGTAACGATAGTAATAGATAGATTGACAATTGGTCTCTGTGGGATCGATATTCTTTTACATTACTTTGACGTTATTCGTGCACTTGCGAATCTGAACGATCAAGTTTTTGGCGCCGTTTCCGGGGACCAACTTCGTCAAATTTCGTACCCTGTTGTTACACCGTATAGACTAAGGAATTATTAGCTGGTAAATGCGAAGAACCCGTAGTACCTAAAATTTAGTAGATCCTTTAGCGGAACCCGAATGTTATACTCGTACACGCCTCTTACTCATCCGAATTAAGAAAGCTATGGCCGAGAATCACGATAGGAGACCTCTTAAGGAATTCGCCCAACCCTATGATGAGGAACCTAGTTCGAGTATAGTAAACCCCCTTATACCTGCTATCAATTTCGAACTAAAGCCATCTTTGTTGCAATTAGTGCAACAGAACCAATACGCGGGTCTCGCTATTGAGAACCCGAATCAACATTTAAAAGTTTTTATCCAACTAGCCGACACCTTTAAATCTAATGGCACTTCACCCGATGCGATCCGTTTAAGATTATTCCCTTTCTCCCTCAGGGATAGAGCACGTTCATGGCTAGATTCACTTCCAGCTAATTCAATAACTACCTGGGAAGACCTTAGGAGAGTATTCCTTGCTAGATATTTCCCCCTAGTAATACTGTTGTTCTTCGAAACCAAATAACTGGATTTGCTCAAAACCAAGGAGAATCGCTTTTCGAAGCTTGGGAGAGATATAAAGAGCTATTAAGAGTCTGCCCACACCATGGCCTAGAATAATGGCTGGTCGTTTATACCTTCTACAATGGACTCCATTATAACACCAAGATGAGCATCAACGCTGCCGCAGGTAGCACGCTGATGAACAAACCTTATCCGGAAGCTTGTGACCTAATTGAGGATATGGCCCAAAACCATTATCAATGGGGAACTGAACGAGCATCAATAGAGAAAAAGGAGACCCAAGGTGGAATACATGAGGTAAGCTCTCTAGACATGATGCAGGCGAAAATGGACGCTTTAGCCCTTAGGATCGAACATATGTCTACAAACACCAACACCGTAGCAGTAGTCCACACAGAGTACGAACTCTGTGGATTTAAAGGACACGAATCAGCGGAGTGTAACCTTTTGAACGAACTAAATACCGACCAAGTGAATTACGCCCAAGGTAACCCATTTTCAAACACTTACAACCCTGGATGGAAGAATCATCCAAATTTCTCCTATAAAAACCAGAACCCTATCCAAAATCATGCACCTCAGAGACCGCAAGGTTATCAAGCCCAAAAACCAAATCAATCTATGCAAGCTGTGCCCTAGAAGTCTAACATTGAGAAGATCATGGAAAGCTTTATATCGGGCCAAACTCAGCAAAATAAAGAATTCCTAAACCAGAACATTCACGTAAACGAACTTATAATACAATTAGGAACCAAGGTTGATCAGATAATCAGTCACAACAAGATGCTTGAAACCCAGATCTCAGAGGTAGCACAAAACCAAGCCCCACAAATTACACCTGGATGCCAATTTCATTGACAACCTCAACCAAACCCTCGAGGGCAAGCTAACGCTATCTCGTTACGAAGTGGGACCGCTTATGAAGGGCCTCAGATCCCAGCAATGAGTGAGTCCAAAACTTCTAAAGAAAATATGCCTACCAACCAAGAAGAGGAACTGGAGGAATCCGAGAAACAAACCAACCAAGGAGGTGAAGCCAAGGATAAAACTTACAAACCACCACCGCCGTACAAACCACCAATCCCGTATCCGCAAAGACTTAAACAAACCAAAGTCAACAACCAATATCAAAAATTTATAAAAGTAATAGAAAGGCTTCATGTAGAGATTCCTTTTACCGAAGCTATCACCCAAATTCCGTCTTACGCCAAATTTCTCAAAGACATCTTAACTAACAAGCGTAGGTTCGACGATCCAAAACCCTTGGAATGGAACTTTACTTCTGAGGATAAACTTGCTAAGAAGGAGAAAGAACCTGGTAGTTTTTCTATACCTTGCATTTTAGGAAGTCATGTGATCGACAAAGCTTTCCTAGACTTAGGCGCTAGTGTAAGTTTAATGCCCTTAGCTGTATGTAAAAGGTTAAAACTAGGAGAATTGCAACCAACTAAGATGTCCCTACAATTAGCCGATAGGTCTGTTAAGTATCCTGTAGGCATTTTAAAAAACATCCCAGTTAGGATTGGTCAACTTTATATCCCAACAGACTTTGTGGTCATGGATATAAAAGAAGACGAAGATATCCCTATCCTTTTAGGTAGACCATTATTATCAACACATCACTGCTACCCAAGACACGAAAATGTCATGTGATCTGACAAAACCTCCTGTGATAATAATTATGTGTATAATTACCCCTTTGCCCTTATGTCTATATTGAACACAAGGTATAGACCGTGTCATCCTTGTCCAGTTCAATATTGGGCCCATAGACATTTATCCTGTTACGCAGGATGGGCAAATTCCATCTAGGTCACTCATGTCCCTCAGCATGCTTCGTGGAGTACCCATCAACTGTCTTTATGGTTATCCAGTTACGGACAACGTTGGATCAGCAACAAAGCACTCGACTCTACATCTAGGATCCATAGTGGTTTCAAGTCGAAGAGTGGTATATACTATTATCTCCATGAGAATAACTTATGGCACTTTGCATAACTTTCTATATAGTATTCTCATAGCGGGTCAATCCGGTATAAATATTACTCTTAATATTCATACCTATGTTTAAGACTTGATAACTCTTTATCCATGATCCATGAGATGTGATCATCAGTCTACAAACATAACAGTCTTAATGCTTTAATGTTATCCCACTTCACACTAAAGCTCGACTACGGATACTTTAAGAATAGTGTCCTTATGTTTAATGTGCTCTCATGATTAAGTCACACTTAATACATTAAACGGACTATCTATTCCAGGGACTTTATTAATCAACCATAATAAAGAAAATGCCTTTTATTATAAATAAATAATTCGATACAAGTACCAAAAGTATTGGCCTCTAGGGCTTACACCAACAATCTCCCACTAGCACTAGAGCCAATCAGGCATTCCCCTAATGCCCATTGACCTAGTATGGCCATCATGCTTCTGCTGTGCAAGAGGCTTTGTTAGTGGGTCAACAACATTGTCAAGTGTTGGTACTCTACATATTTTCACATCTCCTCTATCTATTATCTCTCGAATGAGATGATAGCGCCTGAGTATGTGTTTGGATCGTTGGTGAGATCTAGGCTCCTTAGCTTGTGCGATAGCACCATTGTTATCATAATAGAGACCAATGGGATCCACAATGCTAGGGACTATGCCAAGTTCACTAATGAACTATTTGATCTAAACAACTTCCTTTGCTGCACTTGAGGCAACATTATACTCGACCTCGGTTGTAGAATCAGCAACTGTATCTTGCTTTGAACTTTTCAAGCTCACAGCGCCACCATTTAAGCAAAACACATAACCATTGGAATCATCCATATTAAAGTGTCTCAGCACTTTGTCTATGTACCCTGACTTAGGCCAAGCATTTTGTGATCTATCTCTATAGATTCTGATTCCTAATATATAGGCTGCTTCACCTAGGTCCTTCATAGAAAAGCATTTCCCCAACCAAGACTTTACTCGTTGCAAGGTAGGGACATCGTTTCCAATGAGTAATATGTCATCTACATATAACATCAGGAAAACGATCATGCTCCCACTAACCTTCTTGTAGACACAAGGCTCATCTTCGTTTTTGATGAATCCATGAGTAATACATCACCTTGATCAGATATCCATATATCTCAGGTAGGTGACGTATCCTGCCTGACCTACGCTGGTCTTGTTCTACTTGAGCAGGTTGCTCTTCCACAACTACTTGTGTTTCCTGCTCTAATTCCTCCATAGGTGTATCAATGCTTTATGATTCTTGAATTTCTTCAAGTTCTACTTTCCTCCCAATAATTCCTTTGGAAATAAAATCCTTTTCTAGGAAAACTCCAGTTCAAGCGACAAACATTTTGCCCTCAGAAGGATTGTAGAAGTGATACCCTTTTGTTTCTTTAGGATACCTCACAAATAAGCATTTGTCAGATTTGGGCTCAAGCTTAGTTGAAATTTGTCGTTTCACATAAACTCCGCAACCCCAAATCTTCATGTAAGACATATGTGGTTTCTTACCACTCCATATCTCATATGCTGTCTTTTCAACCTTTTGGATGGAACACGGTTAAGTGTGTAAGCTGATGTCAATAGTGTATGTCCTCAAAAGGAGTTTGGAAGATTGGGGTGACTCATCATGGATCGGACCATGTCTAACAGGGTTCGATTTCTTCTCTCAGATACACCATTCCCTTGGGGTGTTCCGGGAGGAGTAAGTTGGGATAGGATCCCACACTCTTTCAGATGGTCATCAAACTCTAGGCTTAAATACTCACCACCTCGATCTGATCGAAGAGTTTTAATATTCTTACCTAGTTGGTTTAGTACTTCATTCTTGAATTCCTTGAACTTTTCAAAGGACTCTGACTTGTGTTTCATTAGTAAATATGATGAAGTACTGAAAACCTCCTCTGACTGGTATGTTCAGTGGTCCACATACATCAGTATGTATGAGGGCCAAAAGATCATTAGCTCTTTCACCTTTTCCTGTGAATGGAGACTTTGTCATCTTTCCAATTAAACAAGATCTGCATGTCTCATATGATTCATAATCAAAAGAGTCCAAGAGTCCATCTTTATGGAGTTTGGAAATGCGTTTCTCATTTATGTGGCCTAATCGACAATGCCAAAGGTAAGTTGGATTTAACTCATTAGGTTTCATCCTTTTAGTATTAATGTTATAAACTGGTATTTCAAGATCAAGGACATATAATCCATTGTTCATTTGTGCAGTAGCATAGAATATATCATTCAAATAAATTGAGCAACAATTGTTCTTTATTATGAATGAAAAACCAAACTTGTCCAAACAAGAAACGAAAATAATATTCGTGCTAATTGCAGGTACATAATAACAATTCTCTAACTGAATTATTAAACCACTAGGTAAAGTCAATACATAAGTTCCTACGGCTAAGGCAACAACCTTTGCTCCATTGCCAACTCGTAGGTCAACTTCACCTTTTGCCACATCTCTACTTCTTTTCAGCCCCTGCACATTTGTACAAATGTGAGAACCGCATCCAGTATCTAATACCCATGATGCTGAAGTAGATAAATTAATAACAAAAATACCTGAAGTTGAAGTCTCTACTTCATTCTTCTTATCTTCTAGGTACTTTGGGCAGTTTCTCTTCCAGTGTCCGGTCTTACCGCAATGGAAGCAGGTGCCTTCTTTTGCTATGCCTCCACTAGGCTTTAAAGCAGCAATGGTGGGTTTGGGTTTGGCAACTTCCTTGCCTTTCCCTTTATCACCCTGCTTAATGGGATTTTTGTTCTTTCTCTTTCCATTTCCAATCATCAGAATGGACTTCCCTTTTGACTTCAGATTCTGCTCGGCAGTTCTTAACATGGCGAGCAGTTCAGGAAGAGATTTGTCCATATCAATCATATTGAAATTTAGGACAAATTGACTGAAACTATCTGGCAACGATTGCAAGATCAAATCAGTCGCAAGTTCCTTTTCGAGGGGAAAACCCAATCTCTCAAGGTTTTCCACATACCCAATCATTTTGAGCACATGGGGACCTACATGGGCTCCCTCAGCTAACTTGCCTTGAAAAAGGGCTTTTGAAACTTCAAACCTCTCATGCCTTGCTTGCTCTTGATAGAGCATCTTCAGGTGTTCGATCATATCGAACGCTGACATGTTCTCATGTTACTTTTGCAATTCTGAGTTCATGGTAGCTAGCATGAGATAAGCAGTTTCATTGGCATCATCGACATGCTTCTTATAAGCATCTCTTTCTGCCTTAGGTGCAGAACTAGGAGGTTCCTCTTCAGGAACAGGTGTCTCCAAGACATACAACTTTTTATCATGTTTGAGGACAATGCTCAGGTTTCGGTGCCAATCCAGAAAATTTGTCCCAGACAATTTTTCCTTATCAAGGATTGATCGCAAGATGTTGTTAGAGGTGTTTGCTGTCATGGTACTCTACACAAGGATTAATGAAAATATAGGTATCATTGACATATTTAATTAGGCCTTTAATTAAATATGCTCCCACTATTTTATTCAAAACAAATGACCCTCATCATTTGATTCGGAAAAATCCCGTTGGAAGATTTTCTAGTGGGTCGAGATCCATATTTCACTTCGTTCTAAGTCCGCGTAGGCGGATTAAACAAAACTAGGTTATTTAGGTAGGAACTCCTTCCAATTGTATCTCATACAACTCTCGAAAATTTCAGTTGGGTGAATAACTCCTTATTCCAATCCATCATATGGATCATTCCCAACTCTTGCTTCTAAACATATATATAATCTTATTATAATCTGTTTAGTTAAGTTTGACCCATTGTTTTAACTGTTGGATATTACAATTATCCCATCGCACCTTACTAATATAGAACATGCACCTCGCGTAGGCGAAACCTACATTATTCGATACTAGTCTTGATGAGTGTTAAAACTTGGAAAGCATAAACTTAATATTTAATTTGAGGGAATTGCAATTTTTCTGATCTCACCGGCTTGTTTATCATATAAACCGTCTCTCACATGCATCAACATACATTCACATGCATCAACATACATACATACATAATGAAACAGTTATGGCCCCTAGCGCAATTGTTCTCCCAAGCCAATGAGAGAACCTAAGCTAACCTAACAACGATCTAAGCTTCTCCAAGCAAGATCTTCAAGGTTGTCATCCTTTGGCACTGACTTCTTTGCTTTCTTCATATCATTACATTACATAAAAGAAACTCGTTTTACATACGAGGGAGTGAGATGAGAAAAGTAGTTACATTTGGGAGATTAAGAGAGAGGCACGACACGCAGGTCGTATTTTAAAACCCAAAGCAGAATAAAGGAAAACTAAGGCCATAACCGATCACCACAAGACAATAATAAACACTTTATTATTATTATTAATTCTTTAATTAATTAAAATCAAATTAAATATCGACGACCGATCACACTACGCAGAGTTAGCCGGGGGTCCGCTGCCCGGTCAGCGGGGTTGAAGGGGCAGCGCCCCTGGCCGAAATTTTAATGAACAATTCATTTAAAATCGACGTCGCTTTTCGCATCAACACTTGATACTTTAAAGCACTGAGTTAGTGAATTTTGCCTTGCGTTAACTGGTTAACCATATGTGTTAACCGGTTTACACTGTTTGAAATCTCTTCAAAAAATTATTTTCTGCCTTGCGTTAACCGGTTAACCAAAAGCGTTAACCGGTTAACACTGTTTGAAAATCACTTGGAAAACTATTTTCCGTCTTGCGTTAACCGGTTAACCAAAAGCGTTAACCGGTTAACACTGTTTGAAAAACTCAAAAATTTTATTTCGTATTGCGTTAACCGGTTAACCATATGCGTTAACCGATTAACATTGTTCCAAAAAGTGTTTTAGAAAGCACAACTCTTGTGCAATCATAACCCCAATCGCATAACTCTCTGACAACACAACCCTTGTGCCGTCACTAACCCTGATGCACCAATTTCAGACCGTCAAACACATCTCGATTGTTAATTCAGTATGATTGATCAACACGTTATTGCTTCACCATACTAATGTCGGATCAAGAAGCAAACGACCATTGATCGCTCAAAGGAAAATAATCATTGAGTGTTTGAATGAACGAAACGAGAACACTATATCATATATAATGTATTTTGCATCAGGATTATATATATATATATATATATATATATATATATATATATATATATATATATATATATATATATATATATATATATATATATATATATATATATATATATATATATATATATATATATATATATATATATATATATATATATATATATATATATATATATATAACTTGATCGATCTCAATTTAATCTTTGATTCATTCTGTCTTTAATCATATTATTACAGAACAAAAACAGTTATCAGATTCATGGTTTCGTAAGTGGCTCTGATACCACTGAAGGAGAATTGCCATCCAAGGCGCAGCGGAATTTAAAAAATTCTCCTTTAATGATCCTTACGAATGGGCATGATCAGTGATAGAATCATTACCTCTTGTGGCGATTCAAACCTTTGGTGCAGATCTCTTGTAACGATCAAAACCTTGGATACAGATCCACGGGGCGATCACGAACGTTGAAAGATGACAACGTCTCTACTCAGTCCACACGAACGGATTCCTTCAATCGCAGTGCTAGCTGTTATGAATGAAGGATTTGAGTGAGAGAAAGAGAGATACAAAATCCAACTCTTCTGTTATGCTGTATTCCCATACAATGCTTCTGCACAAGAGTTCTATTTATAGAACCACTTGTGTGGGCTTCAAGCCAAAAAGCTCACTTAAGTGTATTTTGGCCCATATCTCATAATATGCCAAAATCACTTAAGTATTTGGTACCTTACCATATTTCGTATTCTGATTAAGTACACCGTGCCTTACGATGTTCCTTAGTTACTCTATCTCTCATAAATCCGTCCTTTGTGTGTGACCCTGTAGGTTTTCGCGACGTTGACAATTATATTAAATCACGCATTTAACATAATAAACAGTGAGCGGTATCTAGCAACACATCACTACTACCCAAGACACGAAAATGTCATGTGATCTGACAAAACCTCCTGTGATAATAATTATGTGTATAATTACCCCTTTGCCCTTATGTCTATATTGAACACAAGGTATAGACCGTGTCATCCTTGTCCAGTTCAATATTGGGCCCATAGACATTTATCCTATTACGCACGATGGGCAAATTCCATCTAGGTCACTCATGTCCCTCAGCATGCTTCGTGGAGTACCCATCAACTGTCTTTATGGTTATCCAGTTACGGACAACGTTGGATCAGCAACAAAGCACTCGACTCTACATCTAGGATCCATAGTGGTTTCAGGTTGAAGAGTGGTATATACTATTATCACCATGAGAATGACTTATGACACTTTGCATAACTTTCTATATAGTATTCTCATAGCGGGTCAATCCGGTATAAATATTACTCTTAATATTCATACCTATGTTTAAGACTTGATAACTCTTTATCATGATCCATGAGATGTGATCATCAGTCTACAAACATAATAGTCTTAATGCTTTAATGGTATCCCACTTCACACTAAAGCTCGACTACGGATACTTTAAGAATAGTGTCCTTATGTTTAATGTGCTCTCATGATTAAGTCACACTTAATACATTAAACGGACTATCTATTCCAGGGACTTTATTAATCAACCATAATAAAGAAAATGCCTTTTATTATTAATAAATAATTCGATACAAGTACCAAAAGTATTGGCCTCTAGGGCTTACACCAACAACCAATTCTAGGAGACGCATGTTATGCGATTGATATCACAGATGAGTGCATAAGAGAATTCGATCAGGGAGAACCTAAAATCGAACCATTTTCAAACCCGAATGAAAAGGATGACGAGTTAGAGGAAACGGAACCTCACGAATGTTTGGATCTTACTCCAGACCCTTCACCTAATTCTCAAAAACTAGCCTAAGAACTTAAGGAACTACCCAAGAACCTAAGATATGAGTTTTCGGATGAAGAAATGAACCGCCTAGTAATAGTTAGTGCCATCTTAAATCAAGACGAGACGAATCGACTCTTGAATGTTTTAAGAAGATACCCATCTGCCTTAGGGTACAACATCTCTGATTTAAAAGGTATTAGCCCATCCGTGTGTATGCACAGGATCTCACTAGAGGAGGATTCAAAACCTTCAAGAGAACATCAGAGAAGAATCAACCCTGTGATGAGCGAGGTAGTAAAGAAGGAAGTCCTTAAACTACTGGAAGCTGGTATAATCTATCAGATCTCTGATAGTAAGTGGGTAAGTCCTGTACATGTGGTACCCAAGAAGGGAGGCATCATAGTTGAGCAGAACGAAAAGGGAGAGCATGTCGCTAAATGCATAGAAGGTGGATGACGTATGTGCATAGATTATAGGAAGCTCAATAAGGCAACTAGGAAAGACCATTTCCCCCTTCCATTCATAGATCAAATGCTTGAGCGTCTTGCCAGACACTCTTACTTTTGTTATCTTGATGGATATTATGGATTTTTCCAAATACCCATTCACCCCGAAGATCAAGAGAAAACAACCTTTACCTATCCCTACAGAACGTTTGCTTACAGACGAATGCCGTTTGGACTCTGTAATGCGCCAGCTACTTTCCAATGTTGTATGATGTCAATATTCGCGGATTATCTCAACGGAATCATGGAAGTATTTATGGACGACTTCTCGGTGTGTGGATTAGACTTTGAAGACTACCTTATTAACCTTGAGAAAATCCTAGAGAGATGCGTAGAAGTTATCCTTGTGTTAAACTGGGAGAAGTGCCACTTTATGGTCAAAGAAGGCATAGTGCTAGAACATATAATATCTGAAAGAGAAATTGAGGTCGATAAAGAAAATATAGAAGTTATAGAAAACCTTAACCCTCCTAAGATAGTTAGAGAAGTCCGTAGTTTCCTTGGACACGTCGGTTTCTACCGACACTTCATAAAAGACTTCTCTAAAATAACAAAACCCCTGACTGACCTTCTGATGAAAGACATCGCATTCATTTTCAATGAGAAATGCATCAAAGCCTTTAACCAGTTAAAACAAGCATTAATTTCAGCACCCATTCTACAAACCCCGGATTGGGCTAAACCCTTCGAAATAATGTGCGATGCTAGCGATTTCACTATAGGAGTTGTTTTAGGGAAAAGAAAAGATAAGAAACTACACGTAATATATTACACTAGTAGAACCCTAGATGCCGCTCAATTAAATTATACAACAACAGAGAAGGAACTCCTAGTTGTAGTTTTTGCAATCGATAAATTTAGGTCTTATCTTGTAGGATCTAAGATTATTGTCTATACAGACCATGCAGCTATCCGCTACCTTCTAAGCAAAAAGGATGCAAAACCTAGATTACTCAGGTGGATCCTTTTACTACAAGAATTCGACTTAGACATTAGAGACAAAAAAGGAACAGAAAACGTAGTTGCTGACCATCTTTCCAGATTAGAGCATTTAAAGCCAGATGATTTACCTATAAATGATGACTTCACCTATGACAGACTAGTAGCTAAGATAGATACCGCTCCCCTTGAACCAAATAGAGACAACCTTGGGACGATTTTAGAAATTAGCAGAGTACCATGGTACGCTGATTTTGTGAACTATCTAGCCGCTGATATCATACCACCTGACCTCAACTATCAACAGAAGAAGAAATTCTTTAAAGATATAAGACACTTCTATTGGGACGAACCACTCCTTTTCAAAAGAGGAACTGATAACATATTTCGATGTTGCGTCCCGGAAGAAGAAGTCAGAAACATCATAGAACATTATCAGTCTTCACCCTATGGTGGACATTCAAGCACATCTAAGACATACGCTAAGATCCTTCAAGCTGGTCTTTATTGGCCGACATTATGGCGTGATGTCCATGCTTATATTGTCCGATGTGACCGGTGCTAGCGCGCTGGAAACATCTCAAGACGTGACGAAATGCTTTTGAAGAACATCCAAGAAGTAGAATTATTTGACGTTTGGGGTATTGATTTCATGGGACCTTTTCCATCTTCATTGGGAAACAAGTACATTTTGGTAGCCGTTGACTATGTGTCCAAGTGGATAGAAGCTATCGCCGCACCCACCAACGACATAAGAGTAGTCATCAAGATGTTCAAGAATAATATCTTTCCCAGATTTGGAGTTCCACGACTTGTCATAAGCGATGGTGGATCACATTTTATATCCAGGATATTTAATAAACTCCTAAAGAAATATGGAGTAAAACACAGAGTAGCAACACCATATCACCCCCAGACTAATGGTCAAGTGGAAGTATCCAACAGAGAGATTAAGCAGATCTTGGAGAAAACTGTATCAATATCTAGAAAAGATTGGTCTGAAAAGCTAACAGAAGCACCGTGGGCTTACAAAACTGCTTATAAGACCCCCATTGGAACTACACCGTACCAGTTGGTCTACGGGAAGTCATGCCACTGTAGCACCTCAAATTTGCTCCCCCTCATTCATGCATTCATATTTAGGTCATTTAACATTTCATATTGCATTTCATCATGTCAATCAGAATTAGCTCCAAGAAGCTTGAATATCCTCCAAGACACTTTGTGGGTTCTATTTAGATGATCAGTCAACACAGGGGAATGACTTGAGTTACTTCCAACATGTTCAAATAGGGTCTATTTATCATTCAAAACGCTAATCGTGAAGGAGCAAAAGACTGTCATGCTCGCTAGGCGAGCGACGTGGTTCGCTTAGAGAATCTGAACTGTCATGCTCGCTAGGCGAGCAAATTCTTCACTAGGCGAAGCGCACGTGTTTTCAAAATATAACAGAAAATATTGGACTTGGACCTCTCTCATTTGAGCCCACAAAGCCACGAAAATTAGGTTATAAATTCAGAATTTCATTGAGCCAAACCCTATGCTATTCCTATTACCCTGGCAGAAGAGAAGAGCTAACAGAATTCAGAGCAGCCTCCATAGAAACTGAAGGAAAGAACTCCTTTGCCCAGGATCACCTCTACCACCTCTATCTCACACAAACCCTAAGATTGCTTTGCAAACCCAACCGGGCAATTCAATTTCATTCGATCTCTCCAATCAGGTTTGCCCTATTCCCATTATTTTATGCTTTCAATTAGAAATTTCTAAATGTATGAGGCATTATGGTTGAATTTGGAAGAGTGGGTATCATTAGGTTTCACGCGTGGGTTCAGATGTGCATGAATATGTAGAACAATACCTTGAATGTTTAATCTTTTAGTTTCTGAAATATGTACCATAGGGTTTGGGGTTCCGAAAGTCGGACTGCTATCGAGGAAGAAACCAAAACGTGCAGGCATTCGCTAGCACCTCGCTAAGCGAACCTGTAGCGAAGCTTCGCTAGCACCTCGCTAAGAGAAGCAGTAGCGAGCGTGACAGAAGTTATTTTTGCTCTCTAATCTGTTTGGTGTTTGTTATGACATGCTTTCTCTTGCATCCGTGCACTGTTTACTCGACGCTTTGTTGTTATGCTTCTTTTGTTTGGTGCAACTTTGGATTGCACCCCGTCGTGTTATTCTAACCTGTTTGTTGAGGTTTTGTGAGGGCTCGTATGACTCCTGAAGAGATAGCTTGCTTGGTATTCCACTTTATTTATGGGATACCACTTGGAGATTTATTCCGATTACCTGTGCTGACTTGCTTTCTTTGATGGTGCTAGCTTGAGAGATCACCGGGTTTCTTGCCTCATTAGTTGTTGTTACTTCGGATCTTTATCCGTGGGGTAGATCTCTTGATCCCTTTATCTCTCTCGCATTTTACCGCTTTCTTAGCTGGAAGACCTCAATAGGAGGCAATGTTTTCTTTTGTTTGTTTATTTTTGTGCCCAAAGACCTCCAAGGAGAGGCACCAGTGCTAAAGACCTCCATGAAGAGGCAATTGACGGATAAAAGGGATTAGTAGTCAATCCCCCGTTATTCAGTGTGTCGTTCTTTATGCTCGCACTACGTGTCGATGCTTCAGAATAAAAGCCCAAGATCTTTTGTCCGGTCGGTCAGTGGAGAGGGTTCCACCTTTTTGAACCCCCACTTTTTGTCAGGAGCTCACCCTGTCCAGGGTTAAGAGCTATGAGGTCTTATCCTCATTACCCTTTTGATCTGCTCACCCTGACGTTCAATGTTAGTGGTTAAGAGCCCATTTGATTACCTTTCCATGGCTTGTTTGTCGAGGTTGATATGACCCCTCTTGACTAAAGCCCTACCCATGTATGTTTGAGCCCCCTTGTTGGCATGTTTACTTTATGCATGTTTGTTTTGTATGGTGTGATCGTCTCCCCATAGGGTTGCTAGGCTTCGTATAGTCTCTCGTTTGCATGTCAATTAAGGTAGCACGGTTCCTTTGTCTAGAACTTCCTTTTTGCAGGGGCTTTCCTAAAACACAAACAAACTCATTGGTTTTTCTTCTCCTAAGAACACGTTTACTCCTTCTACTACAGGCGAGTAAGTCTCCAAAGGTCGAGCATCCGGTAGATTGCGTAGTAACGTCGTTCGTCCAAAACAAACCCCTAGTTAGCCGAACTACGACTTGCTCTGATTCTCATTCCAGATGAGATACGTAGGCATAAGACGCGATGTCTTAGCGAGCACACTCCTCTTTAACCCATAGGTAGCTGAGCTACAAAGACTCTGATTCTCATATTCAGATGAGATACGTATGCAGTGGATGCGACATCCGTGCGAGTCATTTTCTTTTGACCACTCTTTTAGTAAATAGTACATTAGATAAACCCACACTCTTTAGACAAGAACAACAAGAGTGGATCCCGTAGAGTACTACGGATGCGTAGGGGTGCTAGTACCTTCCCTTCACATAACCGACTCCCAAACCCAAGATTTGGTTGCGAGACCTTGTCTTTTCCTTTCCTTTTTTCCAGGTTTACTTCGAGCGTTTCCTTTCCCCCTTTGGGATAAATAACGCACGGTGGCGACTCTTCTGTCATTTCCTTTTATCGCCGGTTGTTTTTTTGCACTCCCTTTTTTAGGTTGCGACAGCTGACGACTCTGCTTGGGACCCGATTTCCCTAAGCGAGTCCCTCCTAGCTTTTGTAGGTTTCTCGTTTGTTAGGTGTTTATTCTTTTGTACAGTTATTTATTTATCTGCTTCATCTTATTGCATTATGTATATATCATTGCTGTGTCTGTTGGCTCTGTGGAGGTTGTTTGTTTGTTGGGGTGGGATGTTCCATGAGAGATAAGCCCACTACCCAGGCTTGAGCGTACACATAGGTTTTAGAGTGGATAGTCATGAGGCTTGCGTGGCATGTTGCTACGTTAAGTCGTTCATGAAGACCCACATTCCAGACGAGGTTTCTTTTGGATATATTCTGTCCTATGGGTGTTCCATAACGACAGATGTTCCTTTAGAAATCGTCGACTCTGGTAACCATTTCCCGAGAACTCAGTCGAGGCCTCTCCTCCGAAACGCGGTTATGTTAGCTCTGGTGAGCGCATTCTCGTTGCTCAATCCGAGGACCCCGAGACTGGGAACTTGCTTTAGGATATCCTATTGAGGGGAGTCAGTGGAGGTCTTTTATCCCGTAATAATACCAAACCTTCAGTGGTAAACGTATTATTCGACTGATGGGCTAGAAGCTGACAAACTTCTGTTCTTAGAACCTACCAGTGAGAGGCGGGCTAAATTCAGGAAACCTTAACCTCCAACCAACCCGGTTTTTCTGGAGTAGAGTTTTGATCTCGTATTATATTCCTCAGTGGGTTTCTCTTCAGATAGTGCAACCCGACAGATGTTCAAGCAGATACAACAATCTTGATTTCCATGTCACTGCATTGCATCACATCATTTTGCATTCATATCATTCAATACATGTTTATCTATTCACAGGGGTTTATATCCCCTTCTTGATTCTAGTCGGGATTTTCTTCTTACACTGTTTATCAAATGTGAGAGTGGAATCAAGGGGGTAGAATGCCCTTTGGAATTGATAAACATGTCATTGCATTTGCATCAGCATGTCTTTGAGGTAGAAGGTGAAATTCATGAGACCCTGTGCCAGGCCTTTGAGGCAGTTTGGATCAAAGACGTAGCTCCGGTGGAAGAGGTTAAAGCAGGTGCCTCTATCTCGTCCTTCAAGCAGGCACATGCCTTGGTAAATTCAGGTGTTGCTCCCGGTTGGGGACGTCTGGTGGATTTACCTGTAAAGGAAGACAAGTTTGGGATTGGGTATCAGCCAGTTTTGACTTCTACAACTTTAGCACTTCAGACTCGTCAGGGGCCGATTACTTTCTCCAGTGCTGGCATCATCCAATATGGCCAGGTCTCTAAAATCAACGATGAAGATGGGGATAGTGATTGCAACATCGACAACTGGGTGCGTTCGAGGATCCCGGGTGAAGTCATCAACAATTGGTCTTCTGAGGAGATTGTCCAAGTCACTTTTCTGGAGGAGTAATTTTTCTTGTTTATTCATGCATGTCCAAGTCTTACGTTCCGCCCAGGGTGTAATGACTCAGTGTAGGGCTCATCTATATGGATACCTGCATTTTTTATCACAAATAGAGGACGTCTTATTGCATTCAAATATTTTGTTCATTGTCTTTCTATTTTTGCAGTTTTAAAAAAAAATATATAAAAAAATATACATTTTGGCAATGTTTTGTTTAGCTTTCATTCCTTGTTCACACTCATAAGCACATACCATCGCTCATGCAGATGCACGTCACCGGATCCTATTGATAACGGTTCTGCTATGGCTCGCTTCGACTTTGAAAATCCAATCTTTCAAGCTGAAGAAGAGGGTGATGAAGACTGTGAACTCCCTGAAGAGCTTGCCAGGCTATTAAAGCAAGAGGAAAGGGTCATTCAACCGCATCAAGAGTCTACTGAAGTGATTAATCTTGGCACCGAGGACGTCAAGAAAGAAATCAAGATAGGGGCTGCTTTGGAAGATAATGTGAAGAAGGGGCTGATTGAATTGCTGCAAGAGTATGTTGACATCTTCGCCTGGTCTTATCAGGACATGCCCAGACTTGACACAAACATTGTGGTACACCATTTGCCTCTCAAAGAAGGTTGTCCTCCGGTCAAGCAGAAGCTTAGAAGAACAAGACCAGAGATGGCTGTCAAAATAAAGGAAGAAGTGCAGAAGCAGTTGGATGCAGGGTTTCTAGCAGTCACCAATTATCCGCCATGGGTTGCAAACATCGTCCCAGTACCTAAGAAGGATGGAAAGGTACGGATGTGTGTCGAATACCGGGATCTGAACAGAGCTAGCCCTAAAGACGATTTCCCATTACCTCACATCGACGTTTTGGTGGATAACACAGCTCAGTTCTCGGTGTTCTCCTTCATGGATGGTTTTTCTGGCTATAATCAAATCAAGATGGCACCAGAAGAATGGAGAAGACAACTTTCATAACCCCATGGGGCACCTTCTGCTACAAGGTGATGCCGTTTGGTCTGAAAAATGCGGGAGCAACGTATCAACGAGCTATGGTGACTCTTTTCCATAATATGATCCATCATGAAGTCGAGGTTTATGTTAATGATATGATTGCCAAATCTCAGACGGAAGAAGAACATTTGGTGAATCTGCAAAAACTGTTTGAGCGTTTGAGAAAATTCAAGCTGAAGCTTAATCCGAGCAAGTGTACTTTCGGGGTGAGATCTGGAAAACTGCTGGGTTTTATTGTTAGTGAAAAAGGGATTGAGGTGGATCCGGCCAAAGTGAAAGAGATACAGGAAATGCCTGAGCCAAGACCAGAGAAACAAGTCCGTGGTTTCTTAGGGAGGTTGAACTACATTGTAAGGTTCATCTCTCACCTAACAGCCACGTGTGAGCCAATTTTCAAGTTGCTAAGAAAAGATCAGGCTATCAGGTGGAATGACGATTGTCAAAGGGCTTTTGAAAAGATAAAAGAGTATTTACAGAATCCCCCTATCCTCATGCCTCCAGTCCCAGGGAGACCGCTGATTATGTATTTGAAAGTACTCGATAATTCCATGGGTTGTGTTCTTGGTCAACACGACGAGACAGGTAGGAAAGAGCATGCCATCTACTACCTGAGTAAGAAATTCTTAGACTGCGAGTCGAGATACTCAATGCTTGAAAAGACATGTTGTGCACTTGCATGGGCTACTAAGGGATTGAGACAATACATGCTGACTCACACAACCTTATTGATTTCCAAGATGGATCCAGTCAAGTATATATTTGAGAAGCCAGCTCTCACCGGAAGGGTAGCTCGTTGGCAAATGGTACTGACAGAGTACGGCATCCAATATACATCCCAGAAAGCCATCAAGGGGAGTATTTTGTCAGACTATCTTGCTCAACAACCGATTCAAGATTATGAGCCGATGAAGTTTGATTTTCCAGATGAAGACATCATGTTCCTCAAGATGAAAGACTGTGAAGAGCCAGTTGTTGAGGAGGGACCTGATCCAGATGAAAAGTGGACTTTAATGTTTGATGGGGCCGTCAATGCCAAAGGAAGCGGAATTGGTGCTGTCATTACTACCCCGAAAGGTGCCCACATGCCTTTCACCGCTCGTCTGACTTTTGAGTGCACCAATAATGAAGCTGAGTATGAAGCCTGTATTTTGGGTATTGAGCAAGCCATTGATTTAAGTATCAAGACTCTGGACATCTTCGGAGATTCAGCTCTAGTAATCAATCAAGTGAATGGTGATTGGAATACTCTCCAGCCTAATCTGGTCCCCTACAGAGATTACACGAGAAAACTGTTGACTTTCTTCACAGCAGTAAGGCTGTATCATATACCTCGTGATGAGAACCAGATGGCAGATGCTCTTGCCACTCTATCCTCCATGATCAAAGTGACTCGGTGGAACTATGCTCCCAGGATCGATGTTATGCGCCTTGATAGGGCCGCGTATGTGTTTGCTGTTGAACTGGTAGTTGATGACAAGCCCTGGTACCACGACATCAAGTGCTTTCTGAAGAATCAAGAGTACCCTGCAGGGGCATCCAACAATGATAGAAAGACTTTGAGAAGATTGGAAGGCAGTTTCTTCTTGAACAAAGACGATGTGCTGTATAAGAGGAACTTCAACATGGTTTTGCTCAGATGCGTGGATAGACACGAAGCAAGCATGTTAATGCAGGAAGTTCATGAAGGCTCCTTTGGTACTCACGTCGGCGGACATGCAATGGCTAAGAAATTATTGAGAGCGGGTTATTACTGGATGACCATGGAATCTGATTGTTTCAAATATGCTCGGAAGTGTCATAAATGCCAGATTTATGCTGATAAGGTGCATGTGCCGCCAAATCCTTTGAATGTGATGTCTTCACCGTGGCCTTTTGCTATGTGGGGCATTGATATGATTGGAAAGATTGAGCCGACCGCCTCCAATGGGCATCGCTTCATCCTTGTTGCCATAGACTATTTCACCAAGTGGGTCGAAGCAGCGTCATTCGCGAATCTCACCATACATATGGTTACCCGATTCATTAAGAAAGAAATCATTTATCGTTATGGGATTCCCGAAAGAATCATTGCTGATAATGGTTCTAATCTCAATAACAAAATGATGAAAGAGTTGTGCAAGAACTTCAACATCCAACATCATAATTCTTCCCCTTATCGTCCTAAGATGAACGGCGCTGTTGAGGCAGCAAATAAGAACATAAAGAAGATTGTACAGAAGATGGTCGTTACATACAGGGATTGGCATGAGATGCCACCCTTCGCCTTGCATGGGTACCGTACTTCAGTACGTACATCGACCGGGGCAACCCCTTACTCCCTTGTGTATGGTATGGAAGCAGTCATACCTGTTGAAGTGGAGATTCCTTCTCTAAGAGTCCTGTTGGATGTCAAGTTAGACGAAGCTGAATGGATTCAGACAAGGTTCAATGAGTTGAGTGTTATCGAAGAGAAGCGAATGGCAGCCATTTGTCATGGGCAGTTGTATCAGAGTCGGATGAAGAGAGCCTTTGATCGGAGAGTGCGTCCTCGATGCTTCCAAGTCGGAGATTTGGTGTTGAAAAGGATCCTTCCTCCTCAGACAGATCATAGGGGCAAGTGGACTCCTAACTATGATGGATCATACATTATCACCAAGATTTTCGATGGTGGAGCCTTAATGCTTGCAACTATGGATGGTGAAAACTTCACTTCCCCTGTGAACTCAGACGAAGTTAAAAAATACTTCGCATAAAATAGACCCGCTGGGCGATAAAAAGAATAGTCCAGGCAAAAAATGGGCATCTCGGCGAACCAAGAAAATGAAAAAGGTTCGGGCAAAAATTAGGGATTAAAAATGAAAAGATTGTACACCCGGTAAGTTGAAAACCTGAAAAGGCAACTTAGGCAAAAAGGGGTATCCCGGTGGATTGAAAACCCGAAAAGGGCGATCCAGGCAAAAGTTAGGGATTAAGCGAATGACTACGGTCTGAGTAGTTCTAAATCTCATCTCGTGCTAATAACTGGAAACTTTCGAAAGGTAGGAAACATTCCAATCACTCTTTTCAGAAAGCTGATCATCTGGAGGATCTTGAAGACGAGCGAGTCATAGCAGAATGGGAACCCGATAGGAATCCATTTCACATTGCCATTAGATTAATTTCTGTTTTTTTATCTTTTGTGCGATTACCTCTTTCCAGGGATTGCTTCCTGATGTAAATGCCTATTCAGGGGCCATTCAATCAACAAAAGCATGTTATTCAGTGCATTTATGTGTTCATTTTCATTTTACTGTTTTGTTTGCAAAAATGAAGTCCGAATTTTTGATAAACATTGCATCATGAAACATAAGAGCTTTACAGGTACATGCTTAATAAACATTTAAAATTGCTGTAAATTTTAAGTGCTTTGGATCGTCTATTCAGAATAGGTACACTCAGGGCATGTCCTTAGAGCATCCAACAGATGATCGCATATGTTTTTCCTCAACAGTTGGAATTTGGCATCTTATCCCTGCAGAGCTGGTCCGAGCGTTGGATTCTTCAATCCCCAGCAGGCTCTCACTGTTGTACCTCCCCAAGAATTTGTTTCGGACTATACACTCCCCAGTAGAGTTGATAGTACCAGACTGTGTACCCCCAGCGGAGTTGACGGTGACAGACTGTATCTTCCCAGCAGAAGCGGCTGCTCCTCAGAGTTCGATGCCAGATCGATGATCTCGACGCTAGATCCATGATCCCCCTCCTTGAAGCAGAATCTCGGTACCATATCGGTGTTTGCTTCCCCTGCTGAGTCGTCTCTCTCGCAAATTATGGTTGCCAAAACCACTATCGCTTTCCTCAAACAACAAGTTTTCAGTGCCATTCTCTCCCTAGTCAGAGCCTTGGTATTTTGTTATTTTCTAGAACACCGTGTGGCGGGTCATTTCCCCACAGAGTTCATTGTGCTGTGCATCTCCATCAGCATTGCCAGGGTCCAGAAGATTGTAATCATTTCCGGCAGATGTCCTTGCCTCGACTTGGCATTCTCCCCAACATTTCGCATCCCTGCATGTAGAATCACATCGCATTGCATCCTCCCAAATTGCGTAGCATTTCCGTTTTCATGGAGCATTACGCCATCGAAAAATTCAAACATACGCATATAAAGCATAAAACATTCTCGATATCCCAAGTGATAAACCAGAAGCTTGTTTCCAGTACTCAGACTGAAGGTTGTCCATGACTTATTATCCCCAGCATAGGTCGTTGGCCCACGCGCCGCCTCAATTATCATTTTTCTTATTTCTGCCGATGCTGACAGGCATGAAGTTTCCGGTATTCAGACCGAAGTGGCGTTCAGGCCAATTTTCCGATGTTCAGATCGAAGTAGTTTTCGACGTTCAGGTCGATGCAACTTGTGGCATTCTGTAGCACCTCAAATTTGCACCTATCATTATGCATACATTTTCATATTAGGTCATAGCATATCATGATCCATTGCATATCATTTGCATTGTCCCCAGTTGCCTCAAGAGCAAGCAGTCAAGAATTAGGTCAAAATGATCAGGAGATCAGTCAACCAAGCAAGCAAGTGTGTTTTTCATTGAGCCAAGGCCCTAGGGTTTGTCCAACAAATTCACATGACTTGGAGGTACATTTGAAGTGTTTAAGTCAAGGGTTGAAGGCTCAGAGGTCATCAGTTCATACACAGACAGTCAAAAACTCTAGAAAGTCAACAGTCAGTCAAAGCAGTGGATGGTGACCATTCTTGTGGAATTTGGGCACCATGATCAATAATCAAGAGTTCATGTGTCTTGGGACATCATTTAAAGTCAAGTTCTCTAGGAATTAGGGTTTGGAAGTCGTCAGTCAATGCACAATCAGACAGAAACCCTGAAAGTCAACTGTTGGTCAACTGTCCATTTAATCAGTGATTTGATGATTGGAATTGGTTTGTGAGAGCTCATTCATGGCCAAATAGTCCTCATATATCATGTCAAACACCATCATGGAAGAATTTGAAGCCAGATCAAAAGTTTCCAAAAATGGAAACTGGACCTGTAACTGAAACTTACCAAAAATGGAAAGTCTTGATCCTCAAACTTACATCATGATACAAGCTTCAAATGAATTTTTTCCCAACATGAAAGTTGAATATCTTGTTCTCCCATTTCCAAAAAGTCCAAGAACTCTCCATTCCCATGTATGGTTGGCAAGTTATGACCGAATCGATTTCAGAAAATCTTGAACTTCAAAAGGCCATATCTCTCAAACCGTTTGGCCAATTTTGGTGGGGTTTTTTCCTACAAGTCACATTTGATCCCCTCTTTCCAAAAATATAAATTTCATGAGCCAAAACTTCACCAATCAAAATGGCATTTTTTGACTTATCTCATTTAAATTCAAGTTTGACTCAAGTTTGACTTTTTGAATTAAAAGTTTTCAGCACATTTGGCCAATTAGGAAGTGTTTGGAATGTCATTTGAAATGTGTTTGCAAGCCCATTCCCATGAAGTACACAGCCCATGCTAGCTTGCTTGAACATTGGAAGAAAAGTACACTTTCACCATATCTCTCCACAAATCCATGGACCATACCTTGTACATCAAAATAGCAGATTTTTATCATGATTTTCTGTCATCTTGAAACATGATTAGCAGCTGCAGACAAAAAAAAACCAACAGAACTTCAACTTGATTCTCTAAAAAAAAATCACATTTTTCACACTTTTGAAAAACCTATCCAAAACTTCAAAAAGAACTGAGTTTGGCCATGGATTATTTCACCAACATAGCAGTATTAGACATGATTTTCTGTCAAATATAAACCTCAGTTGCAGCCAGAATACAGAAAATCATTCACTCACTAAGAAATCACATTCTTGGCCATTTTCAAAAACCAGTCAAAACTTCCAAAGAACAAAACTTTGCCTTGCCAAAAACAACATTCACACAACATTTTGAACTGGTTTTCATCAGCATTCCCCAGCTGGAAGGTCATTTTCCATGACTGTTTTTCTTCACCTTCCTTCCATGACAGTCGAGTTCTAGACCTTTTCCAACATTCCCGAGCCAAACTCTTTCATTCATTCACCATTGGAAGGCTTATGGAGCATCTGTTTTAGGCCAACAACATCAAACAACAGCTGTACCACAACTGTCCATCAAATTTGGTAAAAATTCGATCTCCCTATTTTGTGAAATAAATGCATGCTTTAGGAAGGTCTTTTTATGCTAAGCGTAACGGTGGTTTTAGTTTTGCAAATGGTTAAGTATTTTGAAAGATATGATGACATTAAGTTTGATGATGAAATATGTTTGTGTTGTGTTTGTCCTTGTTGGTATGAGTTAATGAACATGAAGGTTGGATTATGGATGTGCGTGTTTAGATGAACATTTTGGTGTATTTGTTTTGGATTTTGGTTGCAATTATTTTCTGCTGGAAATTACAAGTTGAACATGTAAATGCTGGAATATTTGTTTCTGCAACGTGAATTTTGGTTGGATTATGGATACTGCATATTTGTTTCTGCAACGTGAATGCTGGAATTTTTTCCTGTTACTGTTGCCAAGCCATTAAATAAATGCCAAAAAAAAAAGGCCTGGGGCGAGGGGGATTCGAACCCCAGACCTTTGCTTCAAATACCAAGTGTTTTACCACTGGGGCGCAATGCCAATTCATTTATTTAACGCCTTCTAAAATATATATTAAAAAAGAGCGCTGCCATGCCGTCCTGCTATTGGCCATGTTGGCGCGTTGACTGGGGCGTTGACCCCCCCATTGTTTCTTTATTTATTCCATTAATCATTTTGTTTTGTAATGTTTGTTTCATTTGCCATGCCTAACTTACAAAAATCATAACTTGTTCATTTTTAATCCAAATTTAATGGGATTTTTTGTGTTGTGTTCATCATGATCTCTACTTTTTTATCATTATTTTTCCAGAATTTTTTGATGGATGGTTTTTAAATGTTGCTCGGGTTTGTGACATGTGACCAAATTTTGTACACTTTGCCAAATCATTTGTGAAATGATGAGAATGTATCCAATGGCTCCCAAATTTTTTGTGCTCAAACTAGACACACTCATGGTGATTTTGGTGTAAAGTTTGTGAATTTATCATTTGTGGTTTGTGAGTTATGAATTTTTGAATTAGGGTGTGACAATTTGTGTCACACCATTGATGCCCAACTTCATGATTTTCATTACCATGCTTTTTGACCTCCAATTGATCTGATTTTTTGCATGAACCTACTCTTTTATGTCTAGTTTACATGTGAATTTTCCTGGAATTATTTGAGGCATTTTCCTAATTGTTTGAGATTTTCTCCCCTGCTTGGTCAAATATTGACTTTGTGTGACACATGTTCCCATTTCATTTGTGAAATTCTCATACTTTATTGGATGGACATGAAACTTTACATGAGATAACTAGACACCCTCATCTTTGCCATGGTTTTAGTCCCATTCATTTATCATACACCATTCCTGACTCATGATTTTTCTAAGTTGATGCATGTTTGGTTGACTTCTTTAAGCATGTTCAAAATGGCTTTGACTTTCTGATTTTCATTGACTGCCTTCCACTTGTCCAAATGGGATGAAATTTTACATGCATACCATGATATGTGTTAGGAGTGACCATGATTTATTTGGTGATTTTTGGAAATGTTTAAGATTGGTTTTGAGTTAAGTCTTTCTGTTGACTT
The DNA here is from genome assembly GCF_024323335.1 of Lathyrus oleraceus. Lineage (NCBI taxonomy): Eukaryota > Viridiplantae > Streptophyta > Magnoliopsida > Fabales > Fabaceae > Lathyrus > Lathyrus oleraceus. The sequence goes on along the minus strand of NC_066579.1, from coordinate 139,593,967 downwards.
CTATGAGCTTCTGTTTGCCATACTTTGACCTAAATGGTTCATGAAATGATGATAGTGATTAATATGAACATGAACCCAATTGGTTTTGTTTCCTAATTATTTGAACATGATTTTGAATGCTTGCCCCTTGCTGTTTTGACTTTCTCATTCATTTTTGACCCTAGGCTTGCCCTAGTGGTCCTGTTACTCACCTTTGAGCTTGTGTTTTCAGGTTGACCATCAAATGGCCATTGAGACCAATTCTTTTGATTAAGCTTGCCTAAATATCATTGTCTAACCTCTTTGTTTTGTAGGTGGCTTGGCTCACATGCCTTAAGCCTTGTGCCTTGCACATCCATGTGCCTCTAACTGACTGTTGGTGCCTGTTTCTGTTTGTTTTGTTTGAAGTTGCATACTAACATCTGCTTGACTGTTTCAGGTGCTTTAGTTGCTTAGTTCCTTGTGAACTTTTTGCTTTGCTTTGCTTGTATAAGCAATTTGCATTGAGGTATGTCTCTTTTACTTCATGTAGTCTGGAAGACCTGGCCTGTTACTTGGCCAGGCAATTGTCTGAAGTCCTCCTTAAGAGGCAATGTTTGTGACTGTTTAATTTTGTCCTTGCATAGAGTCAAAGACCTCCTAAGTGAAGAGGCAATTGGTGGAAGGTAGGGATATGCAATCTATCCCCCACTATTCAGTGTGTCATCTGCTTTGCTCACACCACTGTGTTGATGCATTGCGGATACAAACCCAAGATCTTGTACAATTGTACAGTTGAGTCAGTTTTAAATGTGTAGAAGGGTTCCCACTTTCTGAACCCACACATTCTTGTCTTGAAGCTCTCCCAGGCCAGGGATAAGAGCTGTGAAGTCTTATCTTCACTCACCTTTCATCTGCTTCACCTTAGCCCCTCAATGGCAAGGTTAAGAGCACATTCACCCAGTTCCAGAGGTTTGTTTGTCGAGGTTGATATGACCCCTTGACTAAAACCTAACCCTTGTTTGAGCCACTTGTTTGTGTATAGCGTGTGCTATCTGTGCTTGTAGGATTGTTTGACTTGCTTCCTGTGCAAGTTAGGATTAGTTTAGACTTGCTTCCTGTGCAAGTTAGGTTTTGCTTGGCTTGCTTCTTGTGCAAGTTAAGTGTGTGTGGCTTGCTTCCTGTGTGAGCCATGCTTAGGATAGGTTGGCCCTTGTGCCATTTAGCTAGAAACCTTAACTTAGGGTTGATTTGCATGATAACATCTAGGCTCGAGTCGTAGTCTCCCTAGTTGTGTCTCCCTTTGTTATCTGGTTAGGCTGGTCCTTTATCCCCGCTGTAGGGGAACTACGTCGCCCTGATCCTCATACCAGATGAGGTACGTAGGCAGGAGATGAGCTGATCTCTCCGGGCGCCTTTTCTTTTCTTTTGTGTGTGTGGCTTGCTTCCTGTGCGAGTCATGTTTAGGATAGGCTGGCTCCCTGTGCCAGTTAGCTAGAAACCTTAACTTAGGGATGATTTTGCATGATAACATCTAGGCTCGAGTCGTAGTCTCCCTAGTTGTGTCTCCCTCTGTTATCTGGTTAGGCTAGGTCCTTTGTCCCTCCGTAGGGGAACTACATCGCCCTGATCTTCATACCAGATGAAGTATGTAGGCAGGAGATTGAGCTGATCTCTCCGGGCGCCCTTTTTCTTTTTTGTGTGGGTTGTTTGACAGTTGCTAGGCTCGAGTGCCTGACTCCTTAGCAATCTGTTGTCTGTCTGTTTGAGTGCGTGTTTGACAGTTATAGGCTCGAGTCCCCGACTCCCTATTAACTTGTTGTGTTGTTGTGTGCTTGGAAGCCGATGTAAGTCCATCAAGTGGCATTTGGGTTCCAGTGTGCGTGTGTTGGTTCGGATGCTGATGTAAGTCCAGTGATTGGCATTCAGGCTCCATGTTTGCCTTTGCCTGTGTTTGTTTGTGTGCGTGTCAGCCGAGCTACGAATGCTCTGATTCTTCTCTCGTCCGAGAAGATACGTATGCATAGGATGCGATATCCTAGCGAGCATGTGTCGTTTCCCCAGTCCGAACTACTTCGACTCTGATGTCTATGCCTGATAGACTAAGTAGGCCCAGGATGCGACATCCTGCCGAGTCAGTTTCAGTCAGTTTCTTTTGTCTCTTTCAGCCAGTGTGTGTGTGTTTATGAGCAGTGTTTAGCAACCAATATTCCTTCCTTTTGTGCGTGGATCCCGTAGAGTACTACGGATGCGTAGGGGTGCTAATACCTTCCCTTCGCATAACCGACTCCCGAACCCATTTTCTTTGGTCGCGAGACCATGTCTTTTCCCAGGTTTACTCTGAGCGTTTCCTTTCCCTCTTTTGGGATAAATAACGCACGGTGGCGGCTCTGTTGTTCTTCTTTTCCCGCCGGTTTTTCGCGCGATGCGACACATTCATGCCAGTTTTCCGGTATCCAGACCGAAGTGGCGTTCAGGCCAATTTTTCGATGTTCAGATCGAAGAAGTTTCCAACGTTCAGGTCGATGCAACTTGTGGCATTCAGGCCAGTTTTCCGGTATGCAGACCGAAGTGGCGTTCAGGCCAATTTTTTGATGTTCAGATCGAAGAAGTTTCCGACGTTTAGGTCGATGCAACTTGTGGCACTCAGGCCAGTTTTCCGGTATCCAGACCGAAGTGGCGTTCAGGCCAATTTTCCGATGTTCAGATCGAAGAAGTTTCCGATGTTCAGGTCGATGCAACTTGTGGCATTCAGGCCAGTTTTCCGGTATCCAGACCAAAGTGGCGTTCAGGCCAATTTTCCGATGTTCAGATCGAAGAAGTTTCCGACGTTCAGGTCGATGCAACTTGTGGCATTCAGGCCAGTTTTTCGGTGTTCAGACCGATGTTTGATAATCAAGTATCGTCCGATGCTCAGATCAAAGTCATTCCCAGTATTCAGACTGATGAGCGGCATTCAGGCCATGTTTATTTCTGTGTTACCATTTATTTTGGTATCCAGGTTAACATTTTTTCGGTATCCGGGCCGACTCTCACCGTACCAGACGAATTCTTCTTTCTAGACCACCTCTTTGCCGATCCTGACAGGCATTGTTACTTCACTTCACTTCAGTGCAAATTTTCAGGCTTTTATTGTATTCAATCCCTTGATACCTCGAAAGTGCGAAAGCCGCTGCTCTCTTCTTTTCGGGTCTCCAGTTGATTGAATAGGGGTAGCTGTAGCACCTCAAGTTTGCCCCCCCTCATTCATCCATTCATTTTTAGGTCATTTAACATTTCATATTGCATTTCATCATGTCAATCAGAATTAGCTCCAAGAAGCTTGAATATCCTCCAAGACACTTTGTGGGTTCTATTTAGATGATCAGTCAACACAGGGGAATGACTTGAGTTACTTCCAACATGTTCAAATAGGGTCTATTTATCATTCAAAACGCTAATCTTGAAATAGCAAAAGACTGTCATACTCTCTAGGCGAGCGGCGTGGCTCGCTTAGCGAATATGAACTGTCATGCTCGCTAGGCGAGCAAATTCTTCGCTAGGCGAAGCGCACACATTTTCAAAATATAACAGAAAATCTTGGACTTGGACCTCTCTCATTTGAGCCCACAAAGCCACAAAAATCAGGTTATAAATTCAGAATTTCATTGAGCCAAACCCTATGCTATTCCTATTACCCTGGCAGAAGAGAAGAGCTAACAGAATTCAGAGCAGCCTCCATAGACACTGAAGGAAAGAACTCCTTTGCCCAGGATCACCTCTACCACCTATATCTCAGACAAACCCTAAGATTGTTTTGCAAACCCAACTGGGAAATTCAATTTCATTCGATCTCTCCAATCAGGTTTGCCCTATTCCCATTATTTTATGCTTTCAATTTGAAATTTCTAAATGTATGAGGCATTATGGTTGAATTTGGAAGAGTGGGTATCATTAGGTTTCACGCGTGGGTTCAGATGTGCATGAATGTGTAGAACAATACCTTGAATGTTTAATCGTTTAGTTTCTGAAATATGTACCATAGGGTTTGGGGTTCCGAAAGTCGGACTGCTATCAAGGAAGAAACCAAAACGTACAGGCATTCGCTAGCACCTCGCTAAGCGAACCTGTAGCGAAGCTTCGCTAGCACCTCGCTATGCGAAGCAGTAGCGAGCGTGACAGAAGTTGTTTTTGCTCTCTAATCTGTTTGGTGTTTGTTATGACATGCTTTCTCTTGCATCCGTGCACTGTTTACTCGACGCTTTGTTGTTATGCTTCTTTTGTTTGGTGCAACTTTGGATTGCACCCCGTCGTGTTATTCTAACCTGTTTGTTGAGTTTTTGTGAGGGCTCGTATGACTCCTGAAGAGATAGCTTGCTTGGTATTCCACTTTATTTGTGGGATACCACTTGGAGATTTATTCCGATTACCTGTGCTGACTTGCTTTCTTTGATGGTGCTAGCTTGAGAGATCACCGGGTTTCTTGCCTCATTAGTTGTTGTTACTTCGGATCTTTATCCGTGGGGTAGATCTCTTGATCCCTTTATCTCTCTCGCATTTTACCGCTTTCTTAGCTAGAAGACCTCAATAGGAGGCAATGTTTTCTTTTGTTTGTTTACTTTTGTGCCCAAAGACCTCCAAGGAGAGGCACCAGTGCTAAAGACCTCCATGAAGAGGCAATTGACGGATAAAAGGGATTAGCAGTCAATCCCCCATTATTCAGTGTGTCGTTCTTTATGCTCGCACTACGTGTCGATGCTTCAGAATAAAAGCCCAAGATCTTTTGTCCGGCCGGTCAGTGGAGAGGGTTCCACCTTTTTGAACCCCCACTTTTTTTTCAGGAGCTCACCCTGTCCAGGGTTAAGAGCTATGAGGTCTTATCCTCATTACCCTTTTGATCTGCTCACCCTGACGTTCAATGTTAGTGGTTAAGAGCCCATTTGATTACCTTTCCATGGCTTGTTTGTCTAGGTTGATATGACCCCTCTTGACTAAAGCCCTACCCATGTATGTTTGAGCCCCCTTGTTGGCATGTTTACTTTATGCATGTTTGTTTTGTATGGTGTGATAGTCTCCCCATAGGGTTGCTAGGCTTCGTATAGTCTCTCGTTTGCATGTCAATTAAGGTAGCACGGTTCCTTCGTCTAGAACTTCCTTTTTGCAGGGGATTTCCTAAAACACAAACAAACTCATTGGTTTTTCTTCTCCTAAGAACATGTTTACTCCTTCTACTACAGGCGAGTAAGTCTCCAAAGGTCGAGCATCCGGTAGATTGCGTAGTAACGTCGTTCGTCCAAAACAAACCCCTAGTTAGCCGAACTACGGCTTGCTCTGATTCTCATTCCAGATGAGATACGTAGGCATAAGACGCGATGTCTTAGCGAGCACACTCCTCTTTAACCCATAGGTAGCCGAGCTACGAAGACTCTGATTCTCATATTCAGATGAGGTACGTATGCAGTGGATGAGACATCCGTGCGAGTCATTTTCTTTTGACCCCTCTTTTAGTAAATAGTACATTAGATAAACCCACACCCTTTAGACAAGAACAACAAGAGTGGATCCCGTAGAGTACTACGGATGCGTAGGGGTGCTAGTACCTTCCCTTCACATAACCGACTCCCGAATCCAAGATTTGGTTGCGAGACCTTGTCTTTTCCTTTCCTTTTTTCCAGGTTTACGTCGAGCATTTCCTTTCCCCCTTTGGGATAAATAACGCACGGTGGCGACTCTTCTATCATTTCCTTTTTTCGCCGGTTGTTTTTTCGCACTCCCTTTTTTAGGTTGCGACAACCACTTACCTTTTGAACTCAAGCACAAGGCATATTGGGCCATTAAGACCCTAAATTTGGATTACCTAGCATCTGGCAAGAAGCGAATCCTTGATATTCACAAATTGGAGGAACTTCGCTAGAACGCTTACGAGAATGCCGTTATATACAAAGAGAGAACCAAAGCTTGGCACGACAAAAGGATTGTGAAAAAGGAATTTAATATAGGAGACTCTGTTCTCCTCTTCAATTCGAGATTACGCCTTTTTCCAGGTAAGCTGCGTTCGACATGGACATGCCCCTTTGAGGTGTCCAAAATCCTAAAATCTTGAGCAGTTGAAATCCAGAACAACTCCTGTAATCTATTCGTGGTAAATGGACAAAGACTGAAGCAATACCAAGGAGGTGACATACCCACAAAATGTCATGACCAAACTCTGACCGACCCTCAAGTTCCTACCTCTAACATATAAAGTTCGAATCGTCAAGCTAACGACGTTAAACAAGCGCTGCATGGGAGGCAACCCATGACTTCTTTTCCTTTACTTTTACTATTTTTAATTTATATTTTTATTTGTTTTATATATATATGTATATATGTATATCTATGTGGAGACTAACAGTTATAATATTTGTGATTTCAGGTGTCCTCTGTTTCTAATCTAACTTTTCAGGAATGGAGAATATTGACACTATGCCAGTAATATTTCGTGACCCAGTTCAAGAGCAGCGCTACACCATGCTTTCACAGCGCCCAATGCTGCCTACCAGATATCCCGACTCGAGCTGCATGGAGGCATTAGGAATTGAGCCTAGTGTCAGGCACTTATGCAATCAGTTACAGTGGGATGAATATACAGATGCTATGCATGTGACTTACAGGAATCTGACTTTGGAGTTCCTAAGCTCGCTTATCTACGAGCCTTATGTTGGTCATGCCAGTGATGGAGGATACATTAACTTCATATTATTTGGGGCAGAATACACCTTCAACCACAAGCGTTTCAGCGACTTGCTTGGTTTTCAGACTGCCTATGATGCTTCGTCTGAGCTCCCCATGAGCTACTTTCTGAGCCAAGACGTCGAGAAGTTTTGGAGCGATATCACGTGTGGAGGTAGTCCTGACCCTTCAACCCAGATCTCCAACAAGATTCACAACCCTGCTTTCCGATACTTCCAGATGATCATTGCCCACACCTTCCTGGGGAAGAGTGACCCTTATACGCATGTGAGTGCTGAAGAGATGTTCTTCATGTACTGTACCACTCAGTCACGCCCGGTAGACTGTGGAGCTTTCTTGATCAAGAGCCTATACCTTAATGCTCACTCTGCTGTGAGCCCCATACATGTTGGAAGCACGGTGACTCAGATAGCCTCAGCCTTGGGACTCGAGAAGACTATCTCACATGACGTCCTATTGCAGCTACTCCTTGATGGATGTTGATTTCTGTCTGGACCGTGGCCTCATGAGGATATCTTCTTTCCATCCGGATCAATACAGGCTGTTAATTAAGGGTGAGACCATTCACTACTTCACTTTACCTGACCCTCAGGTGACTTGTGTTATTGATCAGGCCAACTGGGCCTACGCCATAGAAGGGAAGGAGAGACAGTAGATACGCCGAAGATTGCACCGATCAGAATCAAAGTCCGCACCAACAATCCTAATCTCCAGACTCCGAGCATGCAGTCCGAATTGGTTAAGCTTCGCGTGGAGATAGCCGAGCTTCGCCAGGAGCTTGCTGACGTTGCCCTGCAGGTTGAGGTAGCAGTTTCCTCACACGACACCGAGACTGATATGCTGCATGATGAGATCTCCGATCTCCGACGCCAGATCACAGAGCTTCGAGGCTATGAAGTCGAGGAGACTCCACTATATCCCGAGCATTGATGCCATCATGAACCAAGAAATACCGTTTGAATTTCCCTATTTTTCCCGTTACTTATTATTCATGCCTACTTTTATTGTTTCCGCTGACATTATGCTTACTTTATTTTTCCTAAGATCTCTAGACTCGTGAATTATTATTGACTCTTCATATATATATATATATATATATATATATATATATATATATATATATATATATATATATAATATATATATATATATATATATATATATATATATATATATATATATATATATATATATATATATATATATATATATATATATATATATATATATATATATATATATATATATATATATATATATATATATATATATATATATATATATATATATATATATATATATATATATATGCATTATATTAATTATTATGTTTTTTATGTCCATTATTTTATTTTGTTTTATTTTGTTTTACTTTACTATTTTATTTTGTTTTATCTTATTTTGTTTTGTTTCATTTAATTTTGTTTTACTCTATTTTATTTTATTTTATTTTATTTTATTTCATTTTATTTTTATTTTATCAAGCTTAAAATAAAAAAAATAAAAACAACATTCGTGAATACCTATATACACCCCCTATTACAAAAATGAAGACGAGAGGATTGAGGCCCAAGAAGCAAACAGCAGAGTCGGCCCAAACCAAATCCGAAGACATGGCGGACACCATAAGCTCCATGGCGGGCGCCATGACGTAACAGTCAGATTTACCTTTTCCACTATTTATACCTTCTTATACCTTCTTCTTCTCCCAACTCCACCAAAATTCATAAAAAAATTCCAAGCTTCTCATTTTCACTACAAGCCATTACAATTCTCCAACCTCACTTCTCCAACTCTCCACCAAAAATCCATTAAATTCCCTTTTCTCTTTTCTTTTCTATAAATACTCATTTTTCTCACAACCACCATTAATGGCCGGAATGGAGTTTAACAACATCACTCTTCGTGGAGGAAAACCCGGTGAGCGACAAAACAAGATTTTGCAAAGATTGCAAACTCGAGAGATCCTCGCTACCAGGTATGTCGACGAAGACTATTTGTACACTCTAGGCACATATCATAGTGTTTTCCACATGCTAGATAATTTAGGATTACACGATATTTTTGCTTGTAAAGCTCCCACCTACGATAGGCTCACTAGGGAATTTTGAAGTTCCCTAATTTACATTGTCCATCCTGGAACTGCTTGCACGGTAGGTACCGTTTATTTTAGAATGTTTAATGTAGAATACGAGTACACTACTGATGCTTTAGTGGGTTTGCTCGGAATGCCTTTTGGTGATGGTGTTATTTGTGAGACGCCCTTAGATACTGAATGGGCACTCGAGGCATTTACTTTTTGGAACAGATTATCTAATGTGAATGTCACTTCCTTTGAAGGAATTTTGGCTTCTAATATCCATAACCCGACCATACGTATTTTTAGATACCTTTTGGCATGTACTATATTTAGCCGGGAAAATTCTAACAAAGTAAATGCCCGAGAATTTCTATTTTTACAGGGTTGCCTCACTAGTCGCAGGATCAATCCTGTTCCTTTCATGTTGGACCATATGTCTTCCATCCTTAAGAAAGGAGGAACCATCTCTTTCGGTGGTTTGATTACCTCCATTGCTAGAGCGTTGAATCTACATGATGAGTTAGCCACCTTGGAACAACTCCCTCACCGCACCATTAACTTAAAGTTTTTGAAAGATATGAAATTATGCAAGGTGCAGCGAGAAGGTAGTTTCTACCTCATGATACATGGTGCAGTTGTACCCAGTGTTGTCCTACCTTGCTCTCAGCATACGGATGTGCGACATGCAAGGAACTGGACATACGATATTGATGCTCCACCCTTTACCGGTCCTTTGCCACCTAACGTTCCTATGGACGATGGGCAAGGGACCGATGATCAGTATGACCAGCGCGACCAGTCACCTGCTCATGATATTCCTGCTGTATCACCTGCACATACTGCACCTTCTTCCTCTAACCCTTTTGCAGGTACCACTCCCGGTTTCTACATCACCGAGGAGATGTGGCGCGAGCACCTGGCTCATGAGGAAAGGTGTGACACCCTCCTGAACACTATAAACCAACAACTATCAGACAATATGAGTTTTATGGTAGCTTCCCAGCAGCGTAGTGAACAAGCACATCAGACAATCACTGAGTCTTTGCTTGCGATCACTAATGAGCAGCAACGCATGCGACAGGCTAATGAGCGTCACTTTGCTCTCATCGAGGCCACCCAAGGATCTCTCCTAGGTCTCTCTCAGCAGTTGCAGGAAGGACTTAGTACTCGATCCAGACATCGTCGACCCATGCGTCCTGACTAGGGCGGTGATGATACCGGTGCTCACCCCTAGCTCTCTCTCTCTCTCTCTCTCTCTCTCTCTCTCTCTCTCTCTCTCTTCCAAGTTACTCCTACCCTATCTCATATCAAAACATTGAGGGCAATGTCCGGTTTAAGTGTGGGACGAGATCTTATCGCTTTTCATCTTTCCTTTATTTTTATTGCTTTTTATCGCTTTCCTTTACTTTTATCGCTTTTTATCGTTTTCTTTTATTTCTAGTATGTTTTGTTTATTTTAGTTGCTTGTTTTTCCTTTCAATAAAATAACATGTGTCTGACGAGTCATCTGTGTAAGTGCATCCTTATTTCCCCCATTTCCTTAACCTTACCAAAAAAAAATTTTAGCCAAGAAAATAGTACATCTTGAACATTCAGGCTATAAGACAAGTTTGTAATAGGATGTAAAAGACTTGGAAAAACTTTTTCTAAAAATTGGTATCATCTTAACACCTTAGGCTTCATGATTATAAGAGTCGATCCCGATACCCCATATGATGTAGCCCCAGTTTTTGTTCTAAATAAGTCCTTAAGTAATTTATCCTAGCAGTCAGCTCCGGCTTAAGCATGCTCTACGTAGGGGACCGATGAAAATAAGTGAATGATCACAAAAATTTCTACTTTGTTCTCAAATCGCATGAAAATCCGGGGTAGGTGACTTTCACACGATCATTTAACCCGGAAAAATAAAAACATATGTGGAACATGCAGGAGAAAAATAAAAAAATAAATAATAATAAACCTATTTGTTTGTTGGTTCAGAGGTATCCGATGCTGAACTTGGTAGAGTGGATTACGATCCAATCCCCCACAACTGCAAATTGGGTTAAATAAAGGGGTTATACCAACTTATGTACCGGAGCCCCATACTTAGAAAAATAAAAAAAAAAGCCTATTTGCTTGTTGGTTCAGAGGTATCTGGTGCTGAACTTGGTAGGGTGGATTACGATCCAATCCCCCACAACTGCAAATCAGGTTGAATAAAAAGGATTACACCAACTTATGTACCAGAGCCCCATGCTTAAGATCATAATCACTAACCGGTCACTTTACTATGAGTATGTACGGATAACGGGCTTAATGTGATTTCACCTGAATGAAAAAGACTTTAAGAAAACAAAAAGAAGGCTTAGGTATGGTGGGGTAATGTGGATTTATTTGTATAGGAACGAAGCCTACGACCACAATTGCGGGAAGTGTCACTACAATACCCTTAGTTCGATTTGTTAGTATCTATCGATACATCCCTTGAGTGAACTCGTGAGTCTTTTTGCCTCGAATTAACTCTAGTTGATACTGATTTTCTTGCATAAACTATAAAGAGTTTTGCTTGAGGACAAGGAAAGGTTTAAGTGTGGGAGAATTTGATCACACTGAATTACACCGTGTTTTTCACTCGGATTTCACATGTTTATTAGGACTTTATTATCATTTTGTTTGTATTATGCTCTCTTTTCTCTTGTTTTTAGATATTTAGCACTTTCAGACTCTTTTGGAAGAAACGAAGCAAAAAGACCTAAAATTAGGTTTTTTTCGGCGAAATTACACACATGGCGTTGCACATGGCGGATGCTATAGGGGAAGCCATGAGTCATCAGCCCTCAACTAGGAGGTAACCGCCACGTTCCCATGATCCACCCCATTTTCACACATGATGGGCGCCACCTTTGTAAATCACGCTCCCACTAAGTCCCACTAAGGAGAAGTTGGAGGGCACCATGGTCTTTATAAATTGTTGAAAATCTCTATAAATAGCTCGTTCCATTTCGTTTTCTAATGATCCAACTTAGTTTTACAACACTAAGCATATATTTATCATTTGTAATAGCGATAATCCATCACATCGGGGGATTATCGCACCTTGGTGAGATTGAGTTGGGTCACTTCGAGTTGCTGTCGTCTTTAGCTTCAGGAGTCAGAGGTTTATTTTTGTACCAGAATCGAAGCCTCCGTTTGGAGCAGGTTCTTATTTATCGCTTTATTTATTTATTTCCCGCATCGCTTTACTTTATTCATTTCCCGCATCGCTTTTATTTTATTTATTTCCCGCATCGCTTTTATTTTATTTATTTTCCGCACTCGCTTTACTTTATTTATTTTACGCACTCGCTTTACCTTATTTATTTTCCGCACTCGCTTTACTTTATTTACTTTACGCACTTTACTCGCTCTCTACGCCTCACATTCTAAAACAAACTTTTCATCATGATTAACACCGTTGCGTTCGTTTGTGTTACCATGTCTGGCTAAATCTTTTACAGGTTAGAATGTAAGGATCGTAGTTAAAGTAATGTTTCACATATTGAAATCTGTAGAAATACTTAAAAGGCTGTTTTGATTTTTAACTTAAGTTTTCTAAAACAGACTTGGTTAGTTTTAACTATTCGAGGAGTGTAAAAGTACCATGGCTTAGTAACTAGGAATCTTTATCACTTTAAGGAAAAACTATTTTTGAAACTGTTTTCGGACGCGTTGATAGATTTAAATTCAGGAAACTCCTTGGGTAAACTTTCCAAATCAAAATCACTTTTCAACTAAGTTTACGAGTCTCATTTCTTAAAAATAGGTTTACTACTTTAGCGTTCTGCGCACCTTTTATAAGTGACAATAAAAGGCCTTAATTTAAGGGTAAACTCGGTTCTGAATACGCGAAAGCGACAATTCCTGTTAAATGGATTCTTTTCAAGAGTAGAAAATATTGCCTCATAAGTAGTTCTATTTAGACAATCGAAACATCACTTAACCGACGTGAATTACATTTAACCTGTCTTTACCTGCATTTATTATTTACCGTCGTTTTGCGAACCCAATATCTCTTTCATACCGCCTTAGATAACCACCATAATGATAGTAATCGATAGATTGACGATTGGTCTCTGTGGGATCAATATTCTTTTATATTACTTTGACGTTATTCGTGCACTTGCGAATCCGAACGATCAGTAATTTACATGGAAAAAGGCTACATTGAATAGAATGATCACTACTATCCCTACCAACTTCAGTATCCATTGTGCTTGTCCTTAGTTGAGAATGATGAATTAAAACCTAATGACTTACTCAAAACCGCCTCCTAGGATTAGGATCAACCGAATGCAGTTACTTGCCATAATCCCTAATTTTTTCCTAGATTTCTCCAAGGGTGTCAGGCTGACACGGGCCGTGTCAACTGACACGGGCGGCCGTGTCAGGCCACTGTCTTGGGCATTACTTCTTCTTTCTTGGCCTTTCTCCTGACATGGCCCGTGTCAGGTGACACGGGTGGCCGTGTCAGGCCTCCTGAACTATGAAATAATCTTCTTTCGACCGCCAAAACTTTCCACTTTCTCGCATTGAGTTTGTTGGGTCTTCTCTGTGGACCTGGAGGACATAAACACGAAAACCAAAGCGTAAAATCACGAAAACACAAAATAAAATTGACAATTAATAAAATTGCTTAAATAACTTACGGGAATGAGAATTAACTTTAAAGGTACCATAATGCATACATAGTGTCTCAAAATCCTTTGTTGCTTGTCGGATAAGAAACGAAAATATAGTGAGAATGGTGACCTATCACAACCCCAAACTTAGCTCATTGCTTGTCCTCAATTAATGTTCTATACGACACAGTGTGTCACTTCCAATTTTTTTTTATTCTTACCATGATACTGCTGAGATCTTTCGCCAACGACTTCACTCTCTCTTTTATAGTTCCTGCTTTTCCAAATGAGTTTTCCTCTGCACTTCCACATCGAGGTACCACTTCACCTATCAACTTATATCACACTCTCACCAAGTCTCTCGGGGTTAAAGTGTTTTCACTCACAATTCAGAATATGCAATATCAACTCATAAGTTTGAATAGTTTCTCCTTTTATATCAACTACACACAACACACACTTTTTGAGGTCTTTCGGGTTGTAATGGGGCTTGCGTTATGGTGTGGTAAATACAAACAAAAGGGGAAATAAGTGGTTTTGGGTTCAGAGGCAATGTCATTATTCTTTTCACTGTGTTTGTTCATTTTACTTCTTTTCTTTTTCAATTACTTAGTTTTTTTGATCTTTTTTTTTTCAACTGAGTTCTCTTCCTTCGGTGAGTGCTTCTTTTGAACCATCGACTACATTTTGTTTTCTCATTTTTCGATGGTCGTTTTTCTTCTTCTTAATTTTTTTCGCACTCACCTTGGTTTTTGATAATTATGGGGTTTACCCCAAACTTAGGATTTAACACAGCTTAATGACATCACATTGACTCCGAACAGGGTAAGGAAGTGTTTTGGGCCACAGGTTACATTTATGTGGTTAGACAAACAAAGGGTACAAGCTCAAATGGTGTTAACAAAGGATAACATTAATGGGATGGCTAGAAAGGCTCATGGCTATAATCAAACAATGTGCCTCCGTTTGTGTATACATGCAATGAAATTCACAAAGAACCTACGCAAAGTCAGAGTGACAAAGACATACCTGAATATCGCTCATGATAATAAATGTGTTTGGATTTTTATGTACTCACCATGTTAGGTAAAGCTTGACAACATCTGCAATACTTCGACTATGGTGCGGCTTCTTACTTAACTCGGAATGCACAGGGAACCTACGTTAGTTGAGCTTTAAAAGTTACGTCTGATCTTTTTTTCAACAGTATCGACTTTATAGGAAGATCCTTCACAACAAGCAATAGTAAGTGGAGTTATTATTTCATCCACTACCGCTATTGATCATTGGCTTCTTACTCAACTCAGAATGCACAGGGAACCTACGTTAGTTGAGCTTTAGAAGTTGCGTCCGATCTTTTCTTCAGTAATATCGACTTTCTGGGAAGATTCTTCACAACAAGCAATTGTAAGTGGAGTGGTTATTTCAGCCACTACCACTATTGATCATTACCTCATCCAACTATAATACCAAGAACCTGAAATACATGTAGCACATGATACCCGACAGTAAAAATAAACGAAACATGAACGGTAAAAATTGGGAACTATTCAAATAAAACATAAAACAAAACAAAAATAAAAGCAAAAAGCATAGGAAAACCTCCCCCACAATTGAACTAAACATTGACCTCAATGTTTTAGAACATGATAGAAGGAGGGTGACCTACACTGCCCCACTGAGGATGGATGGAGCGGAAAGTGAAACATACCCACACGAAATTCATTTTTTCCAAACAAATTTCAAATCTGCAGGCCTGACACGGGCCGTGTCAGCTGACACAGGTGGCCACTGTCTCTTCTCTTGGTTGAGCGTGGCCTTTAGTATTCCTGACACGGGGGGTGTCAGCTTACACGGGAGGCTGTGTCACGCTGCTGTTATGCTCATTTCCCAACTTTTTCCATGTGAATACCTTCGCCCTTTTATGCAAGGCACTGTGCACACCTAAAATAACAAACAAACACAAACAATAATTAGAAATAGTAACACATGGGTTGCCTCCCACGAAGCGCTTCGTTTAACGTTGCATGACTCAACGGTTCATTGCCCTTGTTATTGGGGGGGGGGTACTTCAGCCTCCAAACCTTGTTGCACCTCTTGTCCAAAACTAGGAAGCTGTCTCTTTCATCAGTATGGATTCCTTTGTGCCACAAGTCCTTTTTAACCTCCATCTCCTTAACTTGTTTTCGTTTTCTTTTCTTTCTCTTGGTTTTTAGAATGGAGATGAGAGTCTTTCCGTTCAGGGTGGCTAATGGAAGTGGTGAGAGTCGAGAGGGCCTTCTTGTATCTTTCTCTAATGTTGGTATGTTACTTTTCCTTCTCGCCTCTGTCTTGGTTAAGCCTACTTGACAGTGAGATTTTGTATCTTCCTCTAGCTCTTGGTCTTCAATAACATTCAATGTTATCTCTTTGTCGTGAAATTTCAAGGTTAACGTGTCCTAGTCCATGTCGAGATTGCATCAACTTATCTGCATGAAAGGTCGACCCAAAATGATGGGTGCCTCATCATCTTCAAGTATGTGTAGGATTATAAAATCAACAGGAAAACTCAAGTCCTCTATTATTACCAGTACGTCTCCTATTATACCATATGCATCCTTTCTTGAGTGATCCACAAACTTCAAATTGGTCTTTGTATCACTAACATTTTTAATACCCAACCTGTGCTAGATTGATAATGGCATCAGACTCACTAGCTCCAGAATCTATTAGTACCTTTTTGAAGGTTCTTTCTTTAATTGTGCTTGGTACTGTTACCATTCCCAGATCCTTTTGTTTGTTAGGAATTTTCTTCCCCAGTGAGTTTGCACTATACTTTTCCTTCCAGGCCACCGAATCTTCTGTTGTTGGTTTCTTTTCGGTTATTACCTCTTCCATGAATTTCTTGTACATGGGCATTCTTTAGAGTGCTTCAAACAAATACATATGATCCTCGACCTTTTTAAACATTGTCATGAATTTATCCAAGTCTGACTCGCTTGGTTCCTTCTTTGTCACTCTCTGGGGGTAGGAAAACTTAATCACCGGTTTAGTCTCCTTTGTAATTTCCTCTTCAGTCCGCTCGCCCGGTGATAATTT
Organism: Lathyrus oleraceus; assembly: GCF_024323335.1. Taxonomy (NCBI): domain Eukaryota; kingdom Viridiplantae; phylum Streptophyta; class Magnoliopsida; order Fabales; family Fabaceae; genus Lathyrus; species Lathyrus oleraceus. Next base: position 139,577,500 of record NC_066579.1, on the reverse strand, counting down.
TTTTTCTCTTTTTAGCGGCCTTTTTATTTTTTGTCGTGACAATACTAACATTCTCTTGATTTCTCGGATTTTGAACTGTTTCACATGGTAAGGAACTTGGTGTTGGAGAACTTGCTAGTTGTTGTGCTATCTGACCCAGCTGAACTTCAAGGTTCTTTAGATAGGCGGTGGTGTTTTTCTGACTGTTTCTAGTCTCTTATTTGAATTGCCTATTTTGAGTGGCTATGTTTTCAATGGCAATCTCCCAGTCTGCTTTTCTTGGAGCTTGTTGTTGCTGCTATTGTTAATATTGAGTCTGATGTTGACCTTGACCCTGTTGTGGAACATTCCCTTTCTGATCTTTCCAGGAGAAGTTTGGATGATTCTTCAAACCTGGATTATATGTGTTAGAGTAAGGGTTATTCTGCTTTAAGAATTTTATCTCCTCAATTTGTTGAGGAGTTGTAAAGCAATACATAGTGTGGTGAGGTCCATTACAGATTTTACAAGTGATAGTCTGAGCAGGTTGAATTTGAGCTACCTGTTGAGTACCTATATTCACTACTTTCAATTGCTTCTCTACTTCAGCAACAACTGTATCTTCCAAACGGATTTTGTTTGCTTCTACTTTCAGGTTAATGACTCCTTCAGGTTTGCTTGTACACCTATCATATAATTCCATATGCTCATTTGTGGCTATCACTTCAATGATCCTTTTAATATCGGTGGCTGTTGAGAAATTTGTTAAGCCACCGATTGTTGTATCAATTAACTGTTTTGTCTTTATTTTCAGCCCATTAACGAACATCTGCATTTGTTCAGTCTGATCCATATTATGATTTGGGCACACTACCAGGACCCTTTTGAATCTTTTATAGGTATCTCCCAAAGACTTACCATCTTTCTATTTGAAGTTCCAGATTTCATACCTTTTTCTCAGAAACACTGATGCTGGAAAATACTCATTTAAGAAAGTTGTTTCCATCTCTTCCCATGATGTAATACTTCCAGCTAGAAGAGAGTAGAACCACTCTTCCGCCTCTTCAAATAAAGTGAGCAGGAACATTCTTAATTTCTTTGCTTCATCAGTGTGACCATCAAATTTCAAAGTAGTACTCATGGTCAGGAATCTCTGCAGATGCTTGTTTGCATCTTCAATAACCTTTCTGATGAAATATTTTCTTTCAAGTTGATTGGTTGTGGTAGGATGCAGTTGAAAATTTGTCATATTCACCGGTTGGTTGACAATGGTTAATCTACTACCCGATGTATTTGCAGCTCCATAGTTACCTATGAGTTTTCGGAGGTGGAACTGGAGGAATTTCAACCATAGTTTCTTTTTACGAATCTGAGTGATCAAAGGGAACTTCTTATTTGGAATTCAATCTAGCGCTTTTACGTCTCCGATGAAGGGTTCTCTCAATTTCTGCATAAAAAAGAAATTCTGCTGAGGGCTCTCCTCGCATACACAGATTAGTGAATGAAAATATATAAATGACAGAAAAGTAATTTTATTGCAGAGTAAGAAAATTTTAATTGAACTTAAAATTAAACTCTATATTTTGGCAGTCCCCGACAATGGCACCAAAAACTTGATCGGAAAAATAACAAGTGTACTATTTTTCCTATTATAGTAATAAAGGGGAAATTCCCCGAATGTCGATCTCAAGGACTGCAAGTCAATATCGAGTTCAAATTTTCATTCAATTAAACAAAAATTATAATTGGGGTTTTTAAATTCAAAATTATAAAAATAAAGGCAAAGGAAAATAATAATGAAAACTAAGGGTTTTCAAGGTAAGAGGAACAATACTAGGGAAGGTGTATGATTTATCCCTATAACAACTCTGAGTCACTATTGTATCAACAAATATCAATTACTACCAGTTCTCAAGGGTATTATCTCCCAAGTCCTTGGTGAAAAAACCTTTAATCATTCTACCCTAATTTTTATGTCCATAGGCAACTAAGGTGAAGTTAAGCTTTATTATATCAAGAATGCTCTGATTCATACAAGGTCTCCCTAGTCCTAGGTGATATCTACTGTAGAGTAATCTTATGAAAACCTTACCAATGGCGGTCTAGCCTAATTGATAACCATACAACAATCTCGATTGGTCCGAAAGAGAAAGCGTTAAACACATCAAAAGATTACCGTAAAAATAATATTATAAATGCAATCGTAAACTCATAGTCATTACAATTCTAAATCAGGGATATCCCCCTAACATTGGGGGGTTTAGCTACTCATATTGTTAAAAAAAAATTCAAGATAAAAATTACACATTACAAGAAATTGGATGACTTGGATCTTCAATCGCTTTGGCTTATGAAAATCTTCCGCTCTCCGAATTCCTTGATCACTGTAATCCTTGATCGTCGGACAATTCTGTGTTCGCCTCGTTCCAAGATGATCTTTTCTCTTATAGAAACTCTCATAATATAGTGAAAATCCCTTAGCAGAAGGTGGAAATCTCCAAAACATTCCTGCAGCTTAAGCCCGGTGAAAAAGCCCAAAAACTAGAAAATTAGCATTTTGGGCTGACACTGGTCGTGTCCGGCTGACACGGGTGGCCGTGTTAGGCCTATCTTGGGCATTACTTCTCCTTTCCTGGCCTTCCTCTTGACACGGCCCGTGTCAGGTGACACGGGTGGCCGTGTCAGGCCTCCTGAACTCTGAAATCTTCTTTTTTCGACCGACAAAATTTTCCACTTTCTCGCATTGAGTCCGTTGGATCTTCTCCGTGGACCTGGAGGACATAAACACGAAAACCAAACCGTAAAATCACGAAAATACAAAATAAAACTGACAATTAATAAAATTGCTTAAATAACTTACGTGAATGAGAATTAACATTAAAGGTACCATAATGTGTGTAGCGGTAAATTCATGATCATCAAGTTATGGATAAGCAAAACATCAAATAACAAAGTCGCCACAGCGCTTTTATTGTTTCCAAGGGAAAATGGAAAAAGTACGAACAAAACCCAAAAGTAAGAAGTTTTCAAATCAAAACCAATAAAATGCCAGAGATTATAGGTAAGGGGGTTGGTTACACAGAGGGAAGGTGTTAGCACCCAAAGTGTCATAGGTACTCATAGGGAGCCCTTTCTTGTGTGCATATGTGTTTTTGTACAAATGATATTTGCAATAAAATAGAATGGGGGGATGATAAAAGAATTCATAAATTTTATTTTTGTGTTTGATAAGATCTTCGGACTTGTGCCTACGTACCAACATAAAAATGAGGGATCAAAACCTCGTAGTTCGTGGTATCAATTTCAAAGTGGGTGCATTGCTTTTTAACAAAAATTTAAGTTTGAAAGGCACAAAGGCCTAAAAATGATTTGAGTGAGTTAGTTCTTTTTGGCTTTTGAAATTTTTAAGTCAAGTATAGTTAATTTTATTTACAAGTTTGATTAAGAAAAGAAGTTTGAAAAATGCAATGGCTTAAGGCCAAAGTTTCTAGTTCGCAAACATGGTCAAAGTTTGAAAATATACAAACACAAGCAAAGAATATTTTTGAGAGGAGGGAGAGATTTTGAAATTAAAGAAGTGGGGAGGAGATGAAGAGACTAATCCTAAGCAAAAATTTAAAAGTTAAGAGTTGAAAAGATCTGACCAATGGGCTGCAATCCAATAGACAAGAATGTCATATAGAAACCTAAATTCCCTTGGACTTTTAGAATCAAGCAACAAACAATGCACAAAATCTCAACTTGAAGAGCAAGGCATCAAATAAAGATAGCCAAATCCAAGCTTAGCAACTCCATGATCTTCCTCAAAGTTTCCCATGCATCAGATGAACTCCAAGATGGCACAAATCACAGGTTCAAAATAATAGCTTCATAATGATCATGTTGTAGATGAACTTAAATTGATCTTCAATGATGTATCAGATGAAGTTTCAAATCACAAGCCCCTGGTTACATGAAAGTTGGCATTGGCCAAGTCCTTTTCATAGAGAATGTTGCCTAAATTCTAAGTCAAATTGTCTCAGATCAAACCAACCGTCCACACAAGATATTTTTTCGGGTTTTCGTTCTTATTATGTACATTAATGGTCAAATACCACACAAACAAAGACAATATACACAAACAAAATATATCACAAAATATGGTCCAAGTGGACAAAGTGAAAATGACATTAATATAAACAATTAGAGTGGTATGAATAATGGCAAATGAATAGAGCTTAAAAATTAAATTACATTAAAATTAAAGGACTTGAAATTAAATGTTAGTTGTTAATGAGTTAGAAGTTAGTATTGCTTTTGCTTTTTGTTTAAGTCATTCTTTGGAGAATACTCAACCCACTTATCACAAGCATGGATCCGTGAACCAAGACATCCTCATGAAACATACCACACACAAAAAGAATATGCAAAGTGGGGAACCTAATGTCATCCATATTTATGTTGATTTTGCAATCAACTAGCCTTAGGATATTGAGATATTATAGGTCCATGACATGAATGCATAAATAAGGGAAATGAGATGAAGAGGGAGGGGAAATGGATTCAATTCAAATTGGACAAAGGAGGACTTTTACCAAGTTAAGATCATTCATTCATTTTGGGAGATGGAATGTATATTCCATCAATCCCCTAAATCCAATGATCTTAACCTAACAAAGTCAAATCAACCTTGACCAAGGCCCAACAACACAAGTTAAACTCACAAAGTCAATTAAAATGGCTATACACAATTAATTTGGCATTTCAACAATTAAAAATATTAAAAATAATACATTAAATTAAATATGGTTGGTCAATTTTCTAAAACCTCATCAAAACACCAAATAAATGGCCATGAGATTTATCATAGGTCAAACAAGGTCAAAAGACCTTAGAGAAAAAAATTCAGAATTTTTGGAGACTTAAAAGTATTTTTAAACAATTAAAATATTCACAAAATCAATTAAATCATGAAAAATATTAATAATGATCCAAAAAATAATTTTAATTCAGAAAATGAAAGAGGATTTTATTTAAATTTTTTGGTGAAACTCTCATATTTTTTGGATCAATATTAAAATTAATATGAATTAATGAATATCAAAGGAATAAAAAATAAAATAAGATAATAAAAAAAACGTGGACCACTTGATCTACTTAATTAATTGAGGTGGCAGATCAAGTGGTTGAGCACCCGCGTTAAATGTTGCGCTTGAGTCAATATGATGTACCAAAGGTAATCACAGTGTACGCTCATGATTAAAACAATTTAAATCAGATAAATAGCTCTGGACAACGCCACATCATTGCCGGAGCAAAGCGCCGGTCGTCTTCTCAGGCGACCTTGGTTGGACTGGTCCACTCATCACCATCATAAAAATGAAAAAGGAGGACATGATCTGAAAGATAAAATGGCGTAGATCACGAATATCACCTCAATTTTAACTAACTCCAAATATATAGAGAGATACATGGAGTTGAATTTTGATGTGTGTCAACTTAGTTGCTTCGATTTGACCTCAAAGCAACTCAATCTTCTTACCTACATTGGTAGGACTTCAGACAACCAAGGATCCAAGAGAATTGATGAGTATTAAGAGAGAATCAAAGAGAAGAAAAATCTAAAAAATTACCTTCAATGTTGTGCAGAAATGGATCTCTCTTGCTTCAATTCGTGCTTGATCTTGCTTATGGAGCTTGTGGAAGTGGCTTAAGAACAATGCAAAGCTTTGGATCCTGGAGTTTTTGAATCTCCAAACAGTAAGATTCAAACTCAATTTTCAAAATGAAAATTCTCAGGTTTTCCTTTCAAATGTGAGGGTTTGAAGTGTGGAGGCAAAGCTGGCGCGCAAGGGTCCTTTGAATTGATGCAGGGGACCTCTATTTATAGCCATGAGAAATGTTATTTGCACACTTGAAAAATTGTCCAAATTTGGTAATGCAACGCACATGCTTGCATGGGCGTGTGTAGGCCCATGAAGCAATCCATTTAGGTCCAAAATCAACTGAAATGAGGTCTGCATGAAGCTTGAATGGCAAGGCAAAGTTATTTGGACATTTGGATCATGAATCTTGCCTACAGATACAAGCCTGTTTACACCATGCGCAGACCTATCAAACTTAGTCCAAAATGAATGAACTAGGACTCTTTGGAAAGCTTAGATCAAGAGGAACAACTCTTATGTTGAAGACTTTTCCATTTGGGACTTGTATCATGATGCATTTTGAGGTGTAAATTTGGAAATTTCAACATGTTAAAATATTTTTTAAGTGTCAAGTCACATATTCAATTATTCCACCTTGCTTAAATTTTTATGTGAGCTCCAAATGAGAAAAGTGTCTTTATCAAAGTTGTAGCGCCTTCAAAGACCTTCGAAATGGTCACTAATTTGTCATCATTTAGATTTAGGATAAGTTAGTTATGCATTTTTTAAGTTGAGGAAAATCACTTGTTCAATGGCATTAGTCCAAAATGACCTATAATGTATCCTCATATCACATGGTCATAAAGTTGATTTAGCTCTAACTCCAAACATCAAAGTTGAAGTAGACATATTGAATTTGATTTTGAAACTTGGAAATATTTTATCTCATAAATATTGAACAAGTTATGGCCTTGAGAAGTTGACTTTCAAATTAGGGTTTAGACAAAATGACCTATAACGTTTCAACATTGAAAATGACTTTCCAAGCAAAATTAGCTCTAGACCTAAACATGAAAGTTGTTTGGAATGTCATCTAGAGTAACGCTTATCTTGAAATCATTTTCATATGATGAGAATTGAAGGAGATAGGGTCTAGGGAGACCCAGTTTTGATCAGATGAACTCATCTGGCCAACCACCATCAACCAACTTGCTAACTTGCAATTCTCTTGACTTTTAGGCTCATGGTAGATCATATATGCATAAATGATGAATTTTTAAGTGTCCCTTGAGAAACTTGATCAATTGGTGAGGAAGCTTGTTGAAGAAGTTACACAAGATATCCAGATGAACTAGGGTTTCCAAGGCAAACCAACTTCAAACTCTTGAAGAATACTTGATCAAAATAACATGTGAAGATCATTGGGACTCATATATGATGCTTAGAACTCTTGTGGATCATTCCTTGGTTGTGCTCTTAGCAATGAGGGTCTTAAACTCTAGATGTGGACTTGATAGATCTAGGTGATCATGCCCTACCTACAAAAGAGTTAGGCAAATGCAAAGACATATTTTTGGTATTTTGGTTAGTAAAATGATAAAATACAAGTATGATACAATAACATGGTGCTTGGTGATCTCTCCCAAAACCAACCCAATGAAAGAGGGGTAAGGAGGATGGCAAGGTATGATCCCAATGCTAATGCATATGATGAAATTGCAGGAGGGATCTTAGGGTCAAAATTGGGGTCTTACAACTGTCCCTATTTAAGGACATTCTAGCTGAGGATGTGAAGGTTAAAATATTCATATCGACTCAGTAGGACGGGCTTAAATAACAACATATAGAAACAAATTTTGGTCCCTAAGAGACCTCATGATGCATATGAATGTAAAAGCAAATTCTCTGTGGGGAAATGTTGCCACAAAGGAAAAGAAATCAGAGAGACCGAAGGTCCACAGGAGTAGAATGCATTCCATAAGGGAAACTCACTGGGGAGGAAGAGACTCTGAGGGGATAAAAAAGGTCGTGTGTAGGCCAGGCTACAGCTTAAAATTGTTGGGTGACTAGAGGAATTCCATAGAAAATGGAAAGACTCAGTCGGGGAAACAAAATAAATTTTGCAGGGGAAACAAATAAATCAGAATAAAACTGAAGTACTCGAATCATGCAGGAAAAGAGATTTCACTAAAGGAATACACACTCAACTCAACTGGGGAAGAAATAAACTTCAACACAGGAGGAGCAGAAATCTATTATCCATTACCTGTTACTGGGTAAGGAGATAATAAAGATCTGACAGAGAGGACACCCATCATCAGTTAGGATGAACATATCAAGGATGACTCACTAAGGGCCACCAGGAGGGTGTATTCATTACCGGTTAGTGGGTAAGAATAGCCTCGCTGGGGAAAAACTGCAGAAATGGATTTACAACTACCGGTTACTGGGCAGAAGACCGAAGGGAGAGAATATCCGTCACTAGTTAAAGTGAACATATCAAGGATAGACTCAAAGGAAAGAAAATCCGTCATCGATTAAGATGAACATATCCAGGATAAACTTGCCTAGGGATGTTAAGGAAGATATCCGTCATCGGTTAAGATGAACATATCAAGGATAAACCGCCTAAACAAAAAGTAGGAATTACATCTATTGAATGCTGGATAGAATACCAGAAAGTGAGTACCCGTCATCGGTTAGGATGAACATATCAAGGATAGACTCCGAGGAGAGAAATAGGGATTACATCTATCAGTTACTGGATAGAAGACCACAAAGAGGATATCCGTCACTAGTTAGAGTGAACATATAAAGGATAAACTCTACAAAGGGGAAGAAACAAGATTTACAACTACCGGTTACTGGGCAGAAGAACACAAAGAGAAGGAAACCCGTCATTGGTTAGGATGAACATATCAAGGATTAACTCTCTAGGGAATAAAAATAGGGATTACAACTACATTTTTACTGAGTAGAATACCAAAAAATGAGAATATCGGTTAAGATGAAGATATCAAGGATAAACTCAGAACACGGGAAGAAAATATCCGTCACTAGTTAGGATGAACATATCAAGGATATACTTCCTAGGGAATCGTGAAAATGAATCCGCTGAGGTGAAAAAAGGTTGCTTCTGCCGGGTATTGGGCAAGAAGTAACAAATTGAAAACTAAGAAGAATATTACCACTTACTGGGTAATAAACTCTCAGGGGACCCAAAGCATCTATCTAGGCAAGATCTAGAAAGAAATGGTCAATCAAGACTCAACTCGATGAGGATATAACTCAAGGGGAGTGGTTCCATCCAGATAATACATTGGGAAGGAAGCTGAAACAAAAACCATCCACGAGGAAGTAACTCAGTGGGGAAGGGTGTAAGACCCTAATTTTGACCCTAAGATCCCTCATGCATTCCCATCATAAGCATAAGCATTGGGACCACACCTTGGCATCCTCCTTACCCCTTGTTAATTGGATTTGTTTTGGGAGAGATCACCAAGCACTTTGTGATTATATCATACTTGTATTTTATCATTTCACTAACCAAAATACCAAAAATATATCTTTGTATTTTCCTAACTCTTTTGTAGGTAGGGCATGATCTCATTGATTCATCAAGATCACGTCTAGGGTTTGAGACCCTCATGAACAAAGAGCACAACCATGAATTGATCCAAGAATGGTTATGAATATCATATATGAGTCCCAATGTTCTCTACATGTTATATTGATCAAGTTTGCTTCAAGAGTTTGAGGGTGATTTGCCTTAGAAACCCTAGTTTGACTGGGTATCTTGAGTAACTTCTCCAACTAGCTATCTCACCAATTGATCAAATTTCTGAAGGGGCACATCAAATTTAATCATCTTACGCATATATGATCTATCATGATCCAAGAAAGTCAAGAGATTTGGAAATTAGCAAGTGATTGATGGTGGTTGGCCAGATGAATTCATCTGATCAAAACTGGGTCTCCCTAGACCCTATCTCCTACAATTTTCACCATATGAAAATTATTCCAAGATAAAACTTACTCTAAATGACATTATATACAACTTTCATGTTGAGACCTAGAGATAGTTTTGCTTGGAAAATTATTTTCTATGTTGAAACATTATAGGTCATTTTGTCTAAACCCTAATTTGAGAGTCAACTTCCCAAGGCCATAACTTGCTCAATTTTTATGAGATGAAAGATTTCCAAGTTGCACAATCAAATTCAATATGTATACTTAAACTTTTATGTTTGGAGTGGGAGATAATTCAACTTCTTTGAAGATGTGATATGAGGCTACATTATAGGTCACTTTTGACCTATACCATTGAACAAGTGGTTTTTCCAAACTTCAAAAATGCATAACTCTATCATTTCAAATCCAAATGACATGAATTTGGTGACCATTTTGAAGTTTCTCGAGAGAGATAAAACTTTGATGGAGACATGTTTCTCATTTGAAGCTCCCATAAAAAGTTAAGCAAAATGGAATATTGAGACATATGGCTTAACACTTAGAAAATTTTGGATATGTCAAATTTTTCCAAACTTCCACCTTAAATTTCTCCAAGTTCAAAGCTCCAAATGAAAAAGTGTTCAACATCAAACTTGTTCCTCTTGATCTCACCTTTCCAAAGAGCTCAAACACATTCATTTTGGACTTGAAATGCATAGGCTGCGCTTGGCTTAAACAGGCAGATATCATTTGGCATGGATCCATCTTCAAACAACAATGCACAATTGCCTTGCATTCTAAGCTAGCTCCAACACATCTGATCATTCATTTTGGACTTCAAGATATCATTCCATGGGCCTATGCACGCCCATGCACCATGCTATCATCATTTGCCAAATTTGGAAGGTTGAAAAGAGTGTGCAAATATCACAGGGATTTGGCTATGTATACAGCTGCATTTGCTCATAAAACACACACACATTGCGCCAGCTTTGAACCTCCATTGAAAACCCTTCACTCTCATAGGATAACCTTGATAAACTCATTTGAGCTTGAATCTCCACTATTTTGAAGTTCAATTCTCCAAGAGTCCATTGCTTATAAGCCTTTCCATTCCTCTCCTGCAAGCAATTGAAGTGAAGCCAAGCACAATTCAAATCAAGATCTATCAAGTTCAGACCTCCATTGAAGGTAATTTGCAGAAATTTTAAACTCTTCGATTCTCTCAATTTATTGCTCAATTCCATTGATTCTTGAGTTGTGTGAAGTCCTACCAATGTAGGCAAGAAGATTGAGTTGCTTTGAGGCCAAATCGAAGCAACTCAGATAATAAACCTCATTTTTCAATTCCACATATCTCTTAATATATTTGGAATTGGAGGAATTGGAGGTCATATTCGTGCTCAGTGATGTTTTTTCTTTAAGATCATGTCCCTAATTTGAATTTTGGTGATGGTTCGTCTCAACCAGTCCGGTGGAGCTCACCAGGGAAGATAACCAGAGCTCTGGATCCGACGATGTTGTGTCATGCATCTGAACCATAGGATCCTCAAGCCACGTTTTAATCAGAAGCGTTTGTTTTAATTATCAATGGTGCCACACAGTTGACTCAGGTGTACATGGAACGCGTGTTTTGGATCATCAAATCTGCCACCTCAATTAATGAGGGAGATATGATGGTCCACGTATTTTTGGATTTTCTGAATTTCATTTTAATTCTATTTTCTTCAATAATTCATAATAAATTTAATATTGATCCAAAAAATATGGGACTTTCACCAAAAAATTTCAAATATTTTTCTCTTTCATATTCTGAATTAAAATTATTTTTTGGATCATTATTAATATTTTTCATGAATTTATTGATTTTGCATTTGTTTTTAATTGGTTAAAAATATTTTTAAGTGTCCAAAAATTCTGAATTTTTTTCTCCAAGGTCCTTTGACCTATGATAAATCTCATGGCCATTTATTTGGTGTTTTGATGAGATTTTAGGATTTAGACAAAACATATTTGAATTTAATGCATTATTTTATTATTTTTAATTGAATAAATGCCATTTTAATTGTGTTGACGATTTGTATTGACTTAATTGAGTTTCTTATTTGTTGTTGGGCCTTGGTCAAGGTTGATTTGACTTTGTTAAGTTAATATAATTGGATTTAGGGGATTGATGGAATGTACATTCCATCTCCCAAAATGAATGAATGATATTAATTTGGTAAAAATCCTCCTTTGACCAATTTGTGATCTCATTCATCCCCTTCCCTCTTCATCTAATTCCCCTTCTTCATCTATTAATTTCTAATTGGCGAATGACATCTCAAAGTCCTAATGCTAGTTGATTGAAAGATTAACATGAGTATGGATGAGATTAGGCCACCCCTTTTGCATATTTTTGTGTGTGTGGTATGTTTAATGAGCATAGTTCATAATACTATGTCTCCAACATGCATTAACACCAAAAGTCTATTGCCCGACCTCAAATAGTTGTGACTTCTATATAAGTCCAATTATGATTGCTTAACATAACGCTAAATTTGTGACATAAAAGGCATAAGCATTCTAGTAAGTGAGATTGTAAGTCTCCCCTCTTCCATGGTATTGTGTGGAAACTTGGCCTTCTTTCCTTCCTTTGGAAGATGTTTTGGTTCAAGGATCCATGCTTGTGGCAAGTGGGTTGAGTGTTCTCCAATGAATGTCTTGAAATCAAAAGCAAAACAAAACTAACTTCTAACTTACTAACCATTAAATTTTAATTTCAACCTCTTACTTTTAATGCTATTTACTTTTAGCACTTTATTATCATTTTCCATTATACATATCATTCTAATTGTTTATGTTAATGTAATTTCCCCTTTGTCCATTTGGACCATATTGTGTAATATTATTTTGTTTTGTATACTTTTTTTGCTTGATTGGTCTTTGACCATTAATATACATAATAACAAAAAAAACCCTAAAAGACTTTTTAAGTGGACTGTTGGTTTGATTTTGCCCAATTGGACTTAGAACTTAGGCAACATTCCTTTGCTAATGGACTTGGCCAATGCCAATTTGTTGAAGAACCAAGTACTTTCAATGTGAAATTCATCTGATACATCATTCAAGATCCCTCCAGTTCATCTGCAACATTGATCATTATTAAGCTGTTATGTTGAACCTGTAACTTGTGGAATTCATCTGCTACAAAGGCTATTTTGAAGATGATCATGAAGTGGATAAGCTTGGATGAGGCATCTTTATTTGATGCCTTTGCTCTTCAAGATTGATATAATTGTGCATTTGTGTGTTGCTTGATTCTAAAAGTCCAAGGAAATTCTGGGTTTCTATTGACATACTTGTCTATTGGATTGCTCCCATTTGGTCAGATCTTTTCAACTCTAAACTTTTAATTTTTGTGCATAGGGTAGTCTCTTCATCTTCTCCCCATTTCTTTAATTTCAAAATCTCTCCCTCCATTTTTCAAAATCTTCTTTGTGTGAACTACTTTTGTTCTAAACTTCGACCACTTTTACAAAAAGATAGAAACTTTGGCCTTATGTCATTGCATTTTCAAACTTCTTTTCTTAAATCAAACTTGTAAATAAGTTTAGCTATACTTGACTTGAACTTTCAAAAAGCCAAAAAGAACTAACTCATGCAAACTATTTTTAGGCCTTTGTGCCTTTCAAACTTAAGTTTTGTTAAAAACCAACACACTCATTTTGAAATTTATAGCACGAACTACGAGGTTTTGATCCCTCATTTATACGTTGGTACGTAGGCATAAGACCGAAGGTCTTGTCAAACGCAAAAATATAATTTATGAATTCTTTTCTCATCCCCTTATTCTATTTTTTTGTAAGCATCACTTTGTACAAAATACATATGCACAAAAAAAGGGCTCCCTAGGAGTACCTAGGAGACTTTGGGTGCTAACACCTTCTCTCTGTGTAACCAACCCCCTTTCCTGTGATCTCTGATTTTTATTAGTTTTTATTTGAAAACCTCTTACTAATTGGGTTTTGTTCGTACTTTTTCCCTTTTCCCTTGGAAATAATAAAAACACGGTGGCGACTCTTGTTAATTGATCTCTAGCTTATCCATAGCCCGATGATCATGAATTTCTCGCTACAAAGGGAGAAAGGTTAAAGTCTTTCTGCTTAAGGGGCTGGGATTCTACTATTGAAGGAGACAAACACCAAACTTTTATGGGGATGAAGTACCACCATAACAGAGAATTAAAATTACAAGAATGAATCAACAAGTGTGATGATGCAGTAATGAAATTGTGTGAGTGTATATGTATATGTATATGTATATGTATATGTATATATGATGATTATGCTGACAAAATGATCACAAAGGATACAAAGGTGCCACAGATTTGAATCATCGATATAATTCTCGGTCAATCCACAAAAGAGGGAGACAACTGCTAGAGAAGAGAGATAAACATCCCAAAGGCTCAACCCTGGTTGGGGGAGGAGGAGATCTGCTGAGGAAAACTGTTATCGAGTATGCAAGGAATTTTAGGTTAACACCATATCAAATGGGAGACAACCATGCAGGGGATAAACACAAATAGCTGCTCATAAACCAGGAGGAAACCCCGACTGGGAGCGAATCTGATGGCGATTGGAAAGGAAAACCAAAATCTCTGTTGCAACCTAGCGAATTGCTGAGGAAACCTGCTCTTACTCCACTGGAGACCAAAATTAGCTGGGGAATAAACACTCCGCAAGGGACAAATCAACCAGCTACTTCGCCGAGGAATGGCGAACAAAAATCGTCCGGAGAAATCAATAAACACTGAGTGCTGAATAATGTTGTCGGGAATGAAATAGAAAATGCGCCTACTACTTGGGGAGAACCAACAATGCTCCATACATAGGGCTTATTTCTTTCGAACCACTGTTGATGTTCCTTTTAAATTAAATCGATTACTTAAAGTTCATACTTTTATATGTTTAAGAAAAATGATTTTGATTTTAAAAAATGATCATAATAAAATTTAAATCTATTTGGCTGAAATAAATAAGAGTAGAAACAATTGGATAAAAGCCCAACTTTATTTAATAGAATGGTAGTCTGTAAATGACAAGACTCCATAGATCTTTACAAAGTTGAAAATGGTAATTTATATGGAAAAGGGGTACATCGAATACAATGATCACTATTCCTTCCACCAACTCTTGATATCCACTGTGCACTTGATGGCTGCTGGGGACAGTGAAACGACATCGACCGTTATGCTCAAGAACGTCTTCAAAACTGTAGATCAACAGGATGTAGTTACTTGCCATAATCCCTAATTTTTGCATAAATTGCCCCAAGGTGGGGTACTCAATTTATCGGGATAATTCTTTTCTGTTTAAGTTTCTAACTTTTGCCTGGACCGCCCTTTCAGGTTTTCAATCCAGCGAGACGCTCATTTTTTGCTTAAGCCGCCCTTTTGGGTTTTCAACTTAGCAAGTCGTTCTTTTCTTTTTTAGGCGAAGTATTTCTTGACTACATCTGCATTCACAAGACGAGTGAACTCTTCACCATCCATAGTTGTAAGAATCAAAGCACCTCCTGAAAAGGCTCTCTTAATAACATATGGGCATTCATAATTAGGAGTCCATTTGCTCCTAAAATCTGGCTTGAAAGATAGAATCTTCTTGAGTACAAGGTCACATTCTCTGAAAACACGAGGTATGGCCTTCTTATCAAAAGCTTTCTTCATTCTCTGTTGATATAACTGACCATGACACATGGCAGTCAACCTCTTCTCTTCAATCAAATTCAACTGATCAAATTCCTGGGTGCTAACACCTTCCCTCTGTGTAACCAACCCCCTTTCCTGTGATCTCTGATTTTTATTAGTTTTTATTTGAAAACTTCTTACTAATTGGGTTTTGTTCGTACTTTTCCCTTTTCCCTTGGAAATAATAAAAGCGTGATGGCGACTCTTGTTAATTGATCTCTAGCTTATCCATAGCCTGATGATCATGAATTTCCCGCTACAGAAATTAAATGGCGACTCTGCTGGGGAGTAGTCTCCAGTGGGTTTAGCCTACTTTTAATGTGAATATATTTGTATATATGTGATGTTTGTATATACGTATGTGTGATATAATCTGCTTGTTGTGCTTGGTGATCTCTGAGTGGTGAGATAAGTTCTAACCCGAACTCGAGTGCAATTAAGATAGGAGGATGGTATAGTCATGTTCGACTTGTGTGGAGTAGTCCTTAAGAAGTTGGTTTGAGATCCATCTGCTCAGTGGAGACTCCTTTGGATTTGGAAATGTCACACAAGTATTTGTGGTTAGGCATTACTATTTCTAATTGGGTCTGAGAAGCTAAGGACCTTAGAACATCTAACCCATCATGGCCTATTCAGGACGTAGTGAGGAAACTGTTCAGATGTAGACTTGATAACAGTTGTTACACGATACTACACTCAGACGAGTTTCTCTTGAGAATATTATGGGTCGATGAGTCAGTCATCTTAACCTGTAATATCCGATAGATGGAATTAAGATACTGGGAACTTTTTAGAACATGATCTACAGGTTTTTATCCTTAGTTCATTCCTTTGGGATGGTTCTTACCCAGACTCCAGGCTCGTGACTTGCAACAAACCTTTGATTCTTGGTTGATCCAATCAAGTCTTGTCAATATCAATTGAACTTGGGTGTTGATAAGGTGTAAACCATAATCCACCAAAATGGATGATTGATCTTGACAATGACTTGATTCATCCCTTGACCTTTGTTTGCCTTGTGCGTGATCCCTTACTTGTGATTGTTGCATTCATGCATTTCATGCGCATCATAACATTCATCACACAAAATTTCAAGGAACTAAGGTGTCATTTGCAAATATTTTCAGACCATGGATTGTGGACGAAGGAACACTAAGAAGTACAGTTTCAGATGTCCAGACTTGAAAGAGTTAAGGAAGCTAGCATCTTTTGTATTAGATCCCTTGGACTTCAAACAACGTCATGGGAAGCTTCTGTCCATCTTGTCTGCTGATGTAGTTGAAGGACTCTTGAGTGTATTGGTGCAGTTCTATGATCCTCTCTACCATTGTTTCACTTTCCCAAATTTTCAGCTTGTGCCTACCTTGGAGGAGTATTCTCATCTTTTGGGGATACCTGTTTCTAGTAGAGTGCCTTTTAGTGGATTGGAGGAGACTCCCTAATCTAGTATTATTGCTGAAGCTCTTCACTTGAAGAAGTCTGAGATAAAGGCTCATTGGGTGAAGAAGGGAGGGTTATTTGGGTTGCCATCTATTTTCCTCATCAAGGAAGCTACCACTTTTGCTCAAGCTGGTAGTATGGATGCTTTGGAAGCTATCTTTGTGTTGCTCATTTATGGATTAGCTTTGTTCCCTAACATCGACGGTTTTGTTGATGTTAACGCCATTAGACTATTCTTGATTAGGAATTATGTGCCTACTTTGTTGGGTGATATGTATTTCTCTTTGCATCTAAGAAATTCTAAGGGTGGTGGAACGATTGTCTGTTGCACTCCTCTTTTGTACAAGTGGTTTATTTCACACTTGCCTCAGACACCTGCTTTTGTGGAGAACAAACAATGTCTAAGGTTGTCTCAGAGACTTATGTCTCTCACTAATGATGATATAGTTTGGTATGATCCGTCCTTAAGCATTTTGGAGATTATTGATAGTTGTGGTGAATTCTCTAATGGGCCTCTTATTGGTACACAAGGAGGAATTAACTACAACCCTGCTTTGGCTCGTCGTCAACTTGGGTTCCCCTTGAGAGACAAACTTGATAACACTTTGTTAGAAGGTCTTTTCTATCAGGAGGGTAAAGATCCCCAACATTTGAAGCAAAAGGTTGTGCACGCCTGGCATAATGTGCATAGGAAAGGAAGATCCGAGCTTGGTCCGTGCAATTTTGTAGCTTTGGAAGCTTACACTCTTTGGGTGAAGAAGAGAGCTTTGGAGTTGAAGATGCCTTATCCTTGTGAAAAACCTATGTCTGTGGTTATGGTTGAGCCATTAACTCTCCCTAACCAAGATGTAGAGGAGTTGGAAGACGCGCTCATCAAGATGAAGCAAGAGAAGGATATGTGGGAAGAGCGTTTCCATGCTTTGAGCAAGAAGCATGAAGAGTTGCAGTTGGAGTCAATGGACAAAGATGCACTGATTGAGCTACTTGAAGACCGAGGGACGAAGAGACAGAGAGATCCAGAGGTTTCCTCTTCTAGCATGCCTCAGCCTTCCGTTGATTGGAAGAAGATTTTTGACTAGCTTGTCCTCGAGAAGACTCAGATGAAGGCTTCTTTTGAACCGAGATCCGTCGCATTCGAAGGAAGTACGCGCCTTCAGCCAGATCTTCTGACATTGTTGTTAGGGATCCTTAGGATGACCAGTCTCCTTTTCTCTTGTATCATTTTATTTTGGTTTCTGAAATTATACTCAGTGTAATCCTTCCAATTTATATAAATAAAAAGAATTTTTTTTGGTCATATCAAAGTATTACCATTTAAATATTATATATTTACAAAAGATATAGTAAGTTCCTTGGAAAATAAAAATAATCAAGCATTTCATTTCATGCATCATTTGCATAAGCAGGTCTTTGCCAGGTGTCTGATTGGTGTTCTTCTGTGCTTTAGCCAAGCTGACTCGCCGGTACAACACCAGAGCTAATCATTCAAGAATCATGGAACACCTTGAGCAAGAGAACCGAGATTTGAAAGAGGAGATTTCCCGGCTGACTACCATGATGGAGTCAGTTCTTGCTGCTCAAAGCCAAGCTTCTCCAACACCTGCAACTCCTCCCGCGAGGACTGTCATTTCTGAAGTGGTTACCTCTACTGTGCCTGCTACCACCACCCACTTCGCTCCAAATCTTCCTGTTGGATTCCCGTGGGGAATCCCACCCAATTTTGTGCCAGAAGGTTTCACTCCCACATTTGCTTCCATGCCGATATCTAGCCCGATCATGTCTGTGCCACCTCTAGTTGTGCACACTTTGCCTCGTGTAGAGGACACCATCTATCATTCCAAGTTGTCTGAGGGCTCAGATGTCTATGAGAAGATGGATGAGATGAAGGACCAATTTCTTGAGCTGCACAAGGAATTGAAAACGCTGAGAGGCAAATATCTGTTTGGGAAGAGTGCTGTTGAGTTGTGCTTAGTGCCCAATGTGAAAATCCCAGTAAAATTCAAAGTGCCTGACTTTGAGAAGTACAAAGGGAACTCTTATCCACTCAGTTATCTTGTGATGTATGCTCGCAAGATGTCAACCCAGACAGATAATGACCAGTTGCTGATTCACTACTTCCAGGATAGCCTGACAAATGCTGCACTCCGTTGGTATATGGGGTTAGATAGTGCAAGCATCCGCACTTTCAATGACCTAGGTGAGGCTTTTGTGAAACAATATAAGTACAATGCGGATATGGCGCCGGATAGGGACCAGCTGAGGTCCATGTCTCAAAAAGATAAGGAGACATTCAAGGAGTATGCCCAGCGTTGGAGGGAGTTGGCTGCCCAGATCACTCCTCCTTTGGAGGAGAAAGAGATGACAAAAATCTTTCTGAAAACCCTGAGTTCATTTTATTATGAACGCATGATCGCTAGTGCCCCCAGTGATTTTACCGAAATGGTAAATATGGAGATGAGACTTGAAGAAGGGGTCCGTGAAGGACGATTGTCAAAAGATGAGGCGTCGACAAGCAAGAAGTATGGGAGTAGTTTCAGCAAGAGGAAGGATAGTGAAACAAACGCAATTTCTAGTGGAAGGAATAAGAGGCCTCAAATCAGAAGAAATTCACCACCCCGTCAACATCATCATCATCAAGTATCTTTCGTCATTCTAGTATTTTCCAATTAGCAAACAACACCAATTCAACAACAACAACATCAATATCAAAATCAACGTCAACAACAACTACCGCAAAAAAGAACAAACACCTACAACAACAACAATTCCAACAACAATCATCATCAGCAACAAAATTTCGAGAGAAAGAAGGTCTCCTTTGACCCGATTCCTATGTCATATGCAGAACTGTACCCATCATAAGTCCTCAAAAATTTGATTCAACCGTGGAATCCACCGCATATCCCAGAACCACTTCCTTGGTGGTATAAACCCGAACTTCATTGTGCTTTTCACCAGGGTGCACCTGGGCACGATATTGAGAACTGTTATCCGCATAAGTATGAGGTGCAAAAGCTTATGAAGAGTGGCATGGTGTCTTTTGAAGACCGCGCGCCTAATGTGAAAGCTAATCCTTTGCCTGTTCATGGGAATTCTTCAGTGAACATGGTGGACGGCTGTCCAGGTGAATTCAAGGTTTTTAATGTCCAGTTTATCCGAAGATCTTTGGTGCAAATGCATAAAGATATCTGTTTGGTAAGTGACTGTGAACATGATCACGATGGTTGTGATATTTGTAGCGTGAACCTAAGGGGGTGTGTTATAGTGAAAAGAGACATTCAGCGTCTGATGGATGAAGGCATGATTCAGATTGTTCAATCCCATCATGTAGATGATGATGTCAACGTTATAGTGCCCGTTTTCAAACAACCAGAGCGGTTGGTGATTCAGTATGATAGTAGCAGCAGCAAGAACGTCAGCAATAGATCAGTATCGTCGTTGGTAATATGGTTAGCGGGCCCAGTCCCGTATGCATCTGATAAGGCTGTACCATTACAATACAATGCTACGATGTTAGAGAATGGTCAAGAGGTACCGTTACCTACGACCAATTTAGTGGTGAGCATTGCAGATGTTACGAAGGTGACCCGCAGTGGTCGAGTTTTTGGACCGGTGTTCCCGGAAAACAAAGAAGAGTTGATTGTTGGTAAGAAGGCGGAGGTGCATATTGTAGATCCTGTGGGCTGTTCAAAGTATAAGTCTGGTGAATCCAGCAATTTGAAAGCCAATAGTGATGATGATGAGGTACTCCGACTGATTAAAAGGAGTGAATTTAACGTGGTTGAGCAGTTGCTCCAGACCCCCTCCAAGATTTCCGTGTTGTCTCTGCTTCTAAATTCTGAAGCGCACAGAGAAGCACTCCAGAGAGTTCTTGAATAGGCATATGTGGAGCAAGATGCTACTGTGGATTAATTTGATCACATCGTGGCTAACATCACTTCATGCAATAATTTGAGCTTTTGCGATGAAGAACTCCCTGAGGAGGGAAGAAATCACAATCTGGCTTTGCACATTTCTATGAATTGCAAAGAAGATGCTTTGTCAAATGTGCTAGTTGACACTGGGTCGTCAGTCAATGTTCTTCCGAAGTCAACATTGTCAAAGTTATCTTACCAAGGAGCACCCATGAGGTACAGTGGAGTAATTGTCAAAGCCTTTGATGGATCGCGCAAGACGGTTATTAGAGAAGTGGACCTTTCAGTCAAGATAGGTCCAAGTGACTTTCAGATTACTTTCCAGGTAATGGATATTCACCCGGCCTACAGTTGTTTATTGGTAAGGCCATGGATTCATGAGGTAGGGGCTGTTACTTCCACTTTGCACCAGAAGCTCAAATTTATCAAGAATGGCAAGCTGGTAATTGTGGGAGGTGAGAAAGCGTTGTTGGTTAGCCATCTGTCATCTTTCTCCTATGTGGAAGCTGAGGATGAGGTTGGAACTCCATTCCAAGCCTTATCTATTGCTGCTGAGAAGAGAGTTGGGGAACCTATGTCCTCTCTGAAAGATGCACAGAAGATTGTGGAAGAAGGTCATGTTGATCAGTGGGGGCGTGTGGTAGAGGTCGCCAACAACAAGGGAAGAACTGGTTTGGAGTTCCATAAGGGCTCGTCGACCGTTAGATCTGAAGAGATGTAACTCAGCTTCCATAGCGGAGGGTTCATTCATGGGAATGAAAAACACTTAGCTGCTGTGCTAGAGGACAATGAAGAGGAAGACTGCGCCAACTTTGTGACGCATGGAAAGACATGAAACAATTGGATTGCTGTTGATATTCCTGTTATTTTGCATCGATCTAAGTAATTGCTTTTATACTTTAAAATCCTTCTTCTATGCCTAAGGGAGAAGTGAACATTGTATGGGCATTTTAGATTGATCATTAATAAAATTAATACTATTCATCCACATATTTGATGTTTATTTTTACTTTTTGCTTTATTCTGAAAATGGTAATCACAAAAAATATAAATAAACAATATAATTGTCCATCTACATAATATTTGGTCATAAATTCACTTCTCTAAAATCAAAATATCAAATCATTACGCAGGTTGGTTCCTAACCCTATTGAATACAATGATCCTTCTCTTTCTCTAAATTTTGAATTCCCTGTGTTTGAAGCCGAGGAGGAAAGTGATGTAGAAGTGAGTGATGAATTGTCTCGTCTTCTTGAGCAAGATGAGAAGGTTATTCAGCCGTTTGAAGAGCAGATTGAGCTAATCAACTTGGGTTTCGAGGATGATGTGAAGGAAGTCAAGATTGGGTCTTGACTGTGTCCAGATGCTAAGAAGGGGTTGATTGATCTTCTTCGAGAGTATTCAAATGTGTTTGCTTGGTCCTATCAGGACATGCTTGGGTTGGATTCTGATATTGTGGAGCATAGATTGTCGTTGAAGCCAAAATGCCCGCCAGTAAAACAGAAGTTCAGAAGAATGCATCCTGATATGGCTGTGAAGATCAAAGAGGAAGTTCAGAAGTAGATTGATGCCGGTTTCCTTGTAACTGCTAAGTATCTGCAATGGGTGGCCAATATTATGCATGTGCCGAAGAAAGATGGAAAAGTTCGCATGTGTGTCGACTATAGAGATTTGAATAAAGCCAGTCCGAAAGATGATTTCCCGCTGTCACACATTGACATGTTGGTAGACAATACTGCTAAATTCAATGTCTTTTCGCTTATGGATGGATTTTCCGAATATAATCAAATCAAGATGGCACCCGAGGATATGGAGAAGACCACATTCATTACACCCTAGGGAACATTCTGTTATAGAGTGATGCCTTTCGGTCTAAAGAATGATGGTGCAACTTACTAGAGAGCAATGACTACTCTTTTTCATGATATGATGCATAAGGAGATTGAAGTATATGTCGATGACATGATTGCTAAATCAATTGATGAAGAAGAACATTTTGAACATTTGTTGAAGATATTCCAGTGTTTGAGGAAGTATAAACTCCGCTTGAATTATAATAAGTGTACTTTTGGTGTTCGTTCTGGTAAGTTGTTGGGCTTTATTGTCAGTGAGAAGGGTATTGAAGTTGATCCGGCCAAGGTCAAAGTAATATAAGAGATGCTTGCGCCCAAAACTGAGAAGCAAGTCAGAGGTTTTCTCGGCCGCTTGAATTATATTTCCAAATTCATTTCCCACACGACTGCCACATGTGCGCCTATATTTAAGCTTCTTCGGAAAGATCAGTCTTGTGATTGAACCGAAGACTGCCAGAAAGCATTTGATAGTATCAAGGAATATTTGCTTGAGCCCCCGATTTTGTCTCCACCTGTTGAAGGAAGACCGTTGATCATGTTTTTGACTGTGCTCGAAGATAGTATGGGTTGTGTCCTTGGTCAGCAAGATGAGACTGGGAAGAAAGAGTTTGCAATTTACTACCTCAGTAAGAAGTTCACCGACTGTGAGACTCGGTATTCAATGCTTGAGAAGACTTGTTGCGCATTGGCTTGGGCTGCTAAGCGTCTGTGTCAGTATATGTTGAATCATACCACTTGGTTGATATCCAAAATGGATCCAATCAAGTACATATTTGAGAAGCCTGCTTTAACTGGGAGGATTTCCCGTTGGCAGATGTTGCTATCAGAGTATGATATCAAATACCAATCTCAGAAAGCGATCAAAGGTAGTATCTTGGCTGATCATTTGGCTCACCAACCAATTGAAGATTACCAGTCAGTGCAATATGATTTTCCAGATGAAGAGATTGTGTACTTGAAGATGAAAGATTATGATGAACCATTGCTAGAAGAAGGGCCAGAACCTGGTTCCCGTTGGGGCATGGTATTTGATGGAGCTGTTAATCAATATGGAAATGGAATTGGGGCAGTGATCATTACTCCTCAAGGCACGCATCTACCATTTACAGCTAGATTGACTTTCAAGTGTACAAACAACATGGCAAAATATGAAGCTTGCATTATGGGGCTTGAAGAGGCCATGAATATCAGAATCAAGTATTTGGATGTCTTCAGTGATTAAGCTTTGGTTGTGAATCAATCAAAGGAGGATGGGAGACAAATCAACCCGGTTTGATACCATATAGAGATTATGCGAGGAGGATTTCAACTTTCTTTACAAATATTGAGTTTCATCATATCCCTCGAGATGAGAACCGGATGACAGATGCTCTTGCAACTTTGGCATCAATGATTATGGTGAAGTATTGGAATGAAGTTCCCAATTTATCTGTGATGCATCTTGATAGGCCAGCTCATGTGTTTGCTATTGAAGAGATCAAAGACGAGAATCCATGGTATTACGACATCAAGTGTTTCCTCCGAAGTCAGATTTACTCGCCTGGGGCATCGTTGAAAGATAAGAAGACTTTGAGAAGATTAGCCGACAATTTCTACTTGAATGGTGATATACTGTACAAGAGAAACTTCGACATGGTTTTGCTCAGATGCGTGGATAGACACGAAGCATACTTGTTAATGACCAAAGTGCATGAAGGTTCCTTTGGTACTCATTCCAATGGACATGCAATGGCGAAGAAGATGTTGCGAGCAGGTTACTATTGGCTGACAATGGAATTTGACTGTTGCAAATTTGTGAAGAAATGCCACAAGTGTCAAATATATGCTGATAAGATTCATGTTCCTCCGACACTATTGAATGTTATCTCTTCCCCATGGCCCTTCTCCATGTGGGGAATTGATATGATTGGGATGATTGAGCCCAAAGCTTCGAATGGACATTGTTTCATTTTAGTGGCAATTGATTATTTCACAAACTAGGTTGAAGCGGCATTGTATGCAAATGTAACCAAGCAAGTTGTTGTGAGGTTTATCAAGAATCAAATTATATGTCGTTATGGTGTACCAAGTAAGATCATTACTGACAATGGATCGAACTTGAATAATAATATTGTGGAAGCTCTTTGCAAAGATTTCAAGATTGCACATCATAGTTCTTCTCCCTATAGACCCAAGATAAATGGGGTTGTTGAAGTTGCGAATAAAAACATCAAGAAGATTATCCAGAAGATGGTTGTCACGTACAAGGATTAGCATGAGATGCTCCTATTTGCTTTACATGGGTATCGTACATCCGTCCTCACTTCAACAGGGGCAACCCCTTTCTCTCTTGTTTATGGTATGGAAGCAGTGCTCCCCGTAGAGGTTGAGATTCCTTCTTTGCGTGTGCTCATGGAATCCAAGTTGACTGAAGAAGAATGGTGTCAGACCAGGTTTGATCAGTTGAATTTGATTGAAGAGAAAAGATTGACTGCCATGTGTCATGGTCAGTTATATCAGCAGAGAATGAAGAAAGCTTTTGATAAGAAGGTCAAACCTCGAGTGTGCAGAGAAGGTGACCTTGTGCTCAAGAAGATTTTATCATTCAAGCCAGATTCCAGAGGAAAATGGACTCCTAATTATGAAGGCTCATATGTTGTCAAGAGAGCCTTTTCAGGAGGAGCATTGATTCTTACAACTATGGATGGTGAAGAGTTCACTAGTCCTGTGAATGCAGATGCAGTCAAGAAATACTTTGCCCAAAAAAAAAAAGAACAGCTTGCTAAGTTGAAAACCTGAAAGGGCGGCTTAGGCAAAAATGAGTGTCTCGGTGGATTGAAAACCCGAAAGGGTGATCCAAGCAAAAATCAGAGACATAAAACAGAAAAGAATTTCCCGATAAGTTGAGTCCCCCACCTTGGGGCAACTTACGCAAAAATTAGGGATTATGGCAAGTAACTGTATTTCGTTGATCTTTAGTGATTTTAAAGACTTGTTTGAGCACAAGGGTCGACATCGATTCATCTCCAACAGCGGTCAAAAGCATAGTGGATATCAAGATTTTGTAGAAGGATTAAGGATCATTTGTATTAAATGTACCCATTTTCCATGTAAATTACCATTTTCAACTTTGTAAAATCTATGGAGTCTTGTCATTTACAGACTACCATTCCAATAAATAAAGTTGAGCTTTTATCCAATTATTTCTATTCTTATTTACTTCAGCCAATAGTTTTAAATTTTATTATGATCATTTTTAAATTAAATTTTTAAATTAAATTTTTAAATTAAAATCAAGTTTTCTTTAATATATAAAAGCAAAAACTTTTCCAAAGCAAGTAAAAAGAATATCAACAACATTTCAGTAAGAAGCAAGTCCTTAAGTGCGAAGCATATGAGGTTCCCCAAGCAGTTAACTCTTTGGGTATCCCTAGACGTTTGTGTTGATTCAGTTCCTCGGCGGAGTGTTTGATCCCAATTGGAGCTTATTTCTTTTTCCCAACTGAGTTGGTTGCGGCGTGTCCTTGTCCCCAACAGAGTTTCGGCCTTCCCAGCGAAGTTTTTTTTTCCTTAGCAGGTGGATCGTCTTTAGGAATGTTTAATCTTTCCCCAGTAGATCGCTTTGGTGTTTTCACCAGTCGCCATTTGTCTTTGTTTCCAGTCAGAGTTATCTCCTGGTTTCTGAGCAGCTTCTTGTTGATTCCTCTCCAGTAGGGTTGTCTCCCATTTTTATGGTGTTGACCTAAAATTCCCCACAGATTGGATGTTTTATCCTCAGCAGATCTCCTTCGTCTTTCCCCATCCAGGGTTGAGCCTTTGGGATGTTGATCTCTCTGTTCTCCAGCAGTTTGTCTCCATGATTTGTGGATTGACCGAGGATTATACCGGTGGTTCAATTTCTTTGCGACACCTCTGTATCCTTCGTGATCGTTTTGTCAGCATAATCACCATATATACATACGCACATACATTCATATAAATTCATGATTTGGATATCCTGCATCTTCATATTTGATTTGTTTGAGACTTTCATTCTCTGTTATGGCGGTACTTTATCCCCATACCTAATTTGGTGTTTGTCCTCTTTCAATTGTAGAGTGTCAGCCCCTAAGCAGAAAAGACTTTAACATTTCTCTGTTTCCCCACTGAGTTTGTTTCCTCGTGGATGATTGTTATTTCAGTTTCCTCTCTAGCAAATTTTCTGGATGGAATTACTCCCCTTGAGTTATGTCCTCATTGGGTTGAGTCTTGATTGACCGTTTTCTTTCTAGCTCTTACCTAGATAGATATATTGGTCCCCTAAGAGTCTATTACCCAATAATTGGTAATATTCTTCTTGGTTGGTAGTTTGTTACTTCTTGCCCAATACCCGACAAAAGTACCCTTTTTCTCCTCAGCAAAATCCCTAGTGGATCTATTCCTCGAAAAGTATATCCTTGATATTTTCATCCTAACCGACGACAGATATCTTTTCTTCCCCCGTTGATCAGTCACCATTTACATCGAGTTTTCATTAATGATTCGACGCGAAACAGAGGCATTCGACACACTGTGCAAGCATTTATGGTACATTTCGAGTTAGTTTTACTTCCGTCATTTTATTTAAGCATTGTTAACTCTTTGTTATGTTTTACTTTTCTATTGTCGTGATTTTATGCGTGGGATAACTGTGTTTTTGTCCAACAGATCTAGGTAGAAGAACCAGAGAACTCAAAACGAGACAATGCGAGATTCCGGCAAGCAAAGGAGCAGAAAACCCCGATACAGAAGGCCTGACACGGCCACCCGTGTCACCTGACACGGGCCGTGTCAGAGCAAGGGAAGACAAGTGAAGAAAACAGTAGCCTGACACGGCCACCTGTGTTAGCTGACACAGGCCGTGTCAGGCAGTATCCTCAACCGTGTCACCCCCTGCCAAGGGCGTGTCAGCCAGAACAGTAGGCTGACACGGCCACCTGTGTCAACCCAAGCCCAAAAATCCAATATTTCTCGGGCTTTTCGTTCGTCGGGCTTTTTATAGATATCTTTGGACCTGTCCAACTGCTGCTGGGAATTTTCACTATAAAAGAAGGTCTTCTGCCAAAGGAAAAATCATCTTGGAATACGGCAAAACACAGTATTGTGAAGCAATCAAGTATTATAGAGATCAAGGCATTCAGAGAGCTGAAGATGTTCATGAGCGGGAGCGATTGAAGATCAAAGTCATCCAATTACTTGTAATGTATAAGTTTTATCTTGAATTTGTTTTGAACAATATGAGTAGCTAAACCCCCCAATGCTAGGGGGTGTCCCTGATTTAGAGTTGTAATGAATTTGAGTTTACATTTGCATTTATAATATTGTTGTTACAGTAACCTTTTGATGTGTTTATTGTTTTCTCTTTCGAACCAGTTGAGATTGATTTGTGGTTATCAATTAGGCTGGACCGCCATTGATAAGGTTTTTATAAGGTTACTCTACAGTAGATATCACCTAGGACCAGGGATACCCTGTAAGAACCAGAGTATTCTTGATATTATACCGCTTAACTTCACCCTAATTGGCTATGGACATAGGAGTTAGGGTAGATTGGTTAAAGGTTTTCTCACCAAGGACTTGGGAGAAAATACCCTTGAGAACTGATAGTAATTGATATTTGTTAATGCAATAGTAACTCAAAGTTGTTACAGGGAAAAATCATACACCTTCCCTGACATTGTTCCTTTTTCTCTATAAACCCTTATTTTCATCCTTCTTTACCTTTACTTTTAGTATTATATTTTTACACTTAAAAACCAAATTCATACTTTTTGTTTAATTGAATGATAATTTAAACTCAATATTAACTTGCAGTCCTTGAGATCGACATTCGGGAAATTTCCCCATTATTATTATAAAAGGCAAAATAGTACACTTGCTATTTTCCCGATCATGTTTTTGGCGCCGTTGCCGGGGACTGCCAAAAATATAGAGTTTAATTTTATTTCAATTAAAATTTTGTTGCTCTGCAATAAAATTATTTTTCTGTCATTTATAATTTACTAATTTGTGTATGCGAGGAGAACCCTCAGCTGAATTTCTTTTTGACGCAGAGATCGAGAGAACCCTTCATCGAAGACACAAAGAACAAAGAGTGGATTCTACAGAAGAAAGTACCTCTGATCACTCAGAAGTCAAGGAACCAATGCCTGAAGTTCCTCCAATTCCACCTCCTCCACCTCCGGAAAGACTCCTGGGTGACTATGGAGGTGCAAATGCACCGGGTGGTCGACTGACCATTGTTAACCAACCGGTGAATGTGACAAATTTTCAACTACATCCTAGCACGATCAATCAATTGGAAAGAAAACCTTTCACTGGAAAGGTTAATGGAGATGCCAACAAACACCTGCAAAGATTTCTGACCATGAGCACCACCTTGAAAATTGATGGTCATACTGAGGAAGCAAAAAAATTAAGAATGTTCCTGTTCACTTTAGCTGAAGACGCGGAAGAATGGTTCTATTCTCTTCCTGCCGGTAGTATCACATCTTGGGAGGAGATGGAAACTGCATTCTTAAATGAGTACTTTCCAGCATCAGTATTCCTGAGAAAAAGGTATGAAATTCTGAATTTCAAACAGAAGGATGGTGAATCATTGGGAAACACTTACAAAAGATTCAAAAGGATATTAGTCGAGTGTCCCACTCATAATATGGATCAGACCGAACAAATGCAGATGTTTGTTAATGGGCTGAAAATAAAAACAAAACAGTTGATTGATACAGCAGCCGGTGGCTCAATAAATTTCTCAACAGCCACTGGTATCAAGAGGATTATTGAAGTAATAGCTGCCAATGAGCATCTAGAGCTATATGACAGATGTACCAGTCAGCCAGATGGGGTGATTGATCTAAAATTAGAGAAATAAAATCCGTCTGGAAGACACTGTTGCTGCTGAAGTAGGCAAAAAGCTGAAAGCTATGAATATAGGTACTCAACAGATAGCGCGTGTTCATCCAGCTCAGGAAAGCACTTGTGAAATCTGTAATGGACCTCATCACATGGTCTATTGCTTTGCGACTCCCCAACAAATTGAAGAGATCAAATTCTTGAAGCAGAATAATCTCTATTCTAACACTTACAACCCAGGTAGGAAGAATCATCCAAACTTCTCCTGGAAAGATCAGAGAGGGAATGTTCCGCAACAAGGTACATGGCAATATCAGACTCAGTATCAACAACAGCAGCAACAACAGGCACCTAAAAAGGCTGAATGGGAAATTTCCATTGAAAAGTTAGCATCCCACAGCATACAGTTTCAAGAAGAAACACAAACTAATCAAAAAAACACCACAGCCTCCATTAAAAATCTTGAAGTACAAATGGGACAAATAGCACAACAGTTAGCTTCAAACTGTCAAACCCCGGGTACCCTACCTAGTGGTACGATGACAAATCCGTGGGAACATAACACTGTTAACACTGTCACAACCCGAAGTGGAAAGTCAACAGAGGAAAATGATATAGAAAAACATGGATTGGTAGAGGTGGATTTAGAAATCAAGGAAACAAAAAACCAAGATGAAGAAGCAATACCACCTCCTGTCAAGGAGAAGGAGAAGGGTCCTAAACCCATAATCAAACTCCCTTACCCTCCAAGACAGAAAAAGAAAAATCAACATGAAAATAATTTTGAGAATTTCCTGGAGATGTTCAAAAAACTCGAAACCAATATCCCTTTTTCTGAAACATTGGAACAAATGCCAATATATGCCAAGTTCATGAAAGACATAATTTCCAAGAAGCGTTCCATTGTGAAATTCTTGTATCAGATATGAGATGTCGAAGGTAATGTTACGACACTAATATCTGAATAATACAAACAGGATAAAGATAAAGAATAGTAATGCAAGAGACACAAGCAATTTTTAACCCAGTTCGGTCCAACTCACCTACATCTTGGGGCTACCAAGCCAGGAAGGAAATCCACTAAATAGAATCAGTTCAAAGACTCTCAGTACACTTCAACAAGTTACAATCTTTCTCACCTAATCTCTACCCGTGCGAATTCTACCTAAGAACTCTTAGATATGAGAACCCACTCACTCCCCCTAAATCACACCTGTGATTTTAAACAACAATTACTTATGAAAATAAGACACTCTTCAAAGACACACACTTGATCTTCAATCAAGTAGACACACACTTGATCTTCAATCAAGTAGAAACACACTTGATCTTCAATTAAGTAGACACACATTTGATCTTACTTAACAGCTTCAATCAAGTAAACACACACTCTTGCTTAAAATCTTAGAGTGACAAATTACAACTCACAAATAAGACCAATTCAATCATCTATGGATGAATTGAATGGCTTACAAGTCACAAGACCAAACAAGACACAAACCCTTATTCTCTCTCAATATTTTGCTCTGTATTGGTTGTGTATCAAATCAGGTTTTCCATGTCCTATTTATAGAAGCATTCAGCTGGGCTTGGACATCTTGAAAACCCTAAAACTATTTTCCAATTAAATCTTCTCAAGACAGCTGGTTAGATCTTCTTGGAAAATAAGTAAATCAGGTTGTAATTAATGATTGAATGCACCTGCAAATCAGATCTTCAATCATACGTAGATTGCCATTAAATGCGCAATCACAAAACACATAACATTCACCCTGAATATTCTGTGTACAGGATGTCATGACATCGGGTCTGACATCCTGGAACAATCCTGCATAATTCTATTTTAAATATCCAGCAGGTACATAATATCAGATGCCATGACATCGTGTATGACATCCTGAAACAATCCTGCATAATTATATTTTTAAACTCCAGCAGGTACATAGATATCTTAAGTTAAGACATCATATGCAACATCTGGTGAACACTCTTTGTTTTACCAAAATTGCTGCCAACACTTAGAACTAACACACTGATACGGAACCAATCATCTTAACTGAAACATGCGGTGCCATTCTCCAAGGCATGAAAATCCCAGTGAAAAAAAAAGACAGGGGATCGGTTACTATTCCTTGCACTATTGGTGATAGAAAATTCAAGAAGGCTCTGATTGACTTAGGAGCAAGTGTAAGCATGATGCCACTGTCCATCTATAAGAAATGAGGCATTGGCTTTGTTCAAGATACTCGAATGACACTTCAGTTTGTGGATCTCTCCATTCGGCGACCCTATGGTATTGTGGAAGATGTTCTTGTAAAAATTGACAAGTTTGTCTTCCCAGTTGACTTCATCATTCTGGAAATGCCAGAAGATGAGGAGATTCCTCTCATATTGGGAAGACCTTTCTTGGAAACAAGACGGTGTATGATAGATATTGAGGAAGGAACTATGACCCTCAAGGTCTATGATGAAGAGTTAAAAATAGATGCGAGGAATACAATGCAATACAAAGATGATATAGGCACAAGCAACACTATAGAGATAATCGACCAAGTAATTGCTCCAGAAAATGAACAGCATAGACCCCAGTCACCACTAAACCAGGTCTTAAGCTTATCCATTCTTGAAAGTAATGAAGATGAAGGAGAGTTTGAGGTGCTTGCTATGGTGAAAAAATAACCTGAATGGATTAGATCTAGACCACACCAGTGGGAAGATCTAAGACCATCACTATCTGATGTCACTAAAGAACCAAAAAAAGGGGTGAGTCTGAAGGAGTTACCAACAAATCTGAAGTATGTATTTCTAGACACTGAAAAAAATGCCCAACTATCATTAATGCTAGTCTACAGAGTGTCTAAGAGGCAGAACTCATTAAAGTGCTTAAAAAATACAAGGGTGCAATCGGATGGGCAATTGAGGACTTAAAAGGTATAAGCCCGATTGTTTGCATGCACAAGATCTTAATGGAAGATGATCACAAACCGGTAGTGCAACCACAACGAAGACTTAACCCAGCCATGAAAGAAGTGGTGCCTAATCTACCCTATCTCCGATAGTTCTTGGGTAAGTCCATTCCACGTGGTACCAAAAAAAGGGGGCACAACAGTAATAAAAAATGAAAAGAATGCGTTGATTCCAACCCGAACTATTACAGGTTGGAGAGTGTGCATCGATTACAGAAGACTAAACATGGCAACAAGGAAGGATCACTTCCCGTTACCATTCATTGATCAAATGCTGGAAAGGTTAGCAGGACACGATTATTATTGTTTCCTAGACGATTACTCGGGGTACAACCAGATTGCGTTTGCCCCTGAAGACGAAAAGAAGACTGCATTCACATGCCCCTATGGTATTTTTGCTTATAGAAGAATTCCATTTGAATTGTGCAACGCACCGGCCACCTTTCAAAGGTGTATGACTTCAATCTTTGCTGACATGCTCGAGAAGTATATGGAAGTATTTATGGATGACTTTTCAGTATTCGGTTCTTAATTTGATAATTGTTTGACTAACTTGTCATTTGTGTTAGAAATATGCCAGCAAACAAATTTGATCCTGAATTGTGAAAAATGTCACTTCATGGTCCGGGAAGGAATAGTCTTGGGACACAAGATCTCCAACAAAGGTATCAAAGTGGACATAGAAAAAGTGGAGGTAATAGCAAATTTACCACCACCGGTAAATGAAAAAGGCATCTGAAGCTTCTTAGGACATGCAGATTTCTACCGCAGGTTCATAAAAGATTTCTCCAAGATTTCCAAACCGCTGACTAGTCTGCTGGTAAAAGATACCCCGTTCTTATTTGACAAGGAATGTAGGCAAGCCTTCGAGGCCTTGAAGAAGGAGCTGGTGTCAACCCCCATAGTTATTGCCCCAGATTGGTCTCTTCCTTTTGAGATAATGTGTGATGCGAGTGATAACGCAGTAGGGGCAGTACTAGGGCAACGCAAGGAGAAACTCTTGCATGTGATCTATTATGCAAGCCACGTACTAAACCCTGCTCAAATGAATTATGCAACCATAGAAAAAGAACTCCTGGCGGTGGTATACGCGTTTGATAAGTTCAGATCCTATCTGCTGGGATCAAAGGTAATTGTATATACTGACCATGCTACTTTAAAATATCTTTTTTCAAAACAGGAATCAAAGCCAAGGCTGCTGCGATGGATCCTAATACTACAAGAATTCGACCTGGAAATCAGAGAAAAAAAGGGTAGTGAAAACACTGTTGTTGATCACTTGTCTTGGATGACTTCGATTCAAGAAATAGAAGAAACACACCCCATCAGAGATGAGTTCACAGATGAACGTATTCTAGCCGTTACACATATCCTATGGTTCGCAGATTATGCGAACTTTGTGGTAGGTGGACCGATACCTGATGACTTTGACGCTAACAGACGAAAAAAGTTTTTGAATGATTGAAGGTTCTATGTGTGGGACGATCCATTCCTTTACAAAAAGGGATTAGATGGCCTGGTCACGAGATGTGCTCCAGAGGAAGAGCAGAGGGATATCTTAAAAGCCTGTCATAACTCAGAATATGGAGGACATTTTAGCAGAGACAGAACCGTAGCCAAAGTCCTCAAGTCTGGATTGTACTGGCCTACACTGTTCAAAGATGCACAAGTAGTGGTAAAAGAGTGCGACGGATGTCAGAGAACAGGTAACATCTCCAAAAGAAATTAGATGCCTCAGAATGCCATGTTAGAGGTCGAAATGTTCGATGTGTGGGGGATAGATTTTATGGGACCCTTCCCACCTTCCTTTGGAAAGCAATACATTCTGGTTGCATTTGACTATGTGTCAAAATGGGTGGAAGCAGTTGCACTGCCCACGAATGATGCAAGGGTGGTAATCAATTTCCTCAAGAATTGTATCTTCGCACGGTTTGGGGTACCAAGAGCACTGATTAGTGATGAAGGTACCCACTTCCTAAATAAGTTGATGGAGAACATACTGTGGAAATACAATGTCAAGCATAGAATCGCCACACCATACCACCCCCAGACTAGTGGACAGGTTGAGGTATCCAATCAGCAAATCAAGAAAATCCTAGAAAAGACCGCCAATGCCTCACAAAAAGATTGGTCAATCAAGCTCGATGACGCACTTTGGGCATACCGAACATCGTTTAAAACACCAATAGGTATGTCCCTGTATCAGTTAGTCTATGGTAAATCTTGTCACCTACCACTCGAACTTGAGCATAGGGCGTTTTGGGCTACCAAATTCCTCAACTATGATCTTTCCAAAGCGGGTAAATCTCAGATCCTCCAATTACAAGAGCTGGAAGAATTCAGAAATCGAGCCTATGAGAATGCCAAGATATACAAAGAGCAAACCAAAACCTGGCATGACAGGCGCATTCAGAAGAAAGACCTTCAGGAAGGACAACTGGTGTTATTATTCAACTCAAGGTTGAAACTCTTCCTAGGGAAACTAAGGTCACGATGGTCGGGACCCTTTGAAATACATAAAGTATTTGCGCATGGAGTCGTTGAACTAAGAAATCCAGCAAACGGAGACACGTTCAAGGTGAATGGGCACAGAGTTAAACCGTACATACAAGACCAGGAGGGTGGTCCAATTGAAAAAATTCGTCTCACCTAGGCAGACGGAGAACCGTCGAGCCATGCGACGTTAAACGAAGCACTTCATGGGAGGCAACCCACGCTTTTTATTTCTAATCAGTTGTTTGTGTATGTAGGTTTATACAGGAGCTTTACAAGGAGGGATCATCATATAGCCAGAGGAACTAGTAGTTGAACCGACGAGAAAACCAAAAAACGGCCAAAAGGATAGCCTGACACGGCCACCCGTGTCAGGAGAGGGAAAAGCAAATGACCAAATAGAAAAACAGTGGCCTAACACGGCCACCCGTGTCAGCTGACACGGGTCGTGTCAGGAGCACTGAAAGAAAAAGAAATTTTGGATTTGGTAAATAGTAGCCTGACACAGGCGGCCGTGTCAGCTGACACGACCCGTGTCATGAGCACTGGAGGAAAATGCTGAAATTGGTGAATCCAGTAGCCTGACACGACCACCCGTGTCGGCTGACACGGCCGTGTCATGCAGGCGGAATTTTTGAATTTTTTTTGAAAAATTTGAATTTTCGTGGGACCCACCCATTTAATCCACCATTAACCACACCTTTTCCCCATTTACCTTATCATTATCTGATTTTCCTCCCACACCTCATTACTCTCTCTCATCATTCTTCATCTCTTTCTCTCACACTCTTTCAAATTCCATTAAAACTCATAAACATCACCACACAAAACCTTCCATAACCCTCATTTCCACTCACCTATCGCCAAAACACCCTTCACAAATATTACTCCACTCGTCGTCCCGATCTTAATCGCGGTTTCGGAATTTCCTAACTCGAAAGTTCAAATTATTTCTATTTTTTGCAGGTCCAAAATGCCCCCGCGGAGAATCCTCATCGAAAAGCAACAACTTGCGGAAATGGCAAAGTCACGAAAGCGCCCGAGTCGGAATCCAAATCCACACAACATCGTGCTTGGCAATCCGGTACAAGAACGGCGATACCAAATTCACCGGAAGTGCAAACTCACGCCGACAAGGTATATGTGTGAGCATACTCTAAACGCTCTGGGGCTGAAAATGGAGGTATACCGGATGTTCCATGTTTTGGGAATGCTCGAGTTCATGAGTTTGGAAGCGCCAACATACGAGCGCATTACTCTCGAGTTCCTCAACACGTTGGAATTTCAGCTGGAAAAAATGTGGATTGACACGACCAGGTATTATTTCGGCACCTTACGTTTCCGGTTATTTAATAAGTATCATGAACTGTCTGTTGAGGAGTTAGTTGCAATACTCCGACTCCCTCTGAACCGACCAGGAGCGGTCCCAGACGGGTTCTCACCTAAGGATTTCTGGATCGCCATCACCGGGAGGACGGATTACTCCTCCAAAGGTGCGAAAGCCTCGGGCATCCAGAATCCATGTTTCAGGTACACCCATAAGGGTTTAGCCTATACCCTGTTTGGAAGAGGCGATAGCACATGGGTAGCTACTCAAAGAGAGCTATTCTTTATGTACTCGATGGCTCAAACCAAAGCCATCAATGTAGCTGCCTTTGCAGCAGACTATCTGGGAAGAGTCGGCTGAGCAAACTCCGGAGGCATATCCGTAGGGGGAATGATCACCCAAATCACTAAGCATTTCGGGTATCAAGTTGTTTTACTCGAAGACACGCCAATTGCATGTAACACAGAAATTGACATGTCTGCTCTAATTTCACAAGGTATGATTGTTGTTGCCCCTACTTACTCCGTACTTATCCATAAGAGGTTTATCATCGCTCTGCCGGATCCGGATAGAGTTGCTATTACTAATTGTGCTAATTGGTTGTATGTGAGCGCCAACCCCGATGCGGATGAAGGCCACGAAACTGGCCATTTTACTGCAGGTGAGCAATTTGTGGATGACCAGGTGGAAGGAACGGAAATAGAAGAGGAAGATCCTCAAGCACCTCCTGAGCAATTTGGTCCACCGCATCAGGAACCCACCCAACAGGCGGCGGTTTTATCATCTTGGTCAACTGACCAATGGAGCTGGGTCCAAACCGAGATAGGTGACTTGAGAACTGAACAGCAACGGCAAGGCATCGAGCAAGCACGTCAAGGAGCGATGTTGGATGAGATGAGCAGCATGATGTGATAGTTGATGTTGCATTTCTCGCAACCACCTCCTCAGTAGGAACCTGTGAGTACTATCCTCCATTCTTATTCAAAAACATTGTGGACGATGTTGAGTTCAAGTGTGGGGGAGATTTTATGTCTTTTATTAGTATTTGGTTAGTGTGTTATTTTTACTTTTGTATTCTAGATTTAATTTGTCTGTCGAAGGTACATTATGCTGTGAGTGTGTCAAGTCTGTGTTGATAGGTTGGAAATAGTAATGATCACAATTGAGAGTGGATGAAAGAATCACACCACTCACCATGGCTTGTTGTGAAGGATCTCCCCAGAAAGTGACACTGCTGAAAGTAAAGATCGGACACAATGTATACAGCTTAACCGACACGAGTATCCTGTATATTCCAAAGTAAGAAAGAAATCGCACCAAATTAATGAGTACTGTGGATCCTGTCAAAGCGGAACCAAACCAAGTGACTCATAAAAAGCCAAACACATTGATCATCATGAGCGTCATTCAGGTTTGTCTTTATCACTCTAAATTTGCATAGACTCTCTGGGACTGTCACTGCATGATACACACACTAAGGCACGTTGTTTGTAATTAACCCCGAGCCTTTCTAGCCATCCCGAATAATTATATCCCTCGTTAACCCCATTTGAGCCTATATCCATTTTTTTGTTTAAACACCATAAATGTAACCATTGGCCAAAACACTTCCTCACCCTGTTCAGAGTCATGATAATACATTCAAAGCTGTGTTGAAAAGCTAAGTTTGGGGTAAAAACCCCAAAAGCTCCCAAAGCCCAAGAAAGTGCAAGAACAAAAGAAAAAGAAAAATTGATGAATCGAGAGAAAGAAAGAGAAAAATGATAACTCGAAGATTCAAAAGAAAGAAGCACGGAAAAGGGGAGTCGGTGAAGAAGAAAAAAAAAGAAAACCGAGGAAATAAAAGAAACAAACACAGGATGTAACATCGACTCTGAACCAAAAGCCACTTGGTTTCCTTTTTAATAATCCATACCCTAACCCAAGCCAAGCTACAACCCGAAAGACCTCAAAAGTGTGTGTGTTGTGTGTAAGTGATGAGAAAATAAAGACTATTCAAACTTGTGAGTAATATTGCATACTTTGAATTATGAGTGTAAACAGCTTACCCCGAGAGAATTGGTGAGAATGTGATATAAGCTGACAGGTGAAACGGTGCTTTGAAGTGGAAGTGTGAATAAAGACTTACAAGGAAAGGCAGGACTTGTGGAAGGAAAAGGGAAGACGTTAGCGAATGATCTCAGCAGTGGTGGAAAACATGAATAATTCTGGGGAGTGACAATGTGTCTGAAACATTACTTGGGACAAGCAATGAGCTAAGTTTGGGGTTGTGATCAGTCACCATTTACATTGAGTTTTCATTACTGATTCGACGCGAAACAGAGGCTTCGACACACTGTGCAAGCATTTATGGTACATTTCGAGGTAGTTTTACTTCCGTCATTTTACTTAAGCATTGTTAACTCTTTGTTATGTTTTACTTTTTTATTGTCATGATTTTATGCGTGGGATAGCTGTGCTTTTGTCCAACAGATCCAGGTAGAAGAACCAAAGAACTCAGAACAAGCAGTGCGAGATTCCGACAAGCAAAGGAGCAGAAAACCCCGGTATAGGAGGCCTGACACGGCCACCCGTGTCACCAGACACGGGCCGTGTCAAGGCAAGGGAAGACAAGTGAAGAAAACAGTAGCCTGACACGGCCACCCGTGTCAGCCCTAAGCCCAAATATCCAGTTTTTCTCGGGCTTTTCGTTCGTCGGACTTTTTAGAGATATCTTTGGACCTGTCCAACTGCTGCTGGGAATTTTCACTATAAAAGAAGGTCTTCTGCCAAAGGAAAAATCATCTTGGAATACGGCAAAACGCAGTATTGTGAAGCAATCAAGTATTATAGAGATCAAGGCACTCGGAGAGCTGAAGATGTTCATGAGCGGGAGCGATTGAAGATCAAAGTCATCCAATTACTTGTAATGTGTAATTTTTATCTTGAATTTATTTTGAACAATATGAGTAGCTAAACCCCCCAATGCTAGGGGGTGTCCCTGATTTAGAATTGTAATGAATTTGAGTTTACATTTGCATTTATAATATTGTTGTTACAGTAACCTTTTGATGTGTTTATTGCTTTCTCTTTCGGACCAATTGAGATTGATTTGTGGTTATCAATTAGGATGGACCGCCATTGATAAGGTTTTCATAAGGTTACTCTACAATAGATATCACCTAGGACCAGGGATACCCTGTATGAACCAGAGTATTCTTGATATTATACCGCTTAACTTCACCCTAATTGGCTATGGACATAGGAGTTAAGGTAGATTGATTAAATGTTTTCTCACCAAGGACTTGGGAGCAAATACCCTTGAGAACTGGTAGTAATTGATATTTGTTAATGCAATAGTAACTCAGAGTTGTTACAGGGATAAATCATACACCTTCCCTGACATTGTTCCTTTTTCTCTATAAACCCTTATTTTCATCCTTCTTTACCTTTACTTTTAGTATTATATTTTTACACTTAAAAACCAAATTCATACTTTTTGTTTAATTGAATGATAATTTAAACTCAATATTAACTTGCAGTCCTTGAGATCGACATTCGGAAAATTTCCCCATTATTACTATAAAAGGCAAAATAGTACACTTGCTATTTTCCCGATCACCCGTGGAGTCTATCCTTGATATGTTCACTTTAACCAGTGACGCATATTCTCTTCTTTTGTATCTACCCAGTAAAAAGGTAGTTGTAATTCCTATTTTGGTTCCTCAGAGAGTTAATCCTTGATATGTTCATCTTAATCGATGACGGGTTTTTTTCTCCTTGTTGGTCTTTTATCCAGTAACTGGTAGTTGTAAATCCTACTTTTCTTATGTGTAGAGTCAATCCTTGATATGTTCACTTTAACCGGTGACGTATTTTCTCTTCTTTGGTATTCTATCGAGTAACTGATAGATGTAATCCCTACTTTTATTCCCCACTTCAGAGTCTATCCTTGATATGTTCACTTTCACCGGTGACGGATTTTCTCTTTGATTGGTCTTCTACCCAGTAACCGGTAGTTGTAAATCCTACGTTGTCCCCTCGCAGAGTGAATCCTTGATATGTTCATCCTAACCGGTGACGGATTTTTCTCTTCGACGGTTTTCTATCCAGTTTTCGATAGATGTAATTCCCCCTTTGTTGTTCAGTTGGTATATCCTTGATATGATCATCCTAACCGATGACGGGTATCCTCCTTGACATCCCCAGCAAGGATATTTTACCCAGTAACCGGTAATGAATATTCCCCCTGGCTTTCCCTCAGTGAGTCATCCTTGATATGTTCATCCTAACCGATGACGGATGTTCTCTCTGTCAGATTTTATCATCTCCTTACCCAGTAACAGGTAGTAGATAATAGATTTCTGCTCCTCCAGTGTTGAAATCTTATTTTCATCCCCAGTTGAGCTGAGTGCGCATTTCCGTAGTGAAATTGTTGTTCCCCTGCACGAGTCGGGAATTTTAGTTTTATCCTGACTTATTCGCATCCCCTGCAGGCATTGTGTTTGTTTCCTTGGCTGAGTCTTTCAATTTTATATGGAATCCCTCTAGTTCCGTAGTAGTTTTAAGTCGTAGCTTGGCCTACGCATAACTCCTTTTCCCCCCAGAGTCTCTGTCTCCCCAGCGAGTTTTCCTTATGGAATGCATTGTGCTCCTGCGGACTTTCGGCCTCTCTGATTTCTTTTCCTTTGTGGCAATATCTCCCCACAGAGCATTTGCTTTTGCATTCATATCGTATGCATCATGAGGTCTCTTAGGGACCAAAATTTGTTTCTATATATTATTATTTAAGCCCATTCTACTGAGTCGAGCATAAGATTTTAACCTTCACCTCCTCAATTAGAATCTCCTTAAATAGGGGCAGCTGTAAAACCCCAATTTTGACCCTAAGATCCATCATGCATTCCCATCATAAGCATAAGCATTGAGACCACACCTTGGTATCCTCCTTACCCCTTGTTCATTGGGTTTGTTTTGGGAGAGATCACCAAGCACTTTGTGATTATATCATACTTGTACTTTATCATTTCACTAACCAAAATACCAAAAATATGTCTTTGTATTTGCCTAACTCTTTTGTAGGTAGGGCATGATCTCATTGATTCATCAAGATCACATCTAGGGTTTGAGATCTTCATGAACAAAGAGCACAACCAAGAATTGATCCAAAAATGGTTATGAACATCATATATGAGTCTCAATGTTCTCTACATGTTATATTGATCAAGTTTGCTTCAAGAGTGTGAGGGTGATTTTCCTTGGAAACCCTAGTTTGACTAGGTATCTTGAGTAACTTCTCCAACAAGCTATCTCACCAATTGATCAAATTTCTCAAGGGGCACATCAAATTTCATCATCTTATGCATATATGATCTACCATGATCCAAGAAAGTCAAGATATTTGGAAACTAGCAAGTGATTGATGGTGGTTGGCCAGATGAATTCATCTGATCAAAACTGGGTCTCCCTAGACCCTATCTCGTACAATTTTCATCATATGAAAATTATTAAAAGAGAAAACTTACTCTAAATGACATTATAAACAACTTTCATGTTGATACCTAGAGCTAGTTTTGCTTGGAAAATCATTTTCTATGTTGAAACATTATAGATCATTTTGTCTAAACCCTAATTTGAAAGTCAACTTCCTAAGGCCATAACTTGCTCAATTTTTATGAGATGAAATATTTCCTAGTTTCACAATCAAATTAAATATGTCTACTTCAACTTTGATTTTTGGAGTGGGAGCTAATTCAACTTCTTTGAACATGTGATACGAGCCTACATTATAGGTCACTTTTGACCTATACCATTGATCAAGTGATTTTTCCAAACTTCAAAAATGCATAAATCTATCATTTCAAATCCAAATGACATGAATATGGTGACCATTTTGAAGTTCTTTGAGAGAGATAAAACTTTGATGGAGACATGTTTCTCATTTGAAGCTCCCATAAAAAGTTAAGCAAAATGGAATATTGAGACATATGGCTTAACACTTAGAAAAATTTTGATATGTCAATTTTTTCCAAATTTCCACCTCAAATTTATCCAAGTTCAAGCTCCAACTGAAAAAGTGTTCAACATCAAAATTGTTCCTCTTGATCTCACCTTTCCAAAGAGCTCAAACTCATTCATTTTGAACTTAAAATGCATAGGCTGCGCATGGCTTAAACAAGCTGATATCATTTGGCATGGATCCATCTTCAAACAACAATGCACAATTGTCTTGCATTCTAAGCTAGCTCCAACACATGCAATCATTCATTTTGGACTTCAAGCTATCATTCCATGGGTATATGCGCGCCCATGCACCATGCTATCATCATTTTCCAAATTTGGAAGGTTGAAAAGAGTGTGCAAATATCACATGGATTTGGCTATATATACAGTTGCATTTGCTCATAAAACACACACACATTGCGCCAACTTTGAACCTCCATTGAAAACCCTTCACTCTCATATGATAACCCTGATAAATTCATTTGAATTTGAGCTTGAATCTCCACTATTTTGGAATTCAATTCTCCAGGAGTCCATTGCTTCTAAGCTTTTCCATTCCTCTCTTGCAAGCAATTGAAGTGAAGCCAAGCAC
Organism: Lathyrus oleraceus; assembly: GCF_024323335.1. NCBI lineage: Eukaryota > Viridiplantae > Streptophyta > Magnoliopsida > Fabales > Fabaceae > Lathyrus > Lathyrus oleraceus. The sequence continues at coordinate 139,534,820 of NC_066579.1, read as the reverse complement.
AATTCAGATCAAGATCTATCAAGTTCAGACCTCCATTGAAGGTAATTTGCAGAAATTTTAAACTCTTTGATTCTCTCAATTTATTGCTCAATTCCATTGATTCTTGAGTTATCTGAAGTCCTACCAATGTAGGCAAGAAGATTGAGTTGCTTTGAGGCCAAATCGAAGCAACTCAGATCATGAACCTCATTTTTCAATTCCACATATCTCTTAATATATTTGGAATTGGAGGAATTGGAGGTCATATTCGTGCTTAGTGATGTTTTTTCTTTAAGATCATGTCCCTGTTTTGAATTTTGGTGATGGTTCATCTCAACCAGTCCGATGGAGCTCACCGGAGAAGATGACCGGAGCTCTGGCTCCGGCGATGATGTGTCATGCATATGAACCATAGGATCCTCAAGCCACGTTTTAACCAGAAGTGTTTGTTTTAATTACCAACGGTGCCATACAGTTGACTCAGGTGTACATGGAACTCGTGTTTTGGATCATCGGATCAGCCACCTCAATTAATGAGGAAGATCTGATGGTCCACGTATTTTTGGATTTTCTGAATTTCATTTTAATTTCATTTTCTTCAATAATTCATAATAAATTTAATATTGATCCAAAAAATATGGGACTTTCACCAAAAATTTTCAAATATTTTTCTCTTTTATATTCTGAATTAAAAATATTTTTTAGATCATTATTAATATTTTTCATGAATTTATTGATTTTGCATTTGTTTTTAATTGGTTAAAAATATTTTTAAGTGTCCAAAAATTATGAATTTTTTTCTCCAAGGTCCTTTGACCTTGTTTGACCTATGATAAATCTCATGGCCATTTATTTGGTGTTTTGATGAGATTTTAGGATTTGGACAAAACATATTTGAATTTAATGCATTATTTTATTATTTTTAATTGAATAAATGTCATTTTAATTGTGTTGACCATTTGTGTTGACTTAATTGAGTTTCTTATTTGTTGTTGGGCCTTGGTCAAGGTTGATTTGACTTTGTTAAGTTAATATCATTGGATTTAGGGGATTGATGTAATGTACATTCCATCTCCCAAAATGAATGAATGATATTAAGTTGGTAAAAGTCCTCCTTTGACCAATTTGTGATCTCATTCATCCCTTTCCCTCTTCATCTAATTCCCCTTCTTCATCAATTCATTTCTAATTGGCCACTGACATCTCAAAGTCCTAATGCTAGTTGATTGAAAGATTAACATGAGTATGGATGAGATTAGGCCACCCCTTTTGGATATCTTTTTTTGTTTGGTATGTTTAAGGAGAATAGTTCATAATATTATGTCTCCAACATGCATTAACACCAAAAGTCTATTGCCCGACCTCAAATAGTTGTGACTTCTATATAAGTCCAATTACGATTGCTTAACATAGCGCTAAATTCGTGACACAAAAGACATAAGCATTATAGTTAGTGAGATTGTAAGTCTCCCCTCTTCCATGGTATTGTGTGGAAACTTGGCCTTCTTTCCTTCCTTTGGAAGATGTTTTGGTTCAAGGATTCATGCTTGTGGCAAGTGGGTTGAGTGTTCTCCAAAGAATGTCTTGAAATCAAAAGCAAAACAAAACTAACTTCTAACTTACTAACCATTAACTTTTAATTTGAAGCTCTTACTTTTAATGCAATTTACTTTTAGCACTTTATTATCATTTGCCATTATACATATCATTCTAATTGTTTATGTTAATGTAATTTCCCCTTTGTCCATTTAGACCATATTGTGTGATATTATTTTGTTTTGTATACTTTGTTTGCTTGATTGGTCTTTAACCATTAATGTATATAATAACAACAAAAAACCCTAAAAGACTTTTTAAGTGGACTGTTGGTTTGATTTTTCCAAATTGAACTTAGAACTTAGGCAACATTCCTTTGCTAATGGACTTGGCCAATGCCAATTTGTTGAAGAACCAAGTACTTGCAATATGAAATTCATCTGATACATCATTCAAGATTCCTCCAGTTCATCTGCAACATTGATCATTGTTAAGCTGTTATGTTGAACTTGTAACTTGTGGAATTCATCTGCTATATAGGCTATTTTGAAGAAGATCATGAAGTGGATAAGCTTGGATGAGGCCATATTTATTTGATGCCTTTGCTATTCAAGATTGATATAATTGTGCATTTGTGTGTTGCTTGATTCTAAAAGTCCAAGGGAATTCTGGGTTTCTATTGACATACTTGTCTATTGGATTTCTCCCATTTGGTCAGATCTTTTCAACTCTAAACTTTTAATTTTTGTGCATAGGGTAGTCTTTTCATCTTCTCCCCATTTCTTTAATTTCAAAATCACTCCCTCCATTTTTCAAAATCTTCTTTGTGTGAACTACTTTTGTTCTAAACTTCGACCACTTTTGCAAAAAGATAGAAACTTTGGCATATTGCCATTGCATTTTCAAACTTCTTTTCTTAAATCAAACTTGTAAATAAGCTTAACTATACTTGACTTAAAATTTCAAAAAGCCAAAAATAACTAACTCATTCACACTATTTTTAGGCCTTTGTGCCTTTCAAACTTAAGTTTTGTTAAAAACCAACACACTCATTTTGAAATTTATAGCACGAACTACGAGGTTTTGATCCCTCATTTATATGTTAGTACGTAGGCACAAGACCGAAGGTCTTGTCAAACACAAAAATATAGTTAATGAATTCTTTTCTCATCCCCTCATTCTATTTGTTTGTAAACATCATTTTATACAAAATACATATGCACACAAAAAGGGCTCCCTAGGAGTACCTAGGACACTTTGGGTGCTAACACCTTCCCTCTGTGTAACAAACCCCCTTTCCTGTGATCTCTGATTTTTATTAGTTTTTATTTGAAAACTTCTTACTAATTGGGTTTTGTTCATACTTTTTCCCTTTTCCCTTGGAAATAATAAAAGCACGGTGGCGACTCTTGTTAATTGATCTCTAGCTTAATCATAGCCTGATGATCATGAATTTCCCGCTACAAAGGGAGAAAGGTTAAAGTATTTCTGCTTAAGGGGTTGGCATTCTACTATTGAAGAAGGACAAACACCAAACTTGTATGGGGATGAAGTACCACGATAACAGAGAATTAAAATTACAAGAATGAATCAACAAGTGTGATGATGCAGTAATGGAATTATGTGAGTGTATATGTATATGTATATATGATGATTATGCTGACAAAACAATCACAAAGGATACAAAGGTGCCACAGATTTGAATCATCGATACAATTCTCGGTCAATCCACAAAAGAGGGAGACAACTGTTGGAGAAGATAGATCAACATCCCAAAGGCTCAACCCTGGCTGGAGAAGGAGGAGATCTGCTGAGGAAAACTGTTATCGAGTTTGCAGGGTATTGTAGCGGGGTATTCGTTACCTTTAGATTTATTGACTAAATCAAAATTAAAGCATACAATTCGAGTCGCCACCGCACTTCTATTTATCCAAAGGAAATGTTATAAAGCGAACAAAAACCGAGAAGTTTTATCAAATCAAAAACTAATAAAAATGTCAGAGATCTGGGTAAGGGGGTTGGTTATGCAATGGGAAGGTTTTAAGCACCCAAAAAATCCTTAGTACTCTAAGGGATCCCTTTTTACAAATGTTGTATGGTAGGTTGGTATTTGTGAAAATATTTGTGCAAACATGATTGGGGAGATGAGAAAAGAATATACAAGTTATTTACAATTTTGTGTTTGAATGGATAAACCCATTGCCTACGTACCATCTTAAAAAGGTAGGATCAAAACCTCGTAGTTCGGGGTAAAAATATCAAAATAAGTTGGTGAACTGATTGGTCAAAAGCCTTAAGGTCTTTTGTTATCAAAGGGAAAAACTCAACCTAAAACCACAAATCCACCATGTGAGGAGAGCTTCAACATACTAGTGAGGGATCCACCCTATAATAAGTATGGAAGGCTTATAGTCAAATCACTAAGGATACATGTGAGGTTTACATCAACCATTATGATAACTCAAACCTAATAGCTAATGTTTATGAAAAGCTTTGGCAAAAAGTGGCCATTGGAACCACAAAAACAATTGAGTGAATTATATTTACAAATGAAAAGTATTCACAAAAATAAAGTCAAAGTTGACTTAAGATTCAATTCAAAATAAGTGTTATGAAAAGAGTTTGAAAAATCAAAGGCATAATGCCTAGGTTTCTAATTTTGAAAGCAATGTTAATGTTTACACAAAAAGTTGGCTTGGGTTAGAGTGGAGAGAAGAAGAGAATGGCTAGGTCCTAAACATGCAAAGATGAGGGAAGAGAAATAAAACCACTTGGAGTTCCCTTCTTGAGATCATAAAGATGATCCAAGTTGCTCATTTCCTTTGGACTTAGCAAGAAATAAGCAATTAACTCAAGCAATCAAGCAAAATATTCAATCAAGCTCCTAGGAATCTTCCAATTGGCTTTTTGTCTCTCTTATCTTGGATGCTCATGACAATGGTCTTTATAATAGCTCAAGTTTGGTCCCCCTATCACAAGAACACACAAATCAAAAAGTTCTACAATGCAATAAAAAGAATGGACAAGAGTGAGTTTAGAATTAGGGGTCCTTTCAATGTCATCTTCAAGATTAAGCATTCTAAAGGCATGAGGCCTAGTTGCTCTTTGACATTTTCTCCTTTTATAGCATTCCAAAGGCATGAGGCCTAGTTGCTCTTTGACTCCATTTAGCATAGGGAATGTCCGACAGTCTAAGTCCTTTTGTCCATTTGCATTTGGTTCACACAATCAAAACAAAACAAGCACAATAGTATATACACAATAATGTGCTCAAGTGAGCAAAAGGAAAATTGCATTAACATAAACATGAGCTCAAGTGAGCAAAGGGCAAAGACAAATGAATTAATGAGAAAGAAATTAAATTGCATTAAAGTAAATTTCAAGAATTAAATGCTTGAATTAAAAGTTAGTCATTAGTAGTTAGTGTTAGTGTGCTATAAGGCAATTTAGCGCTATGTTAAGCAATCGTAAGTGCACTAATGTAATAGTCACACCTATCTGAGGCCTGTCAATAAAACTATAGGCAAATAAACACAAGTTAGAGATCATGACTAGTAAGCCAAGCTCCTACAACTTGCCATGCCAAAAGAAAAGAAGAATGACCTTGTATGGATTTAGGTTTTTTGCTTGACCAAGAAGCAACCTATCTTTAATGCAAAGAAATTCACTTGATCTTTGATCAAGATGAATTTGATTTGGATCAAAGAAGGTTAAGCCCCTCATATGTCAAGGCTAACCAACAATCATTAACTCATTGGTCAAAAAGAAAAAGAATAAGAAGAAGATGGAAATGGAATATACATAATTGAAATTCAAATAACATAACCAACACACATTGATCAAACATGAATGGAATCAACATCAACCAATGGTAAACAGAAGTGAGATGAAGCTTAGAAGTCAAGAAACAATAAAAATTGAAATTCTGGTATCAGATATGAGATGTCGAAGGTAATGTCATGACACTAATATCTGAATAATGCAAACATGATAAAGATAAAGAATAGTAATGCAATAGACACAAGCAATTGTTAACCCAGTTCGGTCCAACTCACCTACATCTGGGAGCTACCAAGCCAGGAAGGAAATTCACTAAAATAGAATCAGTTCAAAGACTCTCCGTACACTTCAACAATTTACAGTCTTTCTCACCTAATCTCTACCCGTGCAATTTCTACCTAAGCACTCTTAGATATGAGAACCCACTCACTTCCCTACAATCACACCTGTGATTTTAAACAACAATCCCTTGTGAAAAGAAAACACTTTTCAATAACACACACACTTGATTTTACTTCACAGTTTTAATCAAGTAGACACACTCTTGATCTTGCTTAACAATTTTGATCAAGAAAACACACACTTGATCTTGCTTAACAACTTTGATCAAGTAGACACACACTCTTGCTTACAAGCTTTGAGTGAAATATTACAACCACAAATCAGACCAATTCAATCATCTATGGATGACTTGAATGGCTTACAAGTCTCACGACTAAACAAGACACAAACCCTAGCTCTCACTCAGTATTTCGCTCAGTATTGGTTGTGTACAAATCAGGTTTTCCAAGTCCCTTTTTATAGAAGCTTTCAGCTGGGCTTGGACATCTTGAAAGCCCTAAACTATTTTCCAATTAAATCTTCTCATGACAGCTGGTTAGATCTCCTTGTAAAATAAGTAAATCAGGTTGTAATTAATGATTGAATACGCATGCAAATCAGATCTTCAATCATACATAGATTGCCATTAAATGCGCAATCACAAAACACATAACATTCTCCCTGAATGTTCTGTGTACAGGATGTCATGACATCGGGTCTGACATCCTAGAACAATCCTGCATAATTCCATATTTCCATTTATAATTTCCAACAGGTACAAACATATCAGATGCCATGACATTGTGTATGACATCCTGAAACAATCCTGCATAATTATGTTTTTAAACTCCAACAGGTACATAATATCAAATGCCATGACATGGTGTATGACATTCTGAAACAATCCTGCATAATTATGTTTTCCGCTTAAACTCCAGCAGGTACACATATATCTTATGTTAAGACATCACAAACAATATCTTGTGAACACTCTTTGTTTTACCAAAATTGCTGCCAACACTTAGAACCAACAAACTCCCCCTTTGGAAAATTTTGACTAAAACATATATCTATCGTTTTTGTTCACAAGAAAAAACACATCAGCAGTTAAACAACATAACAACAGTTTAAGCAGCAGCAGAAGCAAACACAATTACTAGCTATAGCTACTAGTAATACACACAAGCACAAGGGTACTTCTTCTCCCCCTAAATCTGTGCTACACAAACATAATTACTAGTTATATATGCAACTAGTAAGACACACAAATGCATAAGGGTTCTTCTTCTCCCCCTAAATCTGTGCATCACAAACATCTCCTTTAATAATAATAGCACCTGTAACTATAACACCTGTAACAATCAGAATGGCATTCTGACATCTGCTTCAACATCACCTGTGCACCACATCAGACATCCCCTTTGACATTTGTAAACAGAACAACATTTTGTCTTACACATCTCCTCAAACATCATAGAACAGAACATCATATAACATCATTCTATTCAACATCATCAACTGTCATCTCTCTAGCCTAGCTAGCTACATCATCACTGCAGATCTCCACAACCACATATTTAACTGCAGCTCTCCACATAATCACTTCTCCCCCTTTTTAGTCAAAATTGACCAAAGGTGACTTAAAACATAAATGCTAGGAGATACAAACCATAATTATACACAGCTGTAATAGCTGAGATAATTAGAAATCCATGGAACTCATTAAGAGCCCAAATATTACATCAAGGCATCAGTAAGGACTGCCATTTCAATAGAAACAAAACATCCAAGCTTCCAAAACAGTCATAACAGCACCCATGTCATCATAACAGGGGGACCATCACCATAACTTTGTCTGAGGAGGTAGCATCTTCTTCACTTTCAGATTCAGAACTGCCACTAGATTGATCTTGAGAATTAGACCTTTCACTTGAGGTATGGGCATCTGACTCCTTGGCTTCACCATCTTCCAGATGGAAGGAAATGTTGTCCAAATGCATAACTGTAACCTTAGCTGGACACTTTCTAACAGTTTGCCTTTTAGCAGGTGAGATGTCTGGGACATCGTCTTTGACATCATCTTCAAAATCAGAGCTCTCTCTGATTTTCTTCTATTGAACCTCTACTTTACTTCATGATTTAGAAGGATCTACAACAACAACCTTCCTACTAGTTCTAGCTGTCAACATCTCAGCCACAGTCTTGCCTTTCCTGGTTTTCATTTTCTTTGCAACACTTGGTTTCAAGTGATGAACCAAGGTGTCATCTTCCTCTTCTGAACTCTCTTCCTCCAAATCAATTACTCTCTCAGCAGTGTCATGCTTCTTTCTTGGCCATTCTTTGACTTGACCAACAGTGATTGTCCTACAGACTTCATTGTCTGTGGCTTCTAACTCAACAGCTCCTTTTGTTCCTCTCCCTAGGAACTTAGTCATTATAGTTGGAGAGAACCTTACACACCTTCTTCTCACAAAGACCTTGCAGAATTCTTTGTTATTCTTGTTAGAAATATCCTCTGGGATATTCACCACAAACTCCTCCACTAAACCTTCAAAAAATTGGTGCAATGCACTAACTATTTTCATCAAACCAGCAAACTTGATTAATTCCATAACCTCCTTCACTTCTACAGCCTCCTTCCCTAGCTCCCTTTCTACAACAACTCTCCTATGTATAACAAATTTCCACTTTAATTGCTATAAATTCTCATGAATATAAATCCCCAATTTCCCTCTTAAACATTCAAACTGATTAGCATCCAAACCTTTTCTAAATATGTCAGCTAATTGCATTTCAGTAGTAACATGCTCCAGTGCTATGATTTTCTCTTCCATAAGTTCTCTAATAAAGTGATGACTAATAACAATGTGCTTTGTCCTGCTGTGCTGAACATGATTTTTGGAAATAGTTGTAGCACTCAGGTTGTCACAGTACACTGTCCTGACATCTTGTGTGACATTGTGTTCAGTCTCCATTAGTTTCAACCAACCCTGTTGAGAATAGCTACTTCCAGCTGCTATGTATTAAGCTTGATATATAGCACAAACACCATTTTCATATTTGAATACTTTTGAATGTGTAGGAGCAGGAGTCCTTGCACTCTTTATGCCAATCTTCTTAACATTGTTCTTGGCACATTTGCTTTGAGATAGAAAAATAGACTCTTCTATCTGCTTGACTTGTAGCCCAAGTCCAACAAAGCTCTTCCCAACTTCAGACTACATTTGACGAGCAACATGTTCTACCATCTGATCTGACCTCCTGCAAAACCCAATATTATCCACATCTGTTTGAGCCATCATGAGCTTTTCTCCTTGAGGTTTCAGACAACAATCTTTGAAGATTTCAACCACATCAGATTTGTTTTTGTTCCAGATGTATCTGGAGAAATCATCCACCACTGCAAACTTCTTTCCACCAAGGCTTTCAACCTTCATGGGTCCTATCAACTTCATATGGAGGAGTTTCAACCCTTTGGAAGTGATGTCATGTCTGAGTTTCTGGTGTGACATCCTTGTCTGACATTTCCCACAGACTTTTCTTTCATCAATCTTCAATTTGGGAGTTCCTTTAATAGCTTCAGTAGATATAATCATCTTCATACCTTTAAGATGCAGATGGCTCAATCTTAGATGCCATGTCTTCCCTCCTTCTTTGACTAAGGTACCCTTTGAAGAATAACCAATTTGAGAACTCCACATGTAACAGTTGTCTTTGGTCCTGACTCCTTTCATGATCACTTCACTTTCTTTGTTAGTAATCAGACATTCAGTTTTAGTGAAGTTAACATTTAGACCTTGGTCACACAGTTGACTGATGCTTATTAGATTTGCAGTCAAGCCCTTAACAAGTAGGACATTGTCAAGATCAGGAATTCCAGGGCAATCAAGCTTACCAATCCCTTTGATTTCACCCTTTGCTCCAGCACCAAAGGTTACATAGCTTGTGGCATGAGGATGAAGGCTAATTAGCAGGTTTTTGTTTCTAGTCATGTGTCCGGAGCACCCACTGTCAAAATACCAATCTTCAATGGCTGGAACTCTGAAGGAAGTGTGAGTTATTAGACTTGTAACATTAGTCTTAGGAACCCATTGCCTTTTATTGACAGGCCTGTGATGTTTGGGTCTAGGTTAATAGTGAGTCTGATGATGAACAGGGCTAGGATAACCATATAGCTTATAGCAGAAGGGCTTCAGGTGGCCAAATTTTCCACAGTAATGGCATCTCCATCTTTGATGTTTCCCTTTCTGCTGTCTTCCCTTCTGATGTTATGACATATGATGTGACATCTCAGGTTTGCTTTTAATATGGCTGCACTTAGGTTTGGATTTTGGTTTGCAACCAATGTAACTGCACTCAGCCTTAAATTCATTGAACCCAATGCCAGATTTGTCTCATGTTATTTGACCAGTCTGGAGAATCTTGTCTAAGATGTCAGATCCATTGTTAAGCATTCTTACATACTTGGTCATCTCATCTAGTTTGGAATTCAAGAGAACAGCTTCAGTCTTCAACTTGGAGATGGTTTCCACATATTCTCCCTTCTCACTCTCCAGCTGTGTTATCACTTTCTTCTGACTGTCAACTTGTTGACTCTCATCTAGTTTGACATTCAGTAACACATCTTCAGTTTTTAATTTAGAGATGGTTTCCAAGTGTTCTACCTTTTCATTCTCCAGCTTTGCTATCACTTTCTTCTGGCTTTCAACTTGCCCACAAACTTCTGCACTTCTGTGACACAACTCTCTGTAGGTAGTGGCCAACTCTTCAAAGGTTACTTCATCATCACTTGAGTCTTCATCAGAACCCCATCTTTTAGTCAAGGCAGTCACAAGATTTATAGACTCTTCTGTTTCACTTTCATCTGACCAAGTGGCAGCAAGACTCCTCTTCTGTTTCTTGAGGTAGGCCCTACATTCAGTTCTAATGTGTCCATATCCATCACATTCATGGCACTAAACTCCTTTTTCTTCTTTGGTCTTTTCATCTGACCTTGTTCTTCTTCCAATATTGTTGGATTTACTAATGTCAGATGCGATGTTCTTGACATTAGCCTTAGATCTTACATCCATCTTTTTCACAAGCTTGTTGAATTGTCTTTCCAGCATTGCTACATCATCTGCCAAATCTTCATCAATATCTGGACCACCTTCCTCCTCTTCCTCCTCAGTGTTTGACTTGAATGCTATGCTTTTGGCTTTCCTTTCAGATCCATCACACATTCCCATCTCAAATGTTTGAAGGGATCCAATTACCTCATCAACTCTCATATTGGAAATGTCTTGAGACTCTTCTATGGTTGTCACTTTCATGGCAAATCTCTTAGGGAATGACCTGAGTATTTTCCTCACTAATTTTTCATCTGACATCTTCTCACCCAAGGCTCCTGAGGCGTTAGCAATTTTAAGGATATTCATATGAAATTCATGAATATTTTCATCTTCTTTCATCCTTAAATTTTCAAACTTTGTAGTGAGCAGTTGCAGTCTAGACATCTTCACTCTAGAGGTGCCTTCATGAGTGGTTTTGAGAATGTCCCAAACATCTTTAGCCACTTCACAGTTGTTTACCAATCTGAAGATATACTTATCTACACCATTGAATATGGCATTCAATGCTTTAGAATTTCCAAGGCCTAGATCATCCTCCTCCTTGGACCATTGTTCTTCAGGCTTCTTGTCAGTTGTAGCTTCTCCTCCCTTAGTAATTACTGGATGTACCCAGCATGTTAACACATCCTTCCAAGCCTTATTATCCAGAGATTTTAAGAAGGCTACCATTCGAGGTTTCCAATAGTCATAGTTAGATCCATCCAAAATTGGTGGCCTGTGAACAGATCCTCCATCTCTCTCCATTGTACCAGAAAGTATTATCCCTAGATCTCACCCAGAACTAGAGCAGGATGTCTGCTCTGATACCAATTAAAATTCTGGTATCAGATATGAGATGTCGAAGGTAATGTCACGACACTAATATCTGAATAATGCAAACAGGATAAGATAAAGAATAGTAATGCAATAGACACAAGCAATTGTTAACCCAGTTCGGTTCAACTCACCTACATTTGGGGGCTACCAAGCCAGGAAGGAAATTCACTAAAATAGAATCAGTTCAAAGACTCTCCGTACACTTCAACAAGTTACAGTCTTTCTCACCTAATCTCTACCCGTGCAATTTCTACCTAAGCACTCTTAGATATGAGAACCCACTCACTTCCCTACAATCACACCTGTGATTTTAAACAACAATCCCTTGTGAAAAGAAAACACTTTTCAATAACACACACTAGATTTTACTTCACAGTTTTAATCAAGTAGACACACTCTTGATCTTGCTTAACAACTTTGATCAAGAAGAAACACACTTGATCTTGCTTAACAGCTTTGATCAAGTAGACACACACTCTTGCTTACAAGCTTTGAGTGACAAATTACAACCACAAATCAGACCAATTCAATCATCTATGGATGACTTGAATGGCTTACAGGTCTCACGACTAAACAAGACACAAACCCTAGCTCTCACTCAGTATTTCGCTCAGTATTGGTTGTGTACAAATCAGGTTTTCCAAGTCCCTTTTTATAGAAGCTTTCAGCTAGGCTTGGACATCTTGAAAAACCTAAGCTATTTTCCAATTAAATCTTCTCATGACAGCTGGTTAGATCTCCTTGGAAAATAAGTAAATCAGGTTGTAATTAATGATTGAATGCACCTGCAAATCAAATCTTCAATCATACATAGATTGCCATTAAATGCGCAATCACAAAACACATAACATTCTCCCTGAATGTTCTGGGTACAGGATGTCATGACATCGGGTCTGACATCCTGGAACAATCCTTCATAATTCCATAATTCAATTTATAATTTCCAGCAGGTACAGACATATCAGATGCCATGACATTGTGTATGACATCCTGAAACAATCCTGCATAATTATGTTTTTATCTAGCAGGTACATAATATCAGATGCCATGACATAGTGTATGACATTCTGAAACAATCCTGCATAATTATGTTTTCCATTTAAACTCCAGCAGGTACACAGATATCTTATGTTAAGACATCACAAACAACATCTTGTGAACACTCTTTGTTTTACCAAAATTGCTGCCAACACTTAGAACCAACAAAAATATTTTTGGTATTTTTGGAATTAAAATAATACATGAAATAAAATAAACAAATAAAGGTCAAACTTCAAATCCAATTCAAATCAACTTGGAAAAGTCCAATTGGATCATCATAAGTCTAACATGGTCAAACAAGGTTTGACAAAAAATTTCATCATTTTTTGAAAACAGAAACTAATTTTAATCAATTAAAAATGAAGAAAAATAACATAATTGCACTAAAATCTCAAATCAATTAAGAAATTGATGAGAATATTTTTCATAGATCCATCATCATCCAAAGATGTTAAGAAAATATTTTTGGCATTTTTGAATATTGAAAAGTATTTTAAATGAATTAAAAACAATCAGAAATGAAATAATTCACAAAAAGTATTAAATGGAATCACAAAAATGATTAAAAATCATTTTTAGAAACTAGAATTCAAGAGAATTTTTTTGCAATTGGTCCCATATCTTTGTGATTCCAAATAAAGAAGTTATGAATTTTTAAAATTAATTGGAATAAAAGAAAATTAAAACAGAAATTAAAAATAACAAAAATCCTGAGGCGTCAGATCATGGCTCCTTAATTGACGTGGCACATTAAACAGCCAGGAAGCGCGTGCACATGGTACACTTCAGTCAACAACATCACATGTGGTATTTAAAAAGGTCAAAATAGTGCATGGCTAAGATTAGATCCCAAGAGCCAGATCCAATGGCTGAAAGTCATCCATGTGGGGATGGTGGTGGAAACCACCGTCTTCTCCGGTGAACCTCACTGTTTCCGGCCAGAGTTGCAGGTTTCACAATCTTAACCAAAACTCACGATCCATATACCATTCGAAAGCTGGGGTGATGTACATCACCCCTGTAACCTTAGTTTCCACTCAAGATCCCTATAGAGAAAGAAATCTGAGATGGAAAAATGAGGTGTTCAATTTGAACTTGCTCAATTCACAAAATTAAAAGCACAAATCAATTGCCTCTCACATGAGGACTTCAGAGGTACCAACCAATACAAAAAATGCTCAATATCCAAAGAGATTCGAATGAAAACAGTTGAAGAATCAACCTTTGAAGTGCAGCTTTTCAGTGCTTGATCCACTCCAATCCTTCAATGCAGCTTGATCTTGAAGTAACAAGGAAGCTAGGCTAAGGAATTTGAAGCTGAAGATCAACCAAGGAAGTTGAAATTCAAGCTTGAAAAATGGAGAAAAAATTCAGAATTCCTTTGAGTGAGGGTTAGGGATTCAAATGTGCAGAGCTTCAGGTGCCTTTAGGTTCCGATTTGAAGTGAGCAAGCAAGTGTATTTATAACCAAGGTTGATGCAAGCAAGGAGAAAACTCGTGTGCATGTGAATTGGGTCCTCCATGCATGGGCCTGTACAGGCGCATGTGAGGCCCAAAATCCATTGCAAATGCAAGCTGAGATGATTCTGAGATGATTTGGATGTGCAGAATGCAATGAATAAGCTTGTGCACAAAGATTCAACATGGTTTCCATAAATGATCATAACACTTCACCTCTTCGAAAATGCCATTTGCAAAATTGAAACATAGGCATGTGTGTAATGGTTGGAAAGGTCTTGACATAAGGAACAAATGTTATGTTGAAGAAAAATCCATTTGGAGTTGGGAAAATATTGAAAACTGGCCATGAAGTTCAATGTACAAAACAAGTATTTGAGAAATTTGCCAAAATGGACCAACTTCAAGCCCTTCTGTTTCAATGAGGAAAGCCTCAAATGACAAAACATTCAACATAAAAGTTGTATATATTGTCAAGACAATCAATTTGGACTTAAATTTTGCATCATTTGGAGTTTTTATGTGAAAGTTATGGGCACTTGAAGTTGAACTTTTTCACATTTCAATGACTTTGGTCCAAAGTGACCTATAATGTTTTGTACTATCACATGTATTTATTTTAGGATTATGAAACTTTTTCCAACATAACAATTGAATTATACATCTTAAAATTTCCAATTCACTTGGTCCCACCTCAAAATCATAAAATATGAAGGAGTTAGGTCCTTGGGAAGTTGACCTAAAATTAGGGTTTCAGTCAAAATGACCTATAATGTTTTGAAATGAATGATGACTTTCCAAGTTTCAAATGGATTTTTGATGAACATGAAAGTTGTTCATATGGTTCTTAAGAACATGTTTAATCTTGGGGTCATATCCATTTGACAAACACATCAAAAGGTATGTCTCAGTGGATTTCAAAATAGTTAGATGAATTGACTGATCAACTTCTCAAGTCCAAACTTCAAATCTTGATGAATGATTGAGGGGCCTCACATAAGCTCATATATGCATAAAATGATGAATGAGATAACTTCCCTTTATTGTATTTGATCATAGGTTGAGGTTGCTTCATGAGTAAGGCACAATCAATGCACAGTCAAATTAGGGTTTCCTTGGGAAACAATCCTCAAGCCCTTTGGTTTATCTTGATCAAATTGACAAATTGAGATACTTGGGAGGCATATATGATGATTGAGAGCTTTGTGAACCATTTTCATGCTTGCTTTCACTTTCATCTGGCCATTTTAATGGGTATAGGAGCCATCCTAGGAGCCTTGGATCACATGACTGCTTGAGCTTCAAAATAAAACAAGTTAGTGACATATTTTTGTGCTTTTAGTTAGTAAACAAAATAAGAAAAGCAATAATATACAATTCAAGCATGCTTGGTGGTCTCCAACCAACTCACACAAGTCCCAACCCTAGGGTAAAGGAGCCAAGATGCTATGATCCTTGAGGCAAATGCAATGTGCAATGATATGATGCCATGAGGGATATTAGGGTAAAAATTAGGGTCTTACAGGAATTTTAGGTCAACACCGTACCAAATGGGAGACAACCATGCAGGGGATAAACACAAATAGCTGCTCAGAAACCAGAAGGAAACCCCGACTAGGAACGAATCTGATGGCGATTGGCAAGGAAAACTGAAATCTTTGTTGCAACCACACGAACTGCTGAGGAAACCTGCTCTTACTCCACTGGAGACCAAAATTAGCTGGGGAATAAACACTCTGCATGGGACAAATCAACCATCTCAGTCGGCTACTTCACCGGGGAATGACGAACAAAAATCGTCCAGAGAAATCAACAAACACTGAGTGCTGAATAATGTTGTCGGGAATGAAAGAGAAAATGTGCCTACTACTTGGGGAGAACCAACAATGCTCCATACATAGGGCTTATTTCTTTCGAACCACTGGTGATGTTCCTTTTAAATTAAATCGATTACTTAAAGTTCATGCTTTTATATGTTTAAGAAAAATGATTTTGATTTTAAAAAATGATCATAATAAAATTTAAATCTATTTGGATGAAATAAATAAGAGTAGAAACAATTGGATAAAAGCTCAACTTTATTTAATAGAATGGTAGTCTGTAAATGACAAGACTCCATAGATCTTTAAAAAGTTGAAAATGGTAATTTATATGGAAAAAGGGTACATCGAATACAATGATCACTATTCCTTCCACAACCTCTTGATATCCACTGTGCTCTTGATGGCTGCTGGGGAAAATGAAAAGACATCGACCGTTGTGCTCAAGAACGTCTTCAAAACTGAAGATCAACAGGATGCAGTTACTTGCCATAATCCCTAATTTTTGCATAAATTGCCCCAAGGTGGGGTACTCAATTTATTGGGATAATTCTTTTCTGTTTAAGTCTATAACTTTTTCCTAGACCGCCCTTTCGGGTTTTCAATCCAGCGAGACGCTCATTTTTTGCCTAAGCCGCCCTTTCGTGTTTTCAACTTAGCGAGCCGTTCTTTGTTTTTAAGGCGAAGTATTTCTTGATTGCATCTGCATTCACATGACGAGTGAACTCTTCACCATCCATAGTTGTAAGAATCAAAGCACCGCCTGAAAAGGCTCTCTTAACAATGTATGGGCCTTCATAATTAGGATTCCATTTGCCCCTAAAATCTGGCTTGAAAGATAGAATCTTCTTGAGCACAAGGCCACCTTCTCTGAAAACACGAGGTCTGGCCTTCTTATCAAAATCTTTCTTCATTCTCTGTTGATATAACTGACCATGACACATGGCAGTCAACCTGTTCTCTTCAATCAACTTCAATTGATCAAGCCTGGTCTGACACCATTCAGCTTCAGTCAACTTGGCTTCCATGAGCACATGTAGTGATGGGATCTCAATGTCTACTCGGAGTACAACTTATACAAGAGAGAAAGGTGTTGCCCCTGTTGAAGTGCGGATGGATGTACGATACTCGTGCAAAGCAAATGGGAGCATCTCATACCAATCCTTATATGTCATAACCATCTTATGAATAATCTTCTTGATGTTCTTGTTTGCAGCTTCAACAGCCCCATTCATCTTAGATCTGTAGGGAGAAGAATTATGATGTGCAATCTTAAAGTCTTTACAAAGAGCTTCCACCATGTTATTATTCAAGTTCGATCCATTATCAATAATGATCTTACTTGGCACACCATAACGGCATATAATCTGATTCTTGATAAACCTCACAACAACTTGCTTGGTTACATTTGCATACGATGCTACTTCAACCCATTTTGTGAAGTAGTCAATAGCCACGAGAATGAAACGATGTCCATTCGAAGCTTTGGGGTCAATCATGCCAATCATATCAATTTCCCACATGGAGAAGGGCCATGGGGAGGAAATGACGTTCAATAGTGTCGGAGGAACATGAATCTTATCTACATATATTTGACACTTGTGGCATTTCTTCATAAACTTGCAACAGTCAGATTCCATTGTCAGCCAATAGTAACCTGCTTGCAACATCTTCTACGCCATTGCATGTCCATTAGAATGAGTACTAAAGGAACCTTCATGGACTTCAGTCATCAATAAGTCTGCTTCGTGTCTATCCACGCATATGAGTAGAACTATATCGAAGTTTCTCTTGTACAAAACATCACCATTTAGGTAGAAATTGTCGGATAATCTTCTCATAGTCTTCTTATCTTTCAAAGATGCCTCAGGCGGGTAAATTTGACTTTGGAGGAAACACTTGATATTATAATACCACGGCTTTTCGTTTTTGACCTCTTCAACAGCAAACACATGAGCTGGCCTATCAAGACGCATCACAATCAAATTGGGAACTTCATTCCAATAGTTCACTATAATCATGGAAGCCAATGTTGCAAGAGCATCTGCCATCTGGTTTGCATCTCGAGGGATATGATGAAACTCAACCTTTGTAAAGAAAGTGGAAATCCTCTTCCCATAATCTCTATACGGTATTAAAGCGGGTTGATTCATCTCTCATTCACCTCTGATATGATTCACAAACAAAGTTGAATTTCCATAGACGTATAAATATTTGATATTGAGATCAATGGCCTCTTCAAGCCCCATAATGCAAGCTTCATATTCTGCCATATTATTTGTACACTTGAAAGTCAATCTAGCTGTAAATGGAAAATGTGTGTCTTGAAGAGTAATAATCACTGCCCCAATGTCATTACCATATTGATTAACAGCTCTATCAAATACCATACCCCAACGGGAACCAGGTTCTGGCCCTTCTTCAAGCAATGGTTCATCACAATCTTTCATTTTCAAGTAGAAGATCTCTTCATCAGGAAACTCAAGCTGCACTGACTGGTAATCTTCAATTGGTTGGTGAGCCAAAAGGTCAGCCAAGACACTACCTTTGATCGCTTTCTGAGATCGGTATTCGATATCATACTCTGATAACAACATCTACCAACGGGCAATCCTCCCAGTTAAAGCAGGCTTCTCAAATATATACTTGATTGGATCCATTTTGGATATCAACCAAATGGTATGATTCAACATATATTGACGCAGACGCTTAGCAGCCCAAGCCAATGCACAACAAGTGTTCTCTAGCATAGAATACTGAGTCTCACAATCGGTGAATTTCTTACTGAGGTAGTAAATTGAAAATTCTTTCTTTCCAGTTTCATCTTGCTGACCAAGAACACAACCCATACTATCTTCAAGCACAATCAAATACATGATCAACAGTCTTCCTTCAACAGGTGGAGACAAAATCAGAGGCTCAAGCAAATATTCTTTGATATTGTCAAAAGCTTTTTGGTAATCTTTGGTCCAATCACAAGACTGATCTTTCCGAAGAAGCTTGAGGCGCACATGTGGTAGTCATGTGTGAAATGAATCTTTAGATATAATTCAAGCGGCCGAGAAAACTTCTGACTTGCTTCTTAGTCTTGGGCGCAGGCATCTCTTGTATTGCTTTGACCTTGGCAGGATCAACTTCAATACCCTTCTCGCTGACAATAAAGCCTAACAACTTACCAGAACGAACACCAAAAGTACACTTATTGGGATTCAAGTGGAGCTTATACTTCCTTAAACGCTGGAATAGCTTCAACAAATGCTCAACATGTTCTTCTTCATCAATAGATTTAGCAATCATATCATCAACATAGACTTCAATCTCTTTATGCATCATATCATGAAAGAGAGTAGTCATTGCTTTTTGGTAAGTTGCACTAGCATTCTTTAAATCGAAAGGCATCACTCTATAACAGAATGTTCCCTAGGGTGTAATGAATGTGGTCTTCTCCATATCTTCGGGTGCCATCTTGATCTAATTATATCCGGAAAATCCGTCCATAAATGAAAAGACTTTGAATTTAGATGTATTGTCTACCAACATATCAATGTGTGGCTGAGGGAAATCATCTTTTGGACTGACTTTGTTCAAATCTCTATAATCGACGCACATACGAACTTTTCCATCCTTCTTCGGAACATGCACAACATTGGCCACCCATTGCGGATACTCGGTAATCACAAGGAAACCGTCATCAATCTGCTTCTGCACTTCTTCTTTGATCTTCACTTCCATATCAGGATGCGTTCTCCTTAACTTTTGCTTGACTGGCGGGTGTTCTAGCTTCAACAGAAATCTATGCTCCACAATCTTATAATCCAAACCAGGCATGTCTTGATAGGACCAATTAAACACATCTGAATATTCTCGGAGAAGATCAATCAACCCCTTCTTAACATCTGGACACAGTCGAGACGCAATCTTGACTTCCTTCACCTCATCTTTGGAACCCAACTTGACTAGCTTAATGATTAGTCACCATTTATAGTAAGTTTTCATTACTGATTCGACGCAAAACAAAGACATTTGATACACTGTGCAAGCATTTAAGGTACAATTCGAGTAGTTTTACTTCAGTTATGTTATTTATGCATTTTTAATCTTTATTATGTTTTACTTTGTTTATCTTGATTTTATGCGTGGGATAGCTGTGTATTTGTCAGACAGATCCAGGTAGAAGAACCGGAGAACTCAGAACACGACAGTACGAGAGTTTGATACGCAAAGGAGCAGAAAATCCCAGTACAGGAGGCCTGACACGGCCACCCGTGTCAGGCAAGGGAAGCAGAAGAAGAAAAACAGTAGCCTGACACGGCCACCCGTGTCAGCTGACACAGGCCGTGACAGGCAGCAATCCAAACCGTTTTAGGCATGCCAGGGGCGTGTCAGGAGAACCATTAGGCTGACACGGCCACCCGTGTCAGCTGACACGGGCCGTGTCAGTCCAAGTCCAATATTTCCAATTTTTCCAGGCTTTTCATTCTTCGGGCTTTGTGGAGACATCTTTGGACCTGTCCAACTACTGCTGGGAACTTTCACTATAAAAGGAGGTCTTCTACCAAAGGAAAAATGATCTTGGAATACAGCAAACCACAATATTGTGAAGCAATCAAGTATTACAAAGATCAAGGAATTTGGAGAACTGAAGAGATTCATGAGCGGGAGCGATTGAAGATCAAAGTCATCCAATTACTTGTAATGTGTAATTTTTATCTTGAATTGGTTTTAAACAATATGAGTAGCTAAACCCCCCAATGCTAGGGGGGTGTCCCTGATTTAGAATTGTAATGAATTTGAGTTTACATTTGCATTTATAATATTTTATTTACGGTAACCTTTTGATGTGTTTATTGCTTTCTCTTTCGGACCAATTGAGATTGATCTATGGTTATCACTTAGGCTGGACCGCCAGTGATAAGGTTTTCATCAGGTTACTCTGCAGTAGATATCACCTAGGACTATGGATACCCTGTATGAACCAGAGCATTCTTGATGTTATACAACTTAACTTCACCCTAATTGGCTATGGACATAGGAATTAGGGTAGATTGATTAAAGGTTTTCTCACCAAGGACTTGGGAGAAAATACCCTTGAGAACTGGTAGTAATTGATATTTGTTGATGTAATAGTAACTCAGAGTTATTACAGGGATAAATCATACACCTTCCCTGGCATTGTTCATTTTTCTCTATAAACCCTTATTTTCATATTTTTTTATTATTTTCCTTTTTACAATCAAAAACCCAAATTAATATTTTTTGTTTAATTGAATGATAATTGAAACTCAATACTATCGTGTAGTCCTTGAGATTGACATTCGGGGATTTTCCCCATTATTACTATAAAAGGCAAAATAATACACTTATTATTTTCCCGATCAAGTTTTTGGCGCCGTTGCCGGGGACTGCCAAAAATATAGAGTTTAAATTTTATTTCAATTAAAATTTTGTTGCTCTGCAATAAAATTATTTTTCTGTCATTTATATTTTACTAACCAGTGTATGCAAGGAAAACCCTTAGCTGAAATTCTTTTTGACGCAGAGATCGAGAGAACCCTTCACAGAAGACGCAGAGAACAAAGAGTGGATTCTACAGAAGAAAGTACCTCGGATCAACCAGAAGTCAAGGAACCAATGGCTGAAGTTCCTTCAATTCCACCTCCTCCACCTCCGGAGAGACTCCTAGGTGACTATGGAGGTGCAAATGCATCGGGTGGTCGACTGACCATAGTTAACCAACCGGTGAATGTGACAAATTTTCAACTGCATCCTAGCATGATCAATCAATTGGAAAGTAAACCTTTCACCGGAAAGGTTAATGAAGATGCTAACAAACACCTGCAAAGATTTCTGACCATGAGCACCACCTTGAAAATTGATGGTCACACTGATGAAGCAAAAAAATTAAGAATGTTCCCGTTCACTTTAGCTGAAGACACGGAAGAATGGTTATATTCTCTCCCTGCCGGTAGTATCACTTCCTGGGAGGAGATGGAAACTGCATTCTTAAATGAGTATTTTCCAGCATCAGTATTCCTGAGAAAAAGATATGAAATTCTGAATTTCAAACAGAAGGATGGTGAATCATTGGGAGACACTTACAAAAGATTCAAAAGGATCTTAGTTGCGTGTCCCACTCATAATATGGACCAGACAGAACAAATGCAGATGTTCGTTAATGGGCTGAGAATAAAGACAAAACAATTGATTGATACAGCAGTCGGTGGCTACACAAATTTCTCAACAGCCACTGGTATCAAGAGGATTATTGAAGCAATAGCTACTAATGAGCATATAGAGCTATATGACAGATGTACCAGGCACCTTGTGTATGTCTTGGAGACACCTTTTGAAACTGCTTGTCTCATGCTAGATATCATGAACTCAGAGTTGCAAAAGCAACATGAGAACATGACAGCGTTCGATATGATCGAACACCTGAAGATGCTCTATCAAGAGCAAGTAAGGCATGAAAGGTTTGAAGTTTCAAAATCCCTTTTTCAAGGCAAGTTAGCTGAGGGAGCCCCTGTAGGTCCCCATGTGCTCAAGATGGTTGGGTATGTGGAAAACCATGAAAGGTGGGGTTTTCCCCTTGGAAATGAACTTGCGACTGATTTGATCTTGCCATCGTTGCCAAATAGATTCAGTCAATTTGTCCTGAATTTCAATATGAATGATATGGACAAATCTCTTCCTGAAATGCTAGCCATGTTAAGAACTGCTGAGCAGAATCTGAAGACAAAAGGGAAGTCCATTCTGATGATCGAGAATGGAAAGAGTCAGAACAAAAGGCCCACCAAGCAGGGTGATAAAGGGAAAGGCAAGGAAGTTGCCAAACCCAGACCCACTGTTGCTGCTTTGAAGCCTAGTGGAGGCATAGCAAAGACAGACACCTTCTTCCATTACGGTAAGACCAGACACTAGAAGAGAAACTGCCCAAATTACTTGGAAGATGACAAAGTCTCCATTCACAAGAAAAGGTGAAAGAGCTAATGATCTTTTGGCCCTCATACATAATGATGTATGTGGACCACTGAACATACCAGTCAGAGGAGGTTTTCAATACTTCATCATATTCACTGATGATTTTAGTATATATGATTATGTGTATTTAATGAAACAAAAATCAGAGTCCTTTGAAAAGTTCAAGGAATTCAAGAATGAAGTACAAAACCAACTAGGTAAGAATATTAAAACTCTTCCATCAGATCGAGGTGGTGAGTATTTAAGCCTAGAGTTTGATGAGCATCTGAAAGAGTGTGGGATCCTATCCCAACTTACTCCTCCTGGAACACCCCAATGGAATGGTGTATCTAAGAGAAGAAATCGAACCCTGTTAGACATGGTCGGATCCATGATGAGTCACGCCGATCTTCCAAACTCCTTTTGGGGACATGCACTATTGACAGCAGCTCACACATTTAACCGTGTTCCATCCAAAAAGGTTGAGAAGACACCATATGAGATATGGAGTGGTAAGAAACCACATATGTCTTACATGAAGATTTGGGGTTGCGAAGTTTATGTGAAACGACAAATTTCAACTAAGCTTGGGCCCAAATCTGACAAATGCTTATTTGTGGGGTATCCTAAAGAAACAAAAGGGTATTACTTCTACAATCCTTCAGAGGGCAAAGTGTTTGTCGCTCGAACTGGAGTTTTCCTAGAAAAGGATTTTATTTCCAAAGGAATCAATGGGAGGAAAGTAAAACTTGAAGAAATTCAAGAATCACAAAGCATTGATACACCTATGGAGGAATTAGAGCAGGAAACACAAGTAGTTGTGGAAGAGCAACCTGCTCAAGTAGAACAAGACCAGCGTAGGTCAAGCAGGATACGTCACCTACCTGAGAGATATGGATATCTCATAACATATCAAGGTGATGTATTACTCATGGATAAAGATGAGCCTGTGACCTACCAAGAGGCCATAACTGGTCCCGAGTCTGAGAAGTGGCTAAAAGCCATGAAATCTGAAATGGATTCCATGTACACAAACCAAGTTTGGACCTTGGTATAGCCTCATGTATGAGTTAACCCTATAGGATTCAAGTGGGTCTTCAAAAAGAAGACTGACATGGATGGTAAAGTACATACCTATAAGGCAAGACTGGTTGCAAAAGGATATAAACAAATTCATGGGGTTGACTATGATGAAACCTTTTCACCAATTGCAATGCTTGAATCTGTTCGGATTTTACTTGCTATCGTTGCATATCATGATTATGAAATATGACAGATGGATGTCAAAACTGCTTTCCTTAATGGGAATCTTCTTGAGGATGTGTACATGACACAACCTGAAGGATTTGACATACCAGAAGAAGCCCAAAAGATATGTAATTTACAAAAGTCAATCTATGTATTGACGCAAGCTTCCAGAAGCTGGAATCTTTGTTTTGATGAAACAGTAAAACAATATGGATTCATCAAGAACGAAGATGAGCCTTGTGTCTAAAAGAAGGTTAGTGGGAGCATGATCGTGTTCCTGGTATTATATGTAGATGACATATTACTCGTTGGAAACAATGTCCCTACCCTTCAACAAGTAAAGTCTTGGTTGGGGAAATGCTTTTCTATGAAGGACCTAGGTGAAGCAGCCTATATATTAGGAATCAGAATCTATAGAGATAGATCACAAAAACTGCTTGACCTAAGTCAGAGTACGTACATAGACAAAGTGTTGAGACGCTTTAACATGCATGATTCCAAGAAAGGATTCATACCTATGCAACATGGCATGCGTCTATCAAAAACACAATCCCCTTCAACTAAGGAAGAAAGGGATCGCATGAATAAGATTCCATATGCATCTGCAATAGGATCTATCATGTATGCCATGTTATGTACTCGACCAGATGTCTCGTATGCTTTAAGTGCAACGAGTAGGTACCAATCTGATCCTGGTGATGCCCATTGGGTAGCTGTCAAGAATATCCTTAAGTACTTGAGAAGGACTAAGGACTCATTCTTGATATATGGAGGTCAGGAAGAGTTGGCTGTAATTGGATACACCGATGTTACCTTCCAGACAGATAAGGATGACTTTAAATCGCAATCTGGTTACGTGTTTTGCTTAAACGGTGGCGCTGTAAGCTGGAAAAGTTCAAAGCAAGATACAGTTGCTGATTCTACAACCGAGGCCGAGTATATTCCTGCATCAAGTGCAGCAAAGGAAGCTGTTTAGATCAAAAAGTTCATTAGTGACCTTGACATAGTTCCTAGCATTGTGGATCCCATTGGTCTCTATTGTGATAACAATGGTGCTATCGCACAAGCTAAGGAGCCTAGATCTCACCAACGATCCAAACACATACTTAGGCGTTATCACCTCATTCGAGAGATAATAGATAGAGGAGATGTGAAAATATGTAGAGTACCTACACTTGACAATATTGCTGACCCACTGACAAAGCCTCTTGCGCAGCAGAAGCATGATGGCCATACTAGATCTATGGGCATTAGGGGTATGCCTGATTGGCTCTAGTGCTAGTGGGAGATTGTTGGTGTAAGCCCTAGAGGCCAATACTTTTGGTACTTGTATCAAATAATAAAAGGCTTTTTCTTTATTACATTTGTTTAATAAAGTCCCTGGAATAGATAGTCCGTTTAATGTATCAAGTGTGACTTAATCATGAGAGCACATTAAACATAAGGACACTATTCTTAAAGTATCTGTAGTCGAGCTTTATTGTGAAGTGGGATAACATTAAAGCATGGAGACTATTATGTTTATAGACTGATGATTACATCTCATGGATCATGGATAAGGAGTTATCAAGTCTCAAACATAGGTATGAATATTAAGAGTAATATTTATACTGGATTGACCCGCTATGAGAATACTATATAGAATGTTATGCAAAGTGTCATAAGTTATTCTCATGGTGATAATGGTGTATACCACTCTTCGACCTGAAACCACTATGGACCCTAGATGTAGAGTCGAGTGCTTTATTGTTGATCCAACATTGTCCGTAACTGGATAATCATAAAGCCAGTTGATGGGTACTCCACAAAGCATGCTAAGGGACATGAGTGACCTAGATGGAATTTGCCCATCCTGCGTAACAGGAAAAATGTCTATGGGCCCAATATTGAACTGGACAAGGATGACACGGTCTATGCCTTGTGTTCAATATAGACATAAGGGCAAAAGGGTAATTATACACATAATTATTATCACAAAAGGATTTGTCAGATCACATGACATTTTCGTGTCTTGGGTAGCAGTGATGTGTTGCTAGATACCGCTCACTGTTTATTATGTTAAATGCGTGATTTAATATAATTGCCAACGTCGCGAAAACCTACAGGGTCACACACAAAGGACGGATTGATGAGGGATAGAGTAACTAAGGAACACCGTAAGGTACAGTGCACTTAAATGGAATACGAAATATGGTAAGGTACCACACGCTTAAGTGATTTTGGGCATATTATAAGATATGGGCCAAAATACACTTAAGTGGGCTTTTTAGCTTGAAGCCCACACAAGTGGTTCTATAAATAGAACCCTTGGGTAGAAGCATTGTCATTCTTGCATTTCGTTTCTCTCTCTCTCTCTCTCTCTCTCTCTCTCTCTCTCACTTAAAGCCTTCATTCGTAGCAGCTAGCACCGAGATTGAAGGAATCCGTTCGTGTGGACTGAGTAGAGGCGTTGTCATCGTTCAACGTTCGTGATCGCCACAAGAGGTAACGATTCTATCACTGATCATGCCCATTTCGTAAGGATCATTAAAGGAGAAAATTTTAATTTTCCGCTGCGTTTTGGATCGCAATTCTCCTTCAGCTAGATGGGGTGATTGATCTAAAATTAGAGACAAATAAAATCCGTCTGGAAGACACTGTTGCTGCCGAAGTCGATAAAAAGATGAAAGCGATGAATATAGGTACTCAACAGATAACGCAGGTTCAACTAGTTCAGGAGAGCACTTGTGAAATCTGTAATGGTCCTCATCACACTGGCTATTGCTTTGCGACTCCCCAACAAACTGAAGAGATCAAATTCTTGAAGCAGAATAATCCCTACTCTAACACTTACAACCCAGGTTGGAAGAATCATCCAAACTTCTCCTAGAAAGATCAG
Organism: Lathyrus oleraceus; assembly: GCF_024323335.1. Lineage (NCBI taxonomy): Eukaryota > Viridiplantae > Streptophyta > Magnoliopsida > Fabales > Fabaceae > Lathyrus > Lathyrus oleraceus. The sequence continues at coordinate 139,507,872 of NC_066579.1, read as the reverse complement.
AGAGGGAACGTTCAGCAACAGGGTACAGGGTAATATCAGACTCAGTATCAGCAACAGCAACAACAACAACAGGTACCTAAGAAGGCAGACTGGAAGATTGCCATTGAAAACCTAGCAGCTCAAAATAGGCAATTTGAAGAAGAGACTAGAAACAATCAGAAAAACACCACCGCCTCCCTGAAGAATCTTGAAGTCCAGCTATGGCAGATAGCACAGCAACTGGCAAGTTCTCGAACACCAGGTTCCCTTCCAAGTGAAACAGTTCAAAATCCTAGAGGTCAGGAGAATGTTAACACTGTCACGGCGACAGAGAAAAAGGCGGCTAAAAAGAAAAAAATTATCTCACCAAGCGAGCCGACTAAAGAAGAAACTACAAAAGGAACTAAACCGGTGATTAAGTTGCCCTACCCTCAGAGAATGAAAAAGAAGGAACCTAGTGAGTCAAACTTGGAGAAATTCATGACAATGTTTAAAAGGATTGAGGGTCATATGGCCCTGTTTCAAGCACTTGAAAGGATGCCCATGTACAAGAAATTCGTGGAAGAGGTAATGGCTGAAAAGAAACCAACCACTGAAGAACAGGTATCTGGTAAGGAACAATATAATACAAACTCACTAGAGCAGAACATTCCTAACAAACAAAAGGATCCAAGAACTGTCACAGTACCATGCACAATCAAAGAAAGAAACTTCAAAAGGGTTCTAATAGATTCTGGAGCTAGTGTGAATCTGGTGCCATTATCGATCTATCACAGGCTGGGTACTAAAAAGATCAGTGATATAAAGACCAATCTGAAGTTTGCGGATCACTCAAGAAAAGATGCATATGGTATAGCTGAAGATGTGCTAGTAACAATAGCGGACTTGACTTTTCCAGTCGATTTTGTAATCCTAGACATACCTGAAGACAATGAGGCACCCATCATTCTGGGTCGACCTTTCATGAAGACGAGTCGATGCAAGCTCGACATGGTTGAGTGCACGTTAACCTTGAAAGTTCACAACAAGGAAATAACATTGAATGCTATTGAAGACCAAGAGATGGAGGAAGATACAGACTCTCAGTATCAAGTAAGCCTAATCAGGACATTGAATACTATCAAAATCTCACCACTTCCAGTAGCCACCCTAAACGGAAAGATTCCTAACACAAAAAGGAAGGTTAAAAAGGAATCGTGGCACAAAGGAGTCCACACGGATAAAAGAGACAACGTCCAAGTTGTAGACAAAAGGTGCAACAAGGTTTTGAAGCACCCCCCATGATAAGGGAAATGAACCGTCGAGCCATGAGACGTTAAACGCGGCGCTTCGTGGGAGGCAACCCACACTTTTTATTTCTAATCATTTTTGTGTCTGTAGGTATACAAGAGTCCCACAGGGAGGAGCCAGAGGTGTTGGTGTAAGCCCTAGAGGCCAATACTTTTGGTACTTGTATCGAATTATTTATTAATAATAAAAAGGCATTTTTCTTTATTATGTTTGTTTAATAAAGTCCCTGGAATAGATAGTCCATTTAATGTATCAAGTATGACTTAATCATGAGATCACATTAAACATAAGGACACTATTCTTAAAATGTCCGTAGTCAAGCTTTATTATGAAATGGGATAACATTAAAGCATGGAGACTATTATGTTTGTAGACTGATGATCACGTCTCATGGATCATGGATAAAGAGTTATCAAGTCTTAAACATAGGTATGAATATTAAGAGTAATATTCATACTGGATTGACCCGCTATGAGAATACTATATAGAAAGTTATGCAAAGTGTCATAAGTTATTCTCATGGTGATAATAGTGTATACCACTCTTCGACCTGAAACCACTATGGATCCTAGATGTAGAGTCGAGTGCTTTATTGCTGATCCAACGTTGTCCGTAACTGGATAACCATAAAGGCAGTTGATAGGTACTCCACGAAGCATGCTGAGGGACATGAGTGTCCTAGATGGAATTTGCCAATCCTGCTTAACAGGATAAATGTCTATGGGCCCAATATTGAACTGGACAAGGGTGACATGGTCTATACCTTGTGTTCAATATAGACATAAGGGCAAAGGGGTAATTATACACATAATTATTATCACAGGAGGTTTTGTCAGATCACATGACATTTTCGTGACTTGGGTAGCAGTGATGTGTTGCTAGATACCGCTCACTGTTTATTATGTTAAATGCATGATTTAATATAATTGCCAACGCCGCGAAAACCTATAGGGTCACACACAAAGGACGGATTGATGAGAGATAGAATAATTAAGGAACATCGTAAGGTACGGTGTACTTAAGAAGAATACGAAATATGGTAAAGTACCAAATACTTAAGTGATTTTGGCATATTCTGAGATATGGGCCAAAATGCACTTAAGTGGGCTTTTTGGCTTGAAGCCCACACAAGTGGTTCTATAAATAGAACCCCTTGGGTAGAAGCATTGACACTCCAGACAACACAACTGAAGAGTTGGAATTTCGTATCTCTCTCTCTCTCACTCAAAGCCTTCACTCACAAACAGCTAGCACTGCGATTGAAGGAATCCGTTCGTGTGGACTGAGTAGAGACGTTGTCATTGTTCAACGTTCGTGATCGCCCCGTGGATCTGTATCAAAGGTTGATCATTGTCAAAGATCTGCACCAAAGGTTTGAATCGCCACAAGAGGTAACGATTCTATCACTGATCATGCTCATTCGTAAGGATCATTAAAGGAGAAATTTTTATATTCCGCTGCGCCTTGGATGGCAATTCTCCTTCAGTGGTATCAGAGCCACTTACGAAACCATGAATCTGATAACTGTTTTTGTTCTGTAATAATATGATTAAAACAGAATGAATCAAAGGTTAAATTGAGATCGATCAAGTTACATATATGTGATATATGTGATCCTGATGCAAAATACATTATATATGATATAGTGTTCTCGTTTCGTTCATTCAAAAACCTCGATGATTGTTTTCCTTTGAGCGATCAATGGTCGTTTGCTTCTTGATCCGACATTAGTATGGTGAAGCAATGACGTGTTGATCAATCATACTGAATTAACAATCGAGACGTGTTTGACGGTCTGAAATTGGTGCATCAGGGTTAGTGACGACACAAGGGTTGTGTTGTTAGAGAGTTATGCGATTGGGGTTTGATTGCACAAGAGTTGTGCGTCCTAAACACTTTTCCGAACAGTGTTAACCGGTTAACGCGTATGGTTAACCGGTTAACGTAATACGGAATAATTTTTTTTTAATTTTTGGAACAGTGTTAACCGGTTAACGCATATGGTTAACCGGTTAACGGAATGCGAAATAAAATTTTTGAGATTTTCAAACAGTGTTAACCGGTTAACGCATTTGGTTAACCGGTTAACGCAAGGCAGAAAAGAGTTTTCTAAATGTTTTCAAACAGTGTTAACCGGTTAACGCATATGGTTAACCGGTTAACGCAAGGAAAAATTCACCGGTTCGGCTAGAAAAAGTGCTTTGAAGTATCAAGTGTTGATACGAAAAACGACGTCAATTTTTAAATGAATTGTTCATTAAAATTTTCGAGCGGGGCGCTGCCCCTTAGACCCCGCAAGGGGCGCTGCCCCCTTGACCCCTGTCCGCTGAACGGGCAGCGGAACACCCGTTCCCGCTGTCCGGGCAGCGGACCCCCGGCTAACTCTGCGTAGTGTGATCGGTCGTCGAAATTTAATTTGATTTTATTAATTAAAGGAATTAATAATAATAATAAATTTTATTATTGTGGTGATCGGTTATGGCCTTAGTTTTCCTTTGTTTTGTTTTGGATTTTAAAATACGACCTGCGTGTCGTGCCTCTCTCTTAATCTCCCAAATGTAACTTCTTTTCTCATCTCACTCCCTCGTATGTAAAACGAGTTTCTTTCATGTAATGTAATGATATGAAGAAAGCAAAGAAGTCAGTGCCAAAGGAAGACAACCTTGAAGATCTTGCTTGGAGAAGCTTAGATCGTTATAGGTTAGCTTAGGTTCTCTCATTGGCTTGGGAGAACAATTGCGCTAGGGGCCATAACTGTTTCATTCTGTTTATATGTATGTTGATGCATGTGTATGTATGTTGATGCATGTGAGAGACGGTTTATATGATAAACAAGCCGGTGAGATCAGTAAAATTGCAATTCCCTCAAAACTAAATATTAAGTTTTAAGCTTTCCAAGTTTTAACACTCATCAAGACTAGTAATTGAAATTGTAGGTTTCGCCTACGCGAGGTGCATGATCTATATATTAGTAAGGTGCGATGGGATAATTGTAATATCCAACTGTTAAAACAATGGGTCAAACTTAACTAAACAAATTATAATAAGATTATATATGTTTAGAAGCAAGAGTTGGGAATAATCCATATGATGGATTAGAATAAGGAGTTATTCACCCAATTGAAATTTTCGAGAGTTGTATGAGATACAATTGGAAGGAGTTCCTACCTAAATAACCTAGTTTTGTGTAATCCGCCTACGCGGACTTAGAACGAAGTGAAATATGGATCTCGACCCACTAGAAAATCTTCCAACGGGATTTTCCGAATCAGATGATGAGGGTCATTTGTTTTGAGTAAAATAGTGGGAGCATGTTTAATTAAAGGCCTAATTAAATATGTCAATGATACTTATATTTTCATTATTTCTTATGTAGATTACCATGACAACAAACACCTCTAACAACATTTTGCGATCGATCCTTGACAAGGAAAAATTGTCTGGGACAAATTTTCTGGATTGGCACCGAAACCTGAGGATTGTCCTCAAACATGATAAAAAGCTGTATGTCTTGGAGACACCTGTTCCTGAAGAGGAACCTCCTAGTTCTGCACCTAAGGCAGAAAGAGATGCTTATAAGAAGCATGTCGATGATGCCAATGAAACTGCCTGTCTCATGCTAGCTACCATGAACTCAGAATTGCAAAAGCAACATGAGAACATGTCGGCATTCGATATGATCGAACACCTGAAGCTGCTCTATCAAGAGCAAGCAAGGCATGAGAGGTTTGAAATTTCAAAAGCCCTTTTTCAAGGCAAGTTAGCTGAGGGAGCCTCTGTAGGTCCCCATGTACTCAAGATGATTGGGTATGTGGAAAACCTTGACAGACTGGGTTTTCCCCTCGGAAAGGAACTTGCGACTGATTTGATCTTGCAATCGTTGCCAGATAGATTCAGTCAGTTTGTCCTAAATTTCAATATGAATGATATGGACAAATCGCTTCCTGAGCTGCTAGCCATGTTAAGAACGGCTGAGCAGAATCTGAAGTCAAAAGGGAAGTCCATTCTGATGATCGGAAATGGAAAGAGACAGAACAAAAGGCCCATCAAGCAGGGTGATAAAGGGAAAGGCAAGGAAGTTGTCAAACCCAAACCCACCGTTGCTGCTTTGAAGCCTAGTGGAGGCATAGCAAAAGCAGGCACCTGCTTCCATTGCGGTAAAACCGGACACTGGAAGAGAAACTGCCCAAAGTACCTGGAAGATAAGAAGAATGGAGTAGAGACTTCAACTTCAGGTATTTTTGTTATTGAAATTAATTTATCTACTTCTGTGACATGGGTATTAGATACTGGATGTGGTTCTCACATTTGTACAAATGTGCAGGGACTAAAAAGGAGTAGAAATTGGCAAAAGGTGAAGTCGACCTACGAGTTGGAAATGGAGCAAAGGTTGCTGCTTTAGCCGTAGGAACTTATGGATTGACTTTACCTAGTGGTTTAATAATTCAGTTAGAGAACTGTTATTATGTACCTGCAATTAGCAGGAATATTATTTCCGTTTCTTGTTTGGACAAGTTTGGTTTTTCATTTATAATAAAGAACAATTGTTGCTCAATTTATTTGAATGATATATTCTATGCTACTGCACAGATGAACAATGGACTATATGTCCTTGATCTTGAAATGCCTATTTATAACATTAATACTAAAAGGATGAAACCAAATGAGTTAAATCCAACTTACCTTTGGCATTGTCGGTTAGGCCACATAAATGAGAAACGCATTTCCAAACTCCATAAAGATGGGCTCTTGGACTCTTTTGATTATGAATCATATGAGACATGCAGATCTTGTTTAATTGGAAAGATGACAAAGTCCCCATTCACAGGAAAAGGTGAAAGGGCTAATGATCTTTTGGCCCTCATACATACTGATGTATGCGGACCACTGAACATACCAGCCAGAGGAGGTTTTCAATACTTCATCACATTTACTGATGATTTCAGTAGATATGGTTATGTGTATTTAATGAAACACAAATCAGAGTCCTTTGAAAAGTTCAAGGAATTCAAGAATGAAGTACAAAACCAACTAGGTAAGAATATTAAAACTCTTCGATCAGATCGAGGTGGTGAGTATTTAAGCCTAGAGTTTGATGACCATCTAAAAGAGTGTGGGATACTATCCCAACTTACTCCTCCTGGAACACCCCAATGGAATGGTGTATCTGAGAGAAGAAATCGAACCCTGTTGGACATGGTCCGATCCATGATGAGTCACGCCGATCTTCCAAACTCCTTTTGGGGACATGCGCTATTGACAGCAGCTTACACACTTAACCGTGTTCCATCCAAAAAGGTTGATAAAACACCATATGAGATATGGAGTGGTAAGAGACCACATATGTCTTACATGAAGATTTGGGGTTGCGAAGTTTATGTGAAACGACAAATTTCAACTAAGCTTGAGCCCAAATCTGACCAATGCTTATTTGTGGGGTATCCTAAAGAAACAAGAGGATATTACTTCTACAATCCTTCTGAGGGCAAAGTGTTTGTCGCTCGAACTGGAGTTTTCCTAGAAAAGGATTTTATTTCCAAAGGAACCAGTGGGAGGAAAGTAGAGCTTGAAGAAATTCAAGAATCGCAAAGCATTGATACACCTATGGAGGAATTAGAGCAGGAAACACAAGTAGTTGTGGAAGAACAACCTGCTCAAGTAGAACAAGACCAGCGTAGGTCAAGCAGGATACGTCACCTACCTGAAAGATATGGATATCTCATAACAGATCAAGGTGATGTATTACTCATGGATCAAGATGAGCCTGTGACCTACCAAGAGGCCATAACTGGTCCCGAGTCTGAGAAGTGGCTAGAGGCCATGAAATCCGAAATAGATTCCATGTACACGAACCAAGTTTGGAACTTGGTAGAACCTCCTGTAGGAGTTAATCCTATAGGATGCAAGTGGGTCTTCAAAAAGAAGACTGACATGGATGGCAAGGTACATACCTATAAGGCAAGACTGGTTGCAAAAGGATATAAACAAATTCATGGCGTTGACTATGATGAAACCTTTTCACCAGTTGCAATGCTTAAATCTATTCGAATTTTACTTGCTATCGCTGCATATCATGATTATGAAATATGGCAAATGGATGTCAAAACTGCTTTCCTTAATGGGAATCTTCTTGAGGATGTGTACATGACACAACCTGAAGGATTTGACATACCAGAAGAAGCCCATAAGATATGTAAGCTACAAAGATCAATCTATGGATTGAAGCAAGCTTCCAGAAGCTGGAATCTTCGTTTTGATGAAACGGTAAAACAATATGGATTCATTAAGAACGAAGATGAGCCTTGTGTCTACAAGAAGGTTAGTGGGAGCATGATCGTGTTCCTGGTATTATATGTAGATGACATATTACTCATTGGAAACGATGTCCCTACCCTGCAACAAGTAAAGACTTGGTTGGGGAAATGCTTTTCTATGAAGGACCTAGGTGAAGCAGCCTATATACTAGGAATCAGAATCTATAGAGATAGATCACAAAAACTGCTTGGCCTAAGTCAGAGTACATACATAGACAAAGTGCTGAGACGCTTTAATATGCATGATTCCAAGAAAGGATTCATACCTATGCAACATGGCCTGTGTCTATCAAAAACACAATCCCCTTCAACTAAGGAAGAAAGGGAACACATGAATAAGATTCCATATGCATCTGCAATAGGATCTATCATGTATGCCATGTTATGTACTCGACCAGATGTCTCGTATGCTTTAAGTACAACGAGTAGGTACCAATCTGATCCTGGTGATGCCCATTGGGTAGCTGTTAAGAATATCCTTAAGTACTTGAGAAGGACTAAGGAATCATTCTTGATATATGGAGGTCAGGAAGAGTTGGCTGTAATTGGTTACACTGATGCTAGCTTCCAGACAGATAAGGATGACTTTAGATCGCAATCTGGTTATGTGTTTTGCTTAAACGGTGGCGCTGTGAGCTGGAAAAGTTCAAAGCAAGATACAGTTGCTGATTCTACAACCGAGGCCGAGTATATTGCTGCCTCAAGTGCAGCAAAGGAAGCTGTTTGGATCAAAAAGTTCGTTAGTGAACTTGACATAGTTCCTAGCATTGTGGATCCCATTGGTCTCTATTGTGATAACAATGGTGCTATCGCACAAGCTAAGGAGCCTAGATCTCACCAACGATCCAAACACATACTTAGGCGTTATCACCTCATTCGAGAGATAATTGATAGAGGAGATGTGAAAATATGTAGAGTACCTACACTCGACAATATTGCTGACCCACTGACAAAGCCTCTTGCGCAGCAGAAGCATGATGGCCATACTAGATCTATGGGCATTAGGGATATGTCTAATTGGCTCTAGTGCTAGTGGGAGATTGTTGGTGTAAGCCCTAGAGGCCAATACTTTTGGTACTTGTATCGAATTATTTATTAATAATAAAAAGGCATTTTTCTTTATTATGTTTGTTTAATAAAGTCCCTGGAATAGATAGTCCATTTAATGTATCAAGTATGACTTAATCATGAGATCACATTAAACATAAGGACACTATTCTTAAAATGTCCGTAGTCAAGCTTTATTATGAAATGGGATAACATTAAAGCATGGAGACTATTATGTTTGTAGACTGATGATCACGTCTCATGGATCATGGATAAAGAGTTATCAAGTCTTAAACATAGGTATGAATATTAAGAGTAATATTCATACTGGATTGACCCGCTATGAGAATACTATATAGAAAGTTATGCAAAGTGTCATAAGTTATTCTCATGGTGATAATAGTGTATACCACTCTTCGACCTGAAACCACTATGGATCCTAGATGTAGAGTCGAGTGCTTTATTGCTGATCCAACGTTGTCCGTAACTGGATAACCATAAAGGCAGTTGATAGGTACTCCACGAAGCATGCTGAGGGACATGAGTGTCCTAGATGGAATTTGCCAATCCTGCTTAACAGGATAAATGTCTATGGGCCCAATATTGAACTGGACAAGGGTGACATGGTCTATACCTTGTGTTCAATATAGACATAAGGGCAAAGGGGTAATTATACACATAATTATTATCACAGGAGGTTTTGTCAGATCACATGACATTTTCGTGACTTGGGTAGCAGTGATGTGTTGCTAGATACCGCTCACTGTTTATTATGTTAAATGCATGATTTAATATAATTGCCAACGCCGCGAAAACCTATAGGGTCACACACAAAGGACGGATTGATGAGAGATAGAATAATTAAGGAACATCGTAAGGTACGGTGTACTTAAGAAGAATACGAAATATGGTAAAGTACCAAATACTTAAGTGATTTTGGCATATTCTGAGATATGGGCCAAAATGCACTTAAGTGGGCTTTTTGGCTTGAAGCCCACACAAGTGGTTCTATAAATAGAACCCCTTGGGTAGAAGCATTGACACTCCAGACAACACAACTGAAGAGTTGGAATTTCGTATCTCTCTCTCTCTCACTCAAAGCCTTCACTCACAAACAGCTAGCACTGCGATTGAAGGAATCCGTTCGTGTGGACTGAGTAGAGACGTTGTCATTGTTCAACGTTCGTGATCGCCCCGTGGATCTGTATCAAAGGTTGATCATTGTCAAAGATCTGCACCAAAGGTTTGAATCGCCACAAGAGGTAACGATTCTATCACTGATCATGCTCATTCGTAAGGATCATTAAAGGAGAAATTTTTATATTCCGCTGCGCCTTGGATGGCAATTCTCCTTCAAGAGGAACCACCGATTGACCTGACAAGAAAACCAAAAAACGGCCAAAATGATAGCCTGACACGGCCACCCGTGTCATCTGACACGGGCTGTGTCAAAAGAGGAAAATTTGGAAAGGATATCTATAAAAAAAACAGTGGCCTGACACGGGCCGTGTCAGGAGCACTGTAAGAAACATGTTTTTGAGGATGAAAAATAGTGGCCTGACACGGCCAGCCGTGTCAGCTGACATGACCCATGTCAGGACCACTGTAAAAGAAGTGGGAAATGGTTAAAACAGTAGCCTGACACGGCAACCCGTGTCAGGCGTGCGAATTTTTTGAATTTTTTTTGAAAATTTGAAATTTTTGTGGGGCCCACCCACTTAAACCATTCTTAACCACTCTTTTCTCCTTAATCAGTCATCATTATCAGATTTTTCACCACTTTTCAATACTCTCTCTCATACTTTTCATCTTCTTCTCCCACTCTCTCACACACTCCATTAAAATTCACTCACCTCACCACACTAAACCATACATGCAACCAAGTTCCACTCACCTATAGCCTAAACACCCTTCACGAATATTTCTCACCTCGTTGTCCCGGTCGCAACCACGGTTTTAGACTTTTCTAACCCGAAAGTTCAGAATTTTACTATTTTTGCAGGTCCAAAATATCCTCGAACAAATCCTTACCGGAAAGCAACAACGTGCGGAGATGGCAAAGTCTCGGAAGCGCCCGAACCGGAATTCCAATCCACATAATATCGTGTTTGACAACCCGGAGCAAGAGCGACGTTACCAAATTCACCGGAAACGCAAGCTCACGCCAACCCGGTATATGTGTGAGAAGACTCTAACCGATCTAGGGCTGAAAATTGAGGTCGATAGAATGTTCCACGTCTTGGGCATGCTCGAGTTTATGAGTTTGGAGGCGCCGACCTACGAGCGCATTACTCTCGAGTTCCTCAGCACCTTGGAGTTTCAGCTCGAAAAACGGTGGGTTAACACAACCAGGTATTATTTCGGTACTCTACGCTTCCGGTTGTTTAACAATTACCATGAATTGTCTATTGAGGAGTTAACTGCAATACTCCAACTCCCGCTGAACGGACCCGGAGCGGTCCCAGACGGGTTTTCTCCTAAGGATTTCTGGATCTCCATAACTGGGAGGATGAATTATTCCTCCAAAGGTGCAAAAGCATCGGGCATCCAGAATCCCTGTTTCAGGTACGCCCAAAAAGGTTTAGCCTACAGATTGTTTGGTAGAGGCGACAACACTGGAGTAGCTACTCAGAGAGAGCTATTTTTCATGTACTCGATGGCTCAAAACAAGATCATCAATGTAGCTGCCTTTGCAGCAGACTACCTGGGGAGAGTTGGCTGAGCAAACTCGGGAGGTATTTCCGTGGGTGGTATGATCACCCAAATTGCATTGCATTTCGGGTATCATGCTGTTTTACTAGAGGACACGCCAATTGCAGGTAATACTAAAATTGACATGTCTGCTCTGATTGCCCAAGGTATGATTGCGGTTTCCCCTACCTATTATTTTGTCCTCATTCATAAACGGTTTATCATCGCTCTGTCAGATCCAGACAGAGTAGCTATCACTGATTGTGCGAATTGGATGTATGTGAGCACCGATCCCCATGCGGATGAGGGCCACGACACTGACCATTTTTATGCAGGTGACCAATTTGTAGATGACCAGAAAGAAGGACAAGAAGAAGAATATCCTCAAGCACCTCTTGAGCAGTTTGTTCCACAACATCAGGAACCCACCCAACAGGCGGCAGGTTCCTCATCTTGGTCAACTGACCAATGGGGCTGGATACAGACTGAAATAGGTGACTTGAGGACTGAACAGCAAAGGCAAGGCATCGAGCAAGCCTGTCAGGGGGTGATGTTGGATGAGATGAGCAGCATGATGCGGCAGTTGATGTTGCATTTTCCGCAACCACCTCCTTAGTAGGACCCTGTAAGTTCCCTCCTCCGCGCTTGGTCACAAACATTGCGGACAATGTTGAGTTCAAGTGTGGGGGAGATTTTATGTCTTTTATTTGCAATTTGTTTATGTTATTTTTACTTTTTTTATTTTTTATTGAATTTGTCTATTGAATGTACATTATGCTACAAGTGTGTGTGTCAAGTCTGTGTTGACAGGTTGAAAAAGTAATGATCGCAAGTGAGAGTGGATGAAAGATCACACCATTCACCATGGCTTGTTGTAAAGGATCTCCCCAGAAAGTGACACTGCTGAAAGTAAAGATCGGACGCAACGTACACAGCTTAACCGACACAAGTATCCTACACACTCCGAAGTAAGAAAGAACTTGCACCAAATTAAGAAGCATTGTGGATCCTGTCAAAGTTGAACCAAACCAAGTGAGTCAGAAAAGGCCAAACACATTAATCATCATGAGCGTCATTCAGGTTTGTCTTTATCACTCTTAATTTGCGTAGACTCTCTGGGACTGTCACTACATGATACACACACTGAGGCACGTTGTTTGTAATTAACCCCGAGCCTTTCTAGCCATCCCGCATTATCATATCCTTCGTTAACCCAATTTGAGCCTATATCCATTTTTTGTTTAAAACACCATGAATATAACCATTGGTCAAAAACACTTCCTCACCCTGCTCAGAGTCATGATAATATATTCCAATTATGTTGAAAAGCTAAGTTTGGGGTAAAAACCCCAAAAGCTCTCAAAGCCCTAGATAGTGCAAAAACAAGAGAAAAAGAAAAAGTGATGAATCGAGAAAAAGAAAGAAAAAAAAATCAAATACTCGATGATTCAAAAGAAAGAAGCACGGAAAAGGGTAGTCGGTAAAAATTTAAGAAATAAGAAAAGAAAACCGAGGAAATAAAAAAACCAACACAGGATATAACATCGACTATGAGCTAAAAGCCCCTTGTTTTCCTTTTTTTTGTGAATCCATACCCTAACCCAAGCCAAGCTACAACCCTAAAGACCTCAAAAGTGTGTGTGTTATGTGTAAGTGATAAGTAAAGAGAGACTATTCAAACTTGTGAGTGATATTGCATACTTTGAATTATGAGTGTAAATAGTTAACCCCGAGAGAATTGGTGAGAATGTGAAATAAGCTGACAGGTGAAAGGGTGCTTTAAAGTGGAAGTGTGAATGATGACTTACGAGGATGGGTAGAACTTGTGGAAAGAAAAGGGAAGACGTTTGCGAATGATCTCAGCAATGGTGGAAAGCATAAAGAATTCTGGGGAGTGATATCGAAACATTACTTGGGACAAGCAATGAGCTAAGTTTGGGGTTGTGATTAGTCACCATTTATAGTAAGTTTTCATTACTGATCTGACGCAAAACAGAGACATTTGATACACCGTGCGATCATTTAAGGTACCATTCGAGTAGTTTTACTTCAGTTATGTTATTTACGCTTTTTTAATCTTTATTATGTTTTACTTTGTTTATCTTGATTTTATGTGTAGGATAGCTGTGTTTTTGTCAGACAGATCCAGGTAGAAGAACCGGAGAACTCAAAACACGACAGTACGAGAATAAAATATGCAAAGGATAGAAAATCCCAATACAGGAGGCCTGACACGGGCCGTGTCAGGCAAAGGAAGCAGAAGAAGAAAAACAGTAGCCTGACACGGCCACCCGTGTCAGCTGACACGGGCCGTGTCAGGCAGCAATCCAAACCGTGTTAGCCATGCCAGGGGCGTGTCAGGAGAACCAGTAGGCTGACACGGCCACCTGTGTTAGCTGACACGGGCCGTGTCAGCCCAAGTCCAATATTTCCAATTTTCCGGGCTTTTCATTCTTCGGGCTTTGTGGAGACATCTTTGGACCTGTCCAACTGCTGCTGGGAACTTTCACTATAAAAGGAGGTCTTCTACCAAAGGAAAAATGATCTTGGAATACAGCAAACCACAGTATTGTGAAGCAATCAAGTATTTCAGAGATCAAGGAATTTGGAGAACTGAAGAGATTCATGAGCGGGAGCGATTGAAGATCAAAGTCATCCAATTACTTGTAATGTGTAATTTTTATCTTGAATTGGTTTTAAACAATATGAGTAGCTAAACCCCCCAATGTTAGGGGGTGTCCCTGATTTAGAATTGTAATGAATTTGAGTTTACATTTGCATTTATAATATTTTATTTACGGTAACCTTTTGATGTGTTTATTGCTTTCTCTTTCGGACCAATTGAGATTGATCTATGGTTATCACTTAGGCTGGACCGCCAGTGATAAGGTTTTCATCAGGTTACTCTGCAGTAGATATCACCTAGGACTATGGATACCCTGTATGAACCAGAGCATTCTTGATATTATATAGCTTAACTTCACCCTAATTGGCTATGGACATAGGAATTAGGGTAGATTGATTAAAGGTTTTCTCACCAAGGACTTGGGAGAAAATACCCTTGAGAATTGGTAGTAATTGATATTTGTTGATGCAATAGTAACTCAGGGTTATTACAAGGATAAATCATACACCTTCCCTGGCATTGTTCCTTTTTCTCTATAAACCCTTATTTTCATATTTCTTTATTATTTTCCTTTTTACACTCAAAAACCCAAATTAATACTTTTTGTTTAATTGAATGATAATTTAAAATCAATACTAACGTGCAGTCCTTGAGATCGACATTCGGGGATTTTCCCCATTATTACTATAAAAGGCAAAATAGTACACTTGCTATTTTCCCAATCACTTAATTTGCTTTTCGAATGGCTGAATGGCTTTTCTTTCATGCTCAAGAAGACGAGACAATTTATCACTCACTTCTTCATCATTTTCCTCCTCAGCCCAAACACGGGGAATTCAAAATTTGGAGAAGGAGAAGGATCATTGTATTCAATGGGGTTAGAAACCAATCTGCATAATGATTTAATATTTTGATTTTAGAGAAGTGAATTTGTAACCAAATATTATGCAGATGGACAATTATATTGTTTATTTATGTTTTTTGTGATTACCATTTTCAGAATAAAGCGAAAAGTAAAAACAAAACATCATAGATGTAGATGAATATAATTATACTTTATTAATGATCAATTTGAAATGCCCAAAAAAAATTTCACTTCTCCCTTAGGCATAGGAGAAGGATTTTCAAAAATAGATAAAAGCAATTACTTATATCGATGCATAATAACAGGAATATCAACGGCAGTCCAATTGTCGCAAGCCTTTCCATGCGTCATAAAATTGGTGCAGTGTTCCTCTTCATCATCCTCTAGCACAATAGCTAAGTGTTGTTCATTGCCATGAATGAACCCTCCGCTATGGAAACTGAGTTGCACATCTTCTGATCTAGCAGTTGACGAACCTTGCTGAAAACCAAGACCGGTTATATTTTTGCTATCGGAGACCTCTACCATTCGCTCCCACTTATCAACATTTCCTTCTTCCATAATCTTCCTTGCATCTTTAAGTGAGGACATGGGTTCCCAAACTCTCTTTTTAACAACAATAGATAAGGCTTGAAACAGATTTCCAACCTCATCCTCAGCCTCAACATAAGAAAAAGATGACTGTTGGCTGAGTAGCGGTGCCTTCTCCCCCGCCAACAATGACTAATTTCCCATTCTTGACAAACTTGAGTTTCTGATGCAACGTGAAGGTAATAGCTCCTGCCTCGTGGATCCATGGCCTTCCCAACAGACTATTATAGGTCAGGTGGATATCCATTACTTGAAAAGTAATTTAGAAGTCACTCAGACCTATCTTCACTAGAAGGTCCACTTCACCAATCACTATTTTGCACGAACCATCAAAAGCCTTGACGATCACACCACTATATCTCATAGGCGCTCCTTGATATGACAGCTTCGACAATGTTGACTTTGGCAGCACATTCAATGAAGATCCGGTGTCAACTAGCACATTGGATAAAGCGTCATCTTTGCAATTCATTGAGATATGCAGAGCCAAGTTATGATTCCTACCCTCCTCGGGGAGTTCTTCATCACAGAAACTGAGATTATTATAGGAAGTGATGTTATCCACAATATGGTCAAACTGATCCACCGTAACATCATGTTCCACAAAAGCTTGCTCTAGAACTCTTTGCAGTGCTTCTCTGTATGCTTCTGAATTCATTAACAGAGACAGTACTGAGATTTTTGAGGGAGTTTGGAGAAACTGCTCCACCACATTGAACTCACTCTTCTTTATCAGTCTAAGTACCTCATCATCATCGTTAGGCTTCTACTTGTTGGATTCACCAGACAGACACTTTGGAGCGTTAACTGGATCTACTGCAGGCACTTCTACCTTCTTGTTAACAGATATATCCTCCACAATCTTTGGGAATACTGACCCAAACACTCGACCACTGCGGGTCACCTTAGTAACATCAGCAATGCTTACGACAGAACTGGTCGTAGGTAACGGAACCTCTTGACCATCTTTCACCATAGTTGTATTATACTAATAAGGAGCAACTTTATCGGATGCATACGGGACTGGACCCGCCAACCATATAACCAACGGCGGTACCGATCTCTTACAGATACTATTACTACTATTGCTATCAAATGAAATCACCACTTTCTCTGGTGTCTTGAATATTGGCACTATTACATTGACATCGTCGTCTATGTGACGGGATTGAAAAATCTGAATCAAGCCTTCATCCATTAACCGCTGGATGTCCCTTTTCACAATCACACAACCCCTCAGGTTGACACTGCAAATAGCACAACCATCATGGTCATGCTCACAATCGCTCACCAAGAAAATATCCTGGTGCATCGTCACCAAGGACCTTCTAATGAAGCGTACATCAAATACCTTGAACTCCCCTAGAAAATCGTCCACCATATTAACAAATCAATTTTCATGGGCAGGTTGTGGGTTTTCTTTCACATTTGGTGCACGGTTCTCAAAGGACACCATCCCACTCTTTACCAGCTTCTGAACTTCATACTTTAGAGGGTAGTAGTTCTCAATATCATGAAGTCAGAAGTATTTTTAAACAATTAAAAATATGCAAAAAAAAAACAATTAAATCATGAAAACTGTCAAAATTAATCAAAAAAATCATTTTAATTCCGAAAGTGAAAGAGAAAAATATTTGAAAATATTTGGTGAAAGTCCTATATTTTTTTGGATTAATAACGAAATTAATATGAATTAATTAAAAATAAGCAATTAAATGAAATAATCAGAAATTCAAAAAAAAAAGAGCCATCTGATCTCCGTCATTAATTGAGGTGGCAGATCAGATGGTGATCAGCACGCGTTCCATGATGCACTGCAGTCAAAGCGGCATAGGCTTGGTCCACCATTAACCATCACCAAAATGAAAAAGCAAGACATGGATTTAAAGAAAAAATGATCAGGAGCTCGAATATGGCCTCAATTTTGTCCAATTCCAAGTATATAAAAAGATACAAGGATTTGAGTTTTGAGGATCATGAACTGAGTTGCTTCGATTTGACCTCAAAGCAACTCAATCTTCTTGCCTACATTGATAGGACTTCAGACAACCAAAAATCACAAAGAATGGTGAAGAATTGAGGGAGAATCGAAGAGACGACGTTTCGGAAAAATCACCTTTGAGTTGATCTAATTCCACTTGATCTTGATCTGGATTTGATTGCTTTCTCTTCCTCTTGCTTACAGAAGTCAATTGAGATGAAAAGGGAAGTGAATTTATGGAGTTTGAACTTCCAAACAGAAGATGAAGTTCAAGCTCGATTTCAAGAGAAACCTTCAGAAATTATATGGCAGTTAGGGTTTGAATTGGTCTAGCAAAGCTTGGGCAAGGTGTTGATGAGGTTCTGATCACAATGCACTTCTATTTATAGGCTATGGGATTGATATTTGCACACTTCCAATTTTGGCAAAATTTGAGTTTCTCTCTTGCATGGATGCATGGGCGTGCACTAGGCCCATGAGATGATGTAATCTGATCCAAAGTTCAATGTACTTCATGCTGAAATCATGTTAGAAGTCCATGCAAATGTATATGAAAAATGGAATTTGAAATTATCCAAATGGTCCCTTAACTTACACCCATGCGCAAGTCCCTCAATTTTGATCCAAATGAGATGATTTTGGACATTTGGAAAGGTGAGATTAAGGGAAACAACTTAAATGTTGAACAATTTTTCATTTGAAGCTTGGATCATGATGAACTTTGAGGGGGAAGTTTGGGAAATCAAACATATTTGAAAATTTTCTAAGTCCCAAGTCAAATGTTCACTTCTTCCACCTTGAATAACTTTTTCTATGGACTTCAAATGAGAAAAGCTCCTTCACCAAAGGTGTATCTCTTTAAAACCCATTCAATTTGGTCACAAATGTGACCTCATTTAGATTTGGCATGAAGGAGTTATGCATTTTATAAGTTGAGGAAAATCACTTGTTCAATGGTAATGGCCCAAAATGACCTATAATGTTTCCTCTTGGAACATGCATTTGCAAGTTGAATTTACACTTCCTACAAACATAAAAGTTGAAGTATACATATTGATTTTGATAATTTAATTTGAATGGATTTCATCTAATAACAATTGAGCAAGTTATGGTCTTGGGAAGTTGACCTACAAACTAGGGTTCAAACAAAATGACCTATAATCTTTCACCATAAAAAATGACTTTCCAAGCCAAGCTAGCTCTTGACCTCAACATGAAAGTTGTTTGGAATGTAATTTAGGGTAACTTGTCTCTTTGAATAATTTTAATATGACAAAAAGTGTAGGAGATATGGTCTAGGGAACCCCAGTTTTGACTAGTTGACTTTCTCTGGTCAACCACTATGAACCAACTTGCTAGCTTGATATTCTCTTGACTTTTGGGACTCATGGAGGATCATATATGCATAATATGATGTAATATGAAGTATCCTTTAAGATATTTGATCAATTGTTGAAGAAACTTATTGAAGAAGTCACATAAGATACCCAGATGAATTAAGGTTTCCAAGGCAAACAAACTCCAAACTCTTGATGATTTCTTGATCAAAATAACATGTGAAGATCATGGGGATACATATATGATACTTAGAGCCAATGTGAACCATTTATTGATTGAGCTCCTTGCATTGAGGGTCTTAAACCCTATATATGAGCTTGATAGAGAATATATGAGCATACATACTACCTACAAAAGCAACAAACTATACATTGATATATTTTTGGTATTTTGGTTAGTAAATAAAGAAAAAAATGAATTATGATACAATCAAATATGCTTGGTGATCTCTCCCAATGCAAACCCAATGAATGAAGGTAAGGAGAATGCCAAGGTGTGATCCCAATGCCAATACATATGATGAGATGACATGAGGGATCTTAGGGTGAAAATTGGGGTCTTATATCTAACATGTTTAAATGTTTTAGAATGAAGGATAATATATCTTCAGCTAGGGGTTTTATGAAGATATCAACCCATTGGTGGTGTGTATCAATGAATTTTAAAGTTATTATACCTTTCTGAACATAGTTTCTGATAAAATGATGTTTAATTTCTATGTGCTTTACTTTGGAGTGCAGAATAGGATTCTTACTTAAACATATGCAACAATATTGTCATAGAAGATATGATTCTTACTTAAACATATGAATTGTTTCAACTTAAATTTACTATTATTCTTAAGTTTTTTCTATTTTCAACTTTCAATTTTTATGACAGTATGCAAACAAATGTACATCCAAAACTATACCCCACCCAAAAACGTATCTTGTGCGTAGGCACAGTTTCTTACTAGTTTTTACTAGTATGAGAAATAAATTATTAACTTTTAAGAAGTAAAATTATGATTATTATACTATTCAAAAGAAATAAAAAGAAAAAAACTTAATTGAATTTATCACATGATTTGATATTTTCTTACACGATTTGGAGCACATAACTATTATACATAGGTGCATAAATGATACTTCAAATAATACATATATAAATATAATCGTATGAATATAGAATTCATTTAAAAGTAATATGGAGCTTCTGCCGGAGAAATTATATCTAATAATAATCTAGACACACAATCATTCCAAACATCCTTACTCCTTTTCCAAATCAAAACTCTATCTTCCTTGTATTGTGGAGATGATAAAACATATCTAGTCATATCTTCATGGCACTTTTGTCCCAAATCACTCTCAAGGTTTACACAACACGTATCACTAACCGTTTGATTAGCGAAAAATGCACTAGAAAATATCTCATTACCACAAAATGGGTATAGTTTTCTAGCACAATTTGTTAAATATTTTTTAAATGGTAATAATGACCTTTGTGTAGGAGATTCAATAGGTGGACTGGTAACATCATTTGAAAGTCCTGTTTGGACTAACAAAATAAAACTAGTCATGAATATCAGCAATAGACTAATAGTTTTGGATGCACCCATATTTTAGTTTGGTTAAGGATTACTATTTGAATGCTTCATTCCCAATGAAAAATGTAAGTGATATTTATAGTTTCAAAAAACCAAGTAACCAACATGTAATTTAATTTGGTTTTGAAAACTCTAATGAAACTCAAATAATTCTATTAATGTTTGTAAGTTTTTAAAAACAGTTTATATTTATAATAATGTCATCCATTTTTATACACGTAAATCATTGAATTTTTAATAAAAAATAGAAACTCTATCTAAGTTGTTTTAAAAAAAATTAAAACGCATATATATATATATATATATATATATATATATATATATATATATATATATATATATATATATATATATATATATATATATATATATATATATATATATATATATATATATATATATATATATATGACACTCCCATGCCTGTTTGTATTTAATTTAAAATATACAAATCTTGTGATATATAATAGTATAAAATATGTACCTCTCTCTCTCCTCCCACCCCACTTCTGCCTTAGTGTTTTGAGAATAAAATTTTATTTGTGAGATTTTGGTTCTTGTGTGGGAGAATTGTTGTAATATCTCCATGGTTAAACCTCTTTACGGTTTGGAGGTCTTCGTAATTAAAAATCTTGTTTGGTTTCTAAGCTTACTTGGTGTTAAAAGCTCTTATTTTGTTTGAGACTATCTTGGTGTTAAGCTCCTTGTTTGGTTGAGATGTCTTAGTGGTCGAAACTCATGTTTGACATGGAGGATAACCAATGTAAAATTCAAGTCTGTCTATAACAAGATTCGTGGGAAATACCTCTAAAAAGATCACATCATAGTGGATACTCTCAAGATGAAACTCTTGAGGACAGAGATAGTCTAAGTAGATATGTCAAACCTCTAAATATCTCTGCTTCATCTTTCTCTTACTTTATCTCTTGACATTTAAGTCATTTATTTACATTTGTTGTATTTCTATCTTTCAACTCTAAAACTACATATGTGTGATACCCCTAGGATGGTAAGGATGGAAAGTGACTTTAAGGATTTTGTGTGGTTTAGAACTTGCTCACATTGGTGAGAAACCCTGATCGATGGTGTTGTTGGACATGCAGAGAGCAAGCTCACGTGAGATAAAAAAACTCTGTATTCTTAAGGTTATTTCGTGTGTATATGAGTTGTTCAAGATACGGGGTATTTATAGAGGCTAACACACATATAGTTAAGGTTTATTGGGAATGATAACTTCCTACCTAATCATAGTAGTGGACTGTTGAGTTTCTACTTTTTAGGCTGGTGTGATTTACTATATTGACTATGTATTCTATATGACCAAGACATATCTTTTCCCATGTTTCCCTAAACTGGAAAAGTGTGGAGTTCTTAAGGCGAGATTATCATATTGTGGACCGTAAAAGTGTGCCCCCCTTACATGCGGCTACTATCTCTTCACCCTTGATGTGTCTTTATAAATATATCACTACACCAATATTATTACCTTATGTTTCCAATGTTATTTAATAAATTATTTTATATATTGAGTTATAATTAAAAGGTGTAAAATATGACATGTAATAATTGAAGTAAAAAAATGGAAAGCTTTGTAAGGGGGATTTTTGTAGAGTTGACACATCGGTATTGTGTAGTTTCATTTAGAGTTATATATTGATTATGAGAAAGTTGAAAAAAGGTATATGATCCCACACATTTATTCATCTATTCCATATTTCTTTCAAATAAGTCAAGCAAAGTTCAATCTCTCTCTCTCTCTCTCTCTCTCTCTCACTCCACCCCCCACCCCACTTCTTCCATAGTGCTTTGAGAATACATTTTTCTTTGCGAGGTTTTGGTTCTGGTGTGGGGGAATTGTTGTAATATCTCTATTGTTAAACCTCTTTGTGATTTAAGGTCTACGTAATTAAACACCTTGTTTGGTTTGTGAGCCTACTTAGTGTTTAATGTTCTTGTTTCGTTTGAGATTGTCTTGGTGTTAAGATCTCTTGTTTGGTTTGGAGGTCTCCGATTTTGGTTTGGAGGATAGCCAGTGTAAAACTCAAGTCTGTCTATAACAAGGTTCGTGGGAACAACCTCTAAAAAACTCACATCATAGTGGAAACTCTCAAGATGAAACTCTTGAGGACAGAGATAGTCCAAATGGTTAGGCCAAACCTCTAAAAATCCCTGCTTCATCTTTCTTTTACTTGATCTCTTTACATTTCAGTTATTTATTTACATCTGTTGTATTTCTCTCTTTCAACTCTGAAATTACTTATTCATTGCTTATTTTACAAACTCATTTAAAATTATGATTTTATCAAATAATTTTTATTTGATCATGAGTTTTCAAACCCACATAATTCACATTCGTGTTCTCTCTACTTGGATTTGGAGCATCCTGAAAATATTACATTCACAAACAACACTTGCCAGACATATTTCCTCCTGGAGGAGCAGGAACTTCCTTTGTCGGGGAAACCTCGGACTATGGTGTTAACCATGAAGTTTGGATATTTCTTGGCCATTTTAGAGAGAAGAAAACGAAAATGGAAGTGACGATGAAAGGTGTAACCCAGGTTAGTTTTATCAGGACCCCATGGTGGGTGCCACTGTACTTGTCAAAAATCACATATTTGTGGTACCCCAAGGCTGGTAGGGGTGACCAGTGGCTTCAAGAATTTTTTGTGCTTAAGAGCTTGCTCAAAGTGGTGAGAATTCCTGATCGAGGGTGTTTTTGGCTATGAAGAGATCAAGCTCACGTGAGGTGAAAAACTTTGTATTCATAAGGTTATTTCTTGTGTATATGAGTTGTTCTCTCTTATTCCATAGATGAGGTATTTATTGAGACCAACACGCATATATTTAAGCTTTATTGGAATGATAACTTCCTACCCGGTCATAGTAGTAAACTGTTGAATCCCTACTTTTTAGGATGACGTGATTTACTCTATTGAATATGCATTATCTATGACCAAGATATGTCTTTTCATAAGTTTCCCTAAAAGGAGCAAGTGGGGAGTGCTAAAGGTGAGATTACTATATCGTGGACGGTAAACGGGTGCCCCCTTACATGTGGCTAGAATCTATTCACCCTTGATGTGTCTTTATAAATATATCACTACATCAATATTATTAGCTTATATTTCCAATGTTATTTAATAAATTATTTTATATGTTGAGTAATAATTAGAAGGTATAAAATATGACATGTAATAACTGAAGTAAAAAAATTGAAAGCTTTGTAAGGGGAATTTTTGTAGAGTTGACACATCAGCATTGTGCAGTTTCCTTGAGAATCATATATTGATTATAAAAAAGTTGAAAAAAGATATATGATCCCACACATTTATTCATCTATTCCATATTTATTTCAAATAAAATAAGCTCTCTCTCTCTCTCTCTCTCTCTCTCTATCTCTCTCTCTCTCTCTCAAGTCTAAAAAAAAGAGGCCTATAATTCTGGTTTTAGTTGTCTTTAGTTACTACCGACTCTGATCAATGATCATTACCCTAACACGCATTTAATGACAATCACCACTTTTAATTATTATTCTTAATATTACTATTAAATAAGTATGTTATAAATTGTAATATTTTAATTATTTTATATAGTAAGTGGTGCAAATTATTTGAATTAAAATATTACAATGATGAATATTTATTTTTTATATTTAAATTGATTTTAATTTTTAAATGATTAATAACCATAAATTAATATAATTTTTTACAATTTTTATAAATCAAATAAAACTAACTGATTTTAATTTTTGAAAATTTTGAAACTGAAAAAACATCCCAATGGAGGCTATAAGTTTGAGACGTTATTGTAAATCTTATAAAACATTGACATGAAATTAGAAATTCTTTTATACATTTTTAGAACACATTGTTAATTAATTGATTTTCGCAATATACTATCATTTTTTATTAAAATTAAAAATTAATTAGATAATCTTGCTTAGGTTAGATTTTCTATACGTAGTCGGTCCCAAGCTCGGATAAAAGAAGAGGTTGCGTTAAGAAGTCGACAACCAACGCAAAACTTTGTCAAATCTCTATGATATGGATCAACTACGAAATAATGTGAATGTTAGGTCTTTTCCGGTAAGAAACACAATGTATGCCTTAAGTATATTGGCAAAAGAGCAAGGGATGTTGCATTGTCATCCGGATGTAGTGAAAAATAAGCAAGGGGTTTGCACATTTTCATGAACGAGTATGGGTAAAGAAGCTAGTTCATAAAAGGAGGATTTATTTTGGATCATGGAATATATACACGCTTACATGAAAATCTATGGAAATAGATGACGTTATGGTTATGAGGAAGATCAATTTTATGTACATACAAGAAACTAAGTGGATAAGTGAAAAAGCGAAAGAATTAGACAACTAGGGGTTAAGCTTTGGTACACCGGAAAATTTAGATCGAAAAATAGTGTGGATATTATTATGGACAAGGAGTGGAAGAAGCATATTATGGATATGAAAAGAGTAGGAGATCGAATCATAGTCTTGAAATTTGTAGTGGAACAAGACACCTTTAATGTTATTAGTGCTTACGCACCTTAGGTTGGGTTAGCAGAACATCTTACGGTAAACTTTTGGGAGGATTTAGAAGGTTTAGTTCAGGATATACCCCAAGGAGAAAAGCTCCTCCTAGGAGGGGATCTTAATGGACATGTAGGTAGCGTAACAAGAGGTTTTGAGATTGTGAATGAGGGGTTTCTTATAGGGGAGGTGAACCCAGAAGGTAAATCCATCTTGGAGTTTTTGTCAGCTTTGGATCTTATTATAGAAAATACATGGTTTAGAAAAAGAGATGAACATCTTATGACATATAAAAGTGAGGGACATGTTCTTGGATATATTTCTTTCTTATCTAAAGGTCTGATATGAATATTTGCTTGGACTATAAATTTATCCCGTGATAGAGCTTGACTATCTAACATAGAGTTTTTGTTATGGATGTAAGAATTAAGGGGAGAACAAATATAATAACTCATGTGGTAGCGCCAAGGATCAAGTTGTGGCATTTGAAGGGTGAAAAACCAGGAATTTTCCAACACAAGATCTTGGAAGGAGGGTTTGGACAACCACAATGAAATGCAAATGATATATGGAATAAGATGTCCCATGAGATTAGAAAAGTGGCTAAATAGAGGGTGGGTGAATCAAGAGGTTTTGGACCTAGTGGTAAAGAATCATGGTCGTGGAATGAAAGTGTCCAGAGTAAAGTTAGAGTAAAAATGATTGTTTTAAAGTTTGGTCTAGGTGTGAAAATGCTGAAACATGGGAAAAGTACATGAAAGCTAAGAATGAGACCAAGAAGGCAATGAGTGAAGCAAGAACCCATGCTTTTTACAGATTATACCAATCTCTAGGAACCAATGAGGAAAAAAATCTATGTATAGGCTTGCTAAGAGAAGAGAAAGAATGACTAGAGATATGCATCAAGTGAAGTGTGTTAAACATGTAAAAGGAAAAGTCTTGGTTCAAGAAAAAAGTATAAATGATAGGTGGAATACGTATTTTTAAAACCTTTTCAATGAAGGATATGATATCATACTAGACTCTAGAAGACTCGATATTAGATAAGTGTCGCAACGTGAAAAATAACCGGCGGGAAAATACAGAGCCGCCATCGACGCTATTCATCCTATGACGGAAAGGGAGCGCAGGACTAACCTAAGAAAGAGAAAGGAATGGTCTTACGACCAGAGGTTACAAGGTACGGGAGTCGGTTACACAAGGGGAAGGTATTAGCACCCCTCACGTCCGTCGTACTCGACGGGATCCACGCTGAAAAGAGAGCTCAAAGAATAGGAAAAGGTTGCTAATAAAACTGCTCAAAGAAATCGCACAAACTGGAATAATAAAACAGGTGGGGAAAACGGAGGAGGTGGACTCGGCAGGATGTCGCATCCTGGGCCTACGTAGTTTGTCAGAAACAAACATCAGAGTCAACGTAGTTCGGGGAAAAGGAGACATGCTCGCTAGGATATCGCATCCTATGCCTACGTATCTTCTCTATCCAGAGAAGAATCAGAGCACTCGTAGCACGGCTAACACACGCCAAAATAAAACGCCAAAAAGGGACGCTGAAACATCAAAAGAAACACTCGAAAGGAAACAGAATGCCAATACATGGACTTATGCCTGACTCCCAACAACAACCAAGGAAACAGAATATCAATACATGGACTTATATCTGACTCCTAACAACAACAACAAAAGGAAACAGAATGCCAATACATGGACTCACATCCGACTCCAAACAATAGCAAACGTTAATCAGCGAACACCAAAGAAAAAAAGTTATCCGATTACCCCAACAGAGTAATCAAATATCCCAAAGATGAACCCTAATATATATAACCAATCACCACAAATGACCACCAAAGATGAACCCCAAGTGAATAACAATCAACACAAATGAACCCCAATATGAACCCCTAAGTGATACAGTTAAACCCCCAAATGTGAACCCCCAAATCAGTATAGGTGAACCCCAATCTGAACCCTAAGTGAAGACAGGAGAAATCCTCAAGGTAATGAACATACAACACATGCACACGCTGAACAAACGGGTACTCACACCAATGAAGACAAACAAATGGTACACACACAAAACAACAAAAAAAGAAAAGGTTGCCCGGAGAGATTGCTTACAACCTCCTACCTACGTATCTCATCTGGTATGAGAATCAGGGTGACGTAGTTCCCCTTAACAGGGGTACAACACTCTCCTAACTAGAGACCAGGGAGACAACAAACTAATAGGGAGACTAAGACTCGAGCCTAATAGTTGTCATGCAATCAATATCCCTAAATTGAGGTCTCTAATCATGCATTCAGCTTCCTCAGAAATCAATCATACAACTCCTACAGAAATGGAGATGAGAAGAGGAAAGCAGATAAACAAACCAGCACAAGTGAACAAGCATCACACACTATATCCATACAAGAGTCTCAAACAATGGGTAGGCTTTAGTCAAGAGGGGTCATATCAACCTCGACAAACAAGCCAAACTGTAATGAGTAATCTGTAGCTCTTAACCACTAACATTGAACGTTAGGGTGAGCAGATCAAAATGGAAATGAGGATGAGACCTCATGCTCTTAACCCTGGACGGGGTGAGCTCAAAACAAAGAAAGCGTGGGGATCCAGAAAGAGGGATCCTATTCCACTTGACAGACACTGGACAAAAGATCTTGGGTACATGTTCAAAAGCATCAGCACGTAGTGCGAGCATAAAGAACGACTCACTGAATAATGGGGGATTGGCTACTAATCCCTTCTATCCGTCAATTGCCTCTATTCTTGGAGGTCTTATCAAATGTCACATGCCTCATCTTGGAGGTCTTTGGCACAAATGTAAACAAGCACAAACAGAGCCTATGAAGGAGGACTTGCCAGCAAAATGCCTGCCAAAAAGGTGACAGGACTTCCAGACTACCTGAAGTAAGGAGCTAACTACCTAAGTGGTGTATCAACCACAATCCAAAGCTCAAGCAAGAGCTAAAAGCAAGCAACTAAGGTACCTGTACAAAAGCTAAACAATTAATATTTCAGTCAACCAATCAGAAAACAAACAGACAAACAGTGGAACCATTCACAGTTACACAACTCAATCAACAATGCTCAAGCACTCAAATGAGGCAATGAGCTCAACACATCAACTTAAATCCCTACAAAACACAAATAGGTCAGAACACAATTCAATTTGCATCTCAAAAGGTGAGAAACTCAACCATTAATGCTAAGTGTCCAAACCTGAAACACAAGACAAGGTTAGTTCATGTACAAAACACTAGTACAATGACTAGGTCCAAAACAAAACCAAATGATCAAAATAGAAGTCAATCTTTCACCTATTGCACATTCAAACATTCAATAAAATGTCCTCAAAAGGACCAGCATCAAATCAAAAAGCAAACATCTCAAATGATCCATGTTATGCAATGGTCCCAAAATGTACACAAAGTGAACTTCCAACTTAGAAAATCCAAATCAAATCAGAAATGTATGCAATGCCTTTGAGATTTTTTATACAAGTTCATCATGTCATGAATAATCAACATGCAAAAAATCAAATCCAGAAGAGCTCAAATGATATATGAACAAAAATGCACAAATTCCATGTCAAAAATGTGACACAAATTGTCACATTCATCTTCATGTGTCAAAAATGGTGATAGCATATGAGAAAAAATCCAAACCAATGCTCAAAAATTCACATCATGTATGATCATCAAGCATGTAAAAAATTGGATCAAGAAGCTCAACACATAGAATTTCACAAGGCAATGAACATAACATGTCAAATTAACACAAGGTTCAATTTGAAATTCACAATTAAAAAATCAGACATCAACAAATCATGACAATAATATAAAAAAAAACTAGACATTCATACAAAACTAGGAAAAAAATTGGAGTTAATTTGGATAATTTTCCTATTTTTAATGAATTTTCTAAATGGGCTAAATAAATGCAACAATGAAAGAAATGGAGGGAAAAAGAAAACATTTAAATCAATTCATAAATAGCCATAGCCACACGATGAAGCGCGAAATCATGATCAACGGACCAGGTTTAAACAGGCAAAATGCAGCACTTCATTAAATGAGTTTGCATGCACACATCAGCATTCAACATACACATGGCCAAGGTCAAAAGAAACAGAGTCAATCCCTCGTACACGCAAGGCACACATCAGCTCATACATGGAACACACTTGGATTAAATGAAACGAGGCGTTTCATTAAATGATTCATCATCACACATCAGCATTCAAAGCAAACATGGCACGGTCAAACAAATCAGAACCAATCATATGGCCACGCAGGGTAACACATGGCATCCACAGTGGACAAACCCTAAAATGAACCAGACGCCGGAGCTGTAGCTCCGGTCGTCTTCTCCGGCCACACACACGGCGGAGATCCACCAAAATTTTCCAGAATTCAAGAAATCATACACCAATCGAAAGCTTTTACAAAGCACATTCCAAATATCATATTAGTTTCATCTAATTCACCATGAATTTTCCAGATCGAGCGAAAACATTTATGAAATCAAAACTTATATTCATCACTACATGCTCAATTCTCAACTATTTTCAAATCTAATCATATCAGCATACTCTACTAAGTGAGATCTACAAAACTATAACAAGAAAACAGCAAAAGGAGAGGACCGATTTTGAGTCACCTTGAACTTGAAGCTTCTGAATTCGTGTCCTCAGGTGTTCATATGCTCCAGATCTACTCTACTTTCCTTGCCTTGAAGCTTTGAGGAAAAATGAATGGTTGAACACACTTGAATCTAGCTCAATTTCAAACTTCCATTAACATGAGATTGTACACGAACTGCTCCAATTCTTGCTCAATTCCAACAAACAATGGTTGATTCTTGCTCAGAACTGCATGAGGATTAAGAATCTAAAAAAATATTTGGTGTTTGTGTGGAGAAAAATGAAATTCCAAGTGAGAGAAAAATTGGAGGGAACTTTGAAATTCTAGATCTGAAATTCTGTTATGGCAAATGAGATTAGGGTTTCAACTTTTATATGGCATGCTAATCATAATGCTAATCAAATTAGGCCTTGGTTAATCATGATTAGGGAAATATAAGGCAAAGTGCAAAATTGCAAATGAAGCTAGCATGGCCATGTGCAGGGGCCAAATCTCATGCAACGCTTGGAATCCACTTAAAATCAACCAATAATCATGATGGAAATGGTAATTTGCTTGTATCATAAGCCAAATTTGAATTATGGAAATTCCCTCCAAAATGATCACTTGAGGAATGATGATCATACACACTTTTTCCATGCATGGCAAGGCTTGTTTTGAGAAGTATTGGTCATGAGGTGTATTTTGCAAAAAGAATGGACCAAATTGGAGTTTTGTATCAAAAGTTATGTCACTTTGAATTTCCATGCACACCTTGTGATCATTTGGCCATAACTTCTCAACCATTCATCATATGGACATGAATTAGGACTTTTTGGAAAGGGGAGACAAAGATATACAAATTTCATGTTCACAAAAAATCCATTTGAAACTTCTTTGATCTTGAAAAGTCAAGTTGAATGTGGACCAGAAACTTGCCATTTTTGGAAATTTGAAATTACAAGTCATTTTCCATTTTTGGAAACTTTTGCCATGACTTCAAAATCTTCAAGATAGATGTTTAGAATGACAAATGGACCTCTTTTGAACATGATTGAGGTGTCTCAACTCATTTCCCCACCTCATAGCCCTTAGTTGACTGCACAGTTGACTTTTTGGTCCTCAGATGACCTTGAAATGTCCTGATCCCCTTGAGCCTCTACCACTTGGGGAAATTGCTCAAAAATGAAACCCTAGATCATGTAAGCTCCTCATAACAATCATGTGATCTTCATCCCAAGAAAATACCTCATCTCTTTGAGAAACCCTAGTTGGAAAAAAGGCATTGATTAGGGTTGACCAAAGGTCACAACCCTAATTCAGAGGAACTTGAGGATAAACTCTGCAACTCTTGATGATGATAGAACCATGATGATGGTAATATATCCTTGCAAACACAATGATGCTCAAGACCTTTGAAGAATCAAGAAACCCTAATTGAAGCCCATGCCCTCAGATGGTTGATCATCAATCCATAGAGACCCTCAGGCTTGAATCACTTAACTTCTCCATCTTTTGAAAAGACCTTGGAGGATGAGCTTCTTATTTTCATATGAGATGCAAAATGCAATGCCTAATGCTCTAAAAAATGAAATGCAATATGTCAAACTAGTCTCAAGAAGAGGAGGGCAAATTTTGAGGTGTTACAGCTGCCCCTATTCATTCCACTGTGAACCTGTCGATATGAACAGCCTCGGCTTTCAGATGATCAGGGTGAAGAGTGGTTGAATACAAAGAACAGACGAACAATTTGCACTCCGCTGGGAATTAAGTAACAATGCCTGTCAGAATCGGCAAAGAGAAGGTCTTGAAAGAAGAATCCGTCTGGTACGGTGATAGTCGGTTTGAATACCGAAACAGAATGTTAACCTGGATACCAAAATAAATGGTACACAGGAATACCCATGGCCTGAATGTCGCTCATCAGTCTGAATACTGGAAATGACCTCGATCTGAGCATCGAAAGATATGAGATTATTAATATCGGTCTAAACACCGAGAGACTGGCCTGAATGCCACAAGTCGCTTCGACCTGAATGTCGGAAACTTCTTCGACCTGAATGTCAGAAAAACTGGCCTGAATGCCACTTCGGTCTGAATACCGGAAAACTGGCCTGAATGCCATAAGTTGCTTCGACCTGAATGTCGGAAACTTCTTCGATCTGAACATCGGAAAAACTGGCCTGAATGCCACAAGTGCTTCGACCTGAACGTCGGAAACTTCTTCGATCTGAACATCGGGAAAATTGGCATGAATGCCACTTCGGTCTGAATACCGGAAAAATTGGCCTGAATGCCACTTCGGTCTGAATACCGGAAAATTGGCCTGAATGCCACTTCGGTCTGAATACCGGAAAATTGGCCTGAATGCCGCTTCTGCTGGGGATTTTCTCTTTGTTATTATTATTATATATTTTTTTGCTTTTCTTGAACCCCCAAAACTTCTTTAATTTTACTGCCAAACAATGCACCCCGTTCTCCATTTGAACCATGTTCTCCAGAAGACACTCTGCGTCTCCTTTTCTCCTGATGCTCAATCTCTGCGCTGATCGCGTAACATTCTCCAATCTTCATTTCCATCTCCGCACGACGGAAAATTTTTCCCCCAATATCGAACTAATGGGAATACTGTTGATTCACAATCACGATGCCGAACTCCTCAGAGTAACATATTCACCAACCAGCAAAACCAATTCTCAAATGGTAACCACGGCTCGAGACTAGTTTATGCTTGCAATGCTGATGCATGAGTTTTTACAGCGTAATGCTCCATAACCATGGAAATGCTACGCAATGAGTTACGCAATATGCTATGCTTTTCTAAATGATGAATGTATAAGAAATATCCCCCTCAGGGGACGACACGAGCAACTCTGCTGAGGAACTCGATATCTTTCCAATCTCCAACCCTGCGTGGGATAACACTGCTGCTGGGGACAGGACAATCCTTACTAGGGATGACCTCCACTGAACTCGATCCACTTGGGGACTTCACTGGGGAAAAACCACCAACGCACACCCCTGCCGGAGGAACAGCAACCTTCAGACCTGCTGGGGAAATAACAATCTCACCATGCTAGGGGAAACAGCAAACTTCAGACCTGCCTGCCGAGGAAACACCGACCTCGAACGCGCTGGGGAGATACGGAATATTTGACATGGAACACCTGTCGACTCGTCGAACACTAGCATTCACCATCTAACCATAGTATCAACTTTCCACTTTTGAGACTTTGAAGAGTCTTCTTGATTAACCCTCTAGGATCGTCGCAATTCTTCCGCCGTCCTTACACCATTCCTCAACTCCTTGTCCCTGATTGGACTTCAAAAGGAAGCTTTTGTCAAAAAGCTTCATATCACAACCTGCAAGTGAGTGAAAATAACCAACAACACCTGCAAAAGAGACCGTTAGATAAAACGTGCCCCAGGTGTGCCAAAATTTCAACACCCAGGTCACTCAACCTTCCGAATAAGATTTCAGGTTTTCCATCCTATAAACATGCATTGGAAGAGACCCATATGTCTCAAAATGCAAAGATTCTTTATCAAAATAAACGGATGTTTTTGTAATCAAAGCGGTAATGAAAACAAAAACAAAATTATTTGACTGAATATGCATTTTATTGATTGAAAAAGGTGGCTCGTAATTGAGCAGTACACAGGAAGCAATCCCTGAAAAGAGGTAATTGCGCATAAAAGGAAAATCTATCCTAATGGCAATGTGAACCCGTGATCTCATCAAGTTCCAAACCGGTTACAACCCATATGTCCTCAAGACTCTCCACGCTTTCTGCCTTCTGAAACAAGACGCTTCCGACCGATCTCCGCCGGGGATTACCCATGTGTCTCAACCAAAGTACAAACGACCATGCTAGACGCAGTTGTTCATTTCACTTCCTCTTTTTCCTGGACCGCCCTTTCGGGTTTTCAGTCCACCGGGATACCCTTTTTTGCCCAAGCCGCCCTTGTGGGGTTTTCGACTTGCCGGGTGTACAGTTTTTCTCTTTTTATCCCTAATTTTTGCCCGAACCTTCCCATTTTCATTTTTTTGGTTCGCCGAGATGCCCATTTTTGCCTGGACTATTTTATTCTTTTCGTCCAGCGGGTCTCTTATACGAAGTATTTTTTAACTGCGTCCGCATTCACCGAGGATGGAAAATCCTCACCATCCATGGTCGTCAACAACAAGGCTCCGCCAGAGAAAACCTTCTTGACCACGAATGGACCCTCATAATTGGGTGTCCACTTGACCCGACGATCGTTATGAGGAGGAAGGATCCTTTTCAACACCATATCTCCCACATGGTACACACGAGGTCGCACCTTTCGGTCAAAAGCACGCTTCATTCGCTGCTGGTACAACTGCCCATGACAAATGGCCGCCAACCTCTTTTCCTCAAGCAGGCTCAACTCTTCATACCGAGTCCTTACCCACTCAGCCTCTTCCAATTTCACATCCATCAGGACTCTCAATGATGGAATCTGGACCTCAATTGGTAGCACAGCTTCCATCCCATACACCAGCGAGAAAGGCGTTGCCCCAGTAGACGTACATACTGAGGTTCGATACCCATGCAATGCAAACGGCAACATCTCGTGCCAATCCTTATACGTCACGACCATTTTCTGCACAATCTTCTTAATATTCTTATTAGCCGCCTCGGCCGCCCCATTCATCTTTGGACGATAAGGAGAAGAATTGTGATGCTCGATCTTGAACTCCCGGCACAGTTCTGGCATCATCTTGTTGTTGAGATTAGAACCATTATCAGTAATGATTCTTTCAGGAACCCCATATCTGCAAATGATGTCTCTTTTCAGGAACCTGGCCACGACCTGTTTCGTCATGTTTGCATAAGACGCCGCTTCCACCCACTTGGTGAAGTAATCGATAGCCACTAATATGAACCGGTGCCTATTCGAAGCCGTAGGTTCGATCTTTCCGATCATATCAATGCCCCACATAGCAAACGGCCACGGAGATGACATCAAACTCAACGGGTTTGGAGGCACGTGCACCTTGTCAGCATAAATCTGGCATTTATGACATTTCCGCACGAAGTTGAAACACTGAGCCTCCATTGTCATCCAGTAATAACCAGCTCTTAACAACTTTTTCACTATCGCATTCCCACTGGCGTGGGTACCAAACGACCCCTCGTGCACCTCTTTCATCAATTGGCTTGCCTCTTTGTCATCAACACATCTGAGCAAAACCCAATCAAAATTCCTCTTGTACAAAACCCCATCCTTATTCAGATAGAACGCCATGGCCAACCTCCTCAGAGTCTTTTGGTCCTTTTAAGACGTTCCCTCGGGATACTCTTGGGTCTCCAAATAGCATTTGATGTCATAAAACCACGGCTTTTCATCATCAGGCACTGCTTCGACAGCAAACACATAAGTCGATCTATCCAATCGTCCCACCTCAACACTAGGGAATTGATTCCACCACTGCACTTTAATCAAAGCGGCCAGAGTAGCCAAAGCATCTGCTAAAGGATTTTCCTCTCTCGGCACATGGTGTATTTCCACCTTGGTAAAAAACGTCAACAACCTCCTTGTATAATCCCGATATGGAATTAACTGAGATTGATGCGTATACCACTTCCCGTTAACCTGGTTCACAACCAAAGCTGAATCTCCATAAATAACAAGGTTTTTGATTCGCAAATCAATCGCCTCTTCGACACCCAAGATACAAGCTTCGTATTCAGCCACATTGTTGGTGCATTCAAATGTTAGCCGGGCGGCAAAAGGAATGTGGGATCCCTTCGGCGTAACCAAAACAGCACCAACTCCACTACCATTCACGTTAACGGCCCCATCAAACATTAGAATCCATTCGGACTCAGGGTCAGGCCCCTCCTCCGGGATCGGTTCCTCACAATCTTTCGATTTGAGAAACATGATGTCCTCATCAGGGAACTCAAACTTCATCGGCTGATAATCCTCAATGGGTTGTTCGGCGAGGTAATCAGACAATACACTCCCCTTTATTGCTTTCTGAGAAGTGTACTGGATATCGTATTCAGTCAAAATCATTTGCCATCTCGCAACCCGTCCGGTCAATGCTGGCTTCTCAAATATATACTTGATCGGATCCATCTTGGAAATCAACAAAGTGGTATGAACCAGCATATACTGTCTCAGTCGGCGAGCAGCCCATGCCAAAGCACAACAAGTTTTCTCAAGCAGTGAATATCTTGTTTCACAGTCGGTAAACTTTTTGCTAAGGTAGTAAATTGCATGCTCTTTTCGACCAGACTCGTCATGCTGCCCCAGTACACACCCCATAGACCCCTCGAGGACTGTCAAGTACAGAATTAACGGTCGTCCCTCTACAGGAGGCATCAGAATCGGAGGCTCCTGCAAATATTCTTTTATTTTTTCAAATGCCTCTTGGCAATCATCATTCCACCTGACCGTTTGATCTTTTCTCAACAACTTGAATATGGGTTCACACGTGGCTGTTAGATGAGATATGAACCGTGAAATGTAGTTCAATCTACCTAAGAAACCACGAACCTCCTTTTCTGTTCTCGGTTCAGGCATTTCTTGTATCGCTTTTACTTTAGCAGGATCAACCTCGATTCCCTTTTCACTTACAATAAACCCCAGCAACTTACCAGACCGCACTCCGAAAGTGCACTTATTCGGATTCAACCTCAATTTGAATTGTCTCAACCGATCAAACAACTTGGCCAAGTCTACCAAATGCCCCTCTTCTGTTTGGGACTTTGCTATCATGTCATCAACATAGCATTCGATCTCATGATGAATCATATCATGAAACAAAGTCACCATAGCCCGTTGATACGTGGCACCGGCGTTCTTGAGACCAAATGGCATCACCTTATAATAAAAAGTGCCCCATGGTGTGATGAACGTTGTTTTCTCCATATCATCTGGCGACATTTTGATTTGATTATAGCCAGAAAAGCCATCCATGAAAGAAAACACCAAGAATTGAGTTGTATTATCTACCAACACATCGATGTGAGGTAATGGGAAATCATCTTTCGGGCTAACTCTGTTCAAATCCCGGTAGTCCACACACATCCTCACCTTTCCATCCTTCTTCGGCACTGGCACAATGTTCGCGACCCAAGGCGGATAATTAGTGACAGCTAGGAAACCAGCATCCAACTGCTTCTGCACCTCTTCTTTAATTTTCATGGCCATCTCAGGTCGAGTTCTGTGCAACTTCTGCTTTACTGGAGGACAATCTTCTCTCAATGGAAACTTGTGTACAACGATATCGGTATCCAACTCTGGCATATCCTGATAAGACCAGGCGAAGATATCAACATACTCTTTCAACAATGCTACCATTCTGCTCTTGACATTCACCTCCAAAGCGGCCCCAACCATTACTTCCTTTCTGACCTCCTCGGTACCCAGATTAACAATCTCGACTTGCTCTTCGTGCGGTTGAATCACCTTCTCCTCTTGTTTCAACAACCTGGCTAACTCTTCCGGCAGTTCACAATCTTCTTCGCCTTCTTCTTCGGCATGATAGATCGGATTGTCGAAGTCATATAGGGGTGTAACAGGATTGTTGTCAATGAGATCCAGAGAGTGATCGCATCTGCATGAATGTTGATTCATGCATTGCTTTAGAGTCGGGATGCGACAAATTAAAAGAAAGAAAAATGAAAATAAACATTGCCATTTTTATTTATTTTTTTTAAACTGCAAAAATAAATGAAAAACAGGGAACACCGCTTTTAATGTGAAAACTTTCGTTTATTACTGATGCAAATATTGCAAAATGAAACACATGAGGTGACCCTTACAATGAACCATTACATTTCGGGAAAAACGTATGGTTTTCATGCAAACAGAATCGAAAAACAAAAATATTACTCTTCACGCAGAGTGACAGTGATGATCTTTTCGGCCTTCAAGTTCTGGATCTCCATCCCTGGTACGCACGGTTTTATCCACGAGTCGAGCTCGCAGTCACTGTCAATCTCTTCACCCACCGCACAGACGCGATCTGGATCTAGCATTCCAGCACTGGTGCACGTGAACGGCTGACAACGTCCTCTATTCTGTTTAGACGAGCCTTGGCCCGACTGATAGCCAATCCCAAACCGGTCCTCTTTCGCCGCAATGTCTATCATTCTTCCCCAACCTGGGGCTTCTCCATTTTTCACTACTTCGACAGCCTGTCTATAAGAAGCAATGGACGGCTTTTTCTCTTTCTCAGCAAAAATGGCATTCTCCACCTTAACGGTTTTAAATGCCTGACAGGGTGTTTCAAATATTTCACCATCCATTTCCACATATTTGAACGATGACAATTGGCTGACAAAAATATCCTCCTCCCCACAAACTATTACGACCTGCCCGTCCCAGATATACTTTAACTTCTGGTGTAAAGTCGAAGTTACTGCCCCAGCAGCGTGTATCCATGGCCGACCCAACAAGCAACTGTATGTCGGCTGAATGTCCATGACATAGAACACAGACTTGAACACCTCGGGCCCAATTTTCACAGGGAGCTCAACTTCCCCAAACACAGCCCTCTTAGAGCCATCAAACGCTCTAACCACCAAATCAGTAGGCCTCAACACGACTCCTTCGCAATCCAACTTAGCCAGGGCCTTCTTAGGCAACACATTGAGTGACGAGCCTGTATCAACCAGAACGTGCGAAAGCACTGCTCCTTTACACTCCATCGAAATGTGTAATGCCTTATTGTGATTACGTCCATCCACAGTAAGATCGAGATCAGTGAAACCCAACCCATGGCTGGCATTGACATTTGACACCACTGTCTACAACTGATTTACCGTAATCTCCTACGGGACATAGGCCCTCTTCAAGATTTTTAACAAAGCATCTTTATGCCCCTCTGAGCTTAACAGCAAAGATAAGATTGAAATCTTGGACGGAGTCTGCTGCAAATGATCAATAAGTTTGTACTCAGACTTCTTGATGATCCTCAAAAACTTCTCGGCTTCATCATCAAGCTCATTTTCCGACCCAACAGGCGTCGGTGCCGCTCTAGGAGTACCCTCATTCACCATCTGCTTACCTTTTGCCCTGGCTAAAGCCTCGGCCTTAACTCTCTTTTCTTTTTCTTCATCCCCACTCCTTAATGTGTCAGGCGCAAACAACCTCCCGCTGCGAGTGAAACCACTAAGTCCGACATTATCCACCTTTGAAATGGTGGCATCACCTGCAGCTTGATCTTCTATCTTTTCTCCATTACAAAACACCTCCCCACCATAGTCCCACGGCACCGCATCATCATTTTCATATGGAATGGGTCCCGGTACCGTGATGGTAACTAGAGCCGCATCCGGCGCTGACAAGTGGACAGGGTCAAAATAAATGGTTATTATTGAAACATCCTCCTTCTCCAAATCAACTTTCTCAAATCGGAGACTTACCTCATCCATCATTCTCTGAACCGTCTCCCTCAATATTATACACCCATTTTTAGCGACAGTGCAAGCAGCACAACAATTATCACAACCTGGAAAAACTCCATTCTTCAACAACTGTCTCTTGACCACAACCATTGGAGTCCTTAATTGATCCATGTCCGTCACCCCGATTTTCCTCTTATCCTCCGAAATTGCATTCACCCCCATCTGACGATGCATCGGCATGGGATTACCATTAACATTCGGCGATGGCGCAAAATTAATGGCCTTGGAGTCTACCAAGTCCTGAACAACATGTTTAAAGGCCTTACAACCCTCAATGTTATGCCCGGGAGACCAGAATGGAATTCGCACTTGGCGTTCTCATCATAGTTGGCAGGCCTTTGATCTGGTCTCAACGGAGCCAACGTCCTCAGCTGAACCAACCCAAGATCCTTCAACTTGTTTAATAGAAATGCATACGTCACGGGTGGCCTATCAAACTGACGATCAGTCATCCTTCCTCTCACTTGATACCCGACCCGTTGTGTTCTCTGCTGAAATGGCTGTCGTTGCTGTTGTTGTTGATGTTGCTGTTGTGCGGGTTGATTATCAGTAGGAATTGTTACTGTAGCAGTATGCTGGTAGTAACGATCCCTACCATGTCCTCTCTGGGTATACACAGCACTCGTGTCACCCTCCTTCTTACGCTGGTCGTTCCCAAATGGCTTCTTCGATCCAGACGACGAAGCATTTCCGTGTATCTTTCCCATTTTTAACCAGCTTTCGATTCCCTCACCAACCACTACTATGTCTGCAAAACCAGTGACGGGACAATCCACCATCCTTTTTGCAAAAGTCCCCTGAAGGGTACCCATGAACAAATCAGACAACTCTCGATCCACTAATGGTGGTTGAACTCTGGCAGCCAACTCTCTCCACCTTTGTGCATACTCTTTAAACCCTTCATTCGGCTTCTGAGACATACCCTGCAACTGGGTACGGCTAGGTGCCATGTCAGCATTGAATTGGTCCTGTTTAAAAAAAGCATCTCCCAAATCCTGCCAGCTCTTAATATCTGATGATCTCAACTTGGTATACCACTCAAGAGACCCACCAGATAAGCTATCCTGGAAGAAGTACATCCAGAGCTTCTGATCCATGGTGTAGGCAGATATCTTTCAGACAAAGGCCTGAAGATGAGTTTCCGGGCAAGAACTCCCATTGTACTTATCAAACGTGGGCACTTTGAACTTCTGTGGGATCACAATCCCCTCAACCAGCCCCATGTTTGTCATATTAATAGCCCCAGGAGAGGTATGGCTTTCCAGAGCCCTGATCTTTTCTGCCAGTACCTGAATCTCTTTGCTCGGTGGTTGAACACCATACTGACCAAATTGCTCGTTCAGCACAGAGAACTGATCTTCTTCTTTATCCTCCACAGCACCAAAGAAAGGAGTAAACTGATTATCCTTCAAAGTATTGCCCACAGGACCTGGCCCACCGCCTGCAGCAAAACCAAAACCACCACCATTGTTGATGAATACACCAGCATTTGTTGCCTTCTTTCTGAGATCTCCACCATCCCTAGAACCACCAAGACCATTGTTGGAGATACCCTCTTGATTATTGCCACTATTGGCGACCGAAGCCCGCTTAAGCTTCTCCACCTTCTCAACAAGTGCTTTCTGCCCCAAGGCGAACCCTTGCATGACGTTGATCAACTCACTCATCTTCTCTTTCAGCTCGAGAATGTCAGCGTTGGGTGGATCCATCAGTTTGGGTTTGTTGCGTTTGGTAGGGTATCTGTGCGGACGAGCTACGTGCAAAGGAATGATTCTGCGTGCACGAGCCATGATTCCTGAAACATTCAAACACGTTAGAAATCGACACCTGCAAAATAGAAGACAAGTTATTATGATTCATGCATGGATGCAATGTCTATCCATATGAGGAACATTCTGTCTTTCGATCCTGGTTTCATTGAGACGGATAATAATCCGACAGCAACATTCTGACATCAATCATCTGGTTTTACCATACAGAGCAGAGAGTTATGACTTAGCAAAGATATCACCCGACCATGTGTGTGTTATGTGAGTGTACACAGAAAAGCAAATAAAGCTTGAAGATCAATCACTAACTAATAATAACCATTGTATAGCAAAAGTGCACTACACGTGCGAGAATCATACATCATGTTTGATACAAATCAACCTTACAATCCTCCAGAATCGGAAAGAAATACAAGCAAGTGAATTCCGTCAACATGCTTGACGGTAATCCAACACATGATAACACTGCCATAAAAGCTAATATGAAGAAGCTCTCACAGAAGACTCTGCACCATCAACCATCTTGGTAAACTTCATAGCGAACCTGAGCTTAGTGTTCTCCAGCCGAAGTCTTCCCACCTCTTTCTGATGAATCTTCATCTGACGGAAATAATGGTCCCTCTCAGTAAGATAGTGATCTCTCTCGGTCATAATCTTCGCTTTCTCTTCTTCCTTAACCCTCAGCTTCGCTTCCCACTCGGTGGTAAGGGCTTTGGCTCTAGCTTCCCTTTGAGTCTTCACAAGGACTTGTCTCTTCTTTTCATCTTCAATGACCTTCAAAGCTCTAGCCAACTGCTCTTTGGTGCGGTCGTGCTCCTTTGTGGATGACTCTAAAGCTTGGTTGATCTTACAGTAATAGGCGGTGTCTATCTCAAAACGCTTCACCTCCTGAGCATGTCTCCTAGCCTGGTCTTCTGCTTCCCTCTTGACTTCCTGATTAGCCAGTTGAATTCTAGCAACACTCATTTCTAACTCAGTTTTCTCTGCTTGCAGCTGATCTCTTGCCCTTCTCATCTCAAGAAATTCTTCCATACTGACAGAAGAACATGGCTCCTCAATCAACGGATACCAGATATCACCCACAGGAAATGGCAAATGAGTGAGCTCAACCCTCTTTTTGAGCCAATCATCAAATGGGGGAAAAGACCTGTTATTAGCTCTACCATAAAGAATCTTGCCTTTCCTTTGAATGCGGCGCCGCGCATCAGACACTTGCCTCAACAATGCCTGATTACCCTCAATCGGGAAGTAGAAAGACTCCTGAATCTCATGCTCGAAGGGAGGAACCTCCATAGAAAATCCCATTTGTCTCTTAAGAAGCATTGGGTTATAATTGATACACCCTTGAACTCCTATAAGGGGCACATTGGGAAAACTCCCGCAACTGTAAATAAAATCTCGTCCGGCCATATCAATGTGAGTCCAAGCTATGTCCTTGGCTCGCAAACCTATCAGCTTGGTTTCCCAACTTACATTATGGTCAAGAAAGACAAAGGCACCTCTGGAAGGCAAATATCCCATGAACCACTTATATAACAATTGAGCACAACATCTAACCAATCCTCCACGCCGCTTCTCATTCCGATTATGGACCGAATAATAAACATCCCCGACCAAGGTAGGAATGGGATTCCTCTGAGCAAACACCCGGATGGCATTAATGTCCACAAAGTTCTTCTGATTAGGGAACATGATGATTCCATAAATGCTTACGGCAAGTAAAGCACAAACGGACTTCCAATTACCCAAAGCAACATGTTCCTTGGCCTGGGCCTCCAAGAAACTTAGATGAAAACTGGGCAACTTTCCTTTCTCCTTGAAACCTCTCTTAGTCACTTCTGAGCTCAAATAAAGAGCACGAGAGATCTCACCAACATCAGGTTCTTCCTTAGTGACATAGAAAGGAATCTGATTTCTGACTTGAATACCCAGGATACCGGCATAGTCCTCCATCAAAGGTCCCAACAAGTAGTCTGGGAAGACAAAACATCTCAAACCCGGGTCATAAAACTGAAGAAGAGTATGGATGACACTCTTATCCCTATCTGTGAGCCTGAAAACCATCTTCATAATACCGCCATAAGCCTCACGGAACATCCCCACATGGTCAGGCGTAATGAATGCTATCATACCCTTCAGCATGCCAATCTCTGGATCAAAGAAACTGTAGACAACATCAGCTTTTAGGCCGACCCTCATGCTTGGAACAAGGATGTCTCTCAACCAGGATCTCAATCAAGAATGTACCCTGCATATGGATAAACATGAGTTAGATGTGGATAAATGAAAAATGGGAATGATGCAGATGCATGAATGCAAATCACAGTGCCATCCTCCAAGACATCTGAACATCAACTGTGCTGGATTCCGGTCTTTGAATTGATCACAACCATCCAAGGGACTAGGTAACCATAAATCCAACTCGGGGGGTTCCGAAATAAACGGAACCAGAGGATACATCACCATCATCACAGGTAAATCACTGACCAAATAACAACAAGATCATCTGAACAAGTAACCTCAAATCCAACTCAGGGGATCCGAAATAAACGGAACCCGCTCATAAATACCACGGACAGAACTCCGACGTGTCAGAAATAAATATCCATAAATCCAACTGAACCAAAGTCACCATCACAGAATCGCCAACAGAACCTGTATCTGTAAGAATCAAACCCATCCCCTCACAGGTGAATTCTAATAAGGTCATCCTAAGGCGGATAATGGTCTCGACGATCAGACAAGATACTCAACGGGTTTGCCCTTTCGGGTGTGCCGTGCAGCTCTCATAAGATCATCTAAACCAAAGATCCGGGAAAGAACGGTCACCGAAGTCAACAGCTCAGAAGAGATAAGCCAACCATAGTGGAAACTCCACAATGGAAAAGCTCCCTCAAAAGAACCTCGTCCGGCTTGTGGTATGTCACGTCGCAACAACATGCCAAACCAACATGTGAGGAACGTGAGACCATGCTAATCCTAGGTGTATACTCGGGCTTTGGGTTTCAGCCCCACTCAGAACACCCACCCCCAAATCATAGGAACCACACCTGTCCAGAATCCAACACAGTGATAATATGATGCATGCAAACATATATGCAAATATATA
This sequence comes from Lathyrus oleraceus, assembly GCF_024323335.1. Taxonomy (NCBI): domain Eukaryota; kingdom Viridiplantae; phylum Streptophyta; class Magnoliopsida; order Fabales; family Fabaceae; genus Lathyrus; species Lathyrus oleraceus. Next base: position 139,464,077 of record NC_066579.1, on the reverse strand, counting down.
CAATCACAGTATCATAAATTCAATAAATATGACAGTAAAAACAACCCAAACTACTCTAAAAACTACGCTAGAGAGCGCTAGGATTGACTCGCTTAGGGAAGATGGACCAGCAAGAGGTCAACTCCAGTCCCCAGCAGAGTCGCCAGTTGTCGCAACGCGAAAAACAACCGGCGGGGAAATACAGAGCCGCCACCGACGTTATTCATCCTATGACGGAAAGGGAGCGCAGGACTAACCTAAGAAAGGGAAAGGAATGGTCTTACGACCAGAGATTACAAGGTACGGAAGTCGGTTACGCAAGGGGAAGGTATTAGCACCCCTCACGTCCGCCGTACTCGACGGGATCCACGCTCAAAAGATAGCTCAAAGAATAGGAAAAAGTTGTTAATAAAACTGCTCAAAGAAATCGCACAAACTGGAATAATAAAACAGGTGGGGAAAAACAGAGGAGGTGGACTCGGCAGGATGTCGCATCCTGGGCCTACGTAGTTTGTCAGAAACAAACATCAGAGTCAACGTAGTTCGGGGAAAAGGAGACATGTTCGCTAGGATATCGCATCCTATGCATATGTATCTTCTCTATCCATAGAAGAATCAGAGCACTCGTAGCTCGGCTAACGCACGCCAAAACAAAACACCAAAAAGGGACGCTGAAACATCAAAAGAAACACTCGAAAGGAAATAGAATGCCAATACATGGACTTACGTCTGACTCCCAACAACAACCAAGGAAACAGAATGCCAATACATGGACTTATATCTGACTCCTAACAACAACAACAAAAGGAAACAGAATGCCAATACATGGACTCACATCTGACTCCAAACAATAGCAAATGTTAATCAGCAAACACCAAAGAAAAAAATTATCCGATTACCCCAACAAAGTAATCAAATATCCCAAAGATGAACCCCAATATATATAACCAATCACCACAAATGAACCCCAAAGATGAACCTCAAGTGAACCCCAAGTGAATAACAATCAACACAAATGAACCCCAATATGAACCCCCAAGTGATACAGTTAAACCCCCAAATGTGAACCCCCAAATCAGTATAGGTGAACCCCAATCTGAACCCCAAGTGAAGACAGAAGAAATCCTCAAGGTAATGAACATATAACACATGCACACGCTGAACAAACGTGTACTCACACCAAAGAAGACAAACAAAGGGTACACACACACAAACACAACAAAAAAAGAAAAGGTTGCCTGGAGAGATTGCTTACAACCTCTTGCCTACGTATCTCATCTGGTATGAGAATCAGGGCGACGTAGTTCCCCTTAACAGGGGTACAACACTCTCCTAACTAGAGACCAGGGAGACAACAAACTAATAGGGAGACTAAGACTCGAGCCTAATAGTTGTCATGCAATCAATATCCCTAAATTGAGGTCTTTAATCATGCATTCAGCTTCCTCAGAAATCAATCATACAACTCCTACATAAATGGAGATGAGAAGAGGAAAGCAGATAAACACAGCAGCACAAGTGAACAAGCATCACACACTATATCCATACAAGAGTCTCAAACAATGGGTAGGCTTTAGTCAAGAGGGGTCATATCAACCTCGACAAACAAGCCAAACTGTAATGGGTAATCTGTAGCTCTTAACCACTAACATTGAACGTTAGGGTGAGCAGATCAAAATGGTAATGAGGATGAGACCTCATGCTCTTAACCCTGGCCGGGGTGAGCTCAAAACAAAGAAAGTGTGGGTATCCAGAAAGAGGGATCCTATTCCACTTGACAGACACTGGACAAAAGATCTTAGGTACATGTTCAAAAGCATCAGCACGTAGTGCGAGCATAAAGAATGACTCACTAAATAACAGGGGATTGGCTACTAATCCCTTCTATCCATCAATTGCCTCTATTCTTGGAGGTTTTGGCACAAATGTAAACAAGCACAAACAGAGCCTCTGAAGGAGGACATGCCAGCAAAATGCCTGCCAAAAAGGTGACAGGACTTCCAGACTACATGAAGTAAGGAGCTAACTACCTAAGTGGTGTATCAACCATAATCCAAAGCTCAAGCAAGAGCTAAAAGCAAGCAACTAAGGTACCTGCACAAAAGCTAAACAGTTAATATTTCAGTCAACCAATCAGAAAACAAACAGACAAACAGTGGAACCATTCACAGTTACACAACTCAATCAACAATGCTCAAGCACTCAAATGAGGCAATGAGCTCAACACATCAACTTAAATCCCTACAAAACACAAATAGGCCAGAACACAATTCAATTTGCATCTCAAAAGGTGAGCAACTCAACCATTAATGCTAAGTGTCCAAACCTGAAACACAAGACAAGGTTAGTTCATGTACAAAACACTAGTACAAAGACTAGGTCCAAAACCAAACCAAATGATCAAAATAGAAGTCAATCTTTCACCTATTGCACATTCAAACATTCAATAAAATGTCCTCAAAAGGACCAACATCAAATCAAAAAGCAAACATCTCAAATGATCCATGTTATGCAATGATCCCAAAATGTACACAAAGTGAACTTCCAACTTAGAAAATCCAAATCAAATCAGAAATGTATGCAATGCCTTTGAGATTGTTTATACAAGTTCATCATGTCATGAATAATCAACATGTAAAATATCAAATTCAGAAGAGCTCAAATGATATATGAACAAAAATGCACAAATTCCATGTCAAAAATGTGACACAAATTGTCACAATCATCTTCACGTGTCAAAAATGGTGATAGCATATGAGAAAAAATCCAAACCAGTGCTCAAAAATTCACATCATGTATGATCATCAAGCATGTAAAAAATTGGATCAAGAAGCTCAACACATAGAATTTCACAAGGAAATGAACATAACATGTCAAATTAACACAAGGTTCAATCAGAAACTTACAATTAAAAAATCATACATCAACAAATCATGACAATAATGTCAAAAAAAACTAGACATTCATACAAAACTAGGAAAAAAAAATTGGAGTTAATTTGGATAATTTTCCTATTTTTAATGAATTTTCTAAATGAGCTAAATAAATGCAACAATAAAAGAAATGGGGGGAAAAAGAAAACATTTAAATCAATTCAGAAATAGCCATAGCCACACGATGAAGCGCGAAATCATGATCAACGGACCAGGTTTAAACAGGCAAAATGCAGCACTTCATTAAATGAGTTGGCATGCACACATCAGCATTCAACATACACATGGCCAAGGTCAAAAGAAACAGAGCCAATCGCTCGTACACGCAAGGCACACATCAGCTCATACATGGAACACACTTGGATTAAATGAAACGAGGCATTTCATTAAATGATTCATCATCACACATCAGCATTCAAAGCAAACATGGCACGGTCGAACAAATCAGAACCAATCATATGGCCACGCAGGGTAACACATGGCATCCACAGTGGACAAACCCTAAAATGAACCAGACGCCGGAGCTGTAGCTCCAGTCGTCTTCTCCGGCCACACACACGGCGGAGCTCCACCAAAATTTTCCAGAATTCAAGAAATAATACACCAATCGAAAGCTCTTACAAAGCACATTCCAAATATCATATTAGTTTCATCTAATTCATCATGAATTTTCCAGATCGAGCGAAAACATTTATGAAATCAAAACTTATATTCATCACTACATGCTCAATTCTCAACTATTTTCAAATCTAATCATATCAGCATACTCTACTAAGTGAGATCTACAAAACTATAACAAGAAAACAGCAAAAGAAGAGGATCGATTTTGAGTCACCTTGAACTTGAAGCTTCTGAATTCGTGTCCTCAGGTGTTCATATGCTCCAGATCTACTCTACTTTCCTTGCCTTGAAGCTTTGAGCAAAAATGAATGGTTGAACACACTTGAATCTAGCTCAATTTCAAACTTCCATTAACATGAGATTGTACACGAACTGCTCCAATTCTTGCTCAATTCCAACAAACAATGGTTGATTCTTGCTCAGAACTGCATGAGGATTAAGAATCTACAAAAATATTTGGTGTTTGTGTGGAGAAAAATGAAATTCCAAGTGAGAGAAAAATTGGAGGGAACTTTGAAATTCTAGATCTGAAATTCTGTTATGGCGAATGAGATCAGGGTTTCAGCTTTTATATGGCATGTTAATCACAATGCTAATCAAATTAGGCCTTGGTTAATCATGATTAGGGAAATATAAGGCAAAGTGCAAAATTGCAAATGAAGCTAGCATGGCCATGTGCAGGGGCCAAATCTCATGCAATGCTTGGAATCCACTTAAAATCAACCAATAATCATGATGGAAATGGTAATTTGCTTGTATCATAAGCCAAATTTGAATTATGGAAATTCCCTCCAAAATGATCACTTGAGGAATGATGATCATACACACTTTTTCCATGCATGGCAAGGCTTGTTTTGAGAAGTATTGGTCATGAGGAGTATTTTGCAAAAAAGAATGGACCAAATTGGAGTTTTGTATCAAAAGTTATGTCACTTTGAATTTCCATGCACACCTTGTGATCATTTGGCCATAACTTCTCAACCATTCATCATATGGACATGAATTAGGCCTTTTTGGAAAGGGGAGACAAAGATCTACAACTTTTATGTTCACCAAAAATCAATTTGAAATTTATTTGATCTTGAAAAGTCAAGTTGAATATGGACCAGAAACTTGCCATTTTTGGAAACTTGAAATTACAGGTCATTTTCCATTTTTGGAAACTTTTGCCATGACTTAAAAATCTTCAAGATAGATGTTTAGAATGACAAATGGACATCTTTTGAACATGATTGAGGTGTCTCAACTCATTTCCCCACCTCATAGCCCTCAGTGGACTGCACAGTTGACTTTTTGGTCCTCAGATGACCTTGAAATGTCCTGATCCACTTGAGCCTCTACCACTTGGGGAAATTGCTCAAAAATGAAACCCTAGCTCATGTAAGCTCCTCATAACAATCATGTGATCTTCATCCCAAGAAAATACCTAATCTCTTTGAGAAACCCTAGTTGGAAAAAAGGCATTGATTAAGGTTGACTAGAGGTCACAACCCTAATTTAGAGGAACTTGAGGATAAAATCTGCAACTCTTGATGATGATAGAACCATGATGATGGTAATATATCATTGCAAACATAATGATTCTCAAGACCTTTGAAGAATCAAGAAACCCTAATTGAAGCCCATGCCCTCAGATGGTTGATCATCAATCCATAGAGACCCTCAGGCTTGAATCACTTAACTTCTCCATCTTTTGAAAAGACCTTGGAGGATGACCTTCTTAGTTTCATATGAGATGCAAAATGCAACGCCTAATGCTCTAAAAAAATGAAATGCAATATGTCAAACTAGTCTCAAGAAGAGGAGGGCAAATTTTGAGGTGTTACAATAAGCATATCAAAACTATAATTACTACCGTCGGATCCAAAAACAAGAGGTAAAGGTAGCGTTGAAAAGAATGAGTAACAGTAAGGCGGTCACCATACCTATTGAAGTATGGAAAATTCTTGGAGACAGAGGTATTTATGAAGGAGAATGGCGATCCAAAACGCATCGGAATTTAAAAATTCTCCTTTAGTGATCCTTAGGAATGGGAATGATCAGTGATAGAATTGTTACCTCTTGTGGCGATTGTAACCTTTGATGCAGATCTACAGAGCGATCACGAACGTTGAACGATGACAATGCCTCTACTCAGTCCACACGAACGGATTCCTTCAATCTCAGTGCTAGCTGCTACAAATGAAGGCTTTGAGTGAGAGAGAGATAGAGAGAGAGATAGAGAGAGAGAGAGAGAGAGAGAGAAAAACGAAATTGCAACTGCACAAATGCTTCTACGCAAGGGTTCTATTTATAGAACCACTTGTGTGGGCTACAAGCTAAAAAGCCCACTCAAGTGTATGTGGCCCAAAGCTTATAATATTCCAAAATCACTTAAGCGCGTGGTACCTTACCATATTTCGTATTCTGCTTAAGTACACCGTACCTTACGATGTTCTACAATTCACTTAAGGACACCGTACATAACGGTATTCCTTTGTTATTCTATCTCTCATCAATCTGTCCTTTTGTGTGTGACCCTGTAGGTTTTCGTGACATTGGTAATTATATTAAATCACGTATTTAACATAATAAACAGTGAGCGGTATCTAGCAACACATCACTGGTACCCAAGACACGAAAATGTCATGTGATCTGACAAATCCTTTTGTGATAATACTTATGTGTACAATTACCCTTTTGCCCTTATGTCTATATTGAACACAAGGCATAGACCGTGTCATCCTTGTCCAGTTCAATATTGGGCCCATAGACATTTATCCTGTTACGCAGGATGGGCAAATTCCATCTAGGTCACTCATGTCCCTTAGCATGCTTTGTGGAGTACCCATCAACTGTCTTTATGGTCATCCAATTACGGACAACGTTTGATCAGCAATAAGGCACTCGACTCTACATCTAGGGTCCATAGTGTAACACCCCTTTTTCTACCCCAAAATACTTAACATATAATCAGAGTAAATAAGCACGCATATAACCAAAAGGGCGTCACATCGACGTTTTCAAAAACTAAAAGCTTTCAAAAACCAAACATCATTCATCCTCAATATACAATACACCTGGTCATTTAAAATAACACATTTCACTTATCATGAATATTCAAGCATATGCGTTCGCAGCGGAAAATAATGAATACTCATGTATTTCATAAAATGATCCATGTCCCATACCATGATCATCTCTTAATAATCTCCTCAAGATAAAATAAAACCATATCCAGAATATTTGGCACGATGGCCTCTCCAACAGAAATTTCAAATAAATATGTTCACAAGTAATAACGTAATGCATATCCAAATAAGATATGAGTTCAATACTACCAATCTACCCCGTGTTACATGACCAGAGCATTGACTCATTACCTAGTCTTCAAACTAAAATACGGAAACTCTCCGGCTAATCTCGAGTGAGCTACCGTCCACTTACTTCAGCAACACTACTCCAGAGTATCTGCACGATGCCATGTAAAGCATCATTCCAACAGAAGGGTGAGAATTCAAATCATTATGAAGAAGTATAATAAAGCACAATGATTAAATCAACAATTAAAGGAATTCATCACACTTCATATAACCATGTAAATAATATTAACTAACATTTATTTCACATGTTTCAAGCACACCTACAAACTCAAGGAGTATAATATTCAAATCAAATATTATATTCCCAAAAATACACATAACTACAATTATCACATAATCACATACTTTGCCAAGTTATGTATCCAAACATCATCAAATTCAATTACCATATCTCATACACACATCACAATCACAATAATGCATACACTCAATTATCACATAACTCTAATGTGACTCAATGCAAGACATGTGACTCTATGCATGTGGTACTGCAATGTGAACCCAACGTTTCACCGCTTTCCGATTCAATATCTAGAATCCAAGCCACGCTTCCGATCCGGACAAGATCAAAGCCACTACGTCTATTTCCAATTAAGGATCAACATCTACTACGCCTATTTCCAATTAAGGATCAACGTATGCTACGCCTATTTCCATTCAAGGATCAACGTCTACTACGCCTATTTCCAATTAAGGATCAACGTATGCTACGCCTATTTCCAATTAAGGATCAACGTCTACTACGCCTTTTTCCAATTAAGGATCAACGTATGCTACCATGTGAACCCACAGTTTCACCGCTTCCACCATGAAGTCGACCATGCCATGAATGAATGTACAAATACCAATACATATGCAATTAAGATCATCTCTACCATCTTAACATTCCACATATCACCATAATTCAACTTTATGAATTATCCACCAATGGTACATATACACATTCATAACAATATATCATTCACAAATATAGGCTAATTATCAACTACAAACACTAGATCTCATTGCAAATGAATACACTTTTTAAAATCTCAATTTTTCATTTTTTCAACAGTGGTAACCGGTTAATGCTCGGTGAGTAACCGGTTAACACAAAACAGAAGCAAGTAACTGGTTAACGCTCGGTGAGTAACCGGTTAACGTAAAACAGAATGCAGAAATTTTAGCAAGTAACCGGTTAACGCTTGGTGGGTAACCGGTTAACGTAAAACAGAATCAGCAGGTTTTTAAGTAAGTAATCGGTTAATGCTCGGTGGGTAACCGGTTAACATAAAACAGAATCAGATTTTTTTTGCGTTTTTCATCGTTGGAGGACTTTCGGACCTCCGATTTCGATTCCGTAAAAAGCCAAACATTCAGAAAATGATAACTCATACAATACTCTAAGTATATAACGTTAATTTGCAGTTTTAACACAATCAAATCACCACAATCAAGAATACTCATCAAGACCTAACAATTTCAAACAACCATACAAAATTAGGGATTTTAACCTAAACATACGTCTACCCATTGACCCAATCATACCAACCTATAATAATAAGGATTCTCCCCCTTACCTCTTCAATTATCTGGAAACCCTAGCTTCTCTCTTGTTCTTCCCCTCTTCTCCTTACTTTTCCTCTTCTCTTTCTCTATTACCGTCAAATGATCAAAATAATCCTACTCCTCACTCTCCTCACCTCTTATATACTAGTATTCTATTTGGGCTTAAAGAATGATACCTCTAATCCAATTATTAGGCCCAATAATACCTAGTATTATAATATCTCTATTTAATTCAAATAAATTAAACCAACTCAATATACACACCAAGTTAATTAATTCCATTACTCAATTATATCTCATATCAACTAAATAATTAATTAACACACCAACTTAATTAATATAATCGATTATTATACTACCTAACAACCAATTAATTAATTAACACTCCAAATAAATAAAATAAAATATAGTAATAATAATATAAGAAATAATTACTAAAATTGGGTTGTTACAACTCTCCCCCACTTAAAAGATTTTCGGCCTCGAAAATACCTCAAATGAACAACTCCGGATACGATTCCTTCATCTTATCCTCGAGTTCCCAAGTAATGTTGCCATTGGCGACTCCGCCCCATATCACTTTCACCAAAGCGATCTCCTTACCACGAAGCTTCTTCACTTCTCGATCTTCAATTCGCATAGGTGATGTATCAACCGTCAAATTATCCCGCACTTGAACATCATCTAATGGAACAACATGCGATGGATCCGCAATGTACTTCCTCAATTGAGACACATGGAACACATCATGAAGATTAGAAAGTGACGGTGGTAATGCAATCCGATATGCCACTTCACCTATCCTCTTAGAAATCTGATAAGGACCAATGAAACGCGGCGTCAACTTACGCGACTTCAAAGCTCTACCAACATCTGTTATTGGCGTAACTAGAAGAAACACATGCTCATCTTTCTCAAACTCAAGAGTTTTCCAACTCTTATCATGATAACTCTTTTGACGACTCTAAGAAGCCTTCATCTTCTCTTGACTCCTTATCCATGATCCATGATATGCGATCATCAGTTTATATACATAATAGTCTTAATGCTTTAATGTTATCCCACTTCATAATAAAGCTCGACTACGGATACTTTAAGAATAGTGTCCTTATGTTTAATGTGATCTCATGATTAAGTCACACTTGATACATTAAACGGACTAGCTATTCTTGGGACTTTATTAAACAAACATAATAAAGAAAAAGCCTTTTATTATTAATAAATAATTCGATACAAGTACCAAAAGTATTGGCCTCTCGGGCTTACACCAACAATCTGCCACTAGCACTAGAGCCAATCAGGCATACCCCTAATGCCTATAGATCTAGTATGGCCATCATGCTTCTGCTGCGCAAGAGGCTTTGTCAGTGGGTCAACAATATTGTCAAGTGTAGGTACTCTGCATATTTTCACATCTCCTCTATCTATTATCTCTCGAATGAGGTGATAATGCCTAAGTATGTGTTTGGATCGTTGGTGAGATCTAGGCTCCTTAGCTTGTCCGATAGCACCATTGCTATCACAATAGAGACCAATGGGATCCACAATGCTAAGAACTATGCCAAGTTCACTAATGAACTTTTTGATCCAAACAGCTTCCTTTGCTGCACTTGAGGCAACAATATACTCGGCCTCGGTTGTAGAATCAGCAACTGTATCTTGCTTTGAACTTTTCCAGCTCACAGTGCCACCGTTTAAGCAAAACACATAACCAGATTGCGATCTAAAGTCATCCTTATCTGTCTGGAAGCTAGCATCGGTGTATCCAATTACAATCAGCTCTTCCTGACCTCCATATATCAAGAATGAGTCCTTAGTCCTTCTCAAATACTTAAGGATATTCTTGACAGCTACCCAATCAGCATCACCAGGATCAGATTGGTACCTACTCGTTGCACTTAAAGCATACAAGACATCTGGTCGAGTACATAACATGGCATACATGATAGATCCTATTGCAGATGCATATGGAATCTTATTCATGCGATCCCTTTCTTCCTTAGTTGAAGGGGATTGTGTTTTTGATAGACACAAGCCATGTTGCATAGGTATGAATCCTTTCTTGGAATCATGCATATTAAAGCGTCTTAGCACTTTGTCTATGTACGTACTCTGACTTAGGCCAAGCAGTTTTTGTGATCTATCTCTATAGATTCTGATTCCTAATATATAGGCTGCTTCACCTAGGCCCTTCATAGAAAAGCATTTCCCCAACCAACACTTTACTTGTTGCGGGGTAGGGACATCGTTTCCAATGAGTAATATGTCATCTACATATAATACTAGGAAAACGATCATGTTCCCACTAACCTTCTTGTAGACACAAGGCTCATCTTCGTTATTGATGAATCCATATTGTTTTACTGTTTCATCAAAACAAAGATTCCAGCTTCTGGAAGCTTGCTTCAATCCATTGATTGGTCTTTGTAACTTACATATCTTTTGGGCTTCTTCTGGTATGTCAAATCCTTCAGGCTGTGTCATGTACATATCCTTAAGAGGATTCCCATTAAGGAAAGCAGTTTTGACATCCATATGCCATATTTCAAAATCATGATATGCAGCGATAGCAAGTAAAATCCGAACAGATTTAAGCATTGCAACTGGTGAAAAGGTTTCATCATAGTCAACCCCATGAATTCGTTTATATCCTTTTCCAACGAGTCTTGCCTTATAGGTATGTACCTTTCCATCCATGTCAGTCTTCTTTTTGAAGACCCACTTGCATCCTATAGGGTTAACTCCTACAGGAGGCTCTACCACGGCCCAAACTTGGTTTGTGTACATGGAATCCATTTCAGATTTCATGGCTTCTAGCCACTTCTCAGACTCGGGACCAGTTATGGCCTCTTGGTAGGTCACAGGCTCATCTTGATCCATGAGTAATACATCACCTTGATCAGTTATGAGATATCCATATCTCTCAGGTATGTGACGTATCTTGCTTGACCTACGATGGTCTTGTTCTACTTGAGCAGGTTGCTCTTCCACAACTACTTGTGTTTCCTGCTCTAATTCCTCCATATGTGTATCGATGCTTTGTGATTCTTGAATTTCTTCAAGCTCTACTTTCCTCCCACTGATTCCTTTGGAAATAAAATCCTTTTATAGGAAAACTCCAGTTTGAGAGACAAACACTTTGCCCTCAGAAGGATTGTAGAAGTAATACCCTTTTGTTTCTTTAGGATACCCCACAAATAAGCATTTGTCAGATTTGGGCTCAAGCTTAGTTGAAATTTGTCGTTTCCCATAAACTTCGTAACCCCAAATCTTCATGTAAGACATATATGGTTTCTTACCACTCCATATCTCATATGGTGTCTTCTCAACCTTTTTGGATGGAACACGGTTAAGTGTGTAAGTTGTTGTCAATAGTGCATGTCCCCAAAAGAAGTTTGGAAGATCGGCGTGACTCATCATGGATCGGACCATGTCTAACAGGATTCGATTTCTTCTCTCAGATACACCATTCCATTGGGGTGTTCCAGGAGGAGTAAGTTGGGATAGGATCCCACACTCTTTCAGATGGTCATCAAACTCTAGGCTTAAATACTCACCACCTCGATCTGATCGAAGAGTTTTAATATTCTTACCTAGTTGGTTTGGTACTTCATTCTTGAATTCCTTGAACTTTTCAAAGGACTCTTATTTGTGTTTCATTAAATACACATAATCATATCTACTGAAATCATCAGTAAATATGATGAAGTACTGAAAACCTCCCCTGGCTAGTATGTTCAGTGGTCCACATACACCAGTATGTATGAAGGCCAAAATATCATTAGCTCTTTCACCTTTTCCTGTGAATGGAGACTTTGTCATCTTTCCAATTAAACAAGATTTGCATGTCTCATATGATTCATAATCAAAATAGTCCAAGAGTCCATCTTTATGGAGTTTGGAAATGCGTTTCTCATTTATGTGGCCTAATCGACAATGCCAAAGGTAAGTTGGATTTAACTCATTAAGTTTCATCCTTTTAGTATTAATGTTATAAATAGGCATTTCAAGATCAAGGACATATAGTCCATTGTTCATTTGTGTTGTAGCATAGAATATATCATTCAAATAAGCTGAGCAAAAATTGTTCTTTATTATAAATGAAAAACCAAACTTGTCCAAACAAGAAACGGAAATAATATTCCTGCTAATTGCAGGTACATAATAACAGTTCTCTAACTGAATTATTAAACCACTAGGTAAAGTCAATACATAAGTTCCTACGGCTAAAGCAGCAACCTTTACTCCATTTTCAACTCGTAGGTCAACTTCACCTTTTGCCAAATCTCTACACCTTTTTAGCCCCTGCACATTGGTACAAATGTGAGAATCGCATCCAGTATCTAATACCCATGATGCAGAAGTAGATAAATTAATTTCAATAACAAAAATACCTGAAGTTGAAGTCTCTACTCCATTCTTCTTATCTTCTAGGTACTTTGGGCAGTTTCTCTTCCAGTGTCTGGTCTCACCGCAATGGAAGCAGGTGCCTTCCGTTGCTATGCCTCCACTAGGCTTCAAAGCAACAATAGTGGGTTTGGGTTTGGAAACTTCCTTGCCTTTCCCTTTATCACCCTGCTTGGTGGGTCTTTTGTTCTGTCTCTTTCCATTTCCGATCATCAGAATGGACTCCCCTTTTGACTTCAGATTCTGGTCAGCAGTTCTTAACATGGCTAGCAGTTCAGGAAGAGATTTATCCATATCATTCATATTGAGATTTAGGACAAATTGACTGAATCTATCTGGCAACAATTGCAAGATCAAATCAGTCGCAAGTTCCTTTCCGAGGGGAAAACCCAACCTCTCAAGGTTTTCCACATACCCAATCATCTTGAGCACATGGGGACCTACAGGGGCTCCCTCAGCTAACTTTCCTTGAAAAAGGGCTTTTGAAACTTCAAATCTTTCATGCCTTGCTTGCTCTTGATAAAGCATCTTCAGGTGTTCGATCATATCGAATGCGGCCATGTTCTCATGTTGCTTTTGCAACTCTGAGTTCATGGTAGCTAGCATGAGACAAGCAGTTTCATTGGCATCATCGACATGCTTCTTATAAGCATCTCTTTCTGCCTTAGGTGCAGAACTAGGAGGTTCCTCTTCATGAATAGGTTTCTCCAAGACATACAGCTTTCTATCATGTTTGAGGACAATCCTCAGATTTCGGTGTCAATCTAGAAAATTTGTCCCAGACAATTTTTCCTTGTCAAGGATTGATCGCAAAATGTTGTTATAGGTGTTTGTTGTCATGGTAATCTACATGAAAATAATTAAAATATAAGTATCAATAACATATTTAATTAGGCCTTTAATTAAATATGTTCCCACTATTTTACTCAAAACAAATAACCCTCACCATTTGATTCGGAAAATCCCGTTGGAAGATTTTCTAGTGGGTCGAGATCCACATTTCACTTTGTTTTAAGTCCGCGTAGGCGGATTACACAAAACTAGGTTATTTAGGTAGGAACTTCTTCCAATGGTATCTAATACAACTCTCGAATATTTTAGTTGGGTAAATAACTCCTTATTCCAATCCATCACATGGATCATTTCCATCTCTTGCTTCTAAACATATATAATCTTATTATAATTTGTTTAGTTAAGTTTGACCCTTTGTTTTAGCAATTGGATATTACAATTATCCCATCGCACCTTACTAATATAGAACATACACCTCGCGTAGGCGAAACCTACATTATCCGATACTAGTCTTGATGAGTGCTAAAACTTGGAAAGCATAAACTTAATATTTAATTTGAGGGAATTTGCAATTATTCTGATCTCACCGGCTTATTTATCATATAAATCGTCTCTCACATGCACCAACATACATAATGAAACAGTTATGGCCCCTAGCGCAATTGTTCTCCCAAGCCAATGAGAGAACCTAAGCTAACCTAATAACGATCTAAGCTTCTCCAAGCAAGATCTTCAAGGTTGTCCTCCTTTGATATTGAATTCTTCTCTTTCTTCATAACATTACATTACATAAAAGAAACTCGTTTTTCATACGAGGGAGTGAGATGAGAAAAGAAGTTACATTAAGAGATTAAAAGAGAGGCACGACACGCGGGTCGTATTTTAAAAACCCAAAACAAAATAAAGGAAAACTAAGGCCATAACCGATCACCACAAGACAATAATAATAAGCACATTATTATTATTAATTTTAAATCTTTTAATTAATTAAAACCAAATTAAATTTCGGCGACCAATCACACTACACAGAGTTAGCCGGGGGTCCGCTGCCCGGTCAGTGGGAACGGGGGTTCAAGGTGGCAGCGCCCCTTGCGGGGTTGTAAGAGCAGCGCCCCGCGCCGAAAATTTTAATGAACAATTCATTTGAAATCGACGTTGTTTTTTGCATCAACACTTGATACTTTAAGGCACAACTCTTGCATAGTCACAACTCTAATCGCATAACTCTTTGACAACACAACCCTTGTGCCGTCATTAACCCTAATGCACCAATTTCAGACCGTCAAACACATCTCGATTGTTGATTCAGTATGATTGATCAACACGTCATTGCTTCACCGTACTAATGTCGAATCAAGAAGCAAACGACCATTGATCGCTCAAAGGAAAACAACCATTAAGTGTTTGAATGAACGAAATAGAAACAATATATCATATATACCATATTTTGCATCAGGATTACTTATATCATGTATATAACTTGATCGATCTCAATTGCATAACCTATGGACGATCGATGTATCGCTGCTTCACCATACTAATGTCGGATTCGGAAGCATAGTCAACATCAATCATCCAAATCGTACACACATGATGCCAAATTTAATTACTCGTTTATTCTTTGATTCATTTTGTCTTTTAATCGTATTAATATAGAAAATACAGAAAATAAACAGCTATCAGATGCATGTTTCCGTAAGTGGCTCTGATACCACTGAAGGAGAATGGTGATCCAAAACGCAGTGGAATTTTAAATTTCTCCTTTAGTGATCCTTACGAATGGGTATGATCAGTGATAGAATTGTTACCTCTTATGGCGATTGTAACCATTAATGCAGATCTACGGAGCAATCACGAACGTTGAACGATGACAACGCCTCTACTCAATCCACATGAACAAATTCCTTCAATCTCAGTGCTAGCTGCTACGAATGAAGGCTTTGAGTGAGAGAGAGAGAGAGAGAGAGAGAGAGAGAGAGAGAGAGAGAGAAACGAAATTGCAATTGCACAAATGCTTCTACACAAGGGTTCTATTTATAGAACCACTTGTGTGGGCTGCAAGCTAAAAAGCCCACTCAAGTGTATGTGGCCCATATCTTATAATATGCCAAAATCACTTAAGCACGTGGTACCTTACCATATTTTGTATTCTGCTTAAGTACACCGTACCTTACGATGTTCTACAATTCACTTAAGGACACCGTACATTACGGTATTCCATAGTTATTCTATCTCTCATCAATCCGTCCTTTTGTGTGTGACCCTGTAGGTTTTCGTGGCATTGGTAATTATACTAAATCACATATTTAACATAATAAACAGTGAGCGGTATCTAGCAACACATCACTGCTACCCAAGACACGAAAATGTCATGTGATCTGACAAATCCTTTTGTGGTAAAACTTATGCGTACAATTACCCTTTTTCCCTTATGTCTATATTGAACACAAGGCATAAATCGTGTCATCCTTGTCCAGTTCAATATTGGGCCCATAGACATTTATCCTGTTACGCAGGATGGGCAAATTTCATCTAGGTCACTCATGTCCCTTAGCATGCTTCGTGGAGTACCCATCAACTGTCTTTATGGTCATCCAGTTACGGATAACATTTGATCAGCAATAAGGCACTCGACTCTACATTAGGGTCCATAGTGGTTTCAGGTCGAAGGATGGTATACACCATTATCAGCACGAGAATAACTTATGACATTTTGCATAACATTCTATATAGTATTCTCATAGCGGGTCAATCCAGTATAAATATTACTCTTAATATTCATACCTATGTTTAAGACTTGATAACTCCTTATCCATGATCCATGAGATGTGATCATCAGTCTATATACATAATAGTCTTAATGCTTTAATTTTATCCCACTTCACAATAAAGCTCAACTACGGATACTTTAAGAATAGTGTCCTTATGTTTAATGTGATCTCATGATTAAGTCACACTTGATACATTAAACGGACTAGCTATTCTAGGGACTTTATTAAACAAACATAATAAAGAAAAAACCTTTTATTATTAATAAATAATTCGATACAAGTACCAAAAGTATTGGCCTCTAGGGCTTACACCAACAATTTAGTGGCTCACCAAATTATTTAATGAAATTATGAGGTCAAAACGTATGCTAGAGAAATGGATAAGAAACACCTTAGTTCAAATCTATAAGAATAAGGGGGTATACCAAATTGTGCAAATTATAAGTGGATTAAGCTTATGAGTCATACCATGAAGTTATATTAAAGAGTGATTGAACGCAGATTCCTAAAAGATACTCAAGTCTCAGAGAATCAATTTGATTTTATGTCTGGAAGGTCGACCATGGAAGCGATTTATCTATTACGGAGTGTGATGGAGCAGTATCAAATGGACCAACAAGACATGTACTTAATTTTTATTGACTTGGAGAAGGCATGTGATAAAACTTCTAGAGGGATTTTATGGAAATCCCTGGAGAAGAAAAGGGTTAGAATTGCATATATTCGAGCTATCCAAGATATTTATGAAGGGGTATCGATTAGTGTGCATACACAGGGTGGAGAGACAAACGATTTTCCCATTAAAATTGATTTACGTCAAGGTTCAACCCTAAGCCCCTTCCTTTTTACCTTAATTTTAGATGTACTCACAGAACATATCCAAGAGCTAGCATCAAGATGCATGCTTCTTACAAATGATATAGTTCTTCTTGGAGAGTCGAAGGGGAATTTAAATGTGTATTAGAAATTTGGAGACGAGCTTTAGAAACACATGGTTTTCGCCTAACTAGAAGTAAGACGGAGTATATAGAATGTAAGTTCAACAAAAGAAGAAACGTTTCTAACCTAAAGGTGAAAGTTGGAGACCATATTATCTCTCAAGTAACACTATTTAAATATCTTGGGCCCGTAACACAAAATGATGGCGAAATACAAGAGGATGTAAACCATTGAATTCAAGTTGGGTGGTTGAAATGGTGAAGAGAATCAGGTGTTTTATGTGATGCAAAGGTATCGCTCAAGTTGAAGGGAAAGTTTTATCGGACTGCGGTAAGACCTACGATTTTGTATGGGACAAAATGTTTTATGGTTAAAAATAAATGCGAAAATAAAGTAAGTTTAGCAGAGATGAGGATGTTGCAGTGTATATGTGGTAAGACTTGACAAGATAGAATTATAAATGAAACTATTAGAGAGAGTATCGTGGTAGTGCCTATAGTGAAGAAGATGGTGGAAATAGACTTATGTGGTTTGGGCATATAGAGAGAAGACCGGTAGATTTTATAGTAAGGGAGTAGACCAGATGGAGAAAAGGTAAACAACTAGAGGAATTGGAAGATCTAGAAAGTATATTAGAGAGGTTATTAAGAAAGATCTTGAGATTAATGATACGGATAGAAACATGGTCCTAGATATAACATTATGACAAAAGTTGATTCATGTAGCCGACCTTGTTAGAATTAATTCATTTTCAAAAACATGTAGATAAAGTTTGTTAGAGGGTATTTTATTATTTTCTCTTAAGTCCCACTTGTATTTAAGCAAGTGAGTGGTGTGAACATCATTAATCCTTTTGATGTTTGTGTAGTAGTGTGCGTGCAACCATTTGTAACAGTTTTAGAGTATTTGAAGTTTGTTATTATTCTATCTTCTCTCTCTTATTTCCATTGTTCACCTTTGTCACCTTGTGCACCAAAAATTGGTATCTAGAGCTCCGGTTCAGATTCACAGGGAAACACCATGGGAAACACGAGTGAAATAGTGAGGCGTTGTGTGATTGATTTTTGTTCAGAGAATTCTTGTTGAATTTATGATCAAAATCGTAACAGAATCAGATATCTTGATTTTGTGAGGATTGGGAAACATTTTGCTTAGGTGAGATCTGAGTGTATTTCACAAGGTTGAAGATGAACGAAAATGGTAATTGAGTACCAATTTTCCAGTGTTCGATGGCAAGAACCGGAATCATTGGATGATTCAGATGCGTGTGTTGTTTGAAGCTCAAGATGTTCTTGATCTCATTAATGACAGTTACGTTCAGGTTGCACTTCCATAAAATGCAACTGATGTGTAGAGAAATGCCCAACGTGATCTGAGGAAGAAGGATCATAAGGCATTGTTTTACATCCATCAGTATGTTGATGTGAACATGTTTGATAAAATCACTGATTCGATGACGGTGAAAGTTGCATGGGACACACTGGTGCAGTGCTACAGAGGTGATACATCAATGAAGAAGGTGAAGCTTCAGTCTCTATGTAAGAAGTATGAGAATCTCAACATGAAGAACAATGAGAAGGTACTTGACTACATCTCTAAAGTAATTTTGATCACAAATGACATAAAGTCGCGTGGAATAAAGTTGTGCAGAGAAACACTCTCTGAAGAAAGTATTATTAATAAGGTACTTAGATCTATTACTCCTCAGTTTGATTACATTGTTATAGCAGTTAAACATTCTAAGGATCTGAGCACCATGAGAATAGAAGAGCTGCAAAGCAATCTAGAGACTCAAGAGTTGCGTCTGATTGAAAGAACCTATGAGAGAGAGGTAGAGCAGGCTTTAAAAGCTTCTTTTGTCAAGAAAGACCAGAAGCAGTCTTGGTCATAAGCCAAGAAAAGATATTGTAGGTCTCAAAAGTTAGAAACCACAACTTCTGAGAGTCAGAAGGGAAAGGAGAAGTATGACAAGATAAAAGTTCAATGTTACTGTTGTAAGAAGTTTGGCCACTTCGCTGCAGATTGTTGGTTAAATAAGGAAAGGAAATCAGAAGAAGCAGATATAGCTAGAAGTTATGATGATGAACATGTGATATTAATGGCTTCTAATTCTGATATGGACAATGGTTATTCAAACCATCTTATTCGAAATAAGAAATGGCTAGTTGATTTTGACTCTGGGAAGAGGATCAAGATCAGATGTGTTGATGATAAGTATCTGAATGCTGAAGAAATGGGGAATGTTAGAGTGATTGAATAATGGAAAATCTACACTAATTAAGAATGTCTGGTATGTTCCTGACATGAAGAGAAATCTGATGAGTGTAGGTTAATTAATTGAAAAGGGATTCTCCATTACCATGAAGGACAATTTTTTGAAGCTATATACTGTAATTAGAAGCTGATTATTGAGTCAGAACAGGGAAGGAATAGAACATTCAAGG
The DNA here is from genome assembly GCF_024323335.1 of Lathyrus oleraceus. Lineage (NCBI taxonomy): Eukaryota > Viridiplantae > Streptophyta > Magnoliopsida > Fabales > Fabaceae > Lathyrus > Lathyrus oleraceus. Next base: position 139,444,281 of record NC_066579.1, on the reverse strand, counting down.
TGTATGTTAAAACTGTGGACTCTGAATGCCTTAACATAACAAGTTTTGTAATGGAAAGTGAGTTGTGGCACAAAAGATTTTGTCATTTGAACTTCAGAAGCTTAGGGCATCTGAATTCAAAGAAATTGGTACGTGGAATCACTGCAATTAAGAAACTAGAAAATTCATGAAATGCTTTGGTAGTAGTGCATTCTGACGCGTGTTGACCATTTCCAGAACCTTCACTAGGAGGGAATAAATAGTTTGTGTATTTGTGGATGAGTTCACAAGGATGACATGGGTATCCCTTATAAAGTTCAAACACGAGGTGTTTACTGAATTTTAGAAATTCATAATCAAGGATGAGAAATAGAGTGGTCAGACACTGAAGATTCTCATAACTGATGGTGGAGGTGAGTATAACTCTACAGAGTTCAAAAATTTGTATAAGGAGAATGGAATTGAGCATGAAGTGACTGCTTCATATACTCCTCAACACAATGGTCTTGCTGGAAGGAGAAACTGAACTTTGCTTGATATGGAAAGGAGCATGTTAAAGGAGAAAAAGCTTCCGAACACTTTGTGGGGAGAAGTTGTTGTTGTTGCAGCATATGTGCTCAATAGGTGTCCAACAAAGAATCTGAAGGAAAATTTTCCTTTTGAGAGGTGGACTGGAGATAAGTAAAGTGTAAGTCATTTCAAGGTATTTGGTTATGTCTATTATAAACACGTTCCAGATGCTACTACAAAGAAGTTGGATGATAGAAGCAATGTGATGTTACTAGTGGGGTATCATAGTACAAGTGCTTATAAGCTTTATTGTCCATTCATTAATAAGATTGATGTCAACAAAGATGTTGTTGTGAAAGAGTCATGAGTATGGGATTGGAGAAAGTCTCAGTCCAACTCCGATGCTGAGTTAACTTCTGAAGATATTGATTCTGATTCTGAAGATGAGTTAGAGCCTGAAAATGATTCTGAGAGTGAGTCAGAATCATAAGGCGATATTGATTCTGAGGAACAGTCTCATTATGATCCAAATTTTGATGGTGATTCAGATTCTGGTGGTAGTCAAGATTTTGGGAATATTCCAGATTTTGAAGGTGGCCATACTTCTGAAGTCGATACTTATGGAGTTCCAACATCTGATATTGTTCCAGAATCAGAAGGTTATGAACAAGTTCAGAGAATCAGAAACACTCCGAGAAGGTTTTCAACATCTGATACTAATCCAAAATCATAAGGTTCTGAACAAGTTCAAAGGCCACAAAGAATCAGAAACATTCTGAGAAGGTTTGTAGAGTTTGACATGCTGCAAGATACTGAAGTAGATCCTGAAGGGGAAGTTATTCAATATGCCATGTTAGTAGACTCTGAACCCGTGAGTACGAAGGCTCTCAAGTAGAAAGTCTAGATGAAGGCCATGAAAGAAGAACTTGATGCCATAGAGAGAAATAAGACTTGGAAGCTAATAGAATTTCCAAAGAACAAGAAAGTCATCGGCGTGAGATGGGTTTATAAGGTGAAGCTAAATCCAAATGGATCAATTGGAAAACACATAGAAAGGTTAGTTACGAGAGGTTTTCTATAGAAACCTGGGTTAGATTACTTTGAAGTGTTTGCGCCTGTAGCAAGACATGAAATAAGCAAGCTGGTGATTGTGATAGCTACTAACAGGAATTAGCCTTTGATGCATTTAGACGTGAAATCTGCATTTCTGAAGGGTCCATTAGAAAAAGAGGTTTATGTGTCACAACCTCCTAGATTTGAGAAAAAGAATAAGGAAGGTATGGTGTACCTATTACATAAAGCCTTGTATGGACTAACGAAAGCCCCTAGAGCTTGGAATCTGAAAATTGATTCATTTTTCAAGAAGCAGGGATTTCAGAAATGTGAGATGAAGTATGGTGTCTATGTTCAGCATACTTCTGAAGGCAATATGATTCTAGAATATTTGTATGTTGATGGAATTTTGCTAACAGGAAGTTGTGAACATGAGATAACTAAGTTTAAGGAGGCGATGATGAATGAGTTTGAGATGACTGGTCTAGGAAATATGGTTTATTTTCTAGGGATGGAGATTATGTACTCTGAGAAAGGCATAATTTTACATCAGCTGAAATATGAACTTGAGCTTCTGAAGAGATTTGAGTTACTGAATTATAAAGTTACTTTCATACGTGATGATACAAATTAGAAATTGGATTCTAATTCTGATGGTGATGATGTAGATGCGACAATGTTCAAGTAGTTGGTAGGTTCTCTGAGGTATTTGTGTAATACCAGACCTGCTATTTGTTGTGCAGTTGGAACAGTGAATAGGTTTTTGAGTAAACCGAAGTGGTCTCATTACCAAATATCAGTCAGAATTCTAAGGCATATAAAGGGAACTCTGAATTACGAAGTTTTGTTCCCTTCTGGTGTTGAAACTGACTCAAAGCTTTTGAGTTACTCATATTCTGATTGGCGTGGAGACAGAATTGACAGAAGAAGTACTTCTGGATACTTGTTTAAGTTTCTTGGAAGTCATATTTCTTGGTGTTCCAAGAAGCAACCAGTTGTTGCTTTGTTAACCTATGAATTAGAATATATTGCAGGTGTTGTGACTGCATGTCAAGTTGTGTGGCTTCTGAATTTACTACAGGATCTGAAGATTAAAGTAAACAAACCTCTAAAGTTGATGATTGATAACAAGTCTGCTATCAATCTTGCCAAGAGCCCAATGTTGCATGGGAGAAGCAAGCATAATGAGATTAAGTATCACTTTATGAGAAATCAGGTTCAGAATGAAGTGCTAGAAGTTGTGCACTATAGCACCCAGAAACAACTGGCAGGTGTTCTGAAGAAGACGATAAAGACTGATCAATTTCTCCGGTTAAGGGATGAAATTGGTGTTGTCAGTTTTGGTTAAGCTGAATATGAATTAATGGATGTTGTATTTTCAGAAACTTGTAGATAGAGTTTGTTAGATGGTATTTTAGTATTTCTCTTAAGTCTCACTTGTATTTAAGCAAGTGAGTGGTGTGAACATCATTAATCCTTTTGCAATATGTGTAGCAGTGTGTGTGCAACCATTTGTAACCGTTTTAGAGTAATGGAAGTTTGTCATTATTCTCTCTTCTCTCTCTTATTTCCATTGTTCATCTTTATCACCTTGTGCACCAACATACCTCACTTAATGGAATAAAACTTAATTGAATATTTTTTTTTTAATTCTACTTAGTCAATAGTTACATTGATGTAAGTTTAAATCGACGTAATTCATCTATTAACTTTTAAGAACCAAAATTCGGATTATTAGACTATTAGAAATAAATAAATAATAAATTTAAATATAATTTATTATATAATTTAATACATTATATTTATAGTTTATTAATTTGTTGGCCTTTGACATATTTTATTACATGATTTGGAGTACATAACTATTATGCACATGTCCATAGGATAAGAGATACTTCAAACGATACATATATAAATAGAGATTAATTGAAATACACTGACAGTGTAAAAGGGTTTTATACCGTCAGTTAATTATAGACGTTGGATATTAACAGAAGTTTGACTTTTATTTTAAAAATCTATAAAGTAATACAAACGGGTGATGGTGATGAACCGACGGTGTAAAACTTTTTACACTGACAGTGTATAGTAATTAATCTCATATAAATATAATCTCACGAATGTTGAATTCATTTAAAAATATCATGAATATTGAATTCATTTAAAAATAATATGGAGATTCTGTTGGAGAAATCATATCTAATAATAATCTAGACACACACTCATTCCAAACATCCTTACTCTTTTTTCAAATTAAAATTCTACCTGCCTTAAATTGTGGAGATGACAAAACAAATTTAGTGATATCTTCATGGCAATTCTGTCCCAAATCACTCTCAAGATTAATACAACATGTATCATTAACAATTTGATTAGCATAAAATGAACTATCAAATATCACTTTACCATAAATTAGGCCTATGTAAAACAAGAATTATGAAAATCTATGATATAAAAAAATTAGATGATGTGAAAAACATATTTTTGCCCCTTTCTCTTTTTCTGCCATGTCACCTTTATATAAATATATAAATAAATATTAAAAATTATTAAATTTTCTTTAATTTGTGAGAATAATTCTTTTTTATCTCTTTCAAGTATATAATAGGTTGACTATTTTGTGCATATATCATATTCAACTCTCTAGATAGCTGACATTACAACTTTTCAACGTTTTTGGATTTTTAATACATTTTTAGGAAACAAAATTAATATTTATTATACGGAAAAAAATACATTATTAATTAAAATCTTTTTATATAGGAGAGAAAATACTATTGTTATAAACGAGAATAACTTTACTATTGATTTAAATATTTTTATAAATATTATCAAAATAAAAATAATATTTTGATTTAAATATTTGTATAAACGAAAATAACTTTACTATTGATTAAAATTTATTTATAAATAATGTCAAAACAAAAATAATATTTATATACGGGAAATAAATATATTGTTGAATAGAATATTTTTATATACGAAAACAAATACTATTCTTATAAACGAGATCAAATTTACTACTGATTCAAATATTGAATAATAAATTTATCGACCATTGTATTCTCTCTTATAATATAATTGTCTTATTTGTTAAAAAAAGTAAATGATTAATTTATCTAATACAAGTTTCAATAATTTTTTTATAATTAAATTATTATTGATATTGTTGTTTACCTTTCATCTTCTACATGTATTATTATTTCAACTTAAATTTACTATTTTTCTTAAGTTTTTTCTATTTTCAACTTTTAATTTTTATTACAATCTACAAACAAATACGCGTCCAAAACCATATCCCACCCAAAAATATATCCCGTCCGTAGGCACAAGTTTCTTACTAGTTTTTATTAGTATGAGAAATAAATTATTAACTTTTAAGAAGTAAAATTCTGATTATTATACTATTCAAAAGAAATAAAAAGAAAAAAACTTAATTGAATTTATCACATGATTTGATATATGATTTGGAGCACATAACTATTATGCATAGGTGCATAAATGATACTTTAAATAATACATATATAAATATAATCGTATGAACATAGAATTCATTTAAAAGTAATATGGAGCTTCTGCCGGAAAAATTATATCTAATAATAATCTAGACACACAATCATTCCAAACATCCTTGCTCCTTTTCCAAATCAAAACTCTATCTTTCTTGTATTGTGGAGATGATAAAACATATCTAGTCATATCTTCATGGCACTTTTGTCCCAAATCATTCTCAAGGTTAACACAACATGTATCACTAACCGTTTAATTAGCGAAAAATGCACTAGAAAATATCTCATTACCACAAAATGGGTATAGTTTTCTAGCACAATTTGTTAAATATTTTTCAAATGATGATAATGACCTTTGTGTAGGAGATTCAATAGGTGGATTGGTAACATCATTTGAAAGTCCTGTTTGGGCTAACAAAATAAAACTAGTCATGAATATCAACAATAGACTAATAGTGTTGGATGCACCCATATTTTATTTTGGTTAAGGATTACTTTTGAATGCTTCATTCCCAATGAAAAATACAAGTTATATTTATAGTTTCAAAAAACCAAGTAACCAAGATTTAATTTAATTTGATTTTGAAAACTCTAATGAAACTCAAATAATTCTAATAATGTTTGTAAGTTTTTAAATACAGTTTATATTTATAATAATATCATACGTTTTTATACACATAAATCGTTGAATTTTTAATAAAAAATAGAACTTCTAAGTTATTTTTTTTTAAATAATTAATAAACATATATATATATATATATATATATATATATATATATATATATATATAGATATATATATATATATATATATATATATATATATATATATATATATACACTAGTATATATATATATATATATATATATATACTAGTATATATATGTATATATATATATATATATATATATATATATATATATATATATACTAGTGTATATATATATATATATATATATATATATATATATATATATATATATATATATATATATATATATATATATATATATATATATATATATATACACTAGTATATATATATATATATATATATATATATACACTAGTATATATATATATATATATATATATATATATATATATATATATATATATATATATATATATATATATATATATACACTAGTGTATATATATATATATATATATATATATATATATATATATATATATATATATATATATATATTATATATATATATATATATATATATATATATATATATATATATACTAGTGTATATATATATATATAGTATATATATATATATACACTAGTATATATATATATATATATATATTACTAGTATATATATATATATATATACTAGTATATATATATATATATATATATATATATATATATATATATACACTAGTATATACTAGTATATATAATATATATATATATATATATATATATATATATATATATATATATATATAGTATATATATATATACTAGTATATATATATATATATATACTAGTATATATACTAGTATATATATATATACTAGTATATATATATATATCTATATATATATATATATCTATATATATATATATATATATATATATATATATATATATATATATATATATATTAAACGACACTCCCATGCCTGTTTGTTCTCTTTTTTAAATGTACACATGCGTAAAAACATAAATGTATTTTTTTCAATTTTGTATTTAATTTAAAGTATACAAATTTTTGTGATATATAATCATATAAAATATGTACCTCTCTCTCTTTCTCCCTACCCCACTTCTGCCTTAGTGCTTTGAGAATGAACTTTTATTTTCGAGATTTTGGTTCTGGTGTGGGAGAATTGTTGTAATATCTCCATGGTTAAACCTCTTTGTGGTTTGGAGGTCTTCGTAATTAAAAATCTTGTTTGGTTTCTGAGCTTACTTGGTGTAAAAAGCTCTTGTTTTTTTTTAGACTGTCTTGGTGTTAAGCTCTCGTGTTTGGTTGGGATGTCTTGTTAAAACTCATGTTTGACTTGGAGGATAACCAATGTAATATTCAAGTCTATCTATTACAAGATTCATGGGAAAAAGCTCACATCATAGTGGAGATTCTCAAGATGAAACTCTTGAGGACAAAGACAATCCAAATGGTTATGTCAAACCTCTAAATATATTTGCTTCATCTTTCTCTTACTTTATCTCTTTACATTTCAGTCATTTATTTACTTTTGTTGTATTTCTATCTTTCAACTCTGAAACTACATATGTGTGGTACCCCAATGCTGAAAAGGGTCGCCAGTGGCTTTAAACATTTTGTGTGGTTTAGAACTTGCTTACATTGGTGAGAAACCTTGATCGATGGTGTTTTTGGCTATGTAGAGAGCAATCACACGTGAGATGAAAAACTATGTATTTCTTAAGGTTATTTTGTGTGTATATGAGTTGTTCTCTCTTATTCCATAGGCCAACACACATATAGTTTAGGTTTATTGGGAATGATAACTGCCTACCTGATCGTAGTTGTAGACTGTTGAATCCCTACTTTTTAGGATGACCCGATTTACTCTATTGACTATGTATTCTCTATGACCAAGACATGTATTTTCTCACGTTTCGCTAAATGGGGAAAGTGTGGAGTTCTTAAGGTGAGATTATCATATTATGGGCGATAAAAGGATGCCCCCCCTAACAGGTGGTAACAATCTATTCACCCTTGATGTGGCTTTATAAATATATCACTACACCTATATTATTACCTTATATTTCCAATATTATTTAATAAATTATTTTATCTATTGAGTTATAATTAAAATGTGTAAAATATTACATGTAATAATTGAAGTAAAAAAATGTAAAAAAAATATTGAGTTGTTCTCTGCCATAGTGCTTTGAGAATGCATTTTTGTTTGCAAGGTTTTGGTTCTGGTGTGGGGGAATTGTTGTTATATCTCTATGGTTAAACCTCTTTGTGGTTTGAAGGTCTTCGTAATTAAAAACCTTGTTTGATTTTTGAGCTTACTTGGTGTTAAAAACTCTTATTTCGTGTGAGATTGTCTTGGTCTTAAGATCTTGTGCTTAGTTGGGAGGTCTCCATTTTGATTTGGAGGATAGCTAGTGTAAAACTCAAGTCTATCTATAACAAAGTTCGTGGGAAAAACCTCTAAAAAACTCATAGCATAGTGGAAACTCTCAAGATGAAACTCTTGAGGACAAAGATAGTCCAAATGGTTAGGTCAAACATCTAAAAATCTATGCTTCATCTTTCTTTTACTTTATCTCTTTACATTTCAGTCATTTATTTACATCTATTGTATTTCTATATTTCAAATTTGAAATTACTTATTCATTGTTTATTTTACAAACTCATTTAAAATTTTGATTTTATCAAATATTTTTTATTTGATCATCATTTTTCAAACCCACACAATTCACATCCGTGTTCTCTCTACTTGTATTTGGAGAGTCCTGAGAATATTACATTCACAGACAACACTTTCCAGACATGTTTCCTCTTGGAGGAGCTGGAACTTGCTTTGCCAGGGAAACCTCCGACTATGGTGTTAGCCACGAAATTTGGATCTTTCTTAGCCATTTTAGAGAGAAGAAAATGAAAATGGAAGTGACGATGAAAGGTGTAACCCATGTTAGTTTTATCAGGGCCCCATAGTGGGTTCCCTTGTACTTGTCAAAAATCACATATCTGTGGTACCCCTAGGCTGGTAGGGGTGACCAGTGGATTTAAGGATTTTTTATGCTTAAGAACTTGCTCACAGTGGTGAGAAACCCTTATCGATGGTGTTTTTGGCTATGCAGAGAGCAAACTCATGTGAGGTGGAAAACTTGGTATTCTTAAGGTTATTTCTTGTATATATGAGTTGTTCTCTTTTATTCCAGAGATAGGGTATTTATAGAGGCCAACACATGTATATTTAAGGTTTATTGGGAATGATAACTTCCTACCTGATCATAGTAGTAAACTGTTGAATCCCTACATTTTAAGATGACGTGATTTACTATATTGACTATGTATTATGTATGACCAAGACATGTATTTTCACAAGTTTTCCTAAGCAGGGCGAGTGGGGAGTGCTAAAGGTGAGATTACCATATCGTGGGTGGTAAAAGGGTGCCCCTTACAGGCGACTACAATCTCTTCACCCTTGATGTGTCTTTATAAATATATGACTACACCAATATTATTTGCTTATATTTTCAATGTCATTTAATAAATTATTTGATATGTTGAGTTATAACTGGAAGGTATAAAATATGACATGTAATAACTGAAGTAAAAAAATTGAAAGCTTTGTAAGAGGGGTTTTTGTAGAGTTGACACATCAGCATTTTGCAGTTTCCTTGAGAAGTATATATTGATTATAAAAAAGTTGAAAAAAGATATATGATTCCACACATTTATTCATCTATTCCATATTTCTTTCAAATAAAACAAGCAAAGTTAGTTCTCTCTCTCTCTCTCTCTCTCTCACACACACACACACACACACACATGTAAAAAATAGAGGCCTATAATTCTGGTTTTAGTTGTCTTTAGTTACTACTGTCTCTGATCACTGATCATTACCCCCGACACGCATATAATGACAATCACCACTTTTAATTATTATTCTTAATATTACTATTAAATATGTATGTTAGATATTGTAATATTTTAATTATTTTATATATTAAGTGCTGCAAATTATTTGAATTAAAATATTACAATGATAAATATTTTTTTTTTATATTTAAAATTTATTTAAATTTTTAAATAATTAATAACCATAAATTAATATAATTTTTTTTATAATTTTTTATAATTTTTATAAATCAAATAAAACCAACTAATTTTAATTTTTGAATATTTTGAAACTGAAAAAACATCCCAATGGAGGCTATAAGTTTGAGACGTTATTTTAAATCTTATAATACAATCGACATGAAATTAGAAATTCTTTTATACATTTTTAGAACACATTGTTAATTACTTGATTTTCTCAACATAGTATCATTTTTTTATTAAAATTAAAAATTAATTAGATAATCTTACTTAGGTTAGCTTTGCTACACGTAGTCGGTCCCAAGCTCGAATAAAATAAGAGGGATGTGTTAAGAAGTCGACAACCAACGCAAAACTTTATCAAATCTCTATGATATGGATCAACTACAAAATAATGTGAATGTTAGGTCTTTGCTTGTAAGCAATGTGATGTATGGCTCAAGTATAGTATCAAAAGAGCAAGGGATGTTGCATTGTCATCCGGGTGTAGTGAAAAATAAGCAAGGGGTTCTCACATTTTCACGAATGAGTATGGGTAAAGAAGCTAGTTCATAAAAGGAGGATTTATTTTGGATCATGGAATATAGGCACACTTACAGGAAAATCTATGGAAATAGTTGACGTTATGGTTAGGAGGAAGATCAATTTTATGTGGATACAAGAAACTAAGTGGACGGGTGAAAAAGCGAAATAATTAGACAACTAGGGATTAAGCTTTGGTACATCAGAAAATTTAGATAGAAAAATGGTGTGGGGATTATTATGGACAAGCAGTGGAAGAAGCATATTATGGATGTGAAAAGAGTAGGAGATCAAATCATAATCTTGAAATTTGTAGTGCAATAAGACACCTTTAATGTTATTAGTGCTTACGCACCTCATGTTGGATTAGCAGAATATCTTAAGGTAAACTTTAAGGAGGATTTAGAAGGTTTACTTCAGGATATACCCCAAGGAGAGAAGCTTTTCCTAGGAGGGAATCTTAATGGACATGTAGGTAGCGTAGCAAGATGTTTTGAGACTGTGAATGGGGGGTTTCGTATAGGGGATGTGACTGCATAAGGTAAATCCATCTTGGAGTCTTTGTAGGCTTTAGATCTTATTATAGCAAATACATGGTTGAGGAAAAGAGATAGACATCTTATCACATATAAAAGTGGGGGACATGTTCTCAGATATATTTCTTTCTTATCTAGAGGTCTGATAGGAAGATTTCCTTAGATTATAAAGTTATCCCTGGATAGAGCTTGATTATCTAACATAGAGTTTTGGTTATGGATGGAAGAATTAAGGGTAGATCAAATATAATAAGTCACGTGGTAGCACTAAGGATCAAGTGGTGGCATTTGAAGGGTGAAAAACAGGAATTTTCCAACACAAGATCTTGGAGGGAGGGTTTGGACAACCACAAGGAAATGTAAATAATATATGGAATAAGATGGCCCGTGAGATTAGAAAAGTGGATAAATAAATATTGGGTGAATCAATAGGTTTTAGACCTAGTGGTAAAGAATCATGGTCGTGGAATGAAAGTGTTCAGAGTAAAGTTAGAGTAAAAAGGATTGTTTTAAAGTTTGGTCTAGGTGTAAAAATGTTGAAACATGGGGAAAGTACATGAAAGCTAAGATTGAGACCAAGAAGACAATGAGTGAAGCAAGAACCCAAGCTTTTGACAAATTATACCAATCTCTAGGAACCAATGAGGGAGAAAAATCTATGTATAGGCTTGCTAAGAGAAGAGAAAGAATGACTAGAGATATGGATCAAGTGAAGTGTGTTAAAGATGTAGAAGGCAAAGTCTTGGTTCAGGAAACTAAAAAATAAAGAATAGGTGGAATACATATTTTTACAACCTATTTAGTGATGGATGTGATATCACATTGGACTCTAGAAGACTCAATATTAGATAAGCGTATCAGAATTATAATTACTACCGTCGGATCCAAAAACAGGAGGTAAAGGTAGCGTTGAAAAGAATGAGTAACAGTAAGGCGGTTGGACCAATCAACATACTTCTTGAAGTGTGGAAAATTATTGGAGATAGAGGTATGTAGTGGCTCACCAAATTATTTAATGAAATTATGAAGTCAAAACGTATGTCAGAGAAATGGAAAAGAAACACCTTAGTTCCAATCTTTAAGAACAAGAGGGTATACAAAATTGTGCAAATTATAAGGGGATTAAACTTATGAGTCATACCATAAAGTTATGTGAAAGAGTGATTGAACGAAGATTAATAAAAGAGACTTAAGTCTCAGAGAATCAATTTGATTTTTTGTTTGGAAGGTCGACCATGGAAGCAATTTATCTATTACAGCGTGTGATAGAGCAGTATCAGATGGATCGACAAGACCTGTACTTAATTTTTATTGACTTGGAGAGGGCATGTGATAGAGCTTCTAGATAGATTCTATGGTAATCCCTAGAGAAGAAAGGGGTTAGAATTGCATATATTCGAGCTATCCAAGATATGTATGAAAGGGTATTGATTAGTGTGCGGACACAGGGTGGAGAGACAACCGATTTTCCCATTACAGTTGATTTACATCAAGGTTCAACCCTAAAACCCTTCCTTTCTATCTTAATTTTGGATGTACTCACAAAACACATCCAAGAGCTAGCATCGAGATGCATACTTCTTACAAATGATATAGTTCTTCTTGGAGAGTCGAATGAGGATTTAAATGAGATATTAGAAATTTGGAGACGAGTGATCAATGTATATTGATACATATTCTTCTACTATTGTACTTAGGTAACTCTATAATTTATTCTACTATTTTTACTATTTTAGTGTATTTTTATATTTAAGTTTATTTTTGGCTTAGTTTTATTTTTGTACTTTATTTTCAGCATAAATAGTTATTTGATACCTTATCATTATGAAGATCATAACTTGAGCTATGAGAATTGGATTGACGCATTTTAATAGGCGTTGGAAAACTGAGAGGTTAAGCTACAAGTTTCATGTTGAAGTCAGATGTTGAGTCGGAGTGAAGAAGGGTATACCAATTCGTTTTAGTTCCTGACTTAAGAAAATACTTAGTTTTGTGGCCGGTTTTGCATTTTTTCGGGTCGGTTGCTATTAGGCCGGAATTCCCTTGCTCTATTTAAAGAACTTAGTAGTTTTAGGATTAAATTATTCAGTATTCATGAAATAGAGAATAGAGCATACGAATACCATGGAGAGCTAATTCCTAAAAAGTTGATATGTTGTATTCGAATTCCACTTTGAGGTTTTTATTAATTTCAATTTAATTTTGATTTCTTTTCAATTCTTCCTATAAACTCGTTTGCTTAATTCGATTACTTTTGTTTGCTTAATTAGATTATTTCTGATAGGATAGAGTTGATTAAATTTGATTGTTTGTATGATTCTTAACTATAATCACGTTAGCGTAGCTTTTTCCTTATCGTGTTTGATTATGTCACATTTTCTTAATTCACATCTGCTTAAACCCGTTTACTTAATTCGGAAATTAGGAACATACATCATATAATACCAATTGCGCTTGTCAGTGGGTATTGTAATCGAATGAGATCGAATATGCTAGGGAATTGAACTTATAAGAATCGATGATAAGTCGGAAATTGATACAATAGATTAACTTATTTATCAATTTTGCTTTTACCTTTAGTCATCTTTAATTTAAGTTCTGAACCTTAAAAACCCCCTTCTTTTCATTCGTTTAGTTACAACATTCAAGAGCCCTTGTGATACGACATTCGGGTGTCGTTTCCGTTTTAGTACACTTTTAAACTCGTTTTTGGTCCATGTGCGACAACGAATCAAATTGGCGCCGTTTCTCGGGACTCTTGTAGATTTTAACAATTATTATAGTCATAGGTGTTGTGTTTCAATGTTCTTGCCCCAACGTTCTGGCCTTTTCATGATTTAGCATAAAAAAATTGTTTTTAAGAAAATCGTCTCAGATTATTCTGATTCTTTGTCGATTCATTACAAAAAAATCAAGGATCGAAAGCCTCTATTTAGAGACTAAGTAGTGGACGCCGCCCTAAAATTCTGAAATTCCTTATTTTACTATTTTTTATGAATTTTTTTTCTGTTTTAGTTGTTTCAAAAAGTTCCACAAAAATTTTCAAAACTCTTAATTGATTTTATCAGATTAATTTTCATGTTTTTTTTTTCAATTTTTAATTTTATTTTAATCGTTTTTTCCATATTTAAATTGTTTTTGCTTAATAGGGACATTATCGATATTTTCCTATTTGTTGCTGCGTTGCTGAATTAGTTATGTGTTTTCTCATTGTTTGTTGATTTTTTTTCTTTTCTATTGAGTTTAACATGGCTGACCAAAGAACCCTCAGAGAACTTGTTGCCTCTGATGTTAATTATAATGCTTTGTGTATTGAATATTCTGTTGTTGTTGTACCTTTCAAATTAAAATCTAGATTAATACACTTGTTGCCAAGGTTCAATGGTCTTGTAGGTGAGGATCCTCATAGGCATTTAAAAGAATTTCAGGTTGTGTATTCTACACCATTGAAGTCTCAAGGAATTACCGAAGATCGTGTCAAGCTTAGAGCATTTCCATTCTCACTACAAGGTGATGCAAAAGATTGGTTATATTATCTTGAGCCAAATTCTATTACAAGTTGGAATAATATGAAGAAAATATTCCTAGAAAGATGTTTCCCTGCTTCAAGAGCTTCTTCAATCAGAAAAGAAATATGTAGTATTAGACAAGTTGACATGGAATCATTGGTCGAATACTGGGAGAGATTCAAGCAGTTAGTGTCGAGTTATCCTCACCACCAGATTTCTGAACAATTGCTAATACAATACTTTTACGAGGGATTGCTACCAATGAAAAGAAACATTTTAGATGCTGCTAGTGGTGGAGCACTTGTTGATAAGACTCCAGTTGTTTCCAAATCCTTGATTAAGAACATGTCTCTTAACTCCCAAGAGTTCACAACAAGGGATAATTATATGGTCCAAGCAAAAGGTGTGAATGAGATTCAGGTTTCTTCTTTCAACAAAGCTCTAGAAACCAGAATTGATGAACTTACCTCTTTAGTGAAACAATTGATGCTACCCCTCCTACCACCACCATATGACCCTTCACAAGTAACCACCTCTTCACCTTCCGAACCTTCACTAGAGGAAATTATCAAGCAAATGGCTATAAATAGTCACCAATTTCAGCAACATATTCTAGTATTCAGACTTTGCAAACACAAAGTAAACAGCCTGCCACTTCAATGAATGTTATGTAACAAGCTTAAGGATTGAACCAACTACCTACCCAAACAGTAGTTAGTCCAAAAGGCCCTAATGTGAGTACAATTTCCTTGAGATCCGAAAAAGTTGCAGAATCAGCCCCAGAAAAAAATTAAAAAAGTGTTAGTGCAACACCTGAAAATAAACCTGAACCTTCTAGTGTTGTTGAGGCTGGAAAAGAGTATGTACCGCCAATCCCTTTCCCATAAAGAGTACTGAAAAATAAGAAGATTGACGAGGAAGAGAATTTTGTTTTTCAAATAGAGTTTCTTTCTGAAGTTGTTGGTGAAGCTTATTCTGATTTGTTTTCAGTTGATTTTTCAACTTTTTCTGGTTTTGATGATATTTACTCATGTGATGATTGTACTAACACTAACCTTTGTGCTGTTTGTGCTAAGATTGATGTTGCCTTGAAGGGTGACAATGTAAATGAAATCGTTTATGTAGCTAAAGCTCTTGACATCCCGGCTTCCCCAAACATACCTTCCATTGAACAACCACCTTCTTTAGAGCCTAAACCACTTCCTAAATATTTATATTGTTCACTAAAGCTTCAACTTGAGGAGGAACATAAGAAGGGAATTGGATGGACCTTGACTGACACTCGTGATATTAGCCCATCCGTATGTTTGCACATGATCCCACTTAAAGATGAAACAAAAGTAGTGAGGCAACCCCGTGATCCTTTGATTCTTGATGTTGTGAAAAAGGAGACAACTTTCACGTTCCCATTCAACACTTTTATTTATCGAAGATACTTCTTTGATCCTGGAATACAAGGCGAAGACACTAATCAAAATTTCAAAGTCAATGAACACCGCCTTAAGCTACTCCATGAGATCCCCGCTTTGGAAGAAGATACTGTAAAAGAGCTCTCTTTGAGAAATGTTGTTTATGCGGTCATCTATCCACCTTGACTCCTTTTCGAGTTGCAATTGTGAGTATTTTCGTTGTTCTCTTGATTAAAGATTTATGGTGTGATGTGATTGATTCTTTTTTATGTATTCTTAGTATGATATGTAGGACTAAACTCTAAATTGTGCATCATTTGTGGTAGATTAATTAACCTTGTGATATTTTGAGCCTTTTAATGGATAACATCCAAAAATCCATCTCTTTCTTTCTTGTGTGTTTCGCTCATGTTTGTTAGTCTCTAGAACTTGAGTTGACTCTTGTTGAAATTTTTTGCTTACTTATTCATATTGATATGATAAAGGAAACTTATTTTTATTTTGTTTATTTTTTAGCCAGTAGCCAAAAAGACAACCCTGAATAATATCATCCCTTGTTTGAAAACCCCATTGAGCATATTATCACATTCTTTGTTTAAACTCATTACAAGCCTGAAAGTGAAAAACAATGTTATCACCCATTCATAGGGTTGAAAAAGTCTTGTTTGGAGTTGTGTGGGGTTGAATAACTATAATTGTGATATTTCATTCAAAAGTTGATAGCAAAAGAAGATAAAAAATATTTAAAAAAAAGTGGAAAAAACAAAGAAGGATGTCATTACATTTTCCTTCTGGAAAAAAAAGAGAATAAAAAGATCTAACAGAAGAAAAATAGCGGAAAAATTATTGTTTGAAAGTGGATGAATATAGTTTAACTCCCGCAAGTTCTTTCATATCTCTTTTCTCCCTTTGAATCTTAGCCTAGTACCCCTTAGGATCTATCTCACCCATACCCTAGACAAGTTACAAACGAATAAAAGTCCTTTTGATCTTTGTGTGTATGTAATTCAATTGTGGATGTTGTAGCGGTAAGTTCAGGACCACTGAGCTATTGGTTAACTCAACGTCAATAAAACTAGAGTCTCCACTGAGCTTTTATTATTTCCAAAGGAAAAAGGGAAAGTATGAACAAAACCCAAAGATAAGAAGTTTTCAAATTAAAACTAATAAAATGTCAGAGATTACAGGTAAGGGGGTTGGTTATAAAGAGGAAAGGTAGGTAATCCTAGGGAGCCCTTTTTGTGTGCATTTGTTTTGGTTGAAAAGTGTCATAGGCTCCAACTTGGATTAAATCAACAAGTATGCCACTAAACCATAATAAATGGATAGTTTTACACTCAACATATCATGGAATGGGAGAATTACATCTCAACCAAGGATAACTCAAATCTAAATGCTTTCTTTTAAAAAGTTAAAAGGAAAAAGGCAGAAAGTGGCCAAAATGATTAGATGAGATTGTTAGTTCTTTTTTGTCTTTTTGAAAGTAAAGTCAATATGATTAAGTCTTTTTACAAATTTGATTAAGAAAATAGTTTGAAAATCAATGGCATAAGGCCAAGGTTTCTACTCATTAAAAGAAGTCTAAGTTGTAAAAAACAACAAGCAAAGAAGTTTTGAAAACAAGGAGGAGATTTTGAAATTAAAGAAGAAAGCGATGGAGATGAAGAGGCTATCTTAGATAAGATTTAAAAGTTTAGAGTTGAAAATGTCTAACCCATGGGAAGAATCCACAAGACAATAGTGTCAGATAGAAACCTATTTCCTTTGGATTGTCAAGCAAACAACAAAGTCATAATCATCTAAGAAATTAATAATAAACCCGATGGTATCAAATAAAGATAACCAAACATCCAAGCTAGCACTTCAAATCAAGAAATCTTCAATGTCTTTTATGTGTATCAGATGAAAAATCCCTTGAAACATACTCAAAGAGAAAACATCAAATAATAATAATATGATCAAGCAACAATTGGACATAGAGAAAGAGTGTATCAGGTAAACCCAAGGGAATCTCTCAAGGCTTATATCAGATGAATAGCATTGACCAAGTCCTTGATCTCAAATTAATGGCATTGGCCAAGTTTTTTCTTCCATAGCTCAGGAATGTTGCCTACTCTAAGTCCATAGGTCCAAATCAAGTCACAGACAGAGATCCAACAATCCACCAACATATTTTTTAGAGTTTTTGTTTTTATTAAGTGTTTTTAAGGTCCTAAGACCACAAATAAAATAAGATCACAAGCACAAATATATCACAAGCACAAAATATAATGGCTCAAGTGATCAAAATGAAAATGACTGAAATATAAACATAGGCTCAAGTGGGTAAAGAGCAAATATGATATGAGATGCTAAAATAAAAGCATAAAGTAAATAACAAGAACTAAAACCATGACGTAAATGACACTAAAGTAAAAAAATGACACTTTTTGGAGAACACACAACTATCCACTCACAAGCATGAAAACATGAACCTATGCATCATTTATGAGAAGGGCTCCAACTTGGATAAAATCAACAAGTATGCCACTAGCTCTCACAAATGAAAAAGGAGCAAAATTTTCACATATTACCATGAGGAATAAGAGACTTACAATCTCACTTACAAAAATGCCATTACCTTTGGGACAAATTTAGTGCTATGTTAAGCAATCATAATTGGACTTATGCAGAAGTCACAACTATCTGAGGCCGCTCAATAATAATCTTCGTGTTAATGCACGCTAGAGATAAGGTATCAAGACTAAGCTCCTAAAGCATACCACACACAAAAATAAGAGGGGATGTGCCTATCTCAATCAAGCTTATGTTGATTCATCTGACACAAGACCGTTGATGGATCAACTAACTAATGATCCATGAGAAGTCATTGGCCAAGTAATGATTTGGGAAGAAATGAGATAAAGATAGAGAAAAGAAATGAAGAGGATCCCAAATTGGTCAAGGGATGAACCTCACTTGATCAATACCATTCATTCATCTTTAGGGATGAAGTTCAAACTTCACCAAGCCCATAAATCCAATGGTATTGACCAAGTCAAAGTCCAATTCAACCAAGACGAAGGCCAAATATAAGTAGAGTCAACACAAAGTCAATACAAAAGCTCATCAAAGCAATAAATCAATTAAACCATTTTAAAACAATTATTAAAACGAAGAAAAATAATTTTTTAAAGGTCAAAAACCTAAAACCCCTTCAAATCACCAAAGAAATGGACAAGGGATTTATCATAGATCAAACAAGGTCAAAAGACCATTGACTAATTATTTTGGCATTTTTCAAAAGTCAGAATTAATTAAAAACTAATTAAAACAAGTCAAAAATCACAAAATTCACCATAAATATCAAACTCAATCCAAAAATTAATTTTAAATCAGAAATGGGAAGAGGAAGATATTTGTGCATTTTTGGTGTTGGTCCCATAATTTTTGGATCAAAAATGAATTTATACTGAATTTTGGAAGGAAAGGTTATTTAAAAAAAATAATTTAGAAAATAAAATAAAAGGAAAAAAATGGAGCCATCAAATCTCCCTCATTATTTGAGGTTGCAGATCTGATGGCCACAAGCGCGCGTTCTATGATGCAGCTCAGCCAACGTGTTACACAAGTGGTAATCAGAAACGAGGGTCAGGATTAGAAAATGGGAAATATATCCAAGGGTGAGGGACTTTCCACAACATCACCAGAGCCTTAGCTCTGGTCATCTTCTCTGGTGAGGGTCACTGGACCGTCCAAACCAAAGTTGCACAAAAATTCATGGATCATACACCAATTTAAAGAGATAATTGCAAGGATCACGAATATCACCTCTATTTTTTCGATCTCTCACTCTATAATCAGAAAAATGGAGATGAAATTCGAGGTGTCCAACCTGAGTTACTTCGAGTGGAGTCCAAAACAACTCAGTCATGTTGCCTACATTGGTAGGACTCCAGCCATCATAAAATTGAGTCCAAATCTAGAGTATTCAGGGAGAATTGAAGAGATGAAATTTGAGAAAAATCAGCTTCTGTTAGTAGCTTCTTGATCGCGACTTAGTAAGTCTATGTGAATCGTGACTGCAAGTGCACAGTTCTATCGCGTAGTTTTAAAGATTATCGAACCCACAAGGACTAATAATCGAACGTATCATGGTCTAATATTGATATGTAAATCTAAGGTTGATGATCGTTCTAAGATTGGAGGGATGAAGAGAAATAACTATAACGTAAATAGAATAAAGATATGAGATATATGGGATATTGATATGTAATACATCAATCTTCGGGGATTCGATAGATAATGGGTGTAATCTTATTGGTTAAAGTATTCTTCAGTAGAAATTATTTATAGAAAGGACTTAGTCTCACACTCTCGTTTTTATTGACTCTGATCATACTCCTAAACCAGAATGCTTGGCTCTCGCGGTCTCATTTTGAATTTAAGAGTAAATTTTGAATATAAATAAAGTCTAATTAATCCTAAAGCGCTCTCGCTGTGTTTAGGATTAATGCATAGTTTCAACTATCTGGTTAAAATCTCAAACTCTCATTCTTGTTGACCGTAACCTTAGTTTGTTTTGTACTCTCTGTCGCAACGCGAAAAACAACCGGCAGGAAAAAGAAAACAAACAGAGTCGCCACCGTGCATTATTTATCCCAAAGGAGGGAAAGGAAACGCTCGAAGTAAACCTGGAAAGGAAATGGGCTTACGACCGGAGATTACAAGGATCGGGAGTCGGTTACGCAAGGGGAAGGTATTAGCACCCCCTCACGTCCGTCGTACTCGACGGGATCCACGCTCAGAAGAATAGAATAAGGTTGCTGATAAAAACTGCTCATAGAATGCACACACACTGGAATAAGCACACAGGCGAAGGAAGACGGAGGAAGGTGACTCGGCAGGATGTCGCATCCTGGGCCTACGTAGTTTGTCAGAAACAAACATCAGAGTCGACGTAGTTCGGGGAAATGGGGAACGTGCTCGCTAGGATATCGCATCCTATGCCTACGTATCTCATATGGAATGAGAATTAGAGCTACCGTAGTTCGGCTAACGCACGCCGAAACAAAACACAACACAAAGACGCTGAGACGTCAGAAGAAACACCCAAATGGAAACGGACTGCCAATGGCTGGTCTTACATCCAACTCCACAAAACAAACACAAGCGAGGAAACCGAATGCCAATCGCTGGACTTACATCAAACTCCAAGCACACAACAAACAAACAGGAAACTGACTGCCAATCGCTGAACTTATGTCAGACTCCAAACAAACACACAAGAGGTTACCAAACAGACAAGCTAATAGGGAGTCTGGAACTCGAGCCTAATAGCTGTCACACAAACACACACAAAAAAGAAAAGGTTGCCCGGAGAGATCTCGCACGATCTCCTGCCTACGTACCTCATCTGGTATGAGGATCAGGGCGACGTAGTTCCCCTTAACAGGGGAGAAATTTCTATCCTAACCAGAGACTAGGGAGATAACAGACTACTAGGGAGACTACGACTCGAGCCTAGAAGTTGTCATGCATACGATCCCTATGTTGAAGTCTCTATCCTAACTTGCACAGGAAGCAAGCTATCCTAAATAGCACAATCAAGCAAATACAAGCACAAGAGAGCAAGCACACACACTATATGCAAACAATTGGCTCACACAAGGCTGGGCTTTAGTCAAGGGGTCATATCAACCTCGACAAACAAGCCAACTGGAAAAGGGTGTTTTGAGCTGTTAACCCTAACATTGAGAGTTAGGGTGAAGCAGATGAAATAGGAAGTGAGGGTAAGACCTCACAGCTCTTATCCCTGGCCTGGGAGAGCTTGAAACAATGAAAGTGTGGGAGTTCAGAATGAAGGAACTCTTCTCCACAAATGACTGACTCTATGGACAAGATTTTGGTTTTTTTATTCAAAATGCATCAACACATGGTGTGAGCAAAGTGAATGACACAACTGAATAGCAGGGGATGGATTGCACATCCCTTTTATCTGCCAATTGCCTCTTAAGAGGACTTAACCTGCTTGGCACAAAATTAAACAAGCACAAACATTGCCTCTTAAGGAGGGCTTCAGACAGGTGCCTGGCAACATAACATGACAGGTCTTCCAGACTACATGAAGATCAAGGAATTATACCTAAGTGGTATGCCAACCACAAGCACAGCAAAGAAAATTTCAAATGAACTTAAAGCAACTTAGGTACTTGTGGAAACAACTAAACCAATCAGTACAGGAATCAGACAATCAGACAACAGTCAACAACAGACAATCCAATATGCACAATGAGTAAGCCATAAGGCAAACTCAAGTGAGTTATCCTTAACCTACAAAGCAGCAAATGTTAGCAATCAATAGAAAATATCAACATTCAAATGATGAAGCATCATCAACCATGGCATTTGGATGCTTAAACCTGAAATTCAAAGCTCACATGTAAGTAACAAACCACTAGCTCAAAGCCTAGGGTCAAAGGTGGATCAAAAAGCCAAAACAGAACCTGATATTCAACATGAATCATATTTAATCAATCAAGAACAAGTCCTAAAAAGGACCAAACCAAAATCAATAAGCAAATTCATGTAATAGGCAAGAGAAGTCAAAGACCAATTCAAGGCATACATTTGGACATTGAGAATGGAAATTCCAAATCAAAACAGAAATGATTCAAATAATTCTGGAAAAAATCATGAGTATTCAACACATCCAACATGATCATCATACAAAAAATTCAGAAGCATTAGAGATCATTTGATATGGAAATGAAATTGCACAAGTTGAACAACCAAATGTGTGACACAAATTGTCACACCATGCAAACATGTGTGTAAAACAGAATTGGCAAATGAGAAAAATACCAAACCAAGCCTCAAACATCCATTAACATGTCAAGCAGCATCATGCAAAATTTCAAGCAATTTGGATTAAAATCAAGCATTTCACAATAGAAAGAGCAAGGCAAGGTCACAAAAGCACATATGTTCACATATTCTAACACAAACAGAAATCCAGCCAAGCATAACTTCAAAATTCATCATCATAAAAAACTAGACAAACAGAGGATCATGCCACAAAAAATCTGGAATTATTTGAGCCATTTTTCAATTTGTTATGGATTTTTGAAGTTGGAAGAAAAAATGAAATTAAAATGAAGCATGGCATGTGAAATGTGGAGGGAAAGCATAAAGTGAAGAAAACATTTGAAAAAAATGGACACGCTGGGAATCGAACTTGGTCCAGATTTGAATTGAGCGCGTGCCAGGCCAATACGCTGCCATTTTGCCTGAAAACCCTAGCGAACCCAGAACGGACGCAAATCCGTCTCTAGTTGGACGCTAGTATGAAGATCTTCATCTTCTTCATGAAGATGAAGATGAACAGCATGAATGTTCATGAGCGATTTTCCAGATTTTCCAGAAATCTCCAGAATTCCACAAAACTTATACCAAATCAAAGCTTATGCAATGGTGATAATAGATCAAGCATCAATTCATCCTAATTCAACATGATTCATGCAAATCGAAGCAAATAAAGTTTGACATCAAAACTTCAATCAAGCATATCTCTCTCAATTCTTATCCAAATCGCACAAAATTTATGTCAGATTGATCAGCATCAAATGTTCTACAATATTATACACATAAAACAGAGAATTAAGGTGATCGAAAATGTGACCTCTTGAAGATCAGTCTTTGAATTCTGCAGATTCCAGGCCAGGCAAGCATGCAAATCCACTCCAAATCACTTGTTATGAAGTTTGATGATGAAATTGAGGCTTGGAAACGTGTAGATCTAGCTCAATTCGCATTTGCCATTTTTGAGTTCTTGAGCTTCACATGCACAATTCTGGTCCAAACTTGATGATCCAAGGCTTGATCTATGCTAAATCAACACTAGAGAACCAGAATATGGAAGAAGATTCAAGGATTATGTGAGAAAAATTTGAATTAAGATTGGGAGAAAATTTTGGAGGGAAATGAAAACTAGATCTAGAAATGGTGAATTGTGATTAACCTCTTGAAATTCTGTTATGATTTAGTATATATACCATGTGCTAATCCTATTTTAATTAAAATTAATCAAGGTTTAGTTGAAGTTAAGCAAGATAAGGTGTGGTGACAAAAATTGAAATTTTGTGGTGCATGGCAATTCCAAACGTGAACAGTACCAAACCAATGATCAAATGCACTTAAAAACACTCCATGCACATATTAGCAATGGTCATTTGTTCCCATGATGCATCAATTTTAAATTTTCAAGTTTCCCTCCAAAATTGACTTGAATGCACAAATGATCATATGTTCAAATTTCATGCAATGTGATGGATGTTTTAGAAATTACATGTCATGAGAAGCAAAATGCAAAAAGAACCACCAAATTTGGAGTTATGAATCAAAACTTATGCCTTTTTGAAGTTCCATGCACCCTTGGCAATGATTTGACCATATCTCCTCAACCATTCATCATAAATTCATGATCTTAGACTTTTTGGAAATGGGAGAGAGAGAGAGATTCAACTTTCATGTTGGACAAAATTTCATTTGAAGCTTCTTTGATGATGTAAAATCAAGTTGAATTTGAACCAAAAACTTTCCATTTTTGGAAACTTTCAATTATAGGTCACCTTCCATTTTTGGCAACTTTTGATCTGACCTCAAATTCTTCAAGATATGCATTTGTAATGATGAATGAGCCTCTTTTGAACATGAATGAGATGTTGAAACTCATTTCTCCACTTCCAAACCCTCAGTTCTTTCTGTTGACTTTTTGGGTCCTCAGATGACTTGAACATGCTCAGATGACTTTGAGCCTCAACCACTTGATGAAATGGCTCCAAAATGAAACCCTAGCCTATACAAGCTCAATAAAATCATATGAGGATCTCCTTCTCAATAAAGACCTCATCTCCTTGAAAAACCCTGACTGGTAGAATAGCACTGATTAGGGTTGACCAGAGGTCAAAACCCTAATCCCAAGGAACATGATCAGGCACAATGAACCTTTTGAAGATGATAAGACCATGATGATGGTGATATATCCTTGCCAACAAGATAATGCTCCACCTCCTCGAGGAACCAATAAAACCCTAATTGAAGAGCAACCCTCAGATGATTGATCAATTCAACAAGACCCTCAGGCATGAATCTCTTGACTTCTCTATCTTCTGATCAAGACTAAGGAGGATGACTTGTTTATTTCCACATGACATGCCATATGCAATGACTAATGCCCTAAATATGAAATGCAATATGTTAAACTAGTCTCAAGAGAGAAGGGCAAATTTTGAGGTGTTACAGCTGCCCCTATTCAATCCACTGTGAACCTGTCGATATGAACAGCCTCGACTTTCAGATGATCAGGGTGAAAAGTGATTGAATACCAAGAACAGACGAACAATTTGCGCTCTGCTGGGAAATAATTAACAATGCCTGTCAGAATCGGCAAAGAAGTGATCTTAAAAGAAAAATCCATCTGGTACGGAGAAAGTCGGCCTGAATACCGAAACAGAATGTTGACCTGGATACCAAAATAAATGGTAACACAGGAATAACCATGGCCTGAACGCCGCATCCGCTGGGGACTATTATTATTTATTTTTTTACTTTTTCTTGAACCTCGAAACTTTTTGATTGATGATGATTTTTTTTGCTTTTCTTGGACCCCGAACAAATATTTTCTTTCATGCAGATGATCCCGGATCACCGCAGTTGAACCCCGACACCTTCATAGTAGTCTTGTTTGCCAAACAATGAACCCCGCTCTCCAATTGAACCCCAGTCGTTTGACGATAGCTCGTGATCGCCGTTGTGAACCCCGCTTTCCAGAAAACACCCTGTGTCTCCCTTTCTCCATTTGGACCCCGCTCTCCATAAAATGCCCAGCATCTCCTTCTCTCCATTTGAACCCCGCTCTCCATTTTCTTGCGATAATTCCGCTGGCAACATCGGAAATAACACCAAAACACCATTCTGATGGCGACATATCAGAGGGTACACCTTCACAACAGGAAGGTAACATGTGCATTTCTTCCTCAGAAGATACCCATAACGACTTCGGTTGGCCTCAGCCAAAGTCTAAGGTGACACATGATCAGAAGACAATCCTGAGGACCTCATCCCGGATACAATCTTCAACTCTAATCTCCATTTGAACCCCGTTCTCCAGAAAATGCCGCAACACTTCCTTTTCTCCATTCTTCGATTCTCGCGCTGATCGCGTAACGTTCTTTGATCTTCATTTCCATCTCCGCCCGACGGAAAAGTTTCCACCAATATCGCACTAATGGGGAACATTATTGCTCCAACGTCATGATGCCGAACTCCTCAGAGTAACATCTTCCAATTTCTATCTCGCACAACAGAAATCTCCTCCAGTATCGCACTACTGGGGAATACGGTCGACCCAACACCACGATGCTAAACTCCTCGGAGTAACATCTTCACCATCCGGCGAAACCAAATCTCAAGCGGTAACCACGGCTTGAGTAACCAATACTTGCAACGTTGATGTTAATCTTCCAACCAACGAAACCACCTCTCAAACGGTATCCACGGCTTGAGTAGCATCTTCACCAACTGGCGAACCCAAATCTCAAACGGTAACCACGGCTTGAGACTAGCTTATGCTTCCAATGATGATGCATGATTAGTTTCAGCGTAATGCTCCATAACTATGGAAATGCTACGCAATTAGGTATGCAATATGCCATTCTTATCTAAATGATGAATGCATAAAAAGTATCCCCCTCAAGGGACTCTTCTGGGGAGTCCGAGGCACTCGGCTGAGGAACTCGACAACACTCCAATCTCCACCCTACTGGGGAATAGCACCGCTGCTGGGGAAAGGACCACCCTTACCAGGGATGACCTCCACTGAACCTGATCCACTTGGGGACTTCGCTGGGGAATAAACCACCAACGCATTCTGCGGGTAAAACATCAATCCTTGACTTGCTGGGGGACTAACAAGCTCCGCCATGCTAGGGAAACAACTACCCATAGACACCTCCGCTGGGAAATAGCAACCTCCAGGCCTGGCCACTGAGGAAACACCGATCTCAAACCTGCTGGGGATATAACCATCCCGACCCTGCTAGGGAAGACACAGACCTTGAATCTGCTGAGGAGGTAACAATCCCAACTCTGCTTGGGGAAACAAAGAAAGTTTGGCACCGAACACCCGTCGACTCGTCGAACCCTGGTATTCAACATCCAAATCCAGTGTCAGCTTTCCACTTTTGAGAGCTCCCATACTCGTCTGGACTTTTCTGATTCATCACCTTGTATTCCCGACTTCTCCGTACTCCACGGAGATCGAACTCCCTGGATTCATACAAACTTTCCAGTCCTCAGACTTTGAAGAGTCTTCTTGATTAATATCCAGGATCGTCTTCATCCCTCGCCGTCTTTTCACCATTCTTCAATCCCTTGTCCCTGATTGGACTCCACGGGGATCTTTTGTCAAAAGCTTCACATCACAACCTGCAAGTGAGTGAAAATATCTAACAACACCTGCAAAAGAGATCGTTAGATAAAAACGTGCCCCAGGCGTGCCAAAATTTCAACACCTGGGTCACTCAACCTTCCGAACAAGATTTCAAGTCTTCAATCTTATGAACATGCATTGGAAGGGACCTGTATGTCTTAAAATGCAAAGATTCTTTATCAAAATAAACGGATGTTTTTGCAATCAAAGCGGTAATGAAAAACAAAAACAAAATTATTTGACTGAATATGCATTTTATTGATTGAAAAAGATGTGGCTCAAACTGAGCAATACAAAGGAAGCAATTCCTGAAAAGAGGTAATTGCACATAAAAGGAAAATCTATCCTAATGGCAATGTGAAACCGTGATCTCATCGAGTTCCAACTCGGTTACACCCCATATGTCCTCAAGACTCTCCATGCTTTCTGCCTTCTGAACAAGACGCTTCTGATCGATCCCTGCTGGGGATTATCCATGTCATATCCAAAGTACAAACGATCATGCTAGACGCAGTTGTTCGTTTCAATCCCTCTTTTGCCTGGACCGCCCTTTCGGGTTTTCAGTCCACCGGGATACCCTTTTTTGCCCAAGCCGCCCTTGTGGGGTTTTCGACTTGCCGGGTGTACAGTTTTTTCATTTTTATCCCTAATTTTTGCCCGAACCTTTTTTCTTTTTTTTTCTTGGTTCGCCGGAATGCCCATTTTTGCCTGGACTATTTTATTCTTTTCGTCCAGCGGGTCTCTTTATACGAAGTATTTTTTAACTGCGTCCGCATTCACAGGGGATGGAAAGTCCTCGCCATCCATGGTCGTTAACAACAAGGCTCCGCCAGAGAAAACCTTCTTGACCACGAATGGACCTTCATAGTTGGGTGTCCATTTTCCCCTACAATCGTTTTGAGGAGGAAGGATCCTTTTCAACACCAAATCTCCCACATGATACACACGAGGTCGTACCTTTCGATCAAAAGCACGCTTCATTCGCTGCTGGTACAACTGTCCATGACAGATGGCCGCCAGCCTTTTTTCCTCAATCAGGCTCAATTCTTGGTACTGAGTCCTTACCCATTCAGCCTCTTGCAATTTTACGTCCATCAGGACTCTCAAAGAGGGAATCTGAACCTCAACTGGAAACACGGCTTCCATCCCATACACAAGCGAGAAAGGCGTTGCCCCAGTAGACGTACGCACCGAGGTTCGGTACCCATGCAATGCAAATGGCAACATCTCATGCCAATCTTTATAGGTCACGACCATCTTCTACACAATCTTCTTGATATTCTTATTGGCTGCCTCAACCGCCCCATTCATCTTCGGACGATAAGGAGAAGAATTGTGATGCTCGATCTTGAATTCCCGGCACAGTTCTGCCATCATCTTATTGTTCAAATTAGAACCATTATCAGTAATGATTCTCTCAGGAACCCCATATCTGCAAATGATGTCTCTTTTCAGGAATCTAGCTACGACCTGCTTCGTCACATTTGCATAAGAAGCTGCTTCCACCCACTTGGTGAAGTAATCAATAGCCACTAATATGAACCGATGCCCATTCGAAGCCGTAGGCTCAATCTTCCCGATCATGTCAACGCCCCACATAGCAAACGGCCATGGAGACGACATTAAACTCAATGGATTTGGAGGCACGTGCACCTTATCAGCATAAATCTGGCATTTATGACACTTCGGCATGAAATTGAAACACTGGGCCTCCATCGTCATCCAATAATAACCTGCTCTTAACAGCTTCTTCACCATTGCATTTCTACTGGCATGGGTACCAAACGACCCCTCGTGAACCTCTTTCATCAATTGGCTTGCTTCTTTATCATCAACGCATCTGAGCAAGACCCAATCAAAATTCCGCTTGTACAAAACCCCATCCTTGTTCAGATAGAACACCATGGCCAACCTCCTCAGAGTCTTTCGGTCCTTTTGGGATGCTCCCTCAAGATACTCCTGGGTTTCCAGATAGCGCTTGATATCAAAATACCACGGCTTCTCATCATCAGGCACTGTGTCAACAACAAACACATAAGCCGGTCTATCTAGACGTCCCACCTCAACACTTGGGAACTGATTGCACCACTGCACCTTAATCAAGGCAGCCAGAGTAGCCAAAGCATCTGCCAAAGGATTCTCTTCTCTAGGCACATGATGCAACACTACCTTGGTGAAAAACGTCAACAATCTCCTCGTATAATCCCGGTATGGAATTAAATGAGATTGATGCGTATACCACTTTCCGTTAACCTGATTCACAACCAAAGCTGAATCGCCATATATAACAAGGTTCTTGATCCTCAAATCAATCGCCTCTTCAATCCCCAAGATACAAGCTTCATATTCAGCCACGTTGTTGGTGCATCCAAATGTTAGCCGGGCAGCAAAAGGAATATGAGATCCTTTCGGCGTAACCAAAACAGCAGCAACACCGCTACCATTCACGTTAACGGCCCCATCAAACATCAGAATCCATTCGGATTCAGGGTCAGGTCCCTCCTCCGGGATTGGTTCCTCACAATCTTTCGATTTGAGAAACATGATGTCCTCATCAGGGAACTCAAACTTCATCGATTGATAATCCTCAATGGGTTGCTGGGCGAGGTAATCAGACAATACACTCCCCTTTATCGTCTTCTGAGAGGTATACTGAATATCATACTCGGTCAAAATCATTTTCCACCTCGCAACCCGTCCGGTCAATGTTGGCTTCTCAAAAATGTACTTGATTGGATCCATCTTGGAAATCAACAAAGTGGTATGAACCAGCATATACTGCCTCAGTCGGCGAGCAGCCCATACCAAAGCACAACAAGTTTTCTCAAGCAGTGAGTATCTTGTTTCACAGTCGGTAAACTTTTTGCTAAGGTAGTATATGGCATGCTCTTTTCGACCAGACTCGTCTTGCTGCCCCAATACACACCCCATAGACCCCTCGAGGACCGTCAAGTACAAGATTAACGGTCGTCCCTCCACAGGAGGCATCAGAATTGGAGGCTCCTGCAAATACTCTTTTATCTTTTCAAATGCCGCTTGGCAATCATGTTGGAGAACAGCCATCCAAGACGCAGCGGAATTTATAAATTTCTCCATTTAGTGATCCTTACGAATGGGCATGATCAGTGATAGAATCGTTATCTCTTGTGGCGATTCAAACCTTTGGTACAGATCTCTGATAATGATCAAAACCTTTGATACAGATCCACAGGGCGATCACGAACGTTGAACGATGACAATGTCTCTACTCAGTCCACACGAACGGATTCCTTCAATCGCAGTGCTAGCTGTTATGAATGAAGGCTTTGAGTGAGAGAGAGATACGAAATTCCAACTCTTCAGTTGTGTTGTCTGTCTCAGTGAGATGTTATGCTTCTACCCAGGGGTTCTATTTATAGAACCACTTGTGTGGGCTTCAAGCCAAAAAGCCCACTTAAGTGCATTTTGCCCCATATCTCATAATATGCCAAAATCACTTAAGTACTTGGTACCTTACCATATTTCGTATTCTACTTAAGTACACCGTACCTTACGATGTTCCTTAATTATTCTATCTCTCATCAATCCGTCCTTTGTGTGTGACCCTATAGGTTTTCGAGGCGTTGGCAATTATATTAAATCACGTAGTTAACATAATAAACAGTGAGCGGTATCTAGAAACACATCACTGCTACCCAAGTCACGAAAATGTCATGTGATCTGACAAAACCTCTTGTGATAATAATTATGTGTATAATTACCCATTTGCCCTTATGTCTATATTGAACACAAGGTATAGACCGTGTCACCTTTGTCCAGTTCAATATTGGGCCCATAGACATTTATCTTGTTACGCAGGATTGGCAAATTCCATCTAGGACACTCATGTCCCTCAGCATGCTTCGTGGAGTACCCATCAACTGCCTTTATGGTTATCCAGTTACGGACAATGTTGAATCAGCAATAAAGCACTCGACTCTACATCTAGGGTCCATAATGGTTTCAGGTCGAAGAGTGGTATACACTATTATCACCATGAGAATAACTTATGACACTTTGCATAACTTTCTATATAGTATTCTCATAGCGGGTCAATCCGGTATAAATATTACTCCTAATATTCATACCTATGTTTAAGACTTGATAACTCTTTATCCATGATCCATGAGATGTGATCATCAGTCTACAAACATAATAGTCTTAATGCTTTAATGTTATCCCACTTCACATTAAAGCTCGACTACGGATATTTTAAGAACAGTGCCCTTATGTTTAATGTGTTCTCATGATTAAGTCACACTTAATACATTAAACGGACTATCTATTCTAGGGACTTTATTAATCAATCATAATAAAGAAAATGCCTTTAAATAATTCGATACAAGTACCAAAAGTATTGGCCTCTAGGGCTTACACCAACAATCTCCCACTAGCACTAGAGCCAATCAGGCATACCCCGTATGCCCATTGATCTAGTATGGCCATCATGCTTCTGCTGCGCAAGAGGTTTTGTCAGTGGGTTAGCAACATTGTCAAGTGTAGGTACTTTACATATTTTCACACAACGTCTAAGTATGTGTTTGGATCGTTGGTGAGATCTAGGCTCCTTAGCTTGTGCGATAACACCATTGTTATCATAATAGAGACCAATAGGATCCACAATGCTAGGGACTATGCCAAGTTTATTGATCCAAACAACTTCCTTTGCTGCACTTAAGGCAGCAATATACTCGGCCTCAGTTGTAGAATCAGCAACTGCATCTTGCGTTGAACTTTTCAAGCTCACAGTGCCACCATTTAAGCAAAACACATAACCAGATTGGAATCATTCTTATTAATGCGTCTCAGCACTTTGTCTATGTATGTACTCTGACTTAGGCCAAGCAGTTTTGTGATCTATCTCTACGGATTCTTATTCCTAATATATAGGATGCTTCACCTAGGTCCTTCATAGAAAAACATTTCCCCAACCAAGACTTTACTTTTTGCAGGGTAGGGATATCGATTCCAATGAGTAATATATCATCTACATATAATACCAGGAATACGATCATGCTCCCACTAACCTTCTTGTAGACATAAGGCTCATCTTCGTTCTTGATGAATCCATACAGTTTTACTGTTTCATCAAGGCGAAGATTCCATGAGTAGGTCACAGGCTCATCTTGATCCATGAGTAATACATCACCTTGATCAGATATCCATATATCTCAGGTAGGTGACGTATCATGCCTGACCTACGTTGGTCTTGGTCTACTTGAGCAGGTTGCTCTTACACAACTACTTGTGTTTCCTGCTCTAATTCCTCCATAGGTGTATCGATGCTTTGTGATTCTTGAATTTCTTCAAGCTCTATTTTCCTCCCACTGGTTCCTTTGGAAATAAAATCCCTTTCTAGGAAAACTCAAGTTCGAGCGACAAACACTTTGCCCTCAGAAGGATTGTAGAAATAATATCCTCTTGTTTCTTTAGGATACCCCACAAATAAGCATTTGTCAGATTTGGGCTCAAGCTTAGTTGAAATTTGTCGTTTCACATAAACTTCGCAACCCTAAATCTTCATGTAAGACATATGTGGTCTCTTACCAGTCCATATCTCATATGGTGTCTTTTCAACCTTTTGGATGGAACACGGTTAAGTGTGTAAGCTGATGTCAATGGTGTATGTCCTCAAAAGGAGTTTGGAAGATTGGTGTGACTCATCATGGATCGGACCATGTCCAACAGGGTTCGATTTCTTCTCTCAGATACACCCTTCCATTGGGATGTTCCAGGAGGAGTAAGTTGGGATAGGATCCCACACTCTTTCAGATGGTCATCAAACTCTAGGATTAAATACTCATCACTTCGATCTGATCGAAAAGTTTTAATATTCTTACCTAGTTGGTTTTAACTCGTTAGGTTTCACCCTTTTGTATTAATGTTATTAATAGGCATTTCAAGATCAAGGACATGTAGTCCATTGTTCATTTGTGCAGTAGCATAGAATATATCATTCAAATAAATTGAGCAACAATTGTTCTTTATTATAAATGAAAAACCAAACTTGTCCAAACAAGCAATGGAAATAATATTCCTGCTAATTGCAGGTACATAATAACAGTTCTCTAACTGAATTATTAAACCACTAGGTAAAGTCAATACAAAAGTTCCTACGGCTAAAGCAGCAACCTTTTCTCCATAGCCAACTCGTAGGTCGACTTCACCTTTTGCCAAATCTCTACTCCTTTTTAGTTCCTGCACATTTGTACAAATGTGAGAACTGCATCCAGTATCTAATACCCATGATGCAGAAGTAGATAAATTAATAACAAAAATACCTGAAGTTGAAGTCTCTACTCCATTCTTCTTATCTTCCAGGTACTTTGGGCAGTTCCTCTTCCAGTGTCCGGTCTTACCGCAATGGAAGCAGGTGCCTTCTTTTGCTATGCCTCCATTAGGCTTTAAAGCAGCAGTGGGTCTGGGATTGGCAACTTCCTTGCCCTTCCCCTTATCACTCTGCTTAGTGGGCCTTTTATTTTATCTCTTTCCATTTCCGATCATCAGAATGGACTTCCCTTTTGACTTCAGATTCTGCTCGGCAGTTCTTAACATGGCGAGCAGTTCAGGAAGAGATTTGTCCATATCAATCATATTGAAATTTAGGATAAATTGACTGAAACTATCTGGAAACGATTGCAAGATCAAATCAGTTGCAAGTTCCTTTTCGAGGGGAAAACCCAATCTCTCAAGGTTTTCCATATACCCAATCATCTTGAGTACATGGGGACCTACAGGGGCTCCCTCAGCTAACTTGCTTTGAAAAAGGGCTTTTGAAACTTCAAACCTCTCATGCCTTGCTTGCTCTTGATAGAGAAACTTCAGGTGTTCGATCATATCGAACGCTGACATGTTCTCATGTTGCTTTTGCAATTCTGAGTTCATGGTAGCTAGCATGAGACAAGCAGTTTCATTGGCATCATCGACATGCTTCTTATAAGCATCTCTTTCTGCCTTAGGTGCAGAACTAGGAGGTTCCTCTTCAGGAACAGGTGTCTCCAAGACATACAGCTTTTTATCATGTTTGAGGATAATCCTCAGGTTTCGGTGCCAATCCAGGAAATTTGTCCCAGACAATTTTTCCTTATCAAGGATTGATCGCAGGATGTTGTTAGAGGTGTTTGTTGTCATGGTAATCTACATTAATGAAAATATAAGTATCATTGACATATTCAATTAGGCCTTTAATTAAATATGCTCCCACTATTTTACTCAAAACAAATGACCCTCATCATCTGATTCGGAAAATCCCGTTGGAAGATTTTCTAGTGGGTCGAGATCCATATTTCACTTCGTTCTAAGTCCGCGTAGGCGGATTACACAAAACTAGGTTATTTAGGTAGGAACTCCTTCCAAATGTATCTCATACAACTCTCGAAAATTTTAATTGGGTGAATAACTCCTTATTCCAATCCATCATATGGATTATTCCTAACTCTTGCTTCTAAACATACATAAGAAAATTATAACCAAGTTTGACTCATCGTTTTAGCAGTTGGATATTACAATTATCCCATCGCACCTTAACTAATACAAAACATGCATCTCGCGTAGGCGAAACCTACATTATTCGATACCAGTCTTGATGAGTGCTAAAACTTGGAAAGCAAACATATATAATATTCTCATAATTTGTTTAGTTAAGTTTGACCCATTGTTTTAACAGTTGGATATTACAATTATCCCATCGCACCTTACTAATATATAGATCATGCACCTCGCATAGGCGAAACCTACATTATCCATTACTAGTCTTGATGAGTGTTAAAACTTGGAAAGCATAAACTTAATATTTAATTTGAGGGAATTGCAAATTTTCTGATCTCACTGGCTTGTTTATCATATAAACCGTCTCTCACATGCATCAACATACATTCACATGCATCAACGTACATACATACAAAATGAAACAGTTATGGCCCCTAGCGCAATTATTCTCCCAAGCCAATGAGAGAACCTAAGCTAACCTAACAACGATTTAAGCTTCTCCAAGCAAGATCTTCAAGGTTGTCCTCCTTTGGCACTGACTTCTTTGCTTTCTTCATATCATTACATTACATGAAAGAAACTCGTTTTACATACGAGGGAGTGAGATGAGAAAAGAAGTTACATTTGAGAGATTAAGAGAGAGGCACGACACGTAGGTCGTATTTTAAAAACCCAAAACAAAACAAAGGAAAACTAAGGCCATAACCGATCACCACAAGACAATAATAAACACTTTATTATTATTATTATTAATTCCTTTAATTAATTAAAATCAAATTAAATTTCGACGATCGATCATACTACACAGAGTTAGCCGGGGGTCCGCTGCCCGGACAGCGGGAACGGGTGTTCCGCTGCCCGGTCAGCGGACGGTGGTTCCGCTGACCGTTCAGCGGACAGGGGTCAAGGGGGCAGCGCCCCTTGCGGGGTCGAACGGGTGAATTTTAATGAACAATTCATTTAAAGTTGACTTTGTTTTTCGTATCAACACTTGATACTTCAAAGCACTTTTTCTAGCCGAACGGGTGAATTTTTCCTTGCGTTAACCGGTTAACCATATGCGTTAACCAGTTAACACTGTTTGAAAACTTTTAGTAAATTCTTTTCTGCCTTGCATTAACCGGTTAACCATATGCGTTAACCGGTTAACACTGTTTGAAAATGTCTTGGAAAACTGTTTTCCGCCTTGCGTTAACCGGTTAACCAAATGCGTTAACCGGTTAACACTGTTTGAAAATCTCAAAAAAAATTATTTCGCATTCCGTTAACCGGTTAACCGTATGCGTTAACCGGTTAACACTGTTCCAAAAATGTTTAGAAGGTTGTGTTCAGTTTCTCGTTAACCGGTTAACCATACGCGTTAACCGGTTAACACTGTTCGGAAAAGTGTTTAGAACGCACAACTCTTGTACAGTCAAACCCCAATCGCATAACTCTCTGACAACACAACCCTTGTGCCGTCACTAACCCTGATGCACCAATTTCAGACCGTCAAACACATCTCGATTGTTAATTCAGTATGATTGATCAACACGTCATTGCTTCACCATACTAATGTCGGATCAAGAAGCAAACGACCATTGATCGCTCAAAGGAAAATAATCATCGAGGGTTTGAATGAACGAAACGAGAACACTATATCATATATAATGTATTTTGCATCAGGATTACATATATCACATATATGTAACTTGATCGATCTCAATTTAACCTTTGATTCATTCTGTCTTTAATCATATTATTACAGAACAAAAACAGATATCAGATTCATGGTTTCGTAAGTGGCTCTGATACCACTGTTGGAGAATAGCCATCCAAGGCGCAGCGGAATTTATAAATTTCTCCATTTAGTGATCCTTACGAATGGGCATGATCAGTGATAGAATCGTTACCTCTTGTGGCGATTCAAACCTTTGGTGCAGATCTCTGATAATGATCAAAACCTTTGATACAGATCCACGGGGCGATCACGAACGTTGAACGATGACAACGTCTCTACTCAGTCCACACGAACGGATTCCTTTAATCGCAGTGCTAGCTGTTATGAATGAAGGCTTTGAGTGAGAGAGAGATACGAAATTCCAACTCTTCAGTTGTGTTGTCTGTCTCAGTGAGATGCTATGCTTCTACCCAAGGGGTTCTATTTATAGAACCACTTGTATGGGCTTCAAGCCAAAAAGCCCACTTAAGTGCAGTTTGCCCCATATCTCATAATATGCCAAAATCACTTAAGTACTTGGTACCTTACCATATTTCGTATTCTACTTAAGTACACCGTACCTTACGATGTTCCTTAATTATTCTATCTCTCATCAATCCGTCCTTTGTGTGTGACCCTATAGGTTTTCGCGGCGTTGACAATTATATTAAATCACGTATTTAACATAATAAACAGTGAGCGGTATCTAGCAACACATCACTGCTACCCAAGTCACGAAAATGTCATATGATCTGACAAAACCTCCTGTGATAATAAGTATGTGTATAATTACCTCTTTGCCCTTATGTCTTTATTGAACATAAGGTATAGACCGTGTCACCCTTGTCCAGTTCAATATTGGGCCCATAGACATTTATCCTGTTACGCGGGATTGGCAAATTCCATCTAGGACACTCATGTCCCTCAGCATGCTTCGTGGAGTACCCATCAACTTTCTTTATGGTTATCCAGTTACGGACAATGTTGGATCAGCAATAAAGCACTCGACTCTACATCTAGGGTCCATAGTGGTTTCAGGTCGAAGAGTGGTATACACTATTATCACCATGAGAATAACTTATGACACTTTGCATGACTTTCTATATAGTATTCTCATAGCGGGTCAATCCGGTATAAATATTACTCCTAATATTCATACCTATGTTTAAGACTTGATAACTCTTTATCCATGATCCATGAGATGTGATAATCAGTCTA
The DNA here is from genome assembly GCF_024323335.1 of Lathyrus oleraceus. NCBI lineage: Eukaryota > Viridiplantae > Streptophyta > Magnoliopsida > Fabales > Fabaceae > Lathyrus > Lathyrus oleraceus. The sequence continues at coordinate 139,406,587 of NC_066579.1, read as the reverse complement.
CAAACATTATAGTCTTAATGCTTTAATGTTATCCCACTTCACATTAAAGCTCGACTACGGATATTTTAAGAACAGTGCCCTTATGTTTAATGTGTTCTCATGATTAAGTCACACTTAATACATTAAACGGACTATCTATTCTAGGGACTTTATTAATCAACCATAATAAAGAAAATGCCTTTAAATAATTCGATACAAGTACCAAAAGTATTGGCCTCTAGGGCTTACACCAACAAATCATTATTCCACCTGACCGTTTGATCTTTTCTCAATAACTTGAATATAGGATCACACGTGGCTGTTAGGTGAGATATGAACCGTGAAATGTAGTTCAATCTACCTAAGAAACCACGAACCTCTTTTTCTGTCCTCGGTTCAGGCATTTCTCGTATTGCTTTTACTTTAGCAGGATCAACCTCGATTCCTCTTTCGCTTACTATAAACCCCAGCAATTTACCGGACCGCACTCCGAAAGTGCACTTATTCGGATTCAACCTCAGTCTGAATTGTCTCAACCGGTCAAACAACTTGGCCAGATCTACCAAATGCCCCTCTTCTTTTTGGGACTTTGCTCTCATGTCATCAACATAGCATTCGATTTCATGATGAATCATATCATGAAACAAAGTCACCATGGCTCTCTGATAAGTAGCACCGACGTTCTTGAGACCAAATGGCATCACCTTATAACAAAAAGTTCCCCACGGTGTGATGAACGTTGTTTTCTCCATATCATCTGGCGACATTTTGATTTGAATATAGCCAGAAAAACCATCCATGAAGGAAAACACCGAGAATTGAGCTGTATTATCTACCAACACATCGATGTGAGGTAATGGAAAATCATCCTTCGGACTAGCTCATTTCAAATCTCGGTAGTCCACACACATTCTCACCTTCCCATCCTTTTTCGGGACCGGCACAATGTTTGCGACCCAAGGCGGATAATTAGTGACGGCGAGGAACCCAGCATCCAACTGCTTCTGCACTTCCTCTTTAATTTTCATGGCCATCTCAGGTCAAGTTCTGCGTAACTTCTGCTTCACTGGAGGACAATCTGCTTTCAATGGTAGCTTGTGCACAACAATATCGGTATCCAACCCCGGCATATCCTGATAAGACCAGGCGAAGATGTCAACATATTCTTTCAACAAGGCTACCATTCTGCTCTTGACATTCACCTCCAAAGCGGCCCCAATTTTCACTTCTTTCCTGACCTCGTCAGTACCCAGATTCACAATCTCAACTTGTTCCTCATGCGGCTGAATCACCTTCTCCTCTTGTTTCAACAATCTGGCTAATCTTCCAGCAAATCACAATCTTCTTCGCCTTCTTCTTCGGCATGATAGATCGGATTGTCAAAGTCATTCAAAGGTGTAACCGAATTGTTATCAATGAGATCCGGCGAATTATTTTTTGAAGTCGGAACGAGACAAATCAAAAAGGAAGGAAAAATGAAAATAAACATTGCCATTTTTTATTTTTAAAACTGCAAAAATAAATGAAAAACAGGGAACACCGCTTTTAATGTGAAAAACATCCATTTATTAATGATGCAAAATGTTGCACAATGAAACACATGAGGTGGCCCTTACAATGGACCATTACGTTTCGGGTAAAACGTACGGCTTTCATGCAAACAGAATTGAAAAACAGGAAATATTACTCTTCACGTAGAGTGACAGTGATGATCTTTTCGGCCTTCCAGTTCTGGACTTCCATCCCTGGTACGCACGGTTTTATCCAACCATCGAGCTCGCAGTCAATGTCAGTCTCTTCACCCACCGCACAGACGTGACCTGAATCTTCAGCAATTACACCCACCATCACCTGACCATGCGCCGGCATGGGGTTAGCATTAACATTCGGAGATGGTGCAAAATTGATGGCCTTGGAGTCTACCAAGTCTTGGACAACATGCTTAAAAGCTCTACAACCCTCAATGTTATGCCCTGGTGTACCAGAATGGAATTCACACTTGGCGTTCTCATCATAGTTAGGAGGCCTCTGATCTGGTCTTATCGGAGCCATCGTCCTCGGCTGAACCAACCCAAGATCCATCAACTTCTTAAACAGAAAAGCATATGTCACGGGTCGCTTATCAAACTGACGATCAATCCCATTTCCTCTCACTTGGTACCCAGCTCTCTATGCTCTCTGTTGAGGTGGCTGATGTTGTTGTTGTACCGATTGATTACCAGCATGAATGGTTACCGCAGCAGCGTGCTGGTAGTAACGATCCCTACCGTGTCCCCTTTAGGCATACACAACACTCGATTCACCCTCATTCTTGCGCTGACCGTTTCCAAATGGCTTCTTTACTCCAGATGACGGAGCATTTCCCTGTATTTTCCCCATTCTCAGCCAACTTTCAATTCTTTCCCCAGCCATTACTATATCAGCAAAGTTGGTAACCGGGCATCCTCCCATTCTTTCAGCAAAAATCCCCTGCAGGGTACCCATGAATAGATCAGACATCTCCCGATCCACCAGCGGAGGTTGAACTCTAGCAGCCAACTCCCTCCACCTTTGTGCGTATTCTTTAAACCCCTCATTAGGCTTCTAAGACATACCCTGCAATTGGGTACGGCTAGGAGCCATGTCAGCATTGAATTGATATTGTTTAAAGAAGGCATCCCCCAAATCCTGCCAGCTTTTGATATCCGATGATCTCAGCTTGGTATACCATTCCAGAGACCCGCCAGACAAGCTGTCCTGGAAGAAGTACATCCGTAGCTTCTGATCCATTGTATAGGCAGAAATTTTCCGGACAAAGGCCTGGAGATGAGTTTCCGGGCAAGAACTCCCATTATATTTGTCAAACGTGGGCACTTTAAACTTTTGTGGGATCACAATCCCCTCAACTAGCCCCATGTTTGTCATGTTAATAGCCCCAGGAGTAGCATGGCTTTCTAGAGCCCTGATCTTTTCTGCCAGCACCTGAATTTCTTTGTTTGGCGGCGGAACACCGTACTGACCAAATTGCTCATTTAGCACAGAGAACTGGTCTTCTTCTTTATCCTCCATGGCCCCTAAGAAAGGAGGAAACTGATTATCCTTCAGATTATTGCCCATAGGACCTGGTATACCGCCTGCAGCGAAACCAAAACCTCCCCCATTATTGATCATTATACCAGCAATAGTCTTCCTTCCGAGGTCACCACCGTCCCTAGAACCACCAAGATCGTTGTTGGAAACACCCTCCAGGTTATTACCACTGTTGGCAGCAGAAGCCCGCTCAAGCTTCTCCACCTTCTCAACCAGTGCCTTCTGCCCCAAGGCGAACCCTTGCATAACATTGATCAGCTCACTCATCTTCTCTTTCAGTTCGAGAATGTCTGCGTTGGATGTATCCATCAGTTGGGGTCTGTTGCGCCTGGTAGGGTATCTGTGTGGACGTGCTACGTGCAAGGGAATGATTCGGCGTGCGCGAGCAATGATTCCTGTGTCAATCAAACACGTTAAATACTGACACCTGCAAAATAGAAGACAGGTTAATATGACTCACGCATGAATGCAATGTCTATCTGTATGAGGAACATTCTGTCCTTTGATCCTGGTTTCATCGAGACGGATAATAATTTGACAACAATATTCTGACATCAGGATGTCTCTCAACCGGGATCTCAATCGAGAATGTACCCTGAGTATGGATAGACATGAGTTAGATACAGATGAATGCGAAATATGGATGATGTTGATGCATGCATGCAATGCACTGTGCCATCCTCCAAGTCCTCTAAAAATCAACTGTACTGGATTCCCAGTCTCTGAACTGATCACAACCATCTGAGGGAACGAGTAATCACAAATCCAACTCAGGGTTCCGAAATAAACGGAACGGAGGATATATCATCACCATCACTGGGAAGTCACTGATCGGATAACAACAAAAGCATCTGAATCAACCCAGGGAATCCTGAAATAAACGGATCCCCACTGATAAATACCACGGATAGAACTCCGGCGTCTCAGAAATAAATCCATAAATCCGACTTATAAATAGAACTCAATACTCACCATCAGAACGTCACCATCAGAACATGCATCTGTAAGAATCAACCCTCCCCTCACAAGTGAATTCTAATCAGGTCATCCTAAGGCGGATAATGGTCTCGACAATCGGGCAAGATACTCAACGGGTTTGCCCTTTCGGGTGTGTCGTTGCAGCTCTCATAAGATCGTCTAAACCAAAGATCCGGGAAAGAACGGTCACCGAAGTCAACAGCTCAGATAAGGTGACTTAACCAAAGTGGATACTCCACAAAGGAAAAGCACTCTCAAATGAACCTCGTCCGGCTTGTGGTATGTCACGTCGCCAAAAACATGTTGACCTAACATGAGAGGCAACATGAGACCACACTAATCCTAGGTGTATACTCGGGCCTGGGTTTTAGCCCCACTCAGAACACCCACCCCAAATCAAGGGAGCCAAACATATATGCAAATATATACAAACACAGTATAATAATCATAAGTGTAATAAATAGAGAAATAAAAGCAACCAAAACTATCCTAGAGATCACTAGGACTGACTCGCTCAGGGAAGATGGACCAGCCAGAGGTCAACTTCTATTTTCCCCAGCAGAGTCGCCAGTTGTCGCAACGCGAAAAACAACCGGCGGGAAAAAGCAAACAAACAGAGCCGCCACCGTGCGTTATTTATCCCAAAGGAGGGAAAGGAAACGCTCGAAGTAAACCTGGAAAGGAAATGGTCTTACGACCGGAGATTACAAGGATCGAGAGTCGGTTACGCAAGGGGAAGGTATTAGCACCCCCTCACGTCCGTCGTACTCGACGGGATCCACGCTCAGAAGAATAGAATAAGGTTGCTGATAAAAACTGCTCAAAGAATGCACACACACTGGAATAAGCACACAGGCGAAGGAACTCTTCTCCACAAATGACTGACTCTATGGACAAGATTTTGGTTTTTTTATTCAAAATGCATCAACACATGGTGTGAGCAAAGTGAATGACACAACTGAATAGCAGGGGATGGATTGCACATCCCTTTTATCTGCCAATTGCCTCTTAAGAGGACTTAACCTGCTTGGCACAAAATTAAACAAGCACAAACTTTGCCTCTTAAGGAGGGCTTCAGACAGGTGCCTGGCAACATAACATGATAGGTCTTCCAGACTACATGAAGATCAAGGAATGATACCTAAGTGGTATGCCAACCACAAGCACAGCAAAGAAAAGTTCAAATGAACTTAAAGCAACTTAGGTACTTGTGGAAACAACTAAACCAATCAGTACAGGAATCAGACAATCAGACAACAGTCAACAACAGACAATCCAATATGCACAATGAGTAAGCCATAAGGCAAACTCAAGTGAGTTATCCTTAACCTACAAAGCAGCAAATGTTAGCAATCAATAGAAAATATCAACATTCAAATGATGAAGCATCATCAACCATGGCATTTGGATGCTTAAACCTGAAATTCAAAGCTCACATGTAAGTAACAAACCACTAGGTCAAAGCCTAGGGTCAAAGGTGGATCAAAAAGCCAAAACAGAACCTGATATTCAACATGAATCATATTTAATCAATCAAGAACAAGTCCTAAAAAGGACCAAACCAAAATCAATAAGCAAATTCATGTAATAGGCAAGAGAAGTCAAAGACCAATTCAAGGCATACATTTGGACATTGAGAATGGAAATTCCAAATCAAAACAGAAATGATTCAAATAATTCTGGAAAAAATCATGAGTATTCAACACATCCAACATGATCATCATACAATAAAGTCAGAAGCATTAGAGATCATTTGATATGGAAATGAAATTGCACAAGTTGAACAACCAAATGTGTGACACAAATTGTCACACCATGCAAACATGTGTGTAAAACAGAATTGGCAAATGAGAAAAATACCAAACCAAGCCTCAAACATCCATTAACATGTCAAGCAGCATCATGCAAAATTTCAAGCAATTTGGATTAAAATCAAGCATTTCACAATAGAAAGAGCAAGGCAAGGTCACAAAAGCACATATGTTCACATATTCTAACACAAACAGAAATCCATCCAAGCATAACTTCAAAATTCATCATCATAAAAAACTAGACAAACAGAGGATCATGCCACAAAAAATCTGGAATTATTTGAGCCATTTTTCAATTTGTTATGGATTTTTGAAGTTGGAAGAAAAAATGAAATTAAAATGAAGCATGGCATGTGAAATGTGGAGGGAAAGCATAAAGTGAAGAAAACATTTGAAAAAAATGGACACGCTGGGAATCGAACTTGGTCCAGATTTGAATTGAGTGCGCGCCAGGCCAATACGCTGCCGTTTTGCCTGAAAACCCTAGCGAACCCAGAACGGACGCAAATTCGTCGCTAGTTGGACGCTAGTATGAAGATCTTCATCTTCTTCATGAAGATGAAGATGAACAGCATGAACGTTCATGAGCGATTTTCCAGATTTTCCAGAAATCTCCAGAATTCCGCAAAACTTATACCAAATCAAAGCTTATGCAATGGTGATAATAGATCAAGCATCAATTCATCCTAATTCAACATGATTCATGCAAATCGAAGCAAATAAAGGTAGACATTCAAAACTTCAATCAAGCATATCTCTCTCAATTCTTATCCAAATCGCACGAAATTTATGTCAGATTGATCAGCATCAAATGTTCTACAATATTATACACATAAAACAGAGAATTAAGGTGATCGAAAATGTGACCTCTTGAAGATCAGTCTTTGAATTCTGCAGATTCCAGGCCAGGCAAGCATGCAAATCCACTCCAAATCACTTGTTATGAAGTTTGATGATGAAATTGAGGCTTGGAAACATGTAGATCTAGCTCAATTCGCATTTGCCATTTTTGAGTTCTTGAGCTTCACATGCACAATTCTGGTCCAAACTTGATGATCCAAGGCTTGATCTATGCTAAATCAACACTAGAGAACCAAAATATGGAAGAAGATTCAAGGTTTATGTGAGAAAAATTTGAATTAAGATTGGGAGAAAATTTTGGAGGGAAATGAAAACTAGATCTAGAAATGGTGAATTGTGATTAACCTCTTGAAATTCTGTTATGATTTAGTATATATACCATGTGCTAATCCTATTTTAATTAAAATTAATCAAGGTTTAGTTGAAGTTAAGCAAGATAAGGTGTGGTGACAAAAATTGAAATTTTGTGGTGCATGGCAATTCCAAACGTGAACAGTACCAAACCAATGATCAAATGCACTTAAAAACACTTCATGCACATATTAGCAATGGTCATTTGTTCCCATGATGCATCAATTTTAAATTTTCAAGTTTCCCTCCAAAATTGACTTGAATGCACAAATGATCATATGTTCAAATTTCATGCAATGTGATGGATGTTTTAGAAACTACATGTCATGAGAAGCAAAATGCAAAAAGAACCACCAAATTTGGAGTTATGAATCAAAAGTTATGCCCTTTTGAAGTTCCATGCACCCTTGGCAATGATTTGACCATATCTCCTCAACCATTCATCATAAATTCATGATCTTGGACTTTTTGGAAATGGCAGAGAGAGATCTTCAACCTCAGTTCTTTCTGTTGACTTTTTGGGTCCTCAGATGACTTGAACATGCTCAGATGACTTTGAGCCTCAACAACTTGATGAAATGGCTCCAAAATGAAACCCTAGCCTATACAAGCTCAATAAAATCATATGAGGATCTCCTTCTCAATAAAGACCTCATCTCCTTGAAAAACCCTGACTGGTAGAATAACACTGATTAGGGTTGACCAGAGGTCAAAACCCTAATCCCAAGGAACATGATCAGGCACAATGAACCTTTTGAAGATGATAAGACCATGATGATGGTGATATATCCTTGCCAACAAGATAATGCTCCACCTCCTCGAGGAACCAATAAAACCCTAATTGAAGAGCAACCCTCATATGATTGATCAATTCAACAAGACCCTCAGGCATGAATCCCTTGACTTCTCTATCTTCTGATCAAGACTAAGGAGGATGACTTGTTTATTTCCACATGACATGCCATATGCAATGACTAATGCCCTAAATATGAAATGCAATTTGTTAAACTAGTCCCAAGAGAGGAGGGCAAATTTTGAGGTGTTACACTCTCGTACGAGAAACAGTTTGATTAAAATAAGAAACTAAAACTGGAAAAAAAATAAGTTTTATAAAAACTAACACCAATTATTTATGATTCCCGTCGTTTCGACGGTCCTTACATACCGATACCTAAGGGTTTATCCAGACATGGATCCGGTAACAAACATGGTATTTGGGAAATTAAACATGCAATAAGGCATAAATAAATTAAACAGTAATCAAAATAAAACCTGGATTGCGAATTAGGAACTGGAACTGAATCTTGATTCTTCGATTAAAATAATTCCGGCAGGCTTTGGCAATGAATAATCCTTACAATTGAATCCCAAATGCGTAAATAGTAAATCGCAATAGTCCCCGATATGGAGAAACTATCACTTTTACAAAGTAAGAAAAACTGCCTAGAAAACTAAAAGAAAATAAATGCTGAAAAAATAATCGTCGCTTGAAAACTGGAAGAAGAGAGAGATCCTCTGAGTCTGAGAGATCCCTTTTTATACATTTTCCACAGTCCCTAATTTGTAGCAAGGTGTGTGGATTCGTGGCTATAAAGGTGGAGAAAAAGGTGGAAGACTAGGTTGTGGCGGTTGCCATAACCCTAGCCTTTGAATGAGTGGCGAGCGCCACCTGATCAGTGCATTTTGATGCACATTCTTCTATATTTATACTTATGCATTTCCATATTTTAGTTTGGTTATTTTTCCTTTTTAATGTGTTTTTATAATTTATCTTATTTTTACCTTTATTTGTTTTTCGCAGTTTATTTTCAGCATTAGCAGTCTGCACGAATAAATTCGTAACTGGATCTAGAAGTATCAGATCGATGCATGCTACCAGTCGTTGGAAAGCTAAGAGAAAGACTTTTATGTTGAAGCCAAAAGCTGATTCGGAGTGAAGACGTCTCAATTAATTCGTTGGAGTTTCGTACTTTAGGAAATATTTTCTTTTGGGCCATTTGTTGGGCCGAATTTAGGTTTTCCGTCCCAGTTTGAATTATAAGTGAAACCCTTATTCTGTTTAAAAGGGGGCAGCCGTGGTACTGTAGAGGGGAGACATTATTGACAATAAATTTTTGTTTTTGTACAATCATGAAGAGGAACTAATCTCCTAGAGTCAATCTGCTGTAACCGAATTTCCAAGGCTTTGAGGTTTTTATTCTATCAATTTAATTTCGTTCTCTTTCAATTCTATTCTATGAAATTTCATTTGCTTAATCTGTATTTTATGGAATGGTTTTGATTAAATTCGTATGATTGCATTCCTAACTATTAATCGTCGTTTTCGTCGCTTTGTCGTTAAATTGCGTTTGTAAATCGTGTTTGCTTAATTCACGATTGTAATTATTCGTTTGCTTAATTCGGAATATATGAATATAAATCTGTCATATATCTATTGCGCTTGTCAATCGAATTTGAATCGAATGGAGATCGAAGCCGCTTAGGGGATTAGTAGGTAAAAATCAATGATTAACCGGAAACCGAAAATAGTAGATTGACTTATTTTATAATTGCTTATTTTAATCAATTTTTTTGCTTTGTTTTCTAAATCGAACACTAAAACATAAACCTCCCTTAAATCGATTTCATTAGGTTAAGAATAATACAAGAATCCTTGTGATACGATACTAGAGGTGTCGCTTCCCGTTTACTATATTTTATTACTCGTTTTTGACCCGTGTGCCACAGCGGATCAAATTGGCGTCGTTGCCGGGGACTCTTATAGATCTTAACCATTAGTATAGTCTAATCATTATTATAGTTTTAAGTGTTATGTTTTAGCATTTTTTTTTCCCTAACTTTCTTGCGTTTTGGTCTTTTTGTGTTTTAGGATTTAAAAAAATCAGTTTTTAAAAAAAAATCGTTTCAGATTATTCCGATTTTTTGTCGATTCATTAGGAAAAAATCAAGAATTAAAAGCCTCTATTTAGGAACTAAATATTGGGAACCGTTCTAAAAATCCGAAATTCCTTATTTTTCTATTTTTTATGATTTATTTTCTGTTTTGATAGTTTCAGAAAATTCCGCAAAAAATCTCAAAATTCTTAATTGATGTTATTAGATTAATTTGCGTATTTTTGTATTTTTTCCTTTTATTTTAATAGTTTTTTTTTCGTATTTCAATTGTTTTTTTAATAGGGACATTGTCGGTATTTTTCTATTTGTTGCTGCATTGCTGAATTAGTTGTGTTTTCTCATTGTTTGTTGATTTTTTTTCTTCTCTATTGAGTTTAACATGGTTGACCAAAGAACTCTGAGAGAACTTGTTTCCCCTGATGTTGATTATAATGATTTGTGTATTGATAAGACTTCAGCTGCTGCCAAATCCTTGATTGAGAAGATGTCACTTAACTCCCAACAGTTCACAACAAGGGATAATTTTTTGATCCAAGCAAAAGGTGTGCATGAGATTCAGGTTTCTTCTTCCAACAAAGCTCTAGAAACCATAATTGATGAACTTACCTCTTTAGTGAAACAATTGATGCTACCCATTCCACCACCACCACCATATAACCCTCCACAAGTAACCACCTCTCCACCTTCTGAACCTTCACTTGAGGATCTTGTCAAGCAAATGGCTGTAAATAATCTTCAGTTTCAACAACGAACATATTCTAGTATTCAGACTTTACAAACACAAATTGGACAGCTTGCCACTTCAATGAATGCCATGCAACAAGCTCAATGGTCAAACCAACTACATGCTCAAACAGTAGTTAACCCAAAAGGCTCTAATGTGAGTGAAATTTCCTTGAGATCCGAAAAAGTTGCAGAACCATCCCCAGAAAAAAATAAAAAAACATTGTTAGTGTAACACTTGAAAATAAACCTGAACCTTCTATTGTTGTTGAGGTTGGAAAAAAGTATGTATCATCAATCCCTTTCCCACAAAGAGTACTGGAGAATAAGAAAATTGACGAGGAAGAGCATTCTGTTTTTCAAATAGAGTTGCTTTCTGAAGTTGTTGCCGAAGCTTATTCTGATTTGTTTTCAGCTGATTTTCCAAATTTATCTGGTTTTGATGATATTTACTCATGTGATGATTGTACTAACACTAACCTTTGTGTTGTTTGTGCTGAGATTGATGTTGCCTTGTAGGGTAATATTGTAAATGAAGTTGTTTATGTAGTTGAAGCTCTTGACATTCCGGCTTCCCCAAACATACCATCCATTGAACAACCACATTCTATAGAGCCTAAACCACTTCCCGATGATTCATATTATTCATCAAAGCTTCAACTTAAGCAGAAACATAAGAAGGGAATTGGATGGACCTTGGCTGACACTCGTGATATTAGCCATTCCATATGTATTTATAGGATCTCACTTAAAGATAAAATAAAAATAGTGAGGCAGCCCCGTAATCCTTTGATTCTTGATATTGTGAAAAAGGAGATCACTTTCACGCGTTCATTCAACACTTTTACTTATCAAAGATTCTTCTTTGATCCTGGAATACAAGGCGAATACACTAATCAAAATTTCAAGGTCAATGGACACTACCCAAAGCTACTACATGAGAATCCGACTTTGGAAGAAGAGACTGCAGAAGAACTCTCTTTGGGAAAGGCTGCTTATGCAATCACTTATCCGCCTTGACTCCTCGGGTGTGTTCTTTCCTTTCTCCCACTCTTATTTTATATTTATGGTATTTCATTGAGGACAATGTATGTTTTAAGTGTGGGGGAGATAACCATTTATTTGTTTTATTTTGTTTTTTTTGTTTTTCAGTTTTTCTCTGTTTTTGGTTTTTAGTTGCTAAATTTAAAAAAAAAATGCATCTTCTTGAAAGTTTTAGGCTATAGACTGACTAATTTGAGATTAATTTGCGGAGACTTGGGAAAAATTCACAAGATCGGTATCGTCTTAACACCGTAAGTCTCCTGCATATGGAAATTGATTTGAATTCTTATTATGTTTTAGCCTTAAATTCTCATTCTCTGACAGCTCTCGAGTAGTTTATTTCAGCAGTCAGCACCATCTCACACACACTCTACGCAGGGAAGCCGATGAATATAAGTGAGTGTTCCGAAAAAGAAAAGAAAAAGAGAAAGAAAAGGGAATGCACCTTCTAAGTTTGGTAACCCTCACCCGGTCACTTAACCCAACGGATGTAGAACCTTCAAAAAAAAATTGAAAATAATACTCGTTGTCAGTTGGTTTAGCGGTTTCTGGTGCTGAACTTGGTAGGGCGGATTACGGTACGATCCCCCACAACTACAACTGAGTAAGCAAAGGGTTATGTCACGTAAGTACTAGAATCCCGTGCAAGAAGGATCAGATTCACTAACCGGTCGCCTTGCTATGAGTGTGTGGAGATAACGGGCTTAATGTGATTGCGCCTGAATGAAAAAGAGCCAAAGAAGGATGAGTAAGTTAGGCTTTAACATAATAACATGATTCGAGTTGATTTGTTTATTCAAGAGATTTATGACTGCACAATTATGGATTAGTGTTTCTACGATATCCTTAGTGTACAAGATTAGTACCTATCGATGCAAACTTAACCGAAGAAGACTTGTAGCCTAGGATGAGTAACTAATGATGTGTTTGTGTTTTCTTTGTTTTATTTTAAATTTTGCTCGGAGTGCAAAAGTTCAAGTGTGGGGGAATTTGATCAGTGCATTTTGATGCACATTCTTCTATATTTATACTTATGCATTTCCATATTTTAGTTTGGTTATTTTTCCCTTTTAATGTGTTTTTATAATTTATCTTATTTTTACACTTATTTGTTTTTCGCAGTTTATTTTCAGCATTAGCAGTCTGCACGAATAAATTCATAACTGGAGCTAGAAGTATCGGATCGATGCATGCTACTAGTCGTTAGAAAGGTAAGAGAAAGATCTACAACTTTTATGTTGAAGCCAAAAGCTCATTAGGATCGAAGACGTCTCAATTAATTCGTTGGAGTTTCGTACTTTAGGAAATATTTTCTTTTGGGCCATTTGTTGGGCCGAATTTAGGTTTTTCGTCCTAGTTTGAATTATAAGTGAAACCCTTATTCTGTTTAAAAGGGGGCAGCCGTGGTACAGTAGAGGGGAGACATTATTGATGATAAATTTTTGCTTTTGTACGATCATGAAGAGGAACTAATCTCCTAGAGTCAATCTGCTGTAACCGAATTTCCAAGGCTTTGAGGTTTTTATTCTATCAATTTAATTTCGTTCTCTTTCAATTCTATTCTATGAAATTTCATTTGCTTAATCTGTATTTTATGGAATGGTTTTGATTAAATTCGTATGATTATATTCCTAACTATTAATCGCCGTTTTCGTCGCTTTGTCGTTAAATTGCGTTTGTAAATCGTGTTTGCTTAATTCACGATTGTAATTATCCGTTTGCTTAATTCGGAATATAGGAATATAAATTTGTCATATATCTATTGCGCTTGTCAATCGAATTTGAATTGAATGGAGATCGAAGCCGCTTAGGGAATTGGTAGGTAAAAATCAATGATTAGCCGGAAACCGAAAACAGTAGATTGACTTATTTTATAATTGCTTATTTTAATCAATTTTTTTGCTTTGTTTTCTAAATCGAACACTAAAACATAAACCCCCTTAAATCGATTTCATTAGGTTAAGAATAATACAAGAATCCTTGTGATACGATACTCGAGGTGTCGCTTCCCGTTTACTATATTTTATTACTCATTTTTGACCCGTGTGCGACAGCGGATCACCACCTTTTTAGGAACTGAACGTCATTTCTTAAGGCTTGGTGGCGGGCGCCACCTACTCCTTGGGCCAATGTGGCGGGCGCCACACTCCCTAGATAATGGGCGCCACAAGCCCATTTGCTTTGGTGGCCCATTATCTCTATAAAAGCTCCATTTTCTTCTCTTTTTCTTTCCTTTTTCTTTCCTGTTTGCTATTTCCCATTTTGCTTGTGGTAAACCTTTTAATCGATAAATATCTGCAATAAACATAAAATACTGCATAATAATAAGTATTAATCAAGTAAAAAGCAATGCATATGGAGCCAAAAATACGATACATTTTCGCGTTATCAAACTCCCCCATACTTAAACCTTTGCTTGTCCTCAACCAAATGCCGCGTACATGAATTAAAAGTTTTGTAAAATACTTGCAGCATATATTATCAAGACTCGTAGAAAACACAGTTGCATTCGGATACTCATTCTAGTCTATAAACTTTACTTTGGTTCAAAATTGTATTAATAGGTACTCACTTCCACACTAAGGGTATCGTTTGAACACATAGTCGCAATGTTGCAACCATAAGTCTCCCTCCTATACAAACCAATCTGAATCATGTTGTCATGCCTAAGCCTACCTTACTAAACCTTTTTTTTATCCTTTTTCATTTTGGCGCAATCACATTAAGCTCGTTATCCTTTCACATTCATAGCAAGATAGTCTGTTAGTGATTATGATCTCATCATTATTTATTTATTTCTTTTTTGCACTTTGGCTCAAATAACAGTTGAAGATGGTCATACCGTTGGGATAAATGATCGGGTGAGGGTCACCTAACATAGAAGGAACAATATTTTTCATACATTTCGTAATCTTTTCTTCTTTTAAGCCTGAAATCATACACTTATTTGCATCGACTTCTTGCGTAGTGTGTGCTTAGGATGGTGTTGACTGCTAGATAAACTACTTAAGGAAATATTAAAGGATAGAATTTAAGGCTATGGCATGACAAGTACTCAAATCGATCTTATACTTGGGAGGTTTAAGGTGTTAAAACGATATCGATCTTATAAAGTTTTTCCAAATCTCTACAATTCAACCTCAGTTTTATTTATAGGTTAGAATTTTCAAAAGATTCATTATATCTCTAATTCTAGATTTTTGATAAAAAAAAATTGTATGGCTTGAGCAAATAGGAGAATTAGTAAATAGCGAAAACCACGCATAAAGACTGATCGCATGTGTATTTGCAAGTGCACGAATAACGTCAAAGTAATATAAAAGAATATCGATCCCACAGAGACCAATCGTCAATCTATCGATTACTATCGTTATGGTGTTTATCTAAGACGGTATAAAAGAGATATTGGGTTTGCAAAATAACGGTAAATAATAAATGCAGGTGAAGACAAGTTGAATGTATCTCACGTCAGTTAAGTGATGTTTCGATTGTCTAAATAGAACTACTTATGAGGCAATATTTTTCTACTCTTGAAAAGAATCCATTTAACAGGAACTGTCGCTTTCGCGTATTCAGAGCCGAGTTTACCCTTAAATTAAGGCCTTTTGTTGTCATTTATAAAAGGTGCGTAGAACGCTAAAGTAGTAAACTTATTTTTAAGAAATGAGACTCGTAAACTTAGTTGAAAAGTGATTTTGATTTGGAAAGTTTACCCAAGGAGTTTCCTGATTTTAAATCTATCAACGCGTCCGAAAACAGTTTTAAAAATAGTTTTTCCTTAAAGTGATAAAAATTCCTAGTTACTAAGCCAGGGTGCTTTCGCACTCCTCGAATAATTAAAACTAACCATGTTTGTTTTAGAAAACTCAAGTTAAAAATCAAAACAACCTTTAAAGTATTTCTACATATTCAATATGTGAAACATTACTTTAACCGCGATCCTTACATTCTAACCTTTAAAAGATTTAGCCAGAAATAGTAACACAAACAAACACAACGATGTTAATCATGATGAAAAGTTTGTTTGAGAATGTGAGGCGTGGAGAGCGAGTAAAGTGCGGAAAATTAATAAAGTAAAGCGAGTGCGGAAAATAAATAAAGTAAAACGGGTGCGGAAAATAAATAAAGTAAAGCGAGTGCGGGAAATAAATAAAATAAAAGCGATGCGGGAAATAAATAAAATAAAAGCGATGCGGGAAATAAATAAATAAAGCGATAAATAAGAACCTGCTCCAAATGGAGGGCTTTAAATCTGGTACAAAGATAAACCTCCGACTCCTGAAGCTAACGACGAGAACAACTCGAAGTGACCCAACTCAATCTCACTAAGGTGCGATAACCCCCCGATGTGACGGATTACTGATCGGTCACCATTTCCATTGAATTCCCACCGTTAATCCGACATATTTTCATCACTTTGGTAAGATTTATGGTTGTTTTTAGTTGCTTCGGAGTCATTTATCATGTTTTGTTGGTTTGGTATCGCATTGCATTCGATTACAAGTTTATGTCAAAAGGATCTCGTTTATGCTTCGTTTGGTAGTGTCATTGTTACAGGCCATTGCACAGATTTAAAAGCAATAATGGTGAAGTTATGGATACCCAGAAAGGCAAAAATATGAAGAAACAACAGGTCAACACAGGCACCCGTGTGCCACAACACTGCCCGTGTTGTTGATCAGGCAGAGCAAAATGGGAGAAGAAAAACAGAGATCAACACGGGCACCTGTATGGTGACACACGGCCGTGTTGTTTAAAACAGTGCATTAACACGGGCACCCGTGTGCCACAACATTGCCCGTGTTGTTGGACAGCAGTTCAACACGGGCACCCGTGTGCCACAACACTGCCCGTGTTGTTGGACAGGTAGAAAAACAGAGAGTTAACACGGGCACCCGTGTGTAGGAACACGGCCCGTGTTGATGCCCCTGTAACTTAATCTCAAAATAATCATTTTGGAGAGCACACACGGGCACCCGTGTGTACACACACGGCCCGTGTTGTTGGGCGCGGCTTGGAAACCTAAACTTTTGCTTTGTGAATCTATTCTGCTCATTAAGGGTAGTTTGGACCTTTTGCTTGGAGGAGATTCATCTGAAGCTATTAGAACGCTTGGAAGGGAAAGGAGAAAACACTTTTGGTCGTACGAAAGAAAACACTGCACAAGAGAGATAGCTATTCCGGAGGATTCGAAGACGGCGAGATTCAAGGGCTTCGACCATTGAAGATCAAAACCTCCTAGTTCTTTGTAATGTTTAACCTCAATACTATGCTTTCTTCGAATACTATGAGAGGCTAAACCCCCTATGTTAGGCGGGTGGTCCTGATTTGATCGTATGTTATGAATTTGAACAAATGATTTCCTTATTGCTATGTTACTTATTTCAATTCAATTGTGTGATGTTATTATGCTTTTGTATCGGACAAATACAAATTGATCTATGACTATCAATAACAGGATTGTGATTGTTAGGGTTTTCACACAATTAGGTTTATGATTGCATCATCTAGGACTAGTAACTTTTGTAAACCACCGCAAACCTTGATATTATTTATGATTAAAACCAATGATTAATTGAATGGACATTTGAGTAAGAATTGGTAGTTTAATAGTTTCTTCCTTAAGGACTTAAGGAAGAACATTCTGAGGTTAGGTAATTGAATGTTTCATATGTATTAAGGAAATCTTGACTGAATTCATAACTGGTTAAATCAACCATTTCCCCTAGCATATTTTATATTAATCAATTATATTTTACTGTCTGTTGTGTTTATTGTTAGAATTCCAAAACAACCAAACCATTATCTTTTTGTTCTGATAGAATCAAAGTAAAATAAGTATTTCCTACGCAATCCTTGAGATCGATACTTGGAGATAAAACTCCTTATTACTACATCGGTAAAAATAGTACACTTGCTATTTTTCCGATCAAGTTTTTGGCGCCGTTGCCGGGGATTGCCAAAATACCTATTTTAATTTTTATTCTATTGAAATTTTGTTGCTCGTCAACCAAAATTTTATCTGTGACAATCTTGTTAGTCAATTCTAATATTTGTCTAACTTGTGTATGCGAGGTAAGGCCTCAGCAGATTTTTCTTTTGACGCAGATCCCGAAAGAACTCTTCGCGCTAGACTAAGACAAGCTAAGCGATAAAAACTGGAAATAGCAGAAAAAGCAGAGAAGGAAGTTGTTGCAGTGCACTCAGAGAATTCAGATTCAGAAGCAGAAACAACTCCCGAGGTCATGGCTGCAGAACCACCACCACCAGAGAGACTTCTCGGTGACTATGGTGGAAACAACACTGCGGGTGGTCGTATGACAATTGTCAACCAACCAACTAATGTGGAACAATTTCAGCTGCATCCCAGCACAATTAATCAACTCGAAAGGCGGTCCTTTTCTGGAAGAGTGAATGAAGATGCCAACAAGCATCTCCAATGGTTTTTGACTATGAGCACAACGCTGAAAATGCCTGGACATAACGAAGAAGCAATAAGGCTTCGTATGTTCCCATTCACTTTAGCAGATGAAGCCGAAGAGTGGTTCTATTCCTTACCTGCTGGCGGTA
Organism: Lathyrus oleraceus; assembly: GCF_024323335.1. Classification (NCBI taxonomy): domain Eukaryota; kingdom Viridiplantae; phylum Streptophyta; class Magnoliopsida; order Fabales; family Fabaceae; genus Lathyrus; species Lathyrus oleraceus. The sequence continues at coordinate 139,388,306 of NC_066579.1, read as the reverse complement.
TCACTACATGGGAGCAGATGGAAACAGCATTCTTGCAGGAATATTTTCCCGCATCTGTGTCACTGAGAAAAAGATATGAGATCCTTAACTTCAAGCAGAAGGAGGGTGAGTCACTAGGAGATGCCTATAAAAGATTCAAGAGAATCCTAGTGGCTTGTACTACTCACAACATGGATGAAACTGAGCAGATGCAAATGTTTGTTAATGGTCTTCGAATTCAAACGAGACAAATCCTTGACTCAGCAGCTGGTGGCTCAGCTAACTTTGCAACAGCCACCGGTATGAAGAAGATAATTGAAGCAATTGCCTCAAATGAGCATCTGGAGTTGTATGATAGGGTGTCAAGCAAATCTACGGTAATTGATTTGAAGCTTGAAACAAACAAACAGGTAAAAATTGAAGAAGCAGTTGCTGCAGAGGTGGAGAAAAGGTTAAAGGCACTAAACATAGGTGCTCAGAAAGTGGCTCAAGTACAACAGGCACCAAACGATGTGTGTGGCATTTGTAATGGACCACACAATATTGTTCATTGCTTTGCAACACCACAACAGATAGAAGATATCAAGTTTTTAAAGCAAAACAATCCCTACTCCAACACCTACAATCCGGGGTGGAAGAATCACCCCAACTTTGCTTGGAAAGATCCGAAGGGGAATGTGCAACAGCAGGTACAATGCCAATATCAAAACCAATATCTGCAACAGCAACAACAAGTCCCAAAGAAGGCAGATTGGGAGATTGCAATTGAAAAGATGACAGCTCAAAATATGCAATTTGAAGAAGAGACTAGAAACAGTCAGAAGAATACCACCGCCTCCCAAAGGAATCTCGAAGTTCAGCTGGGACAGATAGCACAGCAACTGGCAAGTTCTCGAACACCACGTTCCCTACCAAGTGAAACAATTCAAAATCCGAGAGGTCAGGAGAATGTTAATATTGTCACGACGACAGAGAAAAAGGTTGCTAAAAAGAAAAAAATGATATCACCGAGCGAGCCGACTAAAGAAGAAACTACAAAAGAAACTAAACCGGTGATTAAGTTGCCCTATCCTCAGAGAATGATAAAGAAGGAACCTAGTGAGTCGGACTTGGAGAAATTCATGACAATGTTTAAAAGGATTGAGGGGCATATGGCTTTGTTTGAAGCACTTGAAAGGATGCCCATGTACAAGAAATTCGTGGAAGAGGTAATGGCTGAAAAGAAACCAACCACTGAAGAACAGGTATCTGGTAAGGAACAATATAATGCAAACTCCCTAGAGCAGAACATTCCTAACAAACAGAAGGATCCAGGAACCGTCACAGTACCATGCACAATCAAAGAAAGAACCTTCAAAAAGGTACTAATAGATTCGGGAGCTAGTGTGAATCTGATGCCATTATCGGTCTATCACAGGCTGGGTATTAAAAACATCAGTGATATAAAAACAAATCTGAAGTTTGCGGATCACTCAAGAAAAGATGCATATGGTATAGCTGAAGATGTGCTGGTAACAATAGCGGACTTGACTTTCCCAGTCGATTTTGTAATCCTAGACATACCTGAAGACAATGAGGCACCCATCATTCTGGGTCGACCTTTCATGAAGACGAGTCGATGCAAGCTCGACATGGATGAGTGCACGTTAACCTTGAAAGTTCACAATAAGGAAATAACATTGAATGCTATTGAAAACCAGGAGATGGAGGAAAATACAAAATTTCAGTATCAAGTAGGCTTAATCAGGACATTGAATACTATTAAAGGCTCACCACTGCCAGTAGCCACCCGAAATGGAAAGATTCTGAACACTTAAAGGATAGTTAAAAAGGAATCGTGGCACAAAGGAGTCCACACTGATAAAAGAGACAACGTCCGTGTTGTAGACAAGAGGTGCAACAAGGTTTTGAACCTGAAATACCCCCCATGATAAGGGAAATGAACCGTCGAGCCATGCGACGTTAAACGAAGCGCTTCGTGGGAGGCAACCCACGCGTTTGATTTCTAATTTATTGTGTTTTTATTTTTCTTTGTGTGTGCTAAAATTTTGTGTAGGGGAGGAGGAGAATTAAAAGGGCAAAGTCACAAACACCTCCAAATGGAAGGAAACCACACAAGTGCAGTAAACCAACAGTAGTCGCTGTGAGTCCCCTTTGTATTTGGATTTAAACATTGAGGTCAATGTTTAGTTCAAGTGTGGGGGGGTTTTTCCTTTCATGTTTTATTTCCATCGCTTTTGTTTTGTTGTCGTCGTATTGTTTTTGTTTGTTTTCGTGGTTTACTTGTGTGTACAGAGTGATGAGAAATGGTTGGACGAATCCGGGATCAATGGTAGTGGATGAAAGACACCCCTCATACGTATTCTGATAAGGCACCCCGGAAGTTGATGCAACCATGAGAAAATAAGTCGGATACAATTTAGGGACACCGGACCAAGAGAGCGGTAGGGAAAAACCAAGTCAGAAAAGAACCACATAACACGAGGAGGCTTCAGAGCTTGCAAGCTAACCAACATGGTGAGATCACAAAAAGCCAAACACTAAATATCAGCATGAGAGTTCATCCAGGTATGACTTTATCACTCTGATTTTGCGTATGTCCTGTTGACACGTCACAGCATGACAACACACACTGAGGCAAGTTGTTTGTTTAGCCAGGGCCTTTCTAACCATCCCTATCTGTATGTTTCCCTTCGCGAACCCCGTTGAGCCTTAGCCATTTTATTCATCATAAACCCCCTGTTAACTATTAAGCATTATTCATCATAAACCCCCTGTTAACTTTTAATCATTCATTTTTTTTCCATAACTCGGTATGATTGTGTGAATTGCAAGATGTGCAATAAAACTAAGTTTGGGGTGGAAATCTTGAAAGAGAAGGCAAGTGCATAATAAGAGAGCAGACAAAAAGAAAAATAGTATGTATGTTCTTTAAAAAAAAAAGAGAAAAGAAAAACAAAAGAGAAAAATGCATTTGTCGAGACTTAAGACGCTAACACCTATAAAATGCTCGAAAAATTTGAGTAGAAAAAGAGTCAAAAGAGTGAAATTAACCCACAGAGTATACGTGATGCACGAGAAAAAGAGAAAGAAAAATCACACAACATGACTGCCAAGTTCAAAACCCTTTGTTATCCATTTTTTTGTTTATCCCACCGTACCCAAGCCCCGTTACAACCCAAAAAGACCTCGTAAAGTGTGTGGAATCTGCTGTTGTCGTGACATTAGAATGTATTCAAATTTAAGAGTTTGGTATTGCATACTGTGCTGTGAGTGTACACACCTAACCCTGAGAGATGTTGTGAGTGTGTGAAAAGCTTGCAGGTGACGAGGTTTCTGATGTGGAAATATGGTAAACTTCCTGAATCGGAGAGACCTTAAACTCGATTGGAATGGAAGAACACAAATGGTGAAAGACTAGGTTGCATTGTGGAAAATGAATTCGGGGGTGACCTTTGTTTGGACTCAATACATCACTTGAGGACAAGCAATGAGACAAGTTTGGGGTTGTGATCGGTCACCATTTCCATTGAATTCCCACCGTTAATCCGACATATTTTCATCACTTTGGTAAGATTTATGGTTGTTTTTAGTTGCTTCGGAGTCATTTATCATGTTTTGGTTGTTTGGTATCGCATTGCATTCGATTACAAGTTTATGTCAAAAAGATCTCGTTTATGCTTCGTTTGGTAGTGTCATTGTTACAGGCCATTGCACAGGTTTAAAATCAATAATGGTGAAGTTATGGATACCCAAAAAGGCAAAATATGAAGAAACAGCAGGTCAACACGGGCACCCATGTGCCACAACACTGCCCGTGTTGTTGATCAGGCAGAGCTAAATGGGAGAAGAAAAACAGAGATCAACACGGGCACCCGTGTGGTGACACACGGCCGTGTTGTTTAAAACAGTGCATTAACACGGGCACCCGTATGCTACAACACTGCCCGTGTTGTTGGACGGCAGTTCAACACGGGCACCCGTGTGCCACAACACTGCCCGTGTTGTTGGACAGGCAGAAAAACAGAGAGTTAACACGGGCACCCGTGTGTAGGAACACGGCCCGTGTTGATGCCCCTGTAACTTAATCTCAAAATAATCATTTTGGAGAGCACACACGGGCACCCGTGTGTACACACACGGCTCGTGTTGTTGGGCGCGACTTGGAAACCTAAACTTTTGCTTTGTGAACCTATTCTGCTCATCAAGGGTAGTTTGGACCTTTTGCTTGGAGGAGATTCATCTGAAGCTATTAGAAGGCTTGGAAGGGAAAGGAGAAAACACTTTTGGTCGTACGAAAGAAAACACTGCACAAGAGAGATAGCTATTCTGGAGGATTCGAAGACGGCGAGATTCAAGGGCTTCGACCATTGAAGATCAAAATCTCCTAGTTCTTTGTAATGTTTAATCTCAATACTATGCTTTCTTCGAATACTATGATAGGCTAAACCCCCTATGTTAGGGGGATGGTCCTGATTTGATCGTATGTTATGAATTTGAACAAATGATTTCCTTATTGCTATGTTACTTATTTCAATTCAATTGTGTGACGTTATTATGCTTTTGTATCGGACAAATACAAATTGATCTATGACTATCAATAACAGGATTATGATTGTTAGGGTTTTCACACAATTAGGTTTATGATTGCATCATCTAGGACTAGTAACTTTTGTAAACCACCGCAAACCTTGATATTATTTATGATTAAAACCAATGATTAATTGAATGGACATTTGAGTAAGAATTGGTAGTTTAATAGTTTCTTCCTTAAGGACTTAAGGAAGAACATTCTGAGGTTAGGTAATTGAATGTTTCATATGTATTAAGGAAATCTTGACTGAATTCATAACTGGTTAAATCAACCACTTCCCCTAGCATATTTTATATTAATCAATTATATTTTACTGTCTGTTGTGTTTATTGTTAGAATTCCAAAACAACCAAACCATTATCTTTTTGTTCTGATAGAATCAAAGTAAAATAAGTATTTCCTACGCAATCCTTGAGATCGATACTTGGAGATAAAACTCCTTATTACTACATCGGTAAAAATAGTACACTTGCTATTTTTCCGATCAAGTTTTTGGCGCCGTTGCCGGGGATTGCCAAAATACCTATTTTAATTTTTATTCTATTGAAATTTTGTTGCTCGTCAACCAAAATTTTATCTGTGACAATCTTGTTAGTCAATTCTAATATTTGTCTAACTTGTGTATGCGAGGTAAGGCCTCAGCAGATTTTTCTTTTGACGCAGATCCCGAAAGAACTCTTCGCGCTAGACTAAGACAAGCTAAGCGATAAAAACTGGAAATAGCAGAAAAAGCAGAGAAGGAAGTTGTTGCAGTGCACTCAGAGAATTCAGATTCAGAAGCAGAAACAACTCCCGAGGTCATGGCTGCAGAACCACCACCACCAGAGAGACTTCTCGGTGACTATGGTGGAAACAACACTGCGGGTGGTCGTATGACAATTGTCAACCAACCAACTAATGTGGAACAATTTCAGCTGCATCCCAGCACAATTAATCAACTCGAAAGGCGGTCCTTTTCTGGAAGAGTGAATGAAGATGCCAACAAGCATCTCCAATGGTTTTTGACTATGAGCACAACGCTGAAAATGCCTGGACATAACGAAGAAGCAATAAGGCTTCGTATGTTCCCATTCACTTTAGCAGATGAAGCCGAAGAGTGGTTCTATTCCTTACCTGCTGGCGGTATCACTACATGGGAGCAGATGGAAACAGCATTCTTGCAGGAATATTTTCCCGCATCTGTGTCACTGAGAAAAAGATATGAGATCCTTAACTTCAAGCAGAAGGAGGGTGAGTCACTAGGAGATGCCTATAAAAGATTCAAGAGAATCCTAGTGGCTTGTACTACTCACAACATGGATGAAACTGAGCAGATGCAAATGTTTGTTAATGGTCTTCGAATTCAAACGAGACAAATCCTTGACTCAGCAGCTGGTGGCTCAGCTAACTTTGCAACAGCCACCGGTATGAAGAAGATAATTGAAGCAATTGCCTCAAATGAGCATCTGGAGTTGTATGATAGGGTGTCAAGCAAATCTACGGTAATTGATTTGAAGCTTGAAACAAACAAACAGGTAAAAATTGAAGAAGCAGTTGCTGCAGAGGTGGAGAAAAGGTTAAAGGCACTAAACATAGGTGCTCAGAAAGTGGCTCAAGTACAACAGGCACCAAACGATGTGTGTGGCATTTGTAATGGACCACACAATATTGTTCATTGCTTTGCAACACCACAACAGATAGAAGATATCAAGTTTTTAAAGCAAAACAATCCCTACTCCAACACCTACAATCCGGGGTGGAAGAATCACCCCAACTTTGCTTGGAAAGATCCGAAGGGGAATGTGCAACAGCAGGTACAATGCCAATATCAAAACCAATATCTGCAACAGCAACAACAAGTCCCAAAGAAGGCAGATTGGGAGATTGCAATTGAAAAGATGGCAGCTCAAAATATGCAATTTGAAGAAGAGACTAGAAACAGTCAGAAGAATACCACCGCCTCCCAAAGGAATCTCGAAGTTCAGCTGGGACAGATAGCACAGCAACTGGCAAGTTCTCGAACACCACGTTCCCTACCAAGTGAAACAATTCAAAATCCGAGAGGTCAGGAGAATGTTAATATTGTCACGACGACAGAGAAAAAGGTTGCTAAAAAGAAAAAAATGATATCACCGAGCGAGCCGACTAAAGAAGAAACTACAAAAGAAACTAAACCGGTGATTAAGTTGCCCTATCCTCAGAGAATGATAAAGAAGGAACCTAGTGAGTCGGACTTGGAGAAATTCATGACAATGTTTAAAAGGATTGAGGGGCATATGGCTTTGTTTGAAGCACTTGAAAGGATGCCCATGTACAAGAAATTCGTGGAAGAGGTAATGGCTGAAAAGAAACCAACCACTGAAGAACAGGTATCTGGTAAGGAACAATATAATGCAAACTCCCTAGAGCAGAACATTCCTAACAAACAGAAGGATCCAGGAACCGTCACAGTACCATGCACAATCAAAGAAAGAACCTTCAAAAAGGTACTAATAGATTCGGGAGCTAGTGTGAATCTGATGCCATTATCGGTCTATCACAGGCTGGGTATTAAAAACATCAGTGATATAAAAACAAATCTGAAGTTTGCGGATCACTCAAGAAAAGATGCATATGGTATAGCTGAAGATGTGCTGGTAACAATAGCGGACTTGACTTTCCCAGTCGATTTTGTAATCCTAGACATACCTGAAGACAATGAGGCACCCATCATTCTGGGTCGACCTTTCATGAAGACGAGTCGATGCAAGCTCGACATGGATGAGTGCACGTTAACCTTGAAAGTTCACAATAAGGAAATAACATTGAATGCTATTGAAAACCAGGAGATGGAGGAAAATACAAAATTTCAGTATCAAGTAGGCTTAATCAGGACATTGAATACTATTAAAGGCTCACCACTGCCAGTAGCCACCCGAAATGGAAAGATTCTGAACACTTAAAGGATAGTTAAAAAGGAATCGTGGCACAAAGGAGTCCACACTGATAAAAGAGACAACGTCCGTGTTGTAGACAAGAGGTGCAACAAGGTTTTGAACCTGAAATACCCCCCATGATAAGGGAAATGAACCGTCGAGCCATGCGACGTTAAACGAAGCGCTTCGTGGGAGGCAACCCACGCGTTTGATTTCTAATTTATTGTGTTTTTATTTTTCTTTGTGTGTGCTAAAATTTTGTGTAGGGGAGGAGGAGAATTAAAAGGGCAAAGTCACAAACACCTCCAAATGGAAGGAAACCACACAAGTGCAGTAAACCAACAGTAGTCGCTGTGAGTCCCCTTTGTATTTGGATTTAAACATTGAGGTCAATGTTTAGTTCAAGTGTGGGGGGGTTTTTCCTTTCATGTTTTATTTCCATCGCTTTTGTTTTGTTGTCGTCGTATTGTTTTTGTTTGTTTTCGCGGTTTACTTGTGTGTACAGAGTGATGAGAAATGGTTGGACGAATCCGGGATCAATGGTAGTGGATGAAAGACACCCCTCATACGTATTCTGATAAGGCACCCCGGAAGTTGATGCAACCATGAGAAAATAAGTCGGATACAATTTAGGGACACCGGACCAAGAGAGCGGTAGGGAAAAACCAAGTCAGAAAAGAACCACATAACACGAGGAGGCTTCAGAGCTTGCAAGCTAACCAACATGGTGAGATCACAAAAAGCCAAACACTAAATATCAGCATGAGAGTTCATCCAGGTATGACTTTATCACTCTGATTTTGCGTATGTCCTGTTGACACGTCACAGCATGACAACACACACTGAGGCAAGTTGTTTGTTTAGCCAGGGCCTTTCTAACCATCCCTATCTGTATGTTTCCCTTCGCGAACCCCGTTGAGCCTTAGCCATTTTATTCATCATAAACCCCCTGTTAACTATTAAGCATTATTCATCATAAACCCCCTGTTAACTTTTAATCATTCATTTTTTTTCCATAACTCGGTATGATTGTGTGAATTGCAAGATGTGCAATAAAACTAAGTTTGGGGTGGAAATCTTGAAAGAGAAGGCAAGTGCATAATAAGAGAGCAGACAAAAAGAAAAATAGTATGTATGTTCTTTAAAAAAAAAAAGAGAAAAGAAAAACAAAAGAGAAAAATGCATTTGTCGAGACTTAAGACGCTAACACCTATAAAATGCTCGAAAAATTTGAGTAGAAAAAGAGTCAAAAGAGTGAAATTAACCCACAGAGTATACGTGATGCACGAGAAAAAGAGAAAGAAAAATCACACAACATGACTGCCAAGTTCAAAACCCTTTGTTATCCATTTTTTTGTTTATCCCACCGTACCCAAGCCCCGTTACAACCCAAAAAGACCTCGTAAAGTGTGTGGAATCTGCTGTTGTCGTGACATTAGAATGTATTCAAATTTAAGAGTTTGGTATTGCATATTGTGCTGTGAGTGTACACACCTAACCCTGAGAGATGTTGTGAGTGTGTGAAAAGCTTGCAGGTGACGAGGTTTCTGATGTGGAAATATGGTAAACTTCCTGAATCGGAGAGACCTTAAACTCGATTGGAATGGAAGAACACAAATGGTGAAAGACTAGGTTGCATTGTGGAAAATGAATTCGGGGGTGACCTTTGTTTGGACTCAATACATCACTTGAGGACAAGCAATGAGACAAGTTTGGGGTTGTGATCGGTCACCATTTCCATTGAATTCCCACCGTTAATCCGACATATTTTCATCACTTTGGTAAGATTTATGGTTGTTTTTAGTTGCTTCGGAGTCATTTATCATGTTTTGTTGGTTTGGTATCGCATTGCATTCGATTACAAGTTTATGTCAAAAAGATCTCGTTTATGCTTCGTTTGGTAGTGTCATTGTTACAGGCCATTGCACAGGTTTAAAAGCAATAATGGTGAAGTTATGGATACCCAAAAAGGCAAAATATGAAGAAACAGCAGGTCAACACGGGCACCCATGTGCCACAACACTGCCCGTGTTGTTGATCAGGCAGAGCTAAATGGGAGAAGAAAAACAGAGATCAACACGGGCACCCGTGTGGTGACACACGGCCGTGTTGTTTAAAACAGTGCATTAACACGGGCACCCGTATGCTACAACACTGCCCGTGTTGTTGGACGGCAGTTCAACACGGGCACCCGTGTGCCACAACACTGCCCGTGTTGTTGGACAGGCAGAAAAACAGAGAGTTAACACGGGCACCCGTGTGTAGGAACACGGCCCGTGTTGATGCCCCTGTAACTTAATCTCAAAATAATCATTTTGGAGAGCACACACGGGCACCCGTGTGTACACACACGGCTCGTGTTGTTGGGCGCGACTTGGAAACCTAAACTTTTGCTTTGTGAACCTATTCTGCTCATCAAGGGTAGTTTGGACCTTTTGCTTGGAGGAGATTCATCTGAAGCTATTAGAAGGCTTGGAAGGGAAAGGAGAAAACACTTTTGGTCGTACAAAAGAAAACACTGCACAAGAGAGATAGCTATTCTGGAGGATTCGAAGACGGCGAGATTCAAGGGCTTCGACCATTGAAGATCAAAATCTCCTAGTTCTTTGTAATGTTTAATCTCAATACTATGCTTTCTTCGAATACTATGATAGGCTAAACCCCCTATGTTAGGGGGATGGTCCTGATTTGATCGTATGTTATGAATTTGAACAAATGATTTCCTTATTGCTATGTTACTTATTTCAATTCAATTGTGTGACGTTATTATGCTTTTGTATCGGACAAATACAAATTGATCTATGACTATCAATAACAGGATTATGATTGTTAGGGTTTTCACACAATTAGGTTTATGATTGCATCATCTAGGACTAGTGACTTTTGTAAACCACCGCAAACCTTGATATTATTTATGATTAAAACCAATGATTAATTGAATGGACATTTGAGTAAGAATTGGTAGTTTAATAGTTTATTCCTTAAGGACTTAAGGAAGAACATTCTGAGGTTAGGTAATTGAATGTTTCATATGTATTAAGGAAATCTTGACTGAATTCATAACTGGTTAAATCAACCACTTCCCCTAGCATATTTTATATTAATCAATTATATTTTACTGTCTGTTGTGTTTATTGTTAGAATTCCAAAACAACCAAACCATTATCTTTTTGTTCTGATAGAATCAAAGTAAAATAAGTATTTCCTACGCAATCCTTGAGATCGATACTTGGAGATAAAACTCCTTATTACTACATCGGTAAAAATAGTACACTTGCTATTTTTCCGATCAATTACCGTTATTACAAATGATAAATATATGCTTAGTGTTGTAAAACTAAGTTGGATAATTAGAAAATGAAATGGAATGAGCTATTTATAGAGGTTTTCAACAGCTTGCAAAGACCATGGTGCCCTCCAACTTCCCCTTAGTGGGAACGTGACTTCCAAAGGTGGCGCCCGCCATCCCTTCATGGCGCCCGCCATGTGTGTAAGTGGGGTGGATCATGGGAACATGGCGGTTACCTCCTAGTTAAGGGTTGATGACTCATGGATTCTCCTATAGCGGCCGCCATGTGCAACGCCATGTGTGTAATTTTGCCGAAAAACCCTAATTTTAGGTCTTTTTGCTTCGTTTCTTCCAAAAGAGTCTGAAAGTGCTAAATATTTGAAAACAAGAGAAAAGAGAGCATAATACAAACAAAACGATAATAAAGTCCTAATAAACATGTGAAATCCGAGTCAAAAACACGGTGTAACTCAGTGTGATCAAATTCTCCCAAACTTAAACCTTTGTTTGTCCTCAAGCAAAACTCTTTATAGTTTATGCAAGAAAATCAGTATCAACTAGAGTTTATTCGAGGAAAAAAGACTTATTAGTTCATTCAACGAATGTATCGATAGGTACTAACGAGTCGAACTAAGGGTGTTGTAATGACGCTTCCCGCAATTGCAGTCATAGGCTTCGTTCCTATACAAATCAATCCACATTACCCCACCATACCTAAGCCTTCTTTTTGTTTTCTTAAAGTCCTTTTCATTCAGGTGCAATCACATTAAACTCGTTATCCGTACATACTCATAGTAAAGTGACCGGTTAGTGATTATGATCTTAAGCATGGGGCTCTGGTACATAAGTTGGTGCAACCCCTTTATTTAACCCAATTTGCAGTTGTGGGGGATTGGATCGTAATCTACCCTACCAAGTTCAGCACCAGGTACCTCTGAACCAACAAACAAATAGGCTTATTATTTTATTTTTCTAAGCATGGGGCTCCGGTACATAAGTTGGTGTAACCCATTTATTTAACCCAATTTGCAGTTGTGGGGGATTGGATCGTAATCCACCCTACCAAGTTCAGCACCGGATACCTCTGAACCAACAAACAAATAGGCTTATTATTATTATTTTTTATTTTTCTTCTGCATGTTCCGCATATGTTTTTATTTTGCTGGGTTAAATGACCGTGTGAGAGTCACCTAGCCCGGATTTTCATGCGATTTGAAAACAAAGCAGGAATTTTTGTGATCATTCACTTATTTTCATCGGTCCCCTACGTAGAGCATGCTTAAGTCGGAGCTGGCTGCTAGGATAAACTACTTAAGGACTTATTTGGAACAAAAACTGGGGCTACAACATATGGGATATCGGGATCGACTCTTATAATCATGAAGCCTAATGTGTTAAGACAATACCGATTTTTAGAAAAAGTTTTCCCAAGTCTTTTGAAGGAGAATAGCGATCCAAAACGCAACGGAATTTAAAATTTTCTCCTTTAGTGATCCTTACGAATGGGCATGATCCGAGATAGAATCGTTACCTCTTGTGACGATTGAAACCTTTGATGCAGATCTGCGGAGCGATCACGAACGTTGAACGATGACAATGCCTCTACTCAGTCAACAAAACGGATTCGTTCAATCTCAGTGCTAGCTGCTACGAATGAAGGCTTTGAGTGAGAGAGAGAAACGAAATTACAAAACTACACAAATGCTTATGCACAAGGGTTCTATTTATAGACCCTCTTGTGGGGGCTATAAGTTAAAAAGCCCACTTAAGTGTATGTGGCCCATATCTTATAATATGCCAAAATCACTTAAGCGCGTGGTACCTTAACATATTCCGTATTCTACTTAAGTACACTGTACCTTATGATGTTCTACAATTCACTTAAGTGCACCGTTCCTTACGGTGTTCCTTAGTTACTCTATCTCTCATCAATCCGCCCTTTTGTGTGTGACCCTGTAGGTTTTCGCGACATTGGCAATTATATTAAATCACGTGTTTAACATAATAAACAGTGAGCGGTATCTAGCAACACATCACTGCTACCCAAGACACGAAAATGTCATGTGATATGACAAATTCTTTTGTGATAATACTTATGTGTATAATTACCCTTTTGCCCTTATGTCTATATTGAACACAAGGCATAGACTGAGTCATTCTTGTCCAGTTCAATATTGGGCCCATAGACATTTATCCTGTTACGCAGGATGGGAAAATTCCATCTAGGTCACTCATATCCCTTAGCATGCTTCGTGGAGTACCCATCAACTGTCTTTATGGTCATCGAGTTACATACAACGTTTGATCAGCAATAAGGCACTCGACTCTACATCTAGGATCCATAGTGGTTTCAGGTCGAAGGGTGGTATTCACCATTATCACCATGAGAATAACTTATGACACTTTGCATAACATTCTATATAGTATTCTCATAGTGGGTCAATCCAGTATAAATATTACTCTTAATATTCATACCTATGTTTAAGACTTGATAACTCCTTATCCATGATCCATGATATGTGATCATCAGTCTATATACATAATAGTCTTAATGCTTTAATGTTATCCCACTTCATAAAAAAGCTCGACTACGGATACTTTAAGAATAGTGTCCTTGTGTTTAATATGATCTCACGAATAAGTCACACTTGATACATTAAACGGACTAGCTATTCTAGGGACTTTATTAAACAAACATAATAAAGAAAAAGCCTTTTATTATTAATAAATAATTCGATACAAGTACCAAAAGTATTGGCCTCTAGGGATTACACCAACAATCTCCCACTAGCACTAGAGCCAATATGGCATACCCCTAATGCCCATAGATATAGTATGGCCATCATGCTTCTGTTGCGCAAGAGGCTTTGTCAGTGGGTCAACAATATTGTCAAGTGTAGGTACTCTGCATATTTTCACATCTACTTTATCTATAATCTCTCGAATGAGGTGATAACGCCTAAGTATGTGTTTGGATCGTTGGTGAGATCTAGGCTCCTTAGCTTGTGCAATAGCATCATTGTTATCACAATAGAGACCAATGGGATCCACAATGCTAGGAACTATGCCAAGTTCACTAATGAACTTTTTGATCCAAACAGCTTCCTTTGCTGCACTTGAGGCAGCAATATACTCGGCCTCGGTTGTAGAATCAACAATTGTATCTTACTTTGAACTTTTCTAGCTCACGGCGCCACCGTTTAAGCAAAACACATAACCAGATTGTGATCTAAAGTCATCCTTATCTGTCTGGAAGCTAGCATCGGTATATTTCAAAAATTATGAATTTTTTTGTCCAAGGTCCTTTAACCTTGTTTGACCTATGATAAATCTCTTGGCCATTTATTTGGTGCTTTGAAGAGATTTTAGGTTTTTGATCAAACATAATTTAATTTAAATGCATTTTAATTTGAATTTTTAATTGAGTAATTGTGTAGAAATTGTGTTGAGCCCTTTTTATTGACTTGTGAAGTTTGACTATGTGTCTGGGCCTTGGTCAAGGTCGATTTCACTTTTGTTGGATTAAAATAATTGGATTTAGGAGATTGATGAAATGTACATTTTATCTCCCAAAATGAATAAATGATTTTAATTTGATAAAAGTCCTCCCATGACCAATGTGTGTTTGTCTCATTTCCCCTCCCTCTTCATATTCAATCCTATTCTATCCCATCCCTTCCATTGGCCAATGACATCTCAATATCCTAAGACTAATTGGTTCATCAATAACTTATGTTAGATGAACCAATACAAGTATGGATGACATTAAGTTCATCCTTTGATCATTTCCTTTTTGAGTGTGGTATGTTTTAGGAGTGTGGTTCATTATACCACGTCTCTAACATGCATTAGCACCTAAATTTCTATTTCCCGACCTTAGATAGTTGAGACTTCTACATAAGTCCAATTACAATTGCTTAACATAGCGCTAAATTTTGACCCAAAAGGCATAACATTCTAGTAAATGGGATTGTAAGTCTCTCCCCTTTCATGGTATTGTGTGGAAACTTGGCCTTTTTTCCTTCCTTTGGAAGATGTCTTGGTTCAAGGATCCATGCTTATGAATAGAGGGTTGAGTGGTCTCCAAAGAATGACTTAATCAATTGAAAAGCAAAACAATACTAACATCTAACCAATTAACATTTGACTAACTTTTATTCTTATTGCTTTTATTTCAAGTCATTTACTTTATTCAATTTAAATTCAAGCCATTTGCCATTATACATATCATTTAACTTGTTTATGTTTATGCCATTTTTACTTTGCTCATTTGATCCATCTATTGTGATTGTATATATTTGTTTGCGTATCTTGTTTGTGTTTGTGGTCTTAGGACCTTAAAATACCTAATAAACAACAAAAACCCTAAAAAATGTTTGTGTGGACTGTTGGATGTGATATGAGTTTTGGACTTAGAATTAGGCAACATTCCCTATGCAAAAGCACCTGGCCAATGCCAACATTTCTGAAACCAAGTTATTGTAATTTGAGCTCTCATCTGATGCAAGCATTGGGATCCACTTGAGTTCATCTGCCACATGGTCTTGATGCAAATGTTACTTTGAATCCGTGTCTAATGCCTTATTCTAAGCCATTCAAGGTGTATGTCATCTGATACATGGGAAGATTAAGAAGAAGAGTATGAAGTTGCTAGTTTGGATGTGGCTATCTTTATTTGATGCTTTGCTCTTTAGTTTGCTACTTGCTTATTGATATTGCTTGATTTCAAAGTCCAAAGGAAAAGTGGGTTTCTATATGACACTCTTGTCTATTGGATTGCATCCCACTGGTCAGATCTTTTCAACCCTTAACTTTTAATTTTTGCTTAGGATTAGTCTCTTCATCTCCTCCCATTTCTTAAATTTCAAATCTCTCCCCCCTTTTTTAAAATCTTCTTTGCTTGTGATTTCTAAACTTAGACTTTTTTTGCAAATTAGAAACTTTGGCCTTACGCCATTGCATTTTTTAAACTCTTTTCTTAAATCAAACTTGTAAGTGAATCTAACCATATTGGCTTAAAATTTCAAAAGGACAAAAAGAAGTAACACTCATTCAAACTTTTGGGTCTTTTATGCCTCTTTTAAACTTAACTTTTGATTAAAAGCAACCCACTTATTTTGAAATTGATACTACGAACTATGAGGTTTTGATCCCTTATTTTTTATGTTGGTATGTAGGCACAAGTCCGAAGGTCTTGTCAAACACAAAAATATAATCAATGAATTCTTTTCTCATCTCCGCACTCTATTTTTTATCAAACATCATTTTATACCAAAAACACATACACGCATAAAAAAGGGCTCCGTAGGAGTACCTAGGACACTTTGGGTGCTAACACCTTCCCTCTGTGTAACCAACCCCCTTACGTGTAATCTCTGGCATTTTATTAGTTTTGATTTGAAAACTTCTTATCTTTGGGTTTTGTTCGTAATTTTCCCTTTTCCTTTGGAAACAATAAAAGTGTGGTGGCGACTCTGGTTTTATTGACGTTAAGCTTATCCATTGCTTAATGGTCATGAATTTACCGCTACAGAAATTAAGTGGCGACTCTGCTGGGGAGTAGTCTCCAGTGGGTTTAGCCTACTTTTTATGTGTATATGTTTGTATATTTGATGTTTGTATACTTGTTTGTGTGATATAGTTTGCTTGTTGTGCTTGGTGACCTCTGAGTGGTGAGATAAGTTCTAACCTGAACTTTAGTGCAATTAAGATAGAAGGATGGTATAGTCATGTTCGACTTGTGTGGAGTAGTCCTTAACAAGTTGGCTTGAGATCCATCTACTTAGTGGAGACCCTTTTGGAGTTACTGATGTCACATAAGGTATTTGTGGATAGGCATTACTTTCTCTGATTTGGGGTCCGAGAAACTGAGGACCGTAGAATATTTAACCCAACTTGGCCTATTTAGGACGTAGTGCGAAGACTGTTCAGGTGTAGACTTGATAACAGTTGTTACACAATACTACACTCAGATGAATTTCTCTTGAGAATATTATGGGTTGATGAGTCAATCATCCTAACAAGTAATATCTGATAGATGGAATCAAGACTCTAGGAACTTTTTAGAACATGATCTACAGGTTTTTATCCTTAGTACACTCCTTTGGGATGGTTCTTAACTTGACTCTATGCTCGTGAATCACAACAAACCCTTGATTCTTGGTTGATCCAATCAAGTCTTATTAATATCAATGGAACTTGGGTGTTGATAAGGTGAAAACCATAATCCACCAAAATGGATGATTGATCTTGACAATGAATTGATTCATCCCTTGACCTTTGTTTGTTTGCCTTGTGTGTGATCCCTTATTTGTGATTGTATTCATGCATTCATGCGCATCATAACATTCATCACATGAAAAATAACTTCAAGGAATTGAGGTTTTATTTGCAAATATTTTCAGATCATGGATTATGGACGAAGGAACACTAAGAAGTACAGTTTCAGATGTACCGATTTGAAAGAGCTAAGGAAGATATCATCTTTTGTATTAGATCCCTTGGTATTCAAGCAACGTTATGGGAAGCTTTGATCTGTGTTATCTACTGATGAGGTTGAAGGACTCTTGAGCGTGTTGATTCAGTTTTATGACCCTCTCTACCGTTGCTTCACTTTTCCTGATTATCAGCTTATGCCTACGTTAGAGGAGTATGCCCATCTCTTGGGAATACTTGTTTCTGACAAGTTACCCTTTAATGGATTGGAGGAGATTCCCATATCTCATATCATAGCTGAAGCTCTTCATCTGAAGAAGTCTGAGATTGAGGCTCATTGGGTGAAGAAAGGAGGAATATCTGGGTTGACTTCTGAGTTCCTATTAGGGAAAGCTACTAGTTTTGCTCAAGCCGGTAGTGCGGATACATTTGAATCCATCTTTTTATTTCTCATCTATGGTTTAGCTTTGTTCCCTAACATTGACGGTTTTGTTGATGTTAACGCCATTAGAATCTTCTTAATTGGGAATCAGGCTGAAGCACAGAAGAATAACCTATAAGACATTTGGCAGAAGAAACCTGTTTATGCAAATGATGCATGAAATGCAATGTTTTTGTTTGTTTTTATTTTACGGGAACATACTATTTTATTTGCAAATATATAATAATAACAATTTCATTTACCATAAAAATCTCTTTTATTCATAAAATTTGAAAGGATTACACTAAGTACAATTTCAGAAACCAAAATACAAATACAATAGAAAAGGAAACTAATCATCCTAAGGATCACCTAACAACAGTGTCAGATGATTTGGCTACAGACGCATACTTCCTTCGGATGCGTCGAATCTCAGACTCAAAAGAAGTCTTCATCCTTCTCTCGCTTCATCTTGGCGAGTGCGTCTTCCAACTCCTTTACATCTTGGTTAGGGAGAGTTGATGGCTCAGCCACAACCATAGACATAGGTCTCTCACAAGTATAAGGCATCTTCAACTCCGAAGCTCTTTTCTTCACCCAGAGAGTGTAAGCTTCCAAAGCTTCATAGTTGCACGGACCAAGCTTGGATCTTCCTTTCCTATGTATATTATGCCAAGCATGTACCATCTTCTGCTTCAAATGTTGGGGATCTTTACCCTCTTGATAGAAAAGACCTTCTAACTGAGTGTTATTAGGTTTGTCTCTCAAAGGGAACCCAAGTTGACGACGAGCCAAAGCAGGGTTGTAGTTGATTCCTCATTGTGTACGAATGAGAGGCACATTAGAGAACTCACCACAACCATCAATAATATCCAAGCTACTCAATGCAGAGTCATACCAAACTATATCATCATTAGTGAGGGACATAAGTCTCTGAGACCACCGTCGACATTGTTTGTTCTCCATGAAAGCAGGCGTCTGAGGCAAGTGCGAAATAAACCACTTGTACAAAAGAGGAACGCATCACACAATAGTTCCACCACCTTTAGAATGTTGACGGGGTGGTTGACTTCATCTAATTTGAGGCCTCCTCTACCTCCCACTGGAAACTGCATTAGTCTATGCTGCCTTATTCTTACCAAAGATATTACCATACCTCTTGCTGGATGACGCTTCCTCCTTAGATAACTGTCCCTCTCGGACACCTTCTTCTAGCCTCATCCCCATGTTTACCATTTCGGTAAAATCACCGGGGGCACTGGCAATCATTCGCTCATAGTAAAATGATCTCAGGGTCTTCAGAAAAATCTTAGTCATCTCCTTTTCTTCTAAAGAAGGAGTAATTTGAGCAGCGAGTTCTCTCCACCTTTGTGCATACTCCTTAAATGTCTCCTTGTCCTTCTGGGACAATGATCTCAACCGATCCCTATCGGGAGCCATATCAATGTTATATTTATACTGTTTCATAAATGCTTCACCTAGATCTTTGAACGTGCGAACGCTTGCCCTATCCAATCCCATGTACCACCTCAGAGCGGCACCGGTTAGACTGTCTTGAAAATAATGGATCAACAGCTGATCATTATCCATTTGAGTAGACATCTTGCGAGCATACATCACCAAATGACTGAGTGGACATGTGTTCCCCTTATATTTTTCAAAGTCAGGCACTTTGAACTTTACTAGAATCTTCACATTTGGAACTGTAAGACCCCAATTTTTGCCCTAAGATCCCTCATGGCATTATATCATATCATATCATTGCCTCAAGGATCATTGTGCACCTTTGCCTTCCTCCTTGTGGGTGGGTTACCTTGTGAGTGTGTTTCTTGATCACCAAGCATGTCTAGCATTTGTATATCATTGCTTTTCATTTTTTTACTAACCAAAAGTACAAAAATATTGTCATCTAACCTTGTTACTTGCAGATGAAGCAAACTAGGTCAAAACAGTCAAATCATTCATTGAGCAATAGATGGTGGCCATTCTTGAAGAATTTGGGCACCATGATCATTCATAAGAAGTTCATATGAGTTGTGACATCATTTTGAACCAAGATCTCAAGTGGTAGAGGTTTGAAATTCATCAAAGCATGGCTCAGTCAACCAAAACCCTAGCAAAGTCAACTGTAGTCAACTGTGCATTTAATCAGGGATTTGAAAGTGTGAGATGGTTGGAAAGGTCTCATTCATGTCCATATATGCCTCATATAACATGTCAAACATCATCATTGAGGAATTGGAGGTCAGACAAAATTTTTCCAAAAATAGTAAGTGACCTGTAATTTCCAACTGCCAAAAATGGAAAGGTCTTCTCCTCAACTTTACATCATCAAGCAAGCTTCAAATCAAAATTTGTCCAACATGAAAGTTGAAGATCTTGCTCTCACCTTTCCAAAAAGTTCAAGGACACTCATTTCTCATTTATGATTGGCAAGTTATGATCAGATCATTTTCAAGAAAAGTTGAACTTCAAAGTGGCATAACTCTTGAACCATTTGGCCAAATTGTGTGATCCTTCTTTGAGCAAACTCCATTTGACATGCTTTATCATAATCCATCATTACATTTCATCAAAAATCATCACATAAAAAGGTCATTTTTCAAGTGAACCATTTAAATTTTGGTGGGAAAAAAGCCATTTTGAAAAATACACATGATTTTCACTCCAAACCACTTCCAATAGCCTTAAAACAGAAATTTGGATTTGCTCCAACTGGTTTTCTACTGTTCCATTGGCTGCATGATCAAAAGGGCATTTTGGCCAAAGTGCATGAAAGATTCATTTTCACTAATCTCATTGGTTTTGGCTAAGCATGATTAGCAAGTTGGATTAACAGGAGTATATATTCTTAATCATAACAGAATTTCGAAATCCACAATCACAATCTCAGATCCAAAATCAAAATTCTCTCAATTCTCTCAAATTCTCTTCAAACTTTTTTTCACTTTTCCATCGAAATTCTTGATTCTCTTTGCTTGTTCTTGTGCTAATCTTCATCTGCAGATATTATTGAGTTTCTGTTGAAGAAAATTGTGGAAAATCCTGGCTGAATCGCATCTGTTGGAGCATTGGACCTTCCATGGCAGTTTGAGATTTCTTCGAACCTGAGCAGTGTTGAGCTAAAGAACACACTCCATTCATCTTCCTATTGATTATAGAAGATCTGTTTTGCACTCTCAAGCCTCGAATCCAACACAATCAGGATCTGCATCTCCAAGAGGTAAGAATTCGATGCTTTCAATTCTCACAATTATGATATGGCTTTGATAGATCTTAGTTCATAGAGTATTCTGCAACTTGAATCATGAATTTCCATTGAGATTTGATCAAGATATCTGGATTTGAATGTTTGATGCTAAAACTTATTTGGTTCGAATCTTTTGTCGTGCCTTAAATTAGAACAAATCATGGTTAGATTATTGATCTATGTTGAGAGACGAGTTGATTGATATGTGGTTTGTTGATTTCTGTGACTTTTTGTTCATGTTGATTATGAACTGGATGAACACGATGATGAGTGTTTAAATTTCATTTCCAGATGTTGATTTGATCTGCCTAGCCATGTTTGCATGTGATTTCCGTGTTTCTGGCCCATGCACCACTAGCCATACGCCACGCGTATTATTGAAACGGAGCATTTCAGCCTGAAACGCGCTCCATTTGAATCACTCAGGGGATCGATTCCCCGCTTCAGCACTTTTCCATTTGCCTTGCCATATTTTCTCCAATTATGCTTACATGTTCATATCATTCCATTCACATTTTTTTTTATTTTTCTTTCACATTCAAAAAATAATAACTCACTCAAAAATAACCCAAATCATGTGCAATTTTTTGTGGAATGTTCATAATGATGTCCTTTATTTTTTGATTATTTTTAATAATTTTGTGCATGGTTAGAAAAAATAAATGCCTAGGGTTTACTTTCATGTACCATTCCTTGCACCTTGCCTACTATTTTGTTCATGAAATCATGATGCTTAATTGGAAATTGCTGAAATTTTACATGCATGATCTAGACTCATTCCTGGTTATTTTGGTATATGGTTTGTGATTTTTGAGTTCCTGGATTGTGAGATATGATGTGATCTTTGGAGGTGTGACGATGTATGTCACACCATGTCTTGTTCATGTTCTTGATTTTATTTTCCATGCTTATGCTATGCCAAGTGCCCTGGATTTTTGCATGCTAATACTTAGGGATGTCTAGTTTGCTGGTGATTTTTCATGGAATTTTTGAATGCATTTTCTATTTGTTTGAGAATTTCTCCCCTGTTTGACCAATTGTTGACATTTTGTGAGTCATGATAGCATATGATTTGTGAAATCCTTGGTGTTTATTGGATGACTTTGAAATTTGGCATGTGTATTATAAACATCTTGAAGTTTGCCATGGCTTTGATTTCATTCATTTCTCATGTTTGATTTCTGTTTTATGATTGCTTGAAGTTGATGCATGATTTGTGGCCTTGTATGAGCTTGCTTGAACATGCTTTGACTTGTTGATTTTAATTGACTTGCTTCCCTTTATCCAAATGCCAGGAAATTTGGTGTGTTGCTCATTCAATGTGTTCTGTTTAAGTATGATTTTTTCTGGAATTTATTGAGCCATTTTGGTATTGATATGCTTGTGTTCATTCTGTTTACATCATTGAGTTCTCAACTTGCCTAGTTTGACATGATTTGCTTATAAAATAGAATCGGTGCATAGTTTTGACATGAGACCAATTGGACTTTGTTCTTATTTGATAGATCTTGATTTTGATCAAATTTTCAGGTTCTGTTTTAAATTTTTTCACCTCCTTTGACCCTAGGCTTTGGCCTAAGGGTTCACTTCTCACATTTGAGTTTGATTTTCAGGTTGAAGAAGCAATTGCTTTAAGGAGTTTAATTCAAGTTGATTGAGTTTGGTTTATTTGATTGTTATGGACTAACTTGATTTGTTTTGTAGGATGCTAGCTCATTTGCCTTGAGTTTTGTGCTTTGCACATGTGATTGATTGTGTTGACTGTTGGCTCTTATCTTGTCTGTTTTGACTTTGTGATTGGTATACTGATTATATTTGATTGATTTCAGGTACCATAGTTGCTTTAGTTCCTTTGTGAACTTGCTATTGCTTTGCTTGATAGCATTAGCATTGAGGTAGAATCTCTTGTCTCCATGTAGTCTGGAAGACCTGGCTTGTTATTTAGCCAGGCACCTGTCTGAAGTCCTCCTTAAGAGGCAATGTTTGTGATTGTTTAACTTTGTCCCCAAGCAGGAAAAGACCTCATGCGAGGCAATTGGTAGACAAAAGAGATATGTAGCCTATATCCTACTATTCTGTGAGTCACTCACCTTGCTCACACCACATGTGTTGATGCATAGTGAGTAAAAGCCCAAGATCTATCGAGTCATTAACTTGTGGAGAGAGTTCCAACTTTCTGAACTCCCACACTTTCTGATATTCAATGCTCTCCCTGACCAGGGATAAGAGTGATGAGGCACACCCCTCATATCCTTTCATCTGCTTCACCTTGGCTCTCAATGTCAAGGTTAAGAGCACCATTTACCCCATTCCAGTTGACTTTAAAGTCTAACCTTTGTTTGAGCCTAATTGCTTGGTTATAGTGTGTGCTAAATGACTTTGTTTGATTGATTGCTTGGTCCATTTGTACATGTTTTGCTCGATTGCCTTTGTGCATTTATCATCATTAGTTGTTCATTATTGCATGATCATCATTTCATATCTTTGTGATCCATTTTTGGTTTACCCATTGAGGACAACAGTAAGTCCATTAATTGGCCATTGTTCCTATGATTTGGAAGGGATAAAGTGTAAGACCATGTCATTTGGCTACTCATGGCCATTTCCTAGTGCTTGTTTGTTTGTAGTATGTGAGGATACAATTATAAGTCCATGTTGTTGGCGTTTGTATTTCCTATGATCATCTGTTGGAGATTAGAGTAAGCCCAGATAGATTGGCATCTGACATCCACTTTGTTGGTTTGTGCTTGCTTTGTGAGGATACAATTGTAAGACCATGTTGTTGGCATTTGTATTCCTATGATCATCTGTTGGGAGATTAGAGTAAGACCAGTTATTGGCATCTGACATCCCTGTTTGTTTGTTTTGTGAGATTGGAGTAAGACCATTTATTGGCATCCGGTATCATTGTTGTGTTTTAGGAGATTGGTGTAAACCCATTTATTGGTATCCGGTATCCGCTTTTGTTTGTGAGATTGGTATAAGTCCATTGATGGCATCCGGTATCACCTTGCTTTTTATTTGCTTGCTTGTTCTGTTGCCTATTCCTAAGGACACACTTGAATCATCTTCTATATGATTTCAAGAGGTGAACTTCTAGGAAGTTTTACACTCCTCCATCCACACCCTTTTTGTTTCGAAATCCCTTTTTCACTTGTTGACTTTTAAACTTGTAAATGCATGTTGTGCAAACATTCTCATCTCTTTTCAAATTAGAAACTTGGACCCTAAGTCCTTGACTTTTCAAACTTCACCTTTCATAATACTTCTTTGAATTGAACTTTAATCATACTTTGACCATATTTTGTGAATACTCATAATCATATAACTTCACCCATTCAATTGTTTTGGCTTTGTCCATTGTTAATATGTTTTCATACATTAGCCATAGGTTTCAATTACCATAGTGGTTGATGTAAATCTTACCTTATCCTTAGTGAGTTGATTGTAAGTCTTCCATACTTATTATAGGGTAACCCCTCCCTAGTATGTTGAAGCCGTCCTCGCATGGTGGATTGTTGATTCGGGTTGAGTTTTCTCCCATTGGTAATGAAAAGCCTTAATGCTTGTGTTTTAAAATGAACTCACTAATTTTTGGAAATCTTTTAGCCGAACTACGGCGTTTTGATCCTTACCTTTGATGGAAGGTACGTAGGCAACGGGTTCATCCGTTCAAACACAAAAACAATAAAAATTGTACATTCTTTTCTCATCATCCCATTCATGTTTGCACAATATGTCATAAACAAATAAACATTTTTATACAACAAGTGTGAAAAGGGCTCCCTAGGAGTACCTAGGACGTGATAGGTGCCTAACACCTTCCCATTGCGTAATTTACCCCTTACCCAGATTCTCTGATCTTTTTCATTAGTTTTCTACGTGTAAAACTTCTTAGGCTTTTGTTTGCTTTTTAGCCAATCCTTTGGATAAATAAAAGTGCGGTGGCGACTCGATTCTTTGTATACTTTGCTTATGGTTTAATCAATAAATCATATAGCGACGAATACACCGCTACAGAAAAGTGGCGACTCCACTGGGGATATAACATTAGACCTTCCCTGGTGGTATTGCCTACTTTTCACCCTTGTTGTGTGATATTGTTATCTGCTATTTGACATATTTTTGTACAATTTGGGATAACTGTATTGATTGTAATGTTTGAATTGCTTGATATACAATTGCTGTTTTCTTTGGTGATCTCTGTGAGATGAGTTCTATACCCGAACTCGAGTGCACTCTAGGATAGGAGAATGGCGTAGTCTTGTTGACTGGTGTGGAGTATTCCTTAGCCAGTTGACTTGTGAGTCCATTCACTTGGTGGAGGTCATGTTGGATTAATAATGTCACACAAGTTATTTGTGGTTAGGCATTATTCTTTCAATCATGTGCCTTAGAAGCCAAGGACCTTAGTTTACCAAGCCCATCTTGGCCTATTTTTAGGACTTAGTGCGGAGGTCGTTCAGATGTAAGTTCTGATGCGATTGTCATGCGATACTACACTCATAAGAGTCTCTCTTGAGAATATTTTTGGAATACGAGTATTCGTTTCTCCGATAATATCCGAGAGATGGGACGATGATTATGGGAACCTCTGGTAGAACATGTTCGGCAGGTTTAAACCCTAGTACACTCCCTTTGGGTGGTTCTTAACCAGGACTCCATGCTCGTGACTCTCAGCAAACCCTTGATTCGTGGTTGAGTCGTTCAGACAACCTTAATATCAATGGAACTTGGGTATTGATAAGGTGTAAAACCTAAATCTACCAAAATGGATGATTGATATTAAGGATGTTAGAGCCAGTTCATGTACCGTTAATATCAATGGAACTTGGGTGTAGATAAGGTGAAAACCTAAATCCACCAAAATGGATGATTGATATTAGGGATACAATGAGCTTTCCCATGACCTTTGTTTGGTGTGACTTGCTTGATCCTTGAGTGTGATTGTTGCATTCATGCATTCATGCATTCATCCGCATTCATGTCATCAGAAAAAAAGAAAAATTTCAAGGAACTCAAAGGAGTTTATTTGCAAAAAAATTCAAACATGGAAAAAACCGGAAAAAATTTTTACCTGATATATCTGATGAGATATTCTCATATACGATCAAAATGTTAATATTTCAAAGTTTGCAAATAACACCCTTGTGTTTCTTTGAAATAAAAAAACAATACATATGCACAAACACTTCATGCATCATTTGCATAAGCGGGTGTTTTGTTCCGGTCTCCCGTCCTGTGGTCTGACCCTGCGATCTTCATTTATTTTGAAGACGCACTTCGCCGGTACTACACCAGAGCCATCTCTGCCAGATTGATGGATCATCCTGAGCGAGAGAATTGTGAACTCAGAGAGGTATTTGCCAGACTAAGTGCTTTTGATGGATTTATCTCCTGGTTAGCCATCTGTCTTCTTTCTCGTATATTGACGCTGAGGATGAAGTGGGAACCCCTTTCCAAGCTTTATCTATTGATGAACCAATCGAGAAGAAGTCTCCTTCATTTGCTTCCTACAGAGATGCGAAACTGGCCATTGAATGTGGTACAGTTGCTGGTTTAGGGAAGATGATTGAGCTAGAAGACAATAGATCCCGGGCTGGCATTGGCTATTCGTCTGGGGCATTTAACGAGCAAGGTCTGTTCACAAGTGGAGGATTCATCCATGATGATCAACCTGAAGAGGCTGCTGCTATCTTGAAAGAGGATGCAGAGGATCTGAACAATTTCATCATACCTGGTGGTGTCTGCCACAATTGGGTCGCTGTAGATGTTCCTACAGTCATCCATAGATCAGAGTAATTGTTCACTTTGTTCAAAACCCTTCTCCCATGCCAAAAGGAGAAGTGATGACATTGTTGGCAGCATTTAATACAATGATGTTTTCATTCAATTAATGCATTGTTAAACATTGGTTTTTCCATTTGTTTTCACTTTTTGCTTTTTGCTTGAAATCAGTGATCAGAAAGAACCCATGAAAAACAAATAAAATAACATTTTTCATCTGCATAAATGTTTTGCTTGTTTAAATTCAAAAGCTTTTCATTATCCAAAATCATTATGCAGGGATTTCTACACCCATTGAACATAATGATCCAACGCCATCTCCCAATCTTGAATTCTTTGTATTCGAAGCAGAGGAAGATGATGTTAAAGGGGATTCCTGATGAGATTACCCGTCTTCTTGAGTACAAAAAGAAGCTCATTCAGCTGTATCATGAGAATCAGCAAAACAGTCAAACTGGGGCATTACAAATGTAATGTAAAAAAAAAAAAAAAAAAAAAAGGAGAGGGTGAAAAAGATGAAAAAAATCAAAAATCAGGAAAAAAAATTCAAAATTTTTCAAAAGAAAAAAGAAAAAAGCATACCCTTAAATCCCTAGTTGACTGATGCTGAATGGATTCAGAGTCGTTATGACCAGTTGAATTTGATTGAAGAGAAGCGATTGACTGCCATGTGCCATGGTCAGTTATATCAGCAGAGAATGAAGAAAGCATTCGATAAGAAGGTCAAGCCTCGTGTGTTCCGAGAAGGAGACCTCGTGCTCAAGAAAGTCTTGTCTTTCGTGCCCGATTCCAGGGGCAAGTGGACTCCAAACTACGAGGGTCCATATGTTGTTAAGAGAGCCTTTTTCAGGCGGTGCTTTGATGCTTACAACAATGGATGGGGAGGATTTCACTCGTCCTGTGAATTCAGATGCAGTCAAGAAATACTTTGCCTAAAAAAAAAGGTATATGCAAATGAAAAACAGAATAGCTCGCTAAGTTGAAAACCCGAAAGGGCGGCTTAAGCAAAAATGAGCGTCTCGGTGGAGAACCCGTAAGGGTGATCCAGGCAAAAGTTAGAGACTTGAAAAAAGAAGGAGATATATTTGCATCCCGCTAGATTGAGTACCTCACCCTGGGGCAATCTAGGCAAAAATTAGGGATTTGGCAAGTAACTGCATCCTGACAAGACTTTCTGTTCCGCAGCCGTCTTTTCGTCAGAGATTCCCGATTCGTTGTCGACTGAAGCTTCGCATACATCGAGATTCAAATTGGTAGAGAAAGGATCATTATGTTCAATGTAGCCCTCTTCCAATATATATCACTGATTTCAAATTTGTACAGATCTATGGAGTCTTGCCATTTGCAGGCTACCATTCCATCAAATCAATTTGAGCTTTTTATCCAATTATTTGCATTCTTATTTGTTTCAATTCAACAAATGTTTTGCATGTTTCAATTGATAAAATGTCATTGTTTTAAAACAAAGAATTTTCAAATTATTGTTTTAAACAAAGTGAATATTCACAATGACAAAAGGATACTCAAGAATTTCTCAGTGCTCTCCCGAGGGTGGCATGATTTCCAACA
The DNA here is from genome assembly GCF_024323335.1 of Lathyrus oleraceus. NCBI lineage: Eukaryota > Viridiplantae > Streptophyta > Magnoliopsida > Fabales > Fabaceae > Lathyrus > Lathyrus oleraceus. Next base: position 139,360,088 of record NC_066579.1, on the reverse strand, counting down.
GGTAAGACATTTGTTCATATTCCTGGCACTGGTTGTATCCTCTTTATCCTGCTTTGTTATTAGGGGTTGTTCCCCAAGCAGAGCTTTTGTTAGGGTTGTTCCCTAAGTAGAGTATTGTTGAAGACTTCGTTTTCTTCTCCAGCAGTATTCTCCCCCAGCATGGGTGTTTTCCATTTGGAAGCTTCAGTAGTGGTTGGTTTGAGACCCGGTATCCTATCACTCTCCACAGTGCAATCGCCAATAGAAGTTGTGGTCTTTCTCCTCAGCAGAGATGCGTTCCATTTGAAGATTCAATGGTTGGTGGATTGATATCCCGGTACGTTACCGCTTCCCCCAGCATTGTCGTAAGCAGGATTGTTGCTATCTTTCCTCAGCACAGTCGATAGCGGGATCTGTGATATATCCCCAGAGCAGAGTGTTGTAGAAGACTTTGTTTACTCCAGTAGTACTCTCTTCCCCGGCCACGTCGCCAGCGGAGTTGATATCTCCCCATCAGTGCGCTTATTCCTTCAGCAGGGCAGTGATTGTGTTCCTCCTCAGTAGTTGTGGATTTTCTCCTCAGAAGGTGTAGCATTTGGTGGTTGATCCCCAGCTCTCTTCCGTATCCCTCAGTGGATTCTTCAACGGATCTCCCCAGGAGACGTCAGTAAATTTGTGGTTTGGTGGATCGTGTATATGCAAAATCCCCAATAGAATGGGTACTCCTCAACAGAGTTAGGATTGCATCTGAATATTCCCCTCAGAATCTCCGCCAGAGTTGGAAACCTCTGTTTTCCCCAGTAGGGTTGGTTGGGGACCTATCATACATAGCTTCGGTTGATTCCCTGATTGCTTTTGATCCCCAGTAGAGTGGCTTGTCGCAGAATCTACTTGTGTGATCTTTTCTTCCTCCTCAGTGGGTTGTTCCCCAATGGAATGGATATTTGTGTTCTCCCAAGGTAGAGTTGCTTGTGCAGCCAGGTTCTACGTGGATGATCTGTTCTCTCTTTATGGGTTGTTCCCCAGTGTGAAGGTGAGAAAAACAAGAAAGGGGGGGTTTGAATTGTTTGGAAAAATAAGCGCTTTTCAAAATGAAAATCACACAAGGATTTTATACTGGTTCGCTTATAACACAAAGCTACTCCAGTCCACCCGGCCAAGGTGATTTCGCCTTCAACAAGGACTTAATCCACTAATCTTGAAAGATTACAAACAACGCCTAAGAGAAAAATCTCTTAGTCCTCTCAAGTTTACAGACTACACTAAGTCACTTGAGGAAATCAACAAACAATAAATGAAAGATTTATGTAATCTAGAGTGCTTCTAAGAAAGCAAGTATTACAATATTAAGAACAAGAGTTTTTCACGTTATAAGCACAAGCTTCGTGAAGATTTAGAGAGCAAGAAGGTTTTCTTGTGTTGATGTTTCAGTATTAATTTTTCCTTGAATGTGTAGTCGTGCTGAATGTTGATTTGCAATCCTTTATATAGATCAGTGAGGTAGTAGTTGAAACTGGTGGATATTGAGATGAAGTTACGCCATCACATAAATAGCTTCTGCAGGATGACTTTTTCTTCTTGAAATGACTACTTACCACAAGTAGTATTTTCTTTATTGAAGTTGGAGATTAACGTCTCTTTCTCAATTAGGAAATCCATTTGCAAATCTTTTCTTGACTTAAACGTTACTCTTTCATGATTAGCAATTCCATGCTCAGAGTATTTGTGTTTCTGGAGAATCTTGGAATCTTGCTTCTGATGTTTAATCTCTTGAGAGTTCAGATAGCACTGAGAACTTCTGGAGTTAGACAACCGTTGTTCAGAGTCAGAACATCTAGAGCGTATTCTTGTTCAGATGCTTCTGATACTTTGACGTTTTGCTCAGAGTTAGACTTTCTTGACATTGTTTCCACTTCAGATGCTTCTGATCATTTGATATTTTGTATCTGATCTTGTTTTGTATCTGATGACATCATCAGTTTTCTTTCTTCTTTCTTTAGAATCCTGCACACTTAGAAACTTTTCGTTAGGGTGCCATTTTTGGTTTCATCCTTTGTTATCATCAAAATCAAGGAATCTGTTGTAGAACAATTTTTGTTCTTACAATCTCCCCCTTTTTGATGATGACAAAACAACCTTAATTAGCAGATGAAACATGAATAATATTAGATCAGATAGACAGAAGCTCCCCCTGAGATAATGCTAGGGAGTTCAGAAGTTCTTACCAGAGTTTCTTAAGTACAGAGGTTTCTGAAACTTCAGATAGACAGAAGCTCCCCCTGAGATAATGCTAGGGAGTTCAGAAGTTCTTACCAGAGTTTCTTAAGTACAGAGGTTTCTGAAACTTTCTGCAATTTCTTAAGTCCAGGTTAGATAAATTTTATTTATATGAAAAAAAAATATGTTGCAGAATGCTTAAGGTATTAGACAATGTTTTCATCAGAGCTAATAATTACTTCTCCCCCTTTTTGTCAGAATCAAAAAGACATAGTAGAAAATAAGTAAAGAGAAAAAGAATAAAGAGAAAAACTGGAATTCATAGATAGAAGCACAAAGGCAACAAGAAAAACATCAGAGTCAGAGAGATAGCAAAAAACAAAGACAACAGGCAAGCAAAAAAAATAAATCCTAAGTGCCTAAGGGTTCGGAGGCGGAGGCATTCTCTGAAGCAGCATTGCAAGCATGTTCTGGATGTTGTCGTTGACAGTATCTTGCTTGTCCATTCTTGCCCGGAGTTCATTCTGATCTTGCTTGAGTTCTTTCAGAGTCTGAAGAACCGTAGGAATCACAGACGATGACTCCCCCAGAGTCAGAGCTTGCTGAGCTTCAGCTTCAGCAGCAGCTTGAGCTTCTGCATCTGCCAGAGCCTTTGCTTCAGCTTCCTTTTCCCTTAGGATTTCAGCTTCCTTAGCAAGTCTTTCTTCTTCTATCCTTCTTGCTTCTTCTGCTTCTCTGGCAATTCTCTCTTCCTCAAGCCTTCTGGCTTCAGCTTCTCTGGCAAGTCTCTCCTGGAGTCTTGCCTCAGCATCTCTGATGTAGCCATTTCTGACTTGTTCAGAGATGCCCTTCAGTCTAAAGGCCTCAGATGTCATCCAGCCAATGACTCTGTTCCAGTGTGTCCTTACAGATTCAGGATCATCACTGACTTCAGAGTTAGTGACCAGAGAATCGACCTTTTGAACTGAAGCCTCTGCAATCATCAAGATGGCTTCCTTAAGGGTAGGCTTAGAAAGTTCAGGTTCAGGTTCTGGTTCAGAGGTATGAGGTGGAGGGCTGAGATTTAAGGTTTGACGTTCAGATTCTGACTCAGGTTGGGGTTCAGATTCTGCTTCTGGTTGAGGGTCAGATGATTGAGGTGAAGCATAAAGAGGGTTTAAATCTAAAGGTTCGGATTCTGGTTCTGGTTCTGGTTCAGCGGAGATGTTTGGTGGGTTGATATCAGAAGTGGGATGGTCAGAGGGTTGGTTTTCAGACGGTATGGTGGTTGTTTGTTGTGGTGGAGGTGAAGTTGCTTCAGATTGTGGTTGTGTTTGTTGTGAAGCAAGTCTATGTGCATAAATTGTGGCTATGGTCGGGGAATCAGGATCAGAAAATTCTGGGTCAGATGAGAGGGAAACATATGGGGGTGATTCTGGTGCTGAGGATGATGAAGATGAAGTGCTTTGGTGGGTTAGTTTAGGTTCAGAGGGAGGTATGAATGTACGGGCTATATTTAGAACTGGTGTAGGTTGGGAGGTTCTGGTGATTGAGGGTGAAATATCAGAGGTGGTATAAATAGGTTGTGAAGAGAGAGGGTTAGAAGAAGCCATCAGAGGATTAGAGGTATTAGGAGGAACAGACGTACCAGTAGAGATATTCAGAGGAGCTGAGGATTTGCTTCCAGAAGTTTCTCCGAGTCTAGCCTTCTTTGCCTGAGATGCTACCTTCTTTTCAGACAGACCTCTCTTGTATCTGACGAAGTCTTCTTCAGAGTCCAGACAGTCGTCGAGGCTGAAATCAGAGATGTCAATACCATCATCCAGCAGACGCTGAAGATAGATAGCAACAGCGTCTCTGGGTTCATTCTTGAAGAATCTGGCAAGGCCATGAGGCATCTTCCTCTGATCTTTCAAGCTATCCCAGGATGTTTCCAGAGTTGGCCTGACTTGAATTTTCTTGATAATCCCCATACTCTTGAGGTTTCTGGCATTCAGAGGCTTCCCCACATCTATTGCCAGATCATCCATCAGCTTGGTCTTTTCCAGCTCGTCTACCAGTCCATGCTCAATGAAGACGTCAGATAGCAATCTTCCCAGAGGAATGTAGGATCTGGGCTTCATATTGTTTCTGGTTTCTCTGACTGAATCTCTCAGATATTTGAAGAGGAGAGCAGGGAGACAGATCTTTATACCCTTCTGAATGCAGTACAGAATGCATTTCTGGTCTGCATTGATGTAATCAGAAGAGTTAGAGGCTGGACGATGGTGAATTGTTCCCAGAATAATCTTCAGCCACACTCTGAGGTTCTGGTGTAGCTCTTTGTTTTTAGAAGGGTTTCCTTCAACGTTGGGTTTGAAGATTGTTGGGTTGATAACATCAGTGATGCGCTTTGACCTAGGAGGGATGTTGTAAATCCTTTTTCCTCCACTTTGCTCCATGTTCAACAAGGAAGCAATAGACGCTTCAGTAATAACAATCTTCACCCCCAGAACATATGAGACGATGAAGTTGTCATCTGCATCAGCATGTCTCCAGAACTCCTTGACAAGAAGTGGGTAAATAGGACCATAAAGTCTTTGGAAATAGTTTTCCCACCCTTGTTGACGAAGTTCTCCAGTTAGATCAACGCCATTTCTTCTTAGGTTGTCGAAATCAACAAGCGATTCGCACAACACATCCAAACCTTCAAAAGGAGTTGAAAGGTTGATATGGCGTTCACGATCAAGAACGTGGGGTTCTTTGTAAACAGGAGTGACGGTGACGCCTGTAACCGTTGGTGTTTGAGTGTTTGAGGTTTGAGCGGTAGAACTTGATTCCATTTGTTGTGAAAAGTTAAACACTTCTTGTTGTTGAGCGTCCATGGTGAAGAAGAAGATGAAGATTGAAGAACTTGCAGAGAATGCTTGAGAGAAGGGTTTAGGGTTTTAGAGTGAGTGAGAGTGATAAGTGTGAAATGTGAGAAAAGTGTTTATATACTCTAAGTAAAAACATGCAAAACGACACACATTCCAGCGTTAGCACAAAAATCAAAATAGCACGTTTGGGGGGAAAAATGATTACAGCTAATAAATGAATGTCTAATCCCAACAGTACGCACACTGCTCTAGGAGATTTCAAACGTTCTGACCTTTGATTTCTTTTGACAGCTGTCTAGAAGTTCTAGGGTTAGACGCTTGGTACTCCACGTGTTGATGTATCTGATCTTCAGGAATACCAAAGGATTGGTTTCTGAAGATTTCTAACTCAGATATCTTCTTAACTTGGTAGAAGTATCAGAGTCAGAGGCAGAAGTACATTTGTTTACATCAGAGTCACATTTTACATTTTCAGAGCCATACTTCATTCTGGGCAATTTTTAATGTTCAGATGTTCTAAGATAAAGAGAAATCTATCTTCAGCTAGAGGCTTAGTAAAGATATCTGCCCATTGATGTTCTGTATCAATGAACTTCAATGTTACTATCCCTTTCTGAACATAGTCTCTGATAAAATGATGTTTTATTTCTATGTGTTTGGCTCTGGAATGTAGAATGGGATTCTTACTTAAACAAATAGCAGCAGTATTATCACAAAAGATAGGAATGTTACTCTCAAAGATTTGTAGATCTTCTAGTTGATGCTTCATCCAGAGCATCTGAGTTGTGCACAGTGATGCTGAGATGTATTCTGCTTCTGCAGTTGATAGAGCAATAGTTGACTGTCTTTTGCTAGCCCAGGAGATTAGAATATTTCCCAGAAGCTGGCAATTCCCAGATGTGCTTTTTCGTTCTATTCTATCTCCTGCATAATCTGCATCACAATAACCCGAGAGTCTATACTCTGATGTTTTCTCATACATCAGGCCCAGGTTAGGAGTTCCTTTCAGATACTTAAGAATTCTCTTAACTGCTGTTAAATGAGATTCTCTAGGATCTGATTGGAATCTGGCACAAAGACAGACACTAAAGAGAATATCAGGACGAGTAGCAGTCAGATAGAGGAGAGAGCCTATCATACCTCGATAGAGCTTCTGACAAACCTTGTTGCTTACCTCTTCCTTTTCCAGAATGCAAGTTGGGTGCATGGGAGTTTTTGCAGAGTTGCATTCAGTCATATCAAACTTCTTCAGAACGTCTTTAATATATTTACTTTGATGGACGTACGTGACTTCTGGAGTTTGATTAATTTGAATTCCCAGAAAGAACTTTAATTCTTGCATTAAACTCATTTCTAATTCTGCCTGCATTAACTTAGAAAATTCTTGGCAAACAGAGATATTAGCAGAACCAAAAATAATATCATCAACATAAATCTGGCATATCATGAGATCATTATTAAGGTTTTTACAGAAGAGTGTAGAATCAACTTTCCCTCTGATGAAATTTTGTTCCAGAAGAAAATTGCTTAATCGTTCATACCAAGCTCTGGGAGCTTGTTTGAGTCCATATAAGGATTTCTTAAGTTTAAAAAGATGTTCTGGAAAATTTGAATTTTCAAAGCCTGGAGGTTGATTGACATACACTTCTTCTGAAATATAACCATTAAGAAATGCACTCTTGACATCCATTTGATATAATTTAATAGAATGATTAATAGCAAAAGATACAAGAAGACGAATAGATTCTAACCTCGCGACTGGAGCAAAGGTTTCATTATAGTCAATACCTTCTTGTTGACTATAACCTTGAGCTACCAGTCGAGCTTTGTTTCTGACAACTTCTCCTTTCTCGTTCAGCTTGTTTCTGAAAACCCATCTGGTTCCAATGACATGAGTGCCTCTGGGTTTAGGAACGAGATCCCAGACATCATTCTTTGAGAATTGATCCAATTCTTCTTGCATAGCTGTCACCCAGTCGTTATCCTGAAGTGCTTCATCACAAGACGTAGGCTCAATCAGAGACACTAGTCCCAGAGGAATATCTTCAGCAGTTCTGAAGGTAGATCTGGTTCTGACAGGTTCGTCCTTGTTTCCCAGAATCAAATCTTCAGATACATTGATACGACTTTTGACTTTCTTTGGGATTTCTGGAGATTTAATTTCTTCAGAGCTTTGAGTGACAGTTGCTTCTGGAGTTTTATCAGACTCTACAAGAGTGATTTCCAAATCTGCAAACTTTTCAACTAGCTTTGACTTTTCAGGGTCAAGCTTATCATCAAATCTGACATGAATTGATTCTTCCACAATTTTGGTTTCTGTGTTGTATACTCTGTAGCCTTTAGAGCGTTCTGAGTATCCTAACATAATACCTTTCTGTGCTTTGGAATCAAACTTGTTCAGATGTTCTTTAGTATTTAATATAAAGCAAGAACATCCAAAAGGATGAAAATATGAAATGTTTGGTTTTCTTCCTTTACACAGTTCATAGGGAGTCTTTTCTAGAATAGGTCTTATAGAGATTCTATTCTGAATGTAACAAGCTGTATTTACAGCTTCTGCCCAAAAGTGCTTTGCTACATTAGTTTCATTGATCATGGTTCTGGCCATCTCTTGGAGTGTCCTATTCTTCCTCTCTACAACTCCATTTTGTTGTGGAGTTCTAGGGCAGGAGAAATCATGGGATATTCCATTAGAATCAAATAATTCTTCAAAATCTTTATTTTCAAATTCTCCACCATGATCACTTCTGACTCTAATAATTTTAGAGTCAAATTCTTTTTGCACTTTGGAACAGAAACTGGTGAATACAGAGTGAGACTCACTCTTGTGCTTTAGGAATTTTACCCATGTCCAGCGACTGTAATCATCAACAATGACTAGTCCATACTTCTTTCCATTAACTGATGCTGTTTTCACAGGACCAAATAAGTCAATGTGAAGAAGTTCCAGAGGCTTAGAGGTAGAAACAACATTTTTCTTTTTAAAAGATGTTTTTGAAAATTTTCCTTTCTGACAAGCTTCACACAGAGCATCTGAAGAAAACTTCAGTTTAGGTAGGCCTCTGACTAACTCGAGTTTAGTTAGCTGAGAAAGTTTCCTCATGCTAATGTGGCCCAAGCGTCTATGCCATACCCATTGCTCTTCGTGAACTGACATTAGACATTTAACATTTTGATCTTTTAAATCAGAAAGATTTATTTTGTAAATGTTGTTTTTCCTCTTGCCTGTGAAAAGGACAGAGCCATCGTTCTGATTAATGGCTTTACATGTTTTTTGATTGAAGATTACATCATAACCGTTATCACTTAATTGACTTATGGATAACAAGTTATGCATTAATCCTTCTACATAAAGAACATCAGATATAGAGGGAAGAGTACCATTACCAATAGTTCCGGAGCCTCTGATCCTTCCTTTCTGATCTCCTCCGAAGCCTACAAATCCAGCGTCTTCAAGTTCCAGACTTTGGAACATAGACTTTCTTCCCGTCATGTGTCGCGAGCATCCAGAGTCCAGGTACCATGACTGGTGTCTGAACTTTGCTGCATAGGATATCTGCAACATAGATAATCTTATCTTTCGGTACCCAGAATCTCTTGGGTCCTTTTAGATTAGTTTTCCCAGAGTTTCTTATAACTTTGGGTCTTCTAGCATTTTTAAATTTGTGTTCTTGTGTGTGTGTGTAGTGATATGAAAAAGGAGATTTAATTTGATCACTTGTAGAAGTTTTATCTTCCTTAGGATCATACCCAATTCCCCTTTTATTGTTCTGACTTACTCCATAAATCATGGATGCCATAATACTCCTATCTATCCCATTCTTCAGAAATTCTTGAAAGGCTTCTTCATATTTATAAATAATTCTATTTGAAGTTTGTGGTGCTTGAGACAACGCTTCTTCTAATTCTGAGCTTTTTGTTTTTGCTTCATCTCTTTCTAACATTAAAGATTTGATTGTATCTTCTTGTGATAGAATTGTTATCTCAAGTTCACTACACTCTTCAAATTTAGCTTTAAGACAGCCTTTAATATTTTTAAACTTTTGTTTTAATTTCTGGTAAGAGGTAAGAGTTTCTGACAAACATGATTCTAAGTCAGATCGAGAAAGTTCAGAAAATACCTCTTCAGATTCTTCATCTGAGCTGCTGGATGTGGTAGCCATAAGTGCTACGTTGGCCTGTTCATCAGAGTCAGATTCTGATGATCCAGATTCACTATCATCCCAGGTAGCCATCAGTCCTTTCTTTGTTCTGAAGGTGTTTTTCCTGAAGCTTTCTTTTCTAGGGTTGTCCTTCTTTAGCTTAGGGCATTCATTCCTGTAATGACCTGTTTCTTTACATTCATAACAGGTAATATCTTTGTTAGCTTTACCTTTTGAAGTTGACTCTGATCGATCCCCTCTGGGTCTTGGTCTTCTGAAGTTGTTGTTCCTCTTTTTCTAGAGTTGCTTAACTCTTCTGGTTAGTAGGGACAACTCTTCTTCATCATCAGAGTCTTCAGGTTCAGAGTCGTCAGTATCTTCAGTTTCTGCCTGGAGAGCTTTGGTTCTGTCAGGTTTCCGTCTTTCAGATCTGGACTTCAGCGCTACGGACTTGTTCCTTTTCTGAGGTTCATCCTCCTCTAGTTCTATCTCATGACTTCTGAGAGAACTAACAAGTTCTTCAAGGCTGATATTGTTCAGATCTTTTGACAGCTTCAGAGCAGTAACCATAGGTCTCCATTTCTTTGGCAGACTTCTGACTATCTTCTTAACATGATCTGCAGTTGTGTATCCTTTGTCTAGCACTTTAAGACCTGCAATAAGAGTTTGAAATCTAGAAAACATAGCCTCTATAGCTTCGTCATCTTCCATTTTGAAGGCTTCATATTTCTGGATAAGCGCCAGAGCCTTCGTCTCCTTGACTTGGGAGTTTCCTTCATGGGTCATCTTCAGAGAGTCAAGTATATCTTTGGCTGTCTCTCTGTTGGTGATCTTTTCATATTCGTTGTATGATATAGCATTTAGAAGTATTGTTCTGGCCTTGTGGTGATTTTTGAAGACACGTTTCTGATCTTCTGACATCTTACTCCTGGGAACTTCAGCTCCATTTAAGACTGGAGGTGTGTATCCATCTGTGACAATGTCCCAGAGGTCAGCATCATAACCCAGAAAGAAACTTTCGATTCTATCTTTCCAGTAATCAAATTTCTCTCCATCAAAAACAGGAGGCTAGGCATTGTAAGAATCTCTTTCATTTGAGTGGGCCATTGTTTTTCTCGTACTGGATCTCTCTACACGGTTAAGTGTTTGATTAGAAAATCAATAACAGAGCCGGAGCTCTGATACCAATTGAAGGTGAGAAAAACAAGAAAGGGGGGGTTTGAATTGTTTGGAAAAATAAGCGCTTTTTAAAATGAAAATCACACAAGGATTTTATACTGGTTCGCTTATAACACAAAGCTACTCCAGTCCACCCGGCCAAGGTGATTTCGCCTTCAACAAGGACTTAATCCACTAATCTTGAAAGATTACAAACAACGCCTAAGAGAAAAATCTCTTAGTCCTCTCAAGTTTACAGACTACACTAAGTCACTTGAGGAAATCAACAAACAATAAATGAAAGATTTATGTAATCTAGAGTGCTTCTAAGAAAGCAAGTATTACAATATTAAGAACAAGAGTTTTTCACGTTATAAGCACAAGCTTCGTGAAGATTTAGAGAGCAAGAAGGTTTTCTTGTGTTGATGTTTCAGTATTAATTTTTCCTTGAATGTGTAGTCGTGCTGAATGTTGATTTGCAATCCTTTATATAGATCAGTGAGGTAGTAGTTGAAACTGGTGGATATTGAGATGAAGTTACGCCATCACATAAATAGCTTCTGCAGGATGACTTTTTCTTCTTGAAATGACTACTTACCACAAGTAGTATTTTCTTTATTGAAGTTGGAGATTAACGTCTCTTTCTCAATTAGGAAATCCATTTGCAAATCTTTTCTTGACTTAAACGTTACTCTTTCATGATTAGCAATTCCATGCTCAGAGTATTTGTGTTTCTGGAGAATCTTGGAATCTTGCTTCTGATGTTTAATCTCTTGAGAGTTCAGATAGCACTGAGAACTTCTGGAGTTAGACAACCGTTGTTCAGAGTCAGAACATCTAGAGCGTATTCTTGTTCAGATGCTTCTGATACTTTGACGTTTTGCTCAGAGTTAGACTTTCTTGACATTGTTTCCACTTCAGATGCTTCTGATCATTTGATATTTTGTATCTGATCTTGTTTTGTATCTGATGACATCATCAGTTTTCTTTCTTCTTTCTTTAGAATCCTGCACACTTAGAAACTTTTCGTTAGGGTGCCATTTTTGGTTTCATCCTTTGTTATCATCAAAATCAAGGAATCTGTTGTAGAACAATTTTTGTTCTTACACAGTGGAGTTATTGCGGAGTTGCCTTTGTGGCAGTTCTCGCCTGTGCAGTGAGCTCTTGTTCCTCTGCAGATATTTTGGGACTTCTCCCATCCCCCAACAGATTTGTCTTTGTGGCTGTTTATGCCTGTTGTGACTTTCTGTGCTCCAGTTGGGTTGATTGTTGATCCATCACTCAGAGATTTGGTGATATCTCTGACCTCTTTTGCCTCCCCGCAGATCTTTGCTTTTCAGCATGAGGATTTCCAGCAGATTGGCTTTCCAGTTGGATTTTTTTTCCCTGGAAGTGTAGTACCGGGTGTTTGATTCCTGGAACCTGTTGGTGTTAGAATTGTCTGTTTTGTCAGCATTCATCAAACATAAATCACGCATATTCATGCATACTCATAAACATTCAGATATTCATGTTGCATTTTTGCCATATATCTTTTGTTTGTTGTTTCCTGCTATGGTGATATAGATCTCTTTATAGATCTCCCAAAGCGGATGTCGGGTGTTTAATCTCTCAAAATAGAGTCAGCCCTTAAGCAGAAAGTGTCTATCCTTTCCTGCCACTTCCCCACTGAGATACATCCTCGTGGATGACGGTTGTTTCCGTTCCCTCCCAACACACCTTGGGACGGGTTTACCCTTTTGAGTTATATCCTCATCAGGACGAGTCTTGATTCAGTCCGCCTTTTTGGTTTGATCCTAAATTGGCCTTTTTCAACTGTCTCTCGCGCTTCCCTGTGGTATAAATGAATAGTTGCTTACTAACCGGCGCTCATTCATCTTATCCTCAGTGGAATGTTTGGCCTTCTGCCTACAAACCAGCAGTTGTAAGTCCTATCTTTGCGGTTTTCTACCTACTACCCGGTAGTTATAAACCTCGTTTTCTCCCCTAACGGAGTCAACTTTGTTGTCCGTCCCAACCGATGACAATTCCCTTTCTGTGGCTTTCTATCTAATCTTTGGTAGATGTAATCCCCTCTTTGTGGTTATCTTCATCTAGTACTTGATGTTGATCTTCCTTCGCTTGGATGAGTCGCTTGAATAAGCATTTATATCCCCAGCAAATCTTTCGCGGATAATTGTCGTATGCTAGCAATTTTATCCCCAGCGGGTCCCTTCACCGTTTGCCAGTGATTGTGTTCCCTGGATCATTGATTTTCATCAATGTACCCCCGGCGAGTCTTCTTTCATTTACCCTCATGTTGGTAATGTCTGTTGCTCCCTTTGATTGGCCATCATTATATACCTGGTTTGGTATCCCGATGCCTTTCATTTCCGGATTTTTATCCTATAAACAACCTACAACCCGGTTCAGGATAATCTCCCTCTCGAGGTTATTATTCACGTTTTGACGGTAATGAATAATATATCTCATTCACTCTTCAGTTGAAACCTTTTGTGTTTCCCTAGTCGAGTAAGATTCGTTATTTCCCTTGGCGGAGTCGAATATTTGTTGTTTCGGATAATTGCCGGATGCTTGCAATTTATCCCTTTGAGTTGTCTTTCGTTTACCCGGATGCTTGGTATCGATTGTCTCTCTTTTTGGTTAGTCACCTATTATATACTTCGGTATCTCTGGTGTCTTTTCCTTTCAAGTACATTATTCACGGTCTGCCGATAATGAATAATATGTCTCTTGCGCTCTTTGGTTGGAATCCTTTGTTGATCTTCCCCAATAGAGTAAGATTCGTATTCCTTGTGGAATCGAATGTCCATCCTATAAACAAGTTTGCTTTCGCTTTCTTCAGGGTGATGAGTGTTTTGGAACACAAACCAATTCACATTTTCAGATCTTTATCCTATAAACAACCTACAACCCGGTTCAGGATAATCTTCCTTTTGAGTGTACTATCCACGTTCTAACGGTAATGGATATTATGTCTCTTTCACTCTTGGGTCAATCTTTTGATTGTTTTCTCCGCAGAGTAAGATTCGTATTCCTTGTGGAATCGAATGTCCATCCTATAAACAAGTTTGCTTTCGCTTTCTTCAGGGTGATGAGTGTTTTGGAACACAAACCAATTCACATTTTCGGATCTTTATCCTATAAACAACCTACAACCCGGTTCAGGATAATTTTCCATGCGAGGATATTATCTACGTTTTGACGGCTATAGATAATATATCTCATGCACTCTTTTGTCGAATCCTTTGTTTGTTTCCCCAACTGAGTAAGATTTACATTCTTTACAGAATCAAATGTACATCCTATAAACAAGTTTGCTTTCGCTTTCTTCAGGATGATGAGTGTTTTGGAACACACACCAATTCACGCTTTGGTCGGTTACCTGTTACATACCTACAACCCGGTATCCTTGGTGTTCCCTCCTTTCTGCTCCCTATTATGACCTTGGTCCCCTGTGGAGTCAGATTTTCCTGGGTTTATATACCTTTTTCAGGTCTTTCTCAGATGTTTGGTTGATTGATATCTCTCACCCGTATACCGGTCTTAGATATTCATTCTTCCTGAGTTTGTTACCCACTAACCGGTAACATCTCATCCTTTGGTTTCCCCTGGAAAGTCTTTTCTAGATTTCCCCAGCGGATTTGCGTTCCTATTCGTGTTGCTGTATTGGTGTTATCCCCAGTACATGCATTTTGTGAGTCAGCTTGAGTCTTTCCAATGGAAGTGTTTTCCTTTGGAATTTCTTTCTCTCCCCAGTTTGAGTCCTTTACTTCCCCAGTAAAGTCTCCAGTCCGATGTTTCGTTATCCCCTAACTCAGAGTCGTGTCCTGCTCACGCTTTCTTTTTCTTTTTCTTATCCCCAATAAGAATTCCCATGAGAGTCTTGTTAATGTCTCTGTTCCTGGTGAGTGTATTACTCCGATGGATCGTCTTTTCTTCTTTGTGGACCCTTATCCCCACAGAGTTTGTGTCTTTTGCATGCATACATCGCATCATGAGGTCTCTTAGGGACCAAAATTTATCTCATTACTGTTATTTAAGCCCATTCTACCGCGTCGAGATGAAGATTTCCAAACTTCACTTCTCCGGCTAGAATGACCTTAAATAGGGGCATCTGTAAGACCCCAATTTTTGCCCTAAGATCCCTCATGGCATTATATCATATCATATCATTGCCTCAAGGATCATTGTGCACCTTTGCCCTCCTCCTTGTGGGTGGGTTACCTTGTGAGTGTGTTTCTTGATCACCAAGCATGTCTAGCATTTGTATATCATTGCTTTTCATTTTTTTACTAACCAAAAGTACAAAAATATTGTCATCTAACCTTGTTACTTGCAGATGAAGCAAACTAGGTCAAAATAGTCAAATCATTCATTGAGCAATAGATGGTGGCCATTCTTGAAGAATTTGGGCACCATGATCATTCATAAGAAGTTCATATGAGTTGTGACATCATTTTGAACCAAGATCTCAAGTGGTAGAGGTTTGAAATTCATCAAAGCATGGCTCAGTCAACCAAAACCCTAGCAAAGTCAACTGTAGTCAACTGTGCATTTAATCAGGGATTTAAAAGTGTGAGATGGTTGGAAAGGTCTCATTCATGTCCATATATGCCTCATATAACATGTCAAACATCATCATTGAGGAATTGGAGGCCAGACAAAAAGTTTCCAAAAATAGTAAGTGACCTGTAATTTCCAACTGCCAAAAATGGAAAGGTCTTCTCCTCAACTTTACATCATCAAGCAAGCTTCAAATCAAAATTTGTCCAACATGAAAGTTGAAGATCTTGCTCTCACCTTTCCAAAAAGTCTAAGGACACTCATTTCTCATTTATGATTGGCAAGTTATGATCAGATCATTTTCAAGAAAAGTTGAACTTCAAAGTGGCATAACTCTTGAACCATTTGGCCAAATTGTGTGATCCTTCTTTGAGCAAACTCCATTTGACATGCTTTATCATAATCCATCATTACATTTCATCAAAAATCATCACATAAAAAGGTCATTTTTCAAGTGAACCATTTAAATTTTGGTGGGAAAAAAGCCATTTTGAAAAATACACATGATTTTCACTCCAAACCACTTCCAATAGCCTTAAAACAGAAATTTGGATTTGCTCCAACTGGTTTTCTACTGTTCCATTGGCTGCATGATCAAAAGGGCATTTTGGCCAAAGTGCATGAAAGATTCATTTTCACTAATCTCATTGGTTTTGGCTAAGCATGATTAGCAAGTTGGATTAACAGGAGTATATATTCTTAATCATAACAGAATTTCGAAATCCACAATCACAATCTCAGATCCAAAATCAAAATTCTCTCAATTCTCTCAAATTCTCTTCAAACTTTTTTTCACTTTTCCATCGAAATTCTTGATTCTCTTTGCTTGTTCTTGTGCTAATCTTCATCTGCAGATATTATTGAGTTTCTGTTGAAGAAAATTATGGAAAATCCTGGCTGAATCGCATCTGTTGGAGCATTGGACCTTCCATGGCAGTTTGAGATTTCTTCGAACCTGAGCAGTGTTGAGCTAAAGAACACACTCCATTCATCTTCCTATTGATTATAGAAGATCTGTTTTGCACTCTCAAGCCTCGAATCCAACACAATCAGGATCTGCATCTCCAAGAGGTAAGAATTCGATGCTTTCAATTCTCACAATTATGATATGGCTTTGATAGATCTTAGTTCATAGAGTATTCTGCAACTTGAATCATGAATTTCCATTGAGATTTGATCAAGATATCTGGATTTGAATGTTTGATGCTAAAACTTATTTGGTTCGAATCTTTTGCCGTGCCTGAAATTAGAACAAATCATGGTTAGATTATTGATCTATGTTGAGAGACGAGTTGATTGATATGTGGTTTGTTGATTTCTGTGACTTTTTGTTCATGTTGATTATGAACTGGATGAACACGATGATGAGTGTTTAAATTTCATTTCCAGATGTTGATTTGATCTGCCTAGCCATGTTTGCATGTGATTTCCGTGTTTCTGGCCCATGCACCACTAGCCATACGCCACGCGTATTATTGAAACAGAGCGTTTCAGCCTGAAACGCGCTCCATTTGAATCACTCAGGGGATCGATTCCCCGCTTCAGCACTTTTCCATTTGCCTTGCCATATTTTCTCCAATTATGCTTACATGTTCATATCATTCCATTCACATTTTTTTTTATTTTTCTTTCACATTCAAAAAATAATAACTCACTCAAAAATAACCCAAATCATGTGCAATTTTTTGTGGAATGTTCATCATGATGTCCTTTATTTTTTTATGATTTTTAATAATTTTGTGCATGGTTAGAAAAAATAAATGCCTAGGGTTTACTTTCATGTACCATTCCTTGCACCTTGCCTACTATTTTGTTCATGAAATCATGATGCTTAATTGGAAATTGCTGAAATTTTACATGCATGATCTAGACTCATTCCTGGTTATTTTGGTATATGGTTTGTGATTTTTGAGTTCCTGGATTGTGAGATATGATGTGATCTTTGGAGGTGTGACAATGTATGTCACACCATGTCTTGTTCATGTTCTTGATTTTATTTTCCATGCTTATGCTATGCCAAGTGCCCTGGATCTTTGCATGCTAATACTTAGGGATGTCTAGTTTGCTGGTGATTTTTCCTGGAATTTTTGAATGCATTTTCTATTTGTTTGAGAATTTCTCCCTTGTTTGACCATTTGTTGGCATTTTGTGAGTCATGATAGCATATGATTTGTGAAATCCTTGGTGTTTATTGGATGACTTTGAAATTTGGCATGTGTATTATAAACATCTTGAAGTTTGCCATGGCTTTGATTTCATTCATTTCTCATGTTTGATTTCTGTTTTATGATTGCTTGAAGTTGATGCATGATTTGTGGCCTTGTATGAGCTTGCTTGAACATGCTTTGACTTGTTGATTTTAATTGACTTGCTTCCCTTTATCCAAATGCCAGGAAATTTGGTGTGTTGCTCATTCAATGTGTTTTGTTTAAGCATGATTTTTCCTGGAATTTATTGAGCCATTTTGGTATTGAGATGCTTGTGTTCATTCTGTTTACATCATTGAGTTCTCAACTTGCCTAGTTTTACATGATTTGCTTATAAAATAGAATTGGTGCATAGTTTTGACATGAGACCAATTGGACTTTGTTCTTATTTGATAAATCTTGATTTTGATCAAATTTTCAGGTTCTGTTTTAAATTTTTTCACCTCCTTTGACCCTAGGCTTTGGCCTAAGGGTTCACTTCTCACATTTGAGTTTGATTTTCAGGTTGAAGAAGCAATTGCTTTAAGGAGTTTAATTCAAGTTGATTGAGTTTGGTTTATTTGATTGTTATGGACTAACTTGATTTGTTTTGTAGGATGCTAGCTCATTTGACTTGAGTTTTGTGCTTTGCACATGTGATTGATTGTGTTGACTGTTGGCTCTTATCTTGTCTGTTTTGACTTTGTGATTGGTATACTGATTATATTTGATTGATTTCAGGTACCATAGTTGCTTTAGTTCCTTTGTGAACTTGCTATTGCTTTGCTTGATAGCATTAGCATTGAGGTAGAATCTCTTGTCTCCATGTAGTCTGGAAGACCTGGCTTGTTATTTAGCCAGGCACCTGTCTGAAGTCCTCCTTAAGAGGCAATGTTTGTGATTGTTTAACTTTGTCCCCAAGCAGGAAAAGACCTCATGCGAGGCAATTGGTAGACAAAAGAGATATGTAGCCTATATCCTACTATTCTGTGAGTCACTCACCTTGCTCACACCACATGTGTTGATGCATAGTGAGTAAAAGCCCAAGATCTATCGAGTCATTAACTTGTGGAGAGAGTTCCAACTTTCTGAACTCCCGCACTTTCTGATATTCAATGCTCTCCCTGACCAGGGATAAGAGTGATGAGGCACACCCCTCATATCCTTTCATCTGCTTCACCTTGGCTCTCAATGTCAAGGTTAAGAGCACCATTTACCCCATTCCAGTTGACTTTAAAGTCTAACATTTGTTTGAGCCTAATTGCTTGGTTATAGTGTGTGCTAAATGACTTTGTTTGATTGATTGCTTGGTCCATTTGTACATGTTTTGCTCGAGCCTTTGTGCATTTATCATCATTAGTTGTTCATTATTGCATGATCATCATTTCATATCTTTGTGATCCATTTTTGGTTTACCCATTGAGGACAACAGTAAGTCCATTAATTGGCCATTGTTCCTATGATTTTGAAGGGATAAAGTGTAAGACCATGTCATTTGGCTACTCATGTCCATTGCCTAGTGCTTGTTTGTTTGTAGTATGTGAGGATACAATTATAAGTCCATGTTGTTGGCGTTTGTATTTCCTATGATCATCTGTTGGAGATTAGAGTAAGCCCAGATAGATTGGCATCTGACATCCACTTTGTTGGTTTGTGCTTGCTTTGTGAGGATACAATTGTAAGACCATGTTGTTGGCATTTGTATTCCTATGATCATCTGTTGGGAGATTAGAGTAAGACCAGTTATTGGCATCTGACATCCCTGTTTGTTTGTTTTGTGAGATTGGAGTAAGACCATTTATTGGCATCCGGTATCATTGTTGTGTTTTAGGAGATTGGTGTAAACCCATTTATTGGTATCCGGTATCCGCTTTTGTTTGTGAGATTGGTATAAGTCCATTGATGGCATCCGGTATCACCTTGCTTTTTATTTGCTTGCTTGTTCTGTTGCCTATTCCTAAGGACACACTTGAATCATCTTCTATATGATTTCAAGAGGTGAACTTCTAGGAAGTTTTACACTCCTCCATCCACACCCTTTTTGTTTCGAAATCCCTTTTTCACTTGTTGACTTTTAAACTTGTAAATGTATGTTGTGCAAACATTCTCATCTCTTTTCAAATTAGAAACTTGGACCCTAAGTCCTTGACTTTTCAAACTTCACCTTTCATAATACTTCTTTGAATTGAACTTTAATCATACTTTGACCATATTTTGTGAATACTCATAATCAATTAACTTCACCCATTCAATTGTTTTGGCTTTGTCCATTGTTAATATGTTTTCATACATTAGCCATAGGTTTCAATTACCATAGTGGTTGATGTAAATCTTACCTTATCCTTAGTGAGTTGATTGTAAGTCTTCCATACTTATTATAGGGTAACCCCTCCCTAGTATGTTGAAGCCGTCCTCGCATGGTGGATTGTTGATTCGGGTTGAGTTTTCTCCCATTGGTAATGAAAAGCCTTAATGCTTGTGTTTTAAAATGAACTCACTAATTTTTGGAAATCTTTTAGCCGAACTACGACGTTTTGATCCTTACCTTTGATGGAAGGTACGTAGGCAACGGGTTCATCCGTTCAAACACAAAAACAATAAAAATTGTACATTCTTTTCTCATCATCCCATTCATGTTTGCACAATATGTCATAAACAAATAAACATTTTTATACAACAAGTGTGAAAAGGGCTCCCTAGGAGTACCTAGGACGTGATGGGTGCCTAACACCTTCCCATTGCGTAATTTACCCCTTACCCAGATTCTCTGATCTTTTTCATTAGTTTTCTACGTGTAAAACTTCTTAGGCTTTTGTTCGCTTTTTAGCAAATCCTTTGGATAAATAAAAGTGCGGTGGCGACTCGATTCTTTGTATACTTTGCTTATGGTTTAATCAATAAATCATATAGCGACGAATACACCGCTACAGGAACCAAACACAATTCCGCAACACTCTTTCCAAATAGGTCCTTACCCCTCAAAGTTTTCAACTCCTTGCGTAGTTCAAGAAATTAATCTTTCATCTCATCCATCTTCTCATACATATCAGGGCCCTCAGACGGCTCAGAATAATAGATGGTGTCTTCTACACGAGGCAGGGTATGAATGACAGGCGGCGACATAGACATGACCGGGCTAGTTGCCGACATAGAAGCAAAGGTAGGCGCAAAGCCTTCAGGCACAGAGTTCGGCGGCATTCCCCACGGGAATCCGACAGGCATGCTAGGTGCAAAGTGAGCAGCAGTTGCGGGAATGGTAGAGGTAGCCACCTCTGAAATGATAGTCCTCTGAGGAGGAGGAGTTGTAGCCGTTGGAGCTAATTCATGGACCAGAGCGTGTAAGCTTCCAAAGCTACACAATTTCATGGACCAAGCTCGGATCTTCCTTTCCTATGCACATTATGCCAAGCATGCATAATCTTCTGCTTCAAATGTTGGGTATCTTTACCCTCTTGATAGAAAAGACCTTCTAACAAAATGTTATTTTATTTGTATCTTAAGGGGAACCCAAGCTGACGACGAGCCAAAGCAGGGTTGTAGTTAATTCCTCCTTGTGTACCAATGAGAGACACATTATAGAATTCACCACAACTATCAATAATATTCAAAATGCTCAAAGAAGGGTCATACTAAACTATATCAGCATTAGTGAGAGACATAAGTCTCTGAGACCACCGTAGACATTGTTTGTTCTCCATAAAAGAAGGCATTTGAGGCAAGTGCGAAATAAACCACTTGCACAGAAGAGGAATGCAACAGACAATCGTTCCACCACCCTTAGAATTCCTTAGATGCAAAGAGAAGTATGATTCACCTAATAGAGTAGGCACAGGATTCCCAATCAAGAAAATTCTAATGGCGTTAACATCAACAAAACCTTCAATGTTAGGGAACAAAGCTAGACCATAGATGAGCAACACAAAGATAGCTTCAAAAGTGTCCATATTACCGGCTTGAGAAAAGGCATTAGCTTCCTTGATGAGGAAATCATATGGCAATCCAAACAATCCTCCTTTCTTCACCTAATGAGTCTCTATCTCATACTTCTTCAAGTGAACAGCTTCAACAATAAGATGAGATCTGGGAATCTCTTCCAATCCACTAAATGGCACCTTGCAAGAAACAGGTATCCCCAAAAGATGGGCATACTCCTCCAACATAGGCACAAGCTGATAATCCAAAAAAGTGAAGCAACGGTAGATAGGGTCATAAAACTGAACCAACACACTCAGAAGGCCTTCAACCACATCATCAGATAAGATAGGCAGAAGCTTCTTATGACGTTGCTTGAAGTCCAAGGGATCTAATACAAAAAATGCTAGCTTCCTTAACTCTTTCAAATCGGGGCTTCTGAAACTGTACTTCTTAGTATTCCTTCGTCCATAATCCATAGTCTGAAAATATTTGCAAATAATACCTCAGTTTCCTTGAAATTTTCTTATGATGAATGTTATGATGCGCATGAATGCAACAATCACAAATAAGGGATTACACACAAGGCAAACAAACAAAGGTCAAGGGATGAATCAAGTCATTGTAAAGATCAATCATCCATTTTGGTGGATTATGGTTTATACCTTATCAACACCCAAGTTCCATTGATATTGACAAGACTTGATTGGATCAACCAAGAATCAAGGGTTTGTTGTGAGTCACGAGCATGGAGTCTGGGTAAGAACCATCCCAAAGGAGTGAACTAAGGATAAAACCTGTAGATCATGTTCTAAAAAGTTCCCAGAGTCTTAATTCCATCTATCGGATATTACAGGTTAGGATGACTGACTCATCAACCCATAATATTCTCAAGAGAAACTCGTCTGAGTGTAGTATCGCGTAAAACTATTATCAAGTCTACACTTGAACAGTCTCCGCACTACGTCCTAAATAGGCCAAGAGGGGTTAAATGTTCTACGGTCCTCAGCTTCTTGGACCCCAAATCAGAGATAGTAATGCCTAACCACAAATACTTGTGTAACATTTCCAAATCCAAAAGGGTCTCCACTGAGTAGATGAGTCTCAAGTCAACTTGTTAAGGACTACTCCACACAAGTCTAACATGACTATACCATCCTCATATCTTAATTGCACTCAAGTTCGGGTTAGAACTTATCTCACCACTCAGAATCACCAAGCACGACAAGCAAATTATATCATACAAACAAATATACATACATCAGATACACAGTTATATATACATACAAAAAAGTAGGCTAAACCCACTGGAGACTACTCCCCAGTAGAGTCGCCACTTAATTTCTGTAGCGGCAAATTCATGATCATCAAGCTATGGATAAGCAAGACATCAAATAACAAGAGTCGCCACCACACTTTTATTGTTTCCCAGGGAAAAAGGAAAAAGTACGAACAAAACCCAAAAATAAGAAGTTTTCAAATCAAAACTAATAAAATGCCAGAGATTACAGGTAAAGGGGTTAGTTACACAAAGGGAAGGTGTTAGCACCCAAAGTGTCCTAGGTACTCCTATGGAGCCCTTTCTTGTGTGCATATGTGTTTTTGTACAAATGATGTTTGAAATAAAATAAAATGGGGATGAGAAAAGAATTCATTAATTATATTTTTGTGTTTGACAAGATCTTCGGACTTGTGCCTACGTACCAACATAAAAATGAGGGATCAAAACCTCGTAGTTTGTGGTATCAATTTCAAAGTGGGTGCATTGCTTTTTAACAAAAATTTAAGTTTGAAAGGCACAAAGGACTAAAAATGGTTTGAATGAGATAGTTCTTTTTGACTTTTGAAATTTTTAAGTCAAGTATAGTTAAGTTTATTTACAAGTTTATTAAGAAAAGAAGTTTGAAAAATGCAATGGCTTAAGGCCAAAGTTTCTAGTTAGCAAACATGATCAAAGTTTGAAAATCTACAAACACAAGCAAAGAATATTTTTGAAAGGAGGGGGAGATTTTAAAATTAAAGAAGTGGGGAGGAGATGAAGAGACTAATCCTAAGCAAAAATTTAAAAGTTAAGAGTTGAAAAGATCTGACCAATGAGCTGCAATCCAATAGACAAGAATGTCATATAGAAACCCAAATTCCCTTAGACTTTTAGAATCAAGCAACAAACAATGCACACAATCTCAACTTGAAGAGCAAGGCATCAAATAAAGATAGCCACATCTAAGCTTAGCAACTCCATGATCTTCCTTAAAGTTTCCCATGCATTAGATGAATTCCAAGATGGCACAAATCAGGGGTTCAAAATAACAGCTTCATAATGATCATGTTGCAGATGAACTTAAATGGATCTTCAATGATGTATCAGATGAAGTTTTAAATCACAAGCACTTGGTTACATGAAAGTTGGCATTGGTCAAGTCCTTTGCATAGGGAATGTTGCCTAAGTTCTAAGTCCAATTGTCTCAGATCAAACCAACAGTCCACACAAGATATTTTTTTAGGATTTTTGTTCTTATTATGTACATTATTGGTCAAAGACCACACAAACAAACACAATATACACAAACAAACACAATATACACAAACAAAATATATCACAAAATATGGTCCAAGTGGCCAAAGTGAAAATGACATTAATATAAACAATTAGAATTGTATGAATAATGACAAATGAATAGAGCTTAAAAATCAAACTACATTGAAAGTAAAGGACTTGAAATTAAATGTTAGTTGTTAATGAGCTATAAGTTAGAATTGCTTTTGCTTTTTGTTTAAGTCATTCTTTGGAGAACACTCAACCCACTTATCACACGCATGGATCCGTGAACCAAGACATCTTCCAAAGGAAGGAAAAAAGGCCAAGTTTCCACACAATACCATGAAAGAGGGGAGACTTACAATCTCACTAACTAGAATGTTATGCCTTTTGTGTCAAAATTTTGTCTATGTTAAGCAATCGTAATTGGACTTATGTAGAAGTCACAACTGTTTGAGATCGGGCAATAGAATTTTGATGTTAATGCATGTTAGAGACATATTATGATGAACTATGCTCATGAAACATACCACACACAAAATGAATATGCAAAGTGGGGAACCTAATCCCATCCATACTTATGTTGATTTTGAAATCAACTAGCCTTAGGATATTGAGATATTATAGGTCAATGACATGAATGCATAAAGAAGGGGAATGAGATGAAGAGGGGGGGGGGGGGGGGGGGGAAATGGATCAAACTCAAATTGGACAAAGGAGGATTTTTACCAAGTTAAGATCATTCATTCATTTTGGGAGATGGAATGTACATTCCATCAATCCCCTAAATCCAATTATCTTAACCTAACAAAGTCAAATCAACCTTGATCAAGGCCCAACAACGCAAGTTAAACTCACAAAGTCAATTAAAATGGCTCTACACAATTAATTTGACATTTAAACAATTAAAAATATTTAAAATAATACATTAAATTAAATATGGTTGGTCAACTTCCTAAAACCGCATCAAAACACCAAAGAAATGGGCATGAGATTTATCATAGGTCAAACAAGGTCAAAGGACCTTAGAGAAAAAAATTCATAATTTTTGGAGACTTAAAAGTATTTTTAAACAATTAAAAATATTCACAAAATCAATTAAATCATGAAAAATATTAATAATGATCCAAAAAATGATTTTAATTCAAAAAATGAAAGAGGATTTTATTTAAATTTTTTGGTGAAACTCTCATATTTTTTGGATCAATATTAAAATTAATATGAATTAATGAAAATCAAAGGAATAAAAAATAAAATCAGATAATCAAAAAAATGTGGACCACTTGATCTGCCTCATTAATTAAGGTGGCAGATCAAGTGGTTAAGCGCGCGTTCCATGATGCGCTTGAGTCAATATGTTGTACCAAAGGTAATCACAATGTACGCTTATGATTAAAACAATTTAAATCGGATCAATGGCTCTGGACCACGCCACATCATTGTCGGAGCAAAGCGTCAATCGTCTTCTCAGGCGACCTTGGCCGGACTGGTCCACTCATCACCATCATAAAAATGAAAAATAAGGACATGATCTGAAAGATAAAATGGCGTAGATCACGAATGTCGCCTCAATTTTAACTAACTCCAAATATATATAGATATACATGGAGTTAAATTTTGAGGTGTGTCAATTGAGTTTCTTCGATTTGACCTCAAAGAAACTCAATCTTCTTGCCTACATTGGTAGGACTTCAGACAACCAAAGATCCAATAGAATTGATGAGTATTAAGAGAGAATCGAAGAGAATAAAAATCTGAAAAATTACCTTCAATACTGTGCAGAAATTGATCTCTCTTGCTTCAATTCGTGCTTGATCTTGCTTATGGAGCTTGTGGAAGTGGCTTAAGAACAATGCAAAGCTTTGGATCCTGGAGTTTTTTAATCTCCAAATAGTGAGATTCAAACTCAATTTTCAAAATGAAAATTCTCAGGTTTTCCTTTCAAATGTGAGGGTTTGAAGTGTAGAGGTAAAGCTGGCGCGCAAGGGTCCTTTGAATTGATGCAGGGGACCTCTATTTATAGCCATGAGAATTGTTATTTGCGCACTTGAAAAATTGTCCTAATTTGATAATGCAATGCACATGCTTGCATGGGCATGTGCAGGCCCATGAAGCAATCCATTTAGGTCCAAAATCAACTGAAATGAGGTTTGCATGAAGCTTGAATGGCAAGGCAAAGTTATTTGGACATTTGGATCATGAATCTTGCCTACTAATACAAGCCTGTTTACACCATGGGCAGACCTATCAAACTTAGTTCAAAATGAATGCATTAGGACTCTTTGGAAAGCTTAGATCAAGAGGAACAACTCTTATGTTGAATAATTTTCGATTTGGAACTTGTATCATGATGCATTTTGAGGTGTAAGTTTGGAAATTTCAACATGTTAAAATATTTTCTAAGTGTCAAGTTACATATTCAATTATTCCACCTTACTTAACTTTTTATGTGAGCTCCAAATGAGAAACGTGTCTTCATCAAAGTTGTATCTCTTTCAAAGACCTTCAAAATGGTAACCAATTTGACATCATTTAGATTTAGGATGAGTGAGTTATGCATTTTTTACGTAGAGGAAAATCACTTGTTCAATGGCATTGGTCCAAAATGACCTATAATGTATCCTCATATCACATGCTCATAAAGTTGATTTAGCTCTCGCTCCAAACATCAAAGTTGAAGTAGACATCTTGAATTTGATTTTGCAACTTGGAAATCTTCCATCTCATAAAAATTGAATAAGTTATGGCCTTGGGAAGTTGACTTTCAAATTAGGGTTTAGACAAAATGACCTATAATGTTTCAACATAGCAAATGACTTTCCAAGCAAAATTAGCTCTAGACCTCAACACGAAAGTTGTTTGGAATGTCATTTAGAGTAACTTTCTCTTGTAATCATTTTCGTATGATGAAAATTGTAGGAGATAGGGTCTAGGGATACCCAGTTTTGATTAGATGAACTCATCTGGCCAACCACGATCAACCAACTTGCTAACTTGAAATTATCTTGACTTTTGGGCTCATGGTAGATCATATATGCATAAGATGATGAATTTAGAAGTTTCCCTTGATAAACTTGATCAATTGGTGAGGAAGCTTGTTGAAGAAGTTACACAAGATACCCAGATGAACTAGGGTTTCCAAGGCAAACCAACTTCAAACTCTTGAAGAATACTTGATCAAAATGACATGTAAAGATCATTGTGCCTCATATATGATGCTTAGAGATCTTGTGGATCATTCCTTGGTTGTGCTCTTAGCAATGAGGGTCTTAAACCCTAGATTTGGACTTGATAGATCAAGGTGATCATGCCCTACCTACAAAAGAGTTAGGCAAATGCAAAGACATATTTTTGGTATTTTGGTTAGTAAAATGATAAAATAAAAGTATGATACAATCACATGGTGCTTGGTGATCTCTCCCAAAATAAACCCAATGAAAGAGGGGTAAGGAGGATGCCAAGGTATGATCTCAATGCTAATGCATATGATGAAATTGCATGAGGGATCTTAGGGTCAAAATTGGGGTCTTACAATGTGTACACAGTGTCTCAAAATCCTTGGTTCCTTGTCAGATAAGCAACAAAAATATAGTGAAAATGATGACCGATCAGTGGGGTGTTCAATCTACCGGGATAGATTTTCTGTTTTATGTCTCTACTTTTTGCCCGGATCGCCCTTTCAGGTTTTTAATCCCCCGAGATGCTCATTTTTCCTAAGCCTCCCTTTTGGGTTTTCAACTTAGCGAGTTGTTCTTTTCTTTTTAGGCGAAGTATTTCTTGACTGCATCGGCGTTCATAGGGCGAGTGAACTCTTCACCATCCATAGTTGTAAGAATCAAAGCACCACCTGAAAAGGCTCTCTTCACAACATATGGGCCTTCATAATTAGGAGTCCATTTTCCCCTAGCATCAGGTTTAGAAGATAAAATCTTCTTGAGCACGAGGTCACCTTATCTAAGCGTACAAGGTTTGACCTTCTTATCAAAAGATTTCTTCATTCTCTGCTGATATAACTGACCATTAAACTTGACAGTTAGCCTCTCTTCAATCAAATTCAGTTGGTCTTATCTGGTCTGGCACCATTCCGCTTCAGTCAACTTGGTTTCCATCAAAATATACAATGACTGGATCTCAACCTCCACGGGGAGCATAACTTTTGTGCCATAAACAACAGAGAAAGGGGTTGCCCCTGTTGAAGTGCGGATGGATGTACGGTACCCATGCAAAGCAAATGGGTGCATCATCTGAATGTACGGATGGATGTATGGATGAATGTACATATGGATGTACGGTACCCATGTCAATCTTTGTAGGCCACAACCATCTTTTGAATGATCTTCTTGATGTTCTTATTTGCAGCTTCAACAACCCCATTCATCTTTGTTTTGTAGGGAGAAGAATTATGATGTGCAATCTTGAAGTCTTTGTAAAGAGCTTCCACCATATTATTGTTCAAGTTCGATCCATTATCAGTAATGATCTTTCTTGGCACACCATAACAACATATAATCTGATTCTTGGTAACCTTACAATAACTTGCTTGGTCATGTTT
This sequence comes from Lathyrus oleraceus, assembly GCF_024323335.1. Taxonomy (NCBI): domain Eukaryota; kingdom Viridiplantae; phylum Streptophyta; class Magnoliopsida; order Fabales; family Fabaceae; genus Lathyrus; species Lathyrus oleraceus. Next base: position 139,332,000 of record NC_066579.1, on the reverse strand, counting down.
GTGTATGCGGCTCCTTCAACCCAATCTGTGAAGTAGTCAATGGCCACCAGAATGAAACGATGTCCTTTCGAAGCTTTGGGTTCAATCATACCAATCATATCAATCCCCACATGGAGAAGGGACATGGAGAGGAAATGACATTCAACAGTTTCGGAGGAACATGAATCTTATTTGTATAGATTTGACACTTGTGGCATTTCTTCACAAACTTTCAATAATCAGATTCCATTGTCAACCAATAGTAACCTGCTCTCAACATCTTCTTTGCCATAGCATGTCCATTGAAATGGGTACCAAAGGAACCTTCATGAACTTCTGTCATCAACATGCCTGCTTCGTGTCTATCCACGCATCTAAGCAAAACCATATCGAGATTTCTCTTATAAAACACATCACCATTCAGGTAGAAATTGCCATCTAATTTTCTCAAAGTCTTCTTATCTTTCAAAGATGCCCCATGCGGGTAAATATGACTTTGGAGGAAACACTTGATATCAAAATACCACGACTTTTCATCTTTGATCTCTTCAACAGCAAACACATGAGCTGACCTATCAAGACGCATGATAATCAAATTGGGAACTTCATTCCAAAATTTCACCACAATCATTGAAGCCAATGTTGCAAGAGCATATACCATCCGATTTTAATCTTGGGGGATATGATGGAACTCAACCTTTGTAAAGAAAGTTGAAATCCTCCTCGCGTAGTCTCTATATGGTATCAAACCGGGTTGATTAGTCTCCCATTCACCTTTGATCTATTTCACAACCAAAGCCAAATCTCCATAGATGTCAAGATATTTGATTCTGAGATCAATGGCCTCTTCAAGCCCTATAATGCAAACTTCATACTCGACCATGTTGTTTGTACACTTGAAGGTCAATCTAGTTGTAAATGGAAAATGAGTGCCTTGAGGAGTAATAATCACTACCCCAATGCCATTACCATAAGAATTAACAACTTCTTCAAACACCATGCCCCAACGAGAACCAGGTTCTGGCCCTTCTTCAGGCAATGGTTCATCACAATATTTCATCTTCAAGTACAAGATCTCTTCATCAGGAAAATCATACCGTACTTGTAAGGGCAAATTGTCATACAACATACAATCATAGGTTTCGATGATGACAAATGACCACCATGGATGAATCGGCATTGTCGATTCCACTTCTACAAAACAAATGCAACATATCACCTATCATATCCTTTTCTATGCTCATCTAAAACTGCTATATTTCATACAACATATGTGGATAAAATGTGATCATGACAAAATGCATGAAAACCATAAAAATATGAATTTTTGCAGATTTGCAGGGTTTGAGTCGACCGCAAGGGTCAGCGCATGAACCACGGGTCAGCGCATAGCATAGTGCAGTTGGTCACTGGTCAGCGCATGGAAGCTTGAGTCGACCACAGGTCGGCGCATAGCATAGTGCAGTTGGTCATAGGTCAGCGCATGGAGACTTGAGTCGACCACAGAGTCGGCGCATGAAGCCTTCATTTTCCCACGGGTCAGCGCACGCCAACCTATGGTCGACGCATACTGATATTGCAGGCCATGCATCGACACATAGACCTGCTATGGTCGACCGCTCGTGCGCAAACTCAGTTTTTTTGTGTATTTCCCACTCTATTTTGAAAAGCTGTTAAGTTTGGTTGGTAAGTTGGTTACTATATATAGAAGTTTAGTTACGTGTATCAACCAACATTTGTCAAATTGATTCAAGTGTTCAAAGAAACAAGAAAAAGTGAAATAGGTGTCCAAGATTCATCATCTTCATCTTCAACATCTCACAACATATCAATTACACACAACCATTTTTAATGTGCTTTGTGATTGGTTAAAGGTGATAAGGTTCGAAGCCGAGATTGGGGAATCCGGTTCGGGTTGAAGCTTGTGACAGGTTTTTTCTTGAATAAAACCGTTAGGGTTTTGTCCTCCAAGACTTGTTTGTGTTTGGGGGTTTTTGGACGAATTTCTTCATCAAGTTTCAGCTGAGCGAAGGTGATTGAGAAGAGGAAGTCTTCATCAGTCTAGTAGAGGATTCAGTGATATTGAAGGGAAGAATTCGGGTTCGATTTGTTGTAGCTGAGACCATCCGGGCCGAGGGTTTGAAGAACGGAGGGTTGTTCAACAAAGGGGCTGGAATCGAAGGTCTATCAACAACAATCGAAGGACTTGATTCACCTTGAATCAAGGAACAAGGAGTGGAAGCAACATTCAACGTCTTGAGGATTCTGTTGTATATTTGCTTTGCAATCCTTGTATAAACGGTTAAATTCAACAGGTGATATCTATTAAATCATCTCAATTCTAGTTTTAGAATTGAGGGCAGACGTACCCCGAAGCAAGGACGACGGGGGAACTGCCTCATCAAATCTTTGCCTTCTCTAATTTTCTGCATAATTGTTTTTAGCTTAAAAATTAAGTGATTTTAGTATAAGCACTTTTATCAAACCTTGACATTAATTGAGTAAGAGGTTAAAACTTTGTTTTTGAATTCAAAGTACAACAAAATATTGTACTAGACTAATTGAAATCTCTTACTCAACATAAATATCACTTTGAGTGTTTTTGCACACCAAGTGTTTGATAATTTGCCTAAACCAAAATTATCTTAGTTGTGTATCTAGTTTGGTTTGCTCTTTGAATCATTGGAACTAGGAATCCTATTAAGTGAAACAAATCATTGATCGTGTGACTAGTGTAGTGATTCTTATTCCACATTATCACAAATCCATAGGCTTGACGCATATCCGGTTTTCCAATAACAGTTCGTTTTAGACTATATTTTCCTCGGCCGCTTCCGCACTTAAAACAAATTTTCAAAACCAATTTTTAAATTGGTAGCGCCGACTCAAATTTTAATTGGGATCTATTCAACCCCCCCTTTTAGATCCGTGCCATAGTCTAACAAGTGGTATCAGGAGCTCCGGTTCACTCCGTGCTTCAAAATATAACTTTGATAGAAAATGGCTAATGAACCTAAAGGGGCTTATAATAGAGCTCCCGTTTTCAATGGTGAAAATTATAGTTATTGGAAAGACTGTATGCGGGTGCACATAAATTCCATAGATAGAAAAATATGGAACGTTATTCTCAATGGTCCAATTGAAATAACCATGACCAATGAGAATAATGAATTAGTGCCTAAGCCCGAAACACAAGGACCGATGATGATGAAAAGAAATACAATTATGATTGGAAAGCCAAAAATATCCTAATCTCCTCATTAGATGTAGATGAATACTATCGTGTATCCCATTGTCCTACTGTTAAGGCCATGTGGGATTCACTACAAATTGCCCATGAGGGGACGAACGATGTTAAGTTGGCAAGAATCAACACACTAACACAAGAGTTTGATCTCTTTTTCATGGAGCAAGGGGAAACCATTGCTGACATGCAAAAGAGATTTACTCATCTTATCAATCGATTACATTCACTAGGTAGGCCGGTTTCCAATGATGTTGCTACTAATAAGATCTTGAGATGTCTTAACAGGGAATGGCAGCCGAAAGTGACCGCCATCAAAGAAGCAAATGATCTTACCATATTAGACTTGACAACATTATTTGGCAAACTACAAGAGCATGAAGAAGTACTCTTGAGCCTGGAACAACGCGAAAAGAAAGAAAAGAAGGACAAAGCAAAGGTGAGTGAAAAGAAATCCATAGCTCTTAAGACTTCCTCCTCGAAGTCTCAAGCAAAAGAGCAAAGTGATTATTCCTCGAGCGACGAAGAAGAAGAGGACAAGAGCGAAGATATGGGGTTGTTCGTTAAACATTACAATCGTTACGTGAGAAAGAACGACATCCAACATTCCGAGAAGAACTTGGTAAACTTCCGGAAACAATCAAGGTACTCTAAAAATGATGACTCAAAAGGTAGAATGACTAGAGGGTCGTGCTACACTTGTGGGAAGCCCGGTCATTACAAACCGGACTGTCCGATGAACAAGAAGACAAAGGAAAAGGAATCATACAAATCACACAAGAAATCATCAAAGCCAAAGAGAGCATGCATAGCTTGGGAAAGCGATAGCGACTCCTCCGATGATGAAAGTTCTAGTGATGAAGATGAAGCTGCAAACCTATGCCTATCTGCTCACCAAATGAACAAAAAGAAACAGGTACGATATGCTAAATATGAAAAATCCTCTAGTATGTCTCATCATGAATTGCAAACTGCTTTTGATACTTTACACTGTGAAGCAAAAGAGGCCTTTAAAAGGCTTGCCTCAAATAACCAAATTTTTACCCATTTGGAACAAAAGATTCGAGAATCCGAAAGGAAACTTGAGGCACTCAAAGCTTCTATAGTAGAAAGCACAAAAACAAGTTGTGAGGACCTTAGAAGTAGGATGATTAACTTTGGGTGCGATACTTGTTATATTTGGCAAGGTGAAGTAAGAAACCTAAAGGCCAAACTTGACAAGGCCCTTGAGCCCAAGATTACATTTGCAATCGATAAATCAAACTTTCGAAAAAGTATGGTTAACCCATATCAAAAATATAAATATGTTGTAAAGGATGAAGATAGTAAAGGTAATCAAAATGTTAATTTCTCTTGTCTTTATTGTTGCAAGAAAGGTCACTCCATTGCTAAATGCAGGTTTAGGAGATTCTTAGTTCCTAAAGGCATTTATCAATGGCTGCCCAAATGCAACCATTTCGTTACTCACCATTCAGGACCCAATAAGCCAAGGGGTACCTTCTCGTGTTAATTGCATTTCCATAGGTACAATGCCTCGAGACCAACGAAAGGAGATGGGTTCTCGACAGTGGATGCTCAAGGCACATGTCAGGAGACATATCACTCTTCATTGACTTCGTGGCTAAGAAGAAAGGATATGTAACCTATGGTGACAACAATCGTGGAGCAATACTAGGTAAAGGTAGTGTAGGTAACCCTTCTTCCACTACTATTTCTGATGTATTGCTTGTCGAAGGTCTTAAACACAATCTACTTAGCATCAGTCAATCATGTGACAAAGGATACAATGTATCATTTTCAAAAGATTGTTGCAAAATTGTACATAATGATGATAAGAAGAGTATGTTTAATGGCCTGCGAGTGAATAATGTCTATATGTTAGACTTGAACGAAGTATCGTTAACAAGTGACAAATGCCTTGTAACAATGAGTGAAGATTCATGGTTATGGCATAGGCGTTTAGCACATGTTAACTTTGACTTACTAAACAAAGTAGTCTCAAAAGATCTAGTCCTAGGTCTCCCCAAAATAAAGTTCACCAAGGATCACCTTTGTGATGCTTGTCAAAAAGGGAAGCAAACGAGGATCTCATTTAAATCCAAAAATATCGTTTCAACAACGAGACCTCTCGAACTTCTTCATATGGACTTATTTGGGCCGTCTAGGATTAAAAGTCTAGGAGGAAATTATTACGTTTTCGTAATAGTGGACGATTTTTCTAGATTTTGTTGGACTATCTTTTTAGAAAGCAAGAGCGATACGTTCGCCGCCTTTGAAAGGTTTGCTAAGCTTTCCCAAAATAAATTAAATACAAACATTGTCTCAATTAGAAGCGACCATGGGGGTGAGTTCGAAAACCATTTATTTGAAGAATATTGCGGTAACCATGGTATCGATCATAACTTCTCCGCTCCACGTACTCCTCAATAAAATGGGGTTGTGGAGCGTAAAAATCGAATTTTGGAAGAATTGGGAAGAACAATGATTAATGAAAATGGTCTACCGAAATATTTTTGGGTCGACGCCATTAGTACGACGTGTTATGTTTTGAATAGGGTGCTCATTCGCCCCATTCTAAATAAAACACCGTATGAGCTTTTAAAAGGGCGAAAGCCAAATGTCTCTCACTTACATGTTTTCGGTTGCAAATGTTTTGTATTAAATAATGGAAAGGAAAACTTTGGCAAATTCGATTCCAAGGCCGACGAAGGTATCTTCCTCGGATACTCTCTATCGAGTAAAGCATATAGAATATATAATAAACGATTACTTGCTGTGGAAGAGTCTGTACATGTCACTTTTGACGAATCCTATCCGAGAAACGTCGGAAAGGGTAGTGTTGTTCATGGTGCAGGTACATCAACGGAAGACATACTCAAAGGTGGCGAGCCGGGGATTATTCAACCCGACAAAGTCAAAGTTGAGGAGGATAAATATGTACACCATGAGGAAACCGGGGTAGCTCATCCGCCATCAAACGATGATCTCCCTCAAGCTTGGAAGTCTCCCAAAGACCATCCAATTGACAACATCCTCGGAGATATCTCAAAGGGTGTTACAACTCGATCGAAGCTAAGTAATTTCTGTTATCACTTCGCTTTCGTTTCACAAATGGAACCTTAAAACCCTAAAGAAGCCCTACTCGATGAACACTGGTTTTTGTCAATGCAGGAGGAACTAAATCAGTTCACTAGAAATGAGGTTTGGGACCTTGTCCCTCCTCCGCGAGATCATCGAGTAATCGGCACCCGATGGGTGTTTAGGAACAAGTTGGACGAAAACAGGGTAATAACCCGTAACAAGGGGCGTTTAGTCGTGCAAGGGTATAACCAAGAGGAAGGCATCGACTATGAGGAAACTTATGCACCGGTGGCCCGACTCGAGGCTATACGCCTTCTCCTTGCCTTCGCTTGTGCGAAAGACTTTAAACTATTCCAAATGGATGTTAAGAGTGCGTTCCTTAACGGTCACATAAATGAAGAGGTTTACGTCGCACAACCTCCGGGTTTTGAATCTCATGAGTATCATGATCATGTTTATAAACTAAAAAGGGCTTTATATGGTCTCAAACAAGCTCCTAGAGCTTGGTATGAGCGACTAAGTAAATTTTTACTCGATCAAGGTTACTCAAGAGGAAAGGTTGACACAACTCTCTTCATTAAATGTCAAGGAAAGCACTTGATATTAGTACAAATTTATGTAGACGATATTATATTTGGGTCTACTAACATGAATCTCGTGAGAGAGTTTTCGGATCTTATGCAGGGTGAATTCGAGATGAGTATGATGGGGGAGCTCACGTACTTTCTCGGTTTGCAAATTAAACAACTCAAAGAAGGAACATTCGTGAGTCAAACAAAGTATTGTTTGGACCTTATCAAGAGATTTGACATGGCAAAAGCCAAGGCCATTGACACCCCCATGCCAATATGTACAAACTTGAACAAAGATGAAAGCGGTAAGGATGTAGAGGTAAAACGGTATAGAGGTATGATTGGATCACTTCTCTATCTTACTGCTTCTCGTCCCGACATTATGTTTAGCGTGTGTATGTGCGCAAGATATCAATCATGTCCCAAGGAATCCCATCTAAAAGTTGTCAAACGAATACTTCGATACCTATCCGGTACTCCGAAGTATGGACTATGGTATTCTAAAGGTAATGATTGCTCATTGGTAGGTTTCTCCGATTCCGATTTTGCCGGTTGCAAATCGGATAGGAAAAGCACCAGTGGCACTTGTCACTTATTTTCAAATTCCTTGGTCAGTTGGCATAGCAAGAAACAAGTTTCAGTTGCTTTGTCAACCGCCGAAGCGGAATACGTTGCCGCCGGTAGTTGTTGTGCTCAAATCCTATGGATTAAGCAACAACTATTGGATTTTAACCTCAAACTCGAACGTATTCCCATTTTCTGTGACAATACAAGTGCCATTAACCTTACCAAAAATCCTGTGTTGCATTCTCGCACCAAACATATCGAAATTCGACACCACTTTCTTTGGGATCATGTAGAGAAAGGTGATGTTGTATTTGAACATGTTAATACTGAAAATCAACTAGAGGACATTTTCACAAAGCCGCTAGCTACTGAGCCTTTCTTTCATATTCGCCGAGAACTTGGTATTCTCGACATTTCTGAACGGGCGTTATAAATTGCCTACTTTACCTTATTTCATTTAATACCATAATCTTGTACTTCTAACAAGTTAATGTTGTTGCAAGCACAATCATATTGTTCATCAAGTCATTCCGGAATAGAGGTGATATTGTTCCTTCTCTCTCTCCCAAACTTCATAGTTAATACTACATGATAATATTGTACATATATGTATCGTTTCTTATGCCTTAACTGTTTGAATGTTTAAATGTTGTGTGGCATTCTAATTATGTATCAAACATGTGAGCATATAAGCATAACAGTGAAAATTGCAAAATTTGCCTGTATGAGTCGACCATAACAGGGCAATGGTCGACGCACAACTTACAAATTTTCCTGTTTTTCAAAAATCAAACAGTATGCGTCGACTCATGCAGAGGTATGGTCGACGCATCACTCAAAAATTCAGTTTTTCTCTGCAGAAAACCTTCAAACTTCCCATGCATTTACATTCAAACTCTCATTAAGTGTGCATTTACATTTCAAACTTCCCACTACATTGTGAGTTGCATCTAGCTAGTGTCTATTGTCTCTTGGCCTCTCCTCTTCCCAAAACCCTAAATCCTCATCTACAAAAAGGGAAACCTCTTTCTTGCAAAATCATTCTCAAAAACCTTCACCAAGCTTCACTCTCTACCCATACACAAAGCTTCAAAATCATTTCAAATGGCTTCCTCATCTCGCAGACCTACCGGTAAGAGATCACGGGAATCATCCTCTGCCTCTCTACCCATTACCGTTGTATCGCTAGTTCCACCGGCTATCGTCGATTCCTTCAACAAAGATATCAGTAAAAGAGGAGTTGTGAGGCAGCATGCATTCTACAAACTCACCGCAGAATGCATGCATCTCGTTGAAATCATGTCTCTGTACAGTATCATGGCATTGTCAGATTCCTGGAATGCAATGCCAAATATAGCGAAGACCTGGTCCGTGTGTTCTACGCCTGCCTTCATGACAAATTTCGTGGGCAAAAGTTTCACTCCAGGATCGGCACAACAAAGGTATCCTTTAAGTCTGCCGTTTGGAATAAATATTTTGACATGACTGTGGCTGCTGATGAAAATCCTCTCGCTGAGGTAACTGACTCTCACCAAATAGAAGGTTATGAGTTTAAGAGCGCGTTGAACGACATGCTGAAACGACCCTACCCGGATCACATTGTGAACAGTGATGCGTTCCCACGAACTATCACTGCCGGCAAGCTGAAAACAGGAGAGCGCATTCTCCAGTGGATTGTATCACGCATCCTGCGACCTAAGAAGGGTGGTCTTTCCCGAGTTGAACAGGCTGAGGTTCATCTCATATACATTCTGAAAAATCAGCGCAAAATCAACTGGCCCTACTACATTGCTAGCAGGATGTTCAATTTACGTGACTCCGGACGAGGAACGGCTCTTGCCTACGGATCTTTTATTCAAGAGGTTCTTACTGCAGCCGCCGTTGATTATCCGTCCTTCCCGTATACCTCCATTTCATCAGACAAAGAATTCAGCCCAAAAACTTTGTCTATGATGGGATATTTTTGGTGTGATGAGCGGAGAATCTACAAATTTGTTCCCAGAGGGTATGTTCCTACGACTGTTGAAGAAGATGATGAAAGTGATGAAAGTGAAGAAGAAGACGAAGAGGAAAATGAAGAAGAGGGAGCAGGACAAGCCTTTGAGCAGCATGGTGGAAATGATAATCCTCCACAAGTTGACACTCACGACTACACAAACTCCGCTTGGGTTCAGAATTCACATTCAACTGAAGAAGATGCCCCCAACCAGGGTGGCTGGGGTGAATGGCAACATACGGGCTGGTCAACACAACGCCAATTCTACCAGCCATATCAATATGGTGATGAAGAATCCCATCCGTCTCCTCCGCAGCACGCAAACTCTTCCGAACTGTTGGATATGATGCGAAATATGCAGTTGGCTCAACAATCCTTCATGCAAACTCAGGATGAGCGCTATGCTCATATTAGCAGCCAACTTCAAGCCCAAAATGAGAGGCTCGATAACCTCTCTACAAGCATGAATGAACGCTATGCAGCATTTACCGAAACGTTTGAATGCCAGGAGCGGTCGGTCGATGTGGGCATCAAGTATCTAGGTGGTGTTGCTGACCAAATATCATCTCTGGCAAACCCCTACAGAAACCCGGATATCTGTTACCATCGAGGACGAGACCATTAGGACATAGAACTACATATGCATCTGTATTTTTTGTTGTTTGACTGAACTATTTTTCTGCCGTGCTCGTTTGTGCAAATCAAATTTAATGATTATCTTCCTTTATTTTGTTCAGTAATGATATTTGGTGTGATATTGTTATCTGATATTGTTATCTCCTGTTAAATTTCATGTTACGTTGACTACTCGTTCCTTTTCTCTTTTTGATGTTGTCAAAGGGGGAGAAGACCATATGTACCAAAGCCAAGCCAAGATGATATTCACAACAGTTTGTTAGACAGTCTTAGATTACAAAATAAAGGGGGGGGTGTAAATATTGCATGTTGTTTTTCTCTTTGGCTTTACACAGGTTGTCATCATCAAAGAGGAGGAGTATGTAAGGGCAAATTGTCATACAACATACAATCATAGGTTTCGATGATGACAAATGACCACCATGGATGAATCGGCATTGTCGATTCCACTTCTACAAAACAAATGCAACATATCGCCTATCATATCCTTTTCTATGCTCATCTAAAACTGCTATATTTCATACAACATATGTGGATAAAATGTGATCATGACAAAATGCATGAAAACCATAAAAATATGAATTTTTGCAGATTTGCAGGGTTTGAATCGACCGCAAGGGTCAGCGCATGAACCACGGGTCAGCGCATAGCATAGTGCAGTTGGTCACTGGTCAGCGCATGGAAGCTTGAGTCGACCACAGGTCGGCGCATAGCATAGTGCAGTTGGTCACGGGTCAGCGCATGGAGACTTGAGTCGACCACAGAGTCGGCGCATGAAGCCTTCATTTTCCCACGGGTCAGTGCACGCCAACCTATGGTCGACGCATACTGATATTGCATGCCATGCATCGACGCATAGACCTGCTATGGTCGACCGCTCGTGCGCAAACTCAGTTTTTTTGTGTATTTCCCACTCTATTTTGAAAAGCTGTTAAGTTTGGTTGGTAAATTGGTTACTATATATAGAAGTTTAGTTACGTGTATCAACCAACATTTTTCAAATTGATTCATGTTTTCAAAGAAACAAGAAAAAGTGAAATAGGTGTCCAAGATTCATCATCTTCATCTTCAACATCTCACAACACATCAACTACACACAACCATCTTTGAAGTGCTTTGTGATTGGTTAAAGGTGATAAGGTTCGAAGCCGAGATTGGGGAATCCGGTTTGGGTTGAAGCTTGTGACAGGTTTTTTCTTGAATAAAACCGTTAGGGTTTTGTCCTCCAAGACTGGTTTGTGTTTGGGGGGTTTTTGGACGAATTTCTTCATCAAGTTTCAGCTGACCGAAGGTGATTGAGAAGAGGAAGTCTTCATCAGTCTAGTAGCGGATTCAGTGATATTGAAGGGAAGAATTCGGGTTCGATTTGTTGTAGTTGAGATCATCCGGGCCGAGGGTTTGAAGAACGGAGGGTTGTTCAACAAAGGGGCTGGAATCGGAGGTCTATCAACAACAATCGAAGGACTTGATTCACCTTGAATCAAGGAACAAGGAGTAGAAGCAACATTCAACGTCTTGAGGATTCTGTTGTATATTTGCTTTGCAATCCTTGTATAAACGGTTAAACTCAACAGGTGATATCTATTAAATCATCTCAATCCTAGTTTTAGAATTGAGGGCAGACGTACCCCGAAGCGAGGACGACGGGGGAACTGCCTCATCAAATCTTTGCCTTCTCTAATTTTCTGCATAATTGTTTTTAGCTTAAAAATTAAGTGATTTTAGTATAAGCACTTTTATCAAACCTTGACATTAATTGAGTAAGAGGTTAAAACTCTGTTTTTGAATTCAAAGTACAACAAAATATTGTACTAGACTAATTGAAATCTCTTACTCAACATAAATATCACTTGGAGTGTTTTTGCACACCAAGTGTTTGATAATTTGCCTAAACCAAAATTATCTTAGTTGTGTATCTAGTTTGGTTTGCTCTTTGAATCATTGGAACTAGGAATCCTATTAAGTGAAACAAATCATTGATCGTGTGACTAGTGTAGTGATTCTTATTCCACATTATCACAAATCCATAGGCTTGACGCATATCCGGTTTTCCAATAACAGTTCGTTTTAGACTATATTTTCCTCGGCCGCTTCCGCACTTAAAACAAATTTTCAAAACCAATTTTTAAATTGGTAGCGCCGACTCAAATTTTAATTGGGATCTATTCAACCCCCCCCCCCCCCCCCCCCTTCTAGATTCGTGCCATAGTCTTACAGTACTTACTGGTAATCTTCAATCGTTTGGTGAGTGAAATGGTCAGTCAAGACACTACCTTTAATTGTTTTTTGAGATTGGTATTCAATATCATACTCGGATAATAACATCTGCCAATGGGAAATCCTCTCAGTTAAACCAGGCTTCTCAAAGGTATACTTGATTGGATCCATTTTGGATATCAACCAAGTAGTATGATTCAACATATACTGACGCAGACGCTTAGCGGTCCAAGCCAATGCGTAACATGTCTTCTCAAGCATAGAATACCGAGTCTCACAATCGGTGAACTTCTTACTGAGGTAGTAAATTGCATACTCTTCCTTTCTAGACTCATCTTGCTGACTAAGAATACAACCCATACTCTCTTCAAGCATAATCAAATACATGACCAGCGGTCTTCCTTCAACAGGCGGAGATAGAATTAGAGGCTCAAGTAGATACTCTTTGATACTATCAAAAGCTTTCTGGAAGTCTTCGGTCCAATCATAAGACTGATCTTTCTGAAGAAGCATGAATATAGGCGCACATGTGGCAATCATATGCGATATAAATCTTGAGATATAGTTAAAGCGATCGAGAAAACCTATGACTTGCTTCTCAGTTTTTGGCGCATGCATTTCTTGTATTGCTTTGACCTTAGCGAGATCAACTTCAATACATTTATCACTGACAATAAAGTCGAACAACTTACCAGAACAAACACCAAACATACACTTATTGGGATTCAAGCGGAGTTTATACTTTCTCAAACGCTGGAATAACTTCAACAAATGTTCAACATGTTCTTCTTCATCACTTGATTTGGAAAACATATCATCAACATAGACTTCAATCTCTTTATGCATCATATCATGAAAAAGAGTGGTTATATCTCTTTGGTACGTTGCACCAACATTCTTTAAACTGAAAGGCATCACTCTATAACAGAATGTTCCCCAGGGTGTAATGAATGTGATCTTCTCCATATCTTCAGGTGCGGTCTTGATCTGATTATAACCGGAAAATTTGTCCATAAATGAAAAGACTTTGAATTTAGATGTATTATCCACCAACATATCAATGTGTGGCATAGGAAAATCATCTTTCGGACTAGCTTTGTTCGAATCACTATAATCAACACACATACGGACTTTTCCATCCTTCTTCGGAACAGGTACACTATTGGCCACCCATTGCGGATACTCAGAGGTTACAAGAAAACCAGCATCAATATGCTTCTGCACTTCCTCTTTGATCTTTACTGCCATATCAAGATGAGTTCTTCTTAACTTATGCTTGACCGACGGGCATTCTGGATTTAACGACAATCTATGCTCCACAATCTCAGAATTCAACCCAGGCATGTCTTGATAGGACCAAGCAAACACATCAGAATAATCTCGAAGAAGATCAATCAACCCCTTCTTAGCATCTGGACACAGTTGAGACCCAATCTTGACTTCCTTCACATCATCATTGGAACCCAAGTTGACTAGCTCAATCTGCTCTTCGAACGGCTGGATGACTTTTTCCTCATACTCAAGTAAACAAGATAACTCATCAGATACTTCTTCATCATCAATCTCTTCCTCAACTTCAAACACAGGGAAATCAAAATTTGGAGAGGGAGTATGATCATTCTATTCAATGGGTTTGAGAACCAACCTGCATTATGATTTGATATTTTGATTTTAGAGAAATAAAGTGCGATCAAATATTATGCAGATGGAAGGATTATTATTTATTTATGTTTTTTGTGATTACCATTTGCAGAAAAAATAAGAAGTAAAAATAAAACATCATAGATGTGGATGAATAAAATTGTATTTTATTAATGATAATAATAAAAATGCCCAACAATGTTCACTTCTCCCTTAGGCATAGGATAAGGATTTTTCTTAAAACAATAGAAAACAAATTACTTATAACAATCAATGACAACATGAACATCAAAAGCAACCCAATTATTGCAAGTTTGGCCATGCATCACAAAGTTGGCGCAAGCTTCGTCTTCATCACCACTGCCTTCAATAATGGTTGTTGAGTGTTGATCATTCCCGTGAATGAACCCTCCACTACGGAAAATTGGTTGCATAACTTTGGCTTCGGCGTTGAACGACCCTGGTTGAAATCCCAATCCAGCTCTATTCTTGTTCTCGACAATCTCCACAACACGACCCCACTGATCAATACTGCCAGCTTGAATAGCCTCTTGTTCATCTTTCAAAGAAGACATGGGTACCCCAATTTTCTTTATTTCATCAGCAATAGATAAGGCTTGGAACGAAGTTCCAACCTCCTCTTCAGCTTCAACATACGTGAAAGATGACAAATGGCTCACCAATAATGCCTTCTCTCCACCAACAATGACAAGATTGTCATTCTTCACTAATTTCAGCTTCTGGTGTAGAGTAGACATCACTGCTCCAGCTTCGTGAATCCATGGCCTTCCCAACAAGAAACTGTAGGCCAGGTGGATATCCATTACCTGGAAAGTAATCTGGAAATCATTCAGACCTATCTTAACTGAAAGGTCCACTTCACCAATGACATTTTTACGAGAACCGTACGCTTTGACAACCATGCCGATATACCTCATCGGGGCGCCTTGATAAGAGAGTCTTGACAAAGTTGATTTCAGAAGCACATTCAAAGATGAACCAGTGTCGACCAACACATTGGATATAACGTCATGCTTACAGTTCATAGAAATATGATGTGCCAGATTATGATTTATGCCTTCCTCGGGAAGCTCTTCATCACAAAAACTCAAATTATTACAAGAAGTAATGTTGGCAACTATGTGGTCAAATTGATCCATGGTCACATCATGCTCAATGTAACACCCTTCTAAAAAAAACCCCAATAAATAATTAAAACAACCAAACATAAATCAGAGTATATATGCAATCTAAGGGTGTCACACTTGACACTTCACACCATGTTCCAATTATTCTCGTCATGCTCATTTATTCATCAAAATAAACATTTGCATAATTCGCAGCGGATAGAAATTAACAACAACATGCAAAACATGTAACACATTACATGTAAACTTGTTCAACAATCATCAATGAAAAACAAGTAAAACATCCCGTCCCGATGTTACATCTACCAGAGCATGACCCACTTAGGAACTACACTAAACTCCAAGGACTAGCTTCTACTCAATCACTGCTCGTTACCTGAAAACATAGTTGTAAGGGTGAGTTCCTCAATCGATGTAATAAGCATTATAAAATATCATGTAATGCTAAGTAAATGAACACATCTCATCACCCTAATCATATCACACATCCAGTAACGGCAACATCAACTCATACTCATAATCATGCTCAACATACACATCAAAACACACGTATAATATTGGAACACATCCATTCATATTATACACAATACATACATTATGCAATGAGACTCCATGCATGCGGTACCGACTATTCGTGAACATATAGTTCAACCTCACCGATCAAACCCAGATACGGCTACCAAGCTCACTAGTCCCACTCATTTGAGACCTAGTGACTCACTCACTAATTCCTCACCATGGGAATTAGCTACCACCCCAAGGGCTATGATATGCACGCTAATCACCTAGCATGCAAACATCAACAACAATCCATAATAACTCACTCACTAATTCCTCACCATGGGAATTAGCTACCACCATAGAGGCCACAATATGCAAGCTAAATCACTTAGTCATGCAAACATCAACAATCATCCACAATGGACATATGCTCACACTCTAAGCCATAAACAGTCCATTCACAATTGCATACATAATAGATACATCCACAGCATTATGCATACAATCATACATCATCAACATATTTATCACATAATCATATCATGCCACATAATCGATCACAGTATTAGCACGCTCTACTAATACCCCTACTGCTCAAAACAACGGGAAATGATCCCTATTATATCATACGCCAATATAGGCCAATCATCAAAAATGTCCACAATATTTAAATATCAATTTTTCATTTTTCCAACAGCGTTAACCCGTTAACGCCCTGGGTTAACCCGTTAACGCAAGACAGAATACAATTTTTCAGTTTTTCAACAGTGTTAACCGGTTAACGCCCTGGGTTAACCTGTTAACGCAAGATAGAATACAAATTTAACCATTTTTAACAGTGTTAACCGGTTAACGCCCTGGGTTAACCTGTTAACGCAAGACAGAATGCAATTCTAACAGTATTTCAACAGCGTTAACCTGTTAACGCCCTGGGTTAACCTGTTAACGCAAGACAGAATACGCTTTTGGCCAATTATAACAGCGTTAACCCGTTAACGCCCTGGGTTAACCCGTTAACGCAAAACAGAAATTAATTTTTTTTAACTATCAGAACAGTGTTAACCGGTTAACACCCTGGGTTAACCGGTTAACGCAAGGAAAACAGCAATTTTTCACAATTCATAACAGTGTTAACCGGTTAACACCCTGGGTTAACCGGTTAACGCAAGACAGAAAGCTGTTCCTGCGCTAACACGAACAAAATGCAGAATTCTCCGCATTTTTCGCCGTCGGAGGACCTCCGGACCTCCGATTTCGATTCCGTAAAAAGCTACACGTCCAGCAAATTACGACTCACACAACTATCGATTCAATTACAGTTTTTAACATAACTCATCCATCACAATTTTCAGCATTCATAATCCGAATTAGGGTCAATTCAACAGCTTATCACTACCCATTACATGTTAACCCATAATACCCATTAAACGACGATAAACCCCCCTTACCTGAGTTAATCCGGCAAATCCTTTAGCTTCAAGCTCTTCCTTCTTCAACCTTCTTCTCCTGCTCTTCCTCTTTGCCCTTTCTCCACTTTCTGTCGTTTTTCCCTTTTCACGTGAAAAACTTTCTTTACCAAATGGAACTCTTTATATATATTCCAACTTATTATTCCAATAATAATAATTCCAATAATAATATTCCAATTATTTAATTAAATTAATAAATATATTATTAACTTAAATTAAATAATTATCTTATTTTATCGGGGTGTTACAACTCTCCCCCACTAAAAGAGTTTTCGTCCTCGAAAACATACCTCAAGCGAATAACTCTGGATAAGACTCCTTCATCTGACTCTCAAGTTCCCAAGTCACATTGCCACCTGCTGGTCCTCCCCAAGCTACCTTTACCAAAGTAATCTCTTTACCCCGCAACTGCTTCAACTCTCGATCCTCTATCCTCATAGGTGATGTTTCAACAGTCAGGTTATCTCTCACCTGGACATCATCTACTTGGACCACATGCGACGGATCAGGAATGTACCTCCTCAACTGAGACACATGAAAAACCTCATGCAAATTCGCAAGTGACGGCGGTAAAGCGATACGATAGGCTACCTCCCCTATCCTCTCCAAAATCTGATAAGGACCAATAAATCGAGGTGTCAACTTCTTCGACTTCAAAGCTCGACCAACCCCAGTTATCGGAGTAACACGAAGAAACACATGATCTCCCTCTTGAAACTCAAGTGACTTCCTCCTCTTGTCGTGATAACTCTTCTGACGACTCTGAGCAATCCTCATCTTCTCCCGAATCATCTTAATCTTTTCCGTAGTTTGTTGAACAATCTCCGGTCCAACCACAACACTCTCACCGGACTCATACCAACATAAAGGTGTCCGACATCTCCTACCATACAAAGCTTCAAACGGTGCCATACCAATGCTCGAATGAAAACTATTGTTGTAGGTAAACTCAATCAAAGGTAAATAACAATCCCAAGCACCTCCATTTTCCAAAACACACGCCCTCAAAAGATCCTCCAGTGACTGAATCGTCCTCTCAGTCTGACCATCAGTCTGCGGATGATATGCAGAACTCAATCTCAGCTTAGTTCCCAAAGCCCTCTGCAAACCTTCCCAGAACTTCGATGTAAATCTAGGATCTCTGTCCGAAATAATACTCGACGGAATACCACGCAAACTTACGATTTTCTCAATATACAACTCAGCTAATCTCTCTAACGGATAATCCATTCTGATCGGAATGAAATGAGCCGATTTTGTTAATCTGTCAACAATCACCCAAATGGCTTCAAAATTCTTACTTGTCCTCGGTAAACCAGAAACAAAATCCATACTGATACTGTCCCACTTCCACTCTGGAATAGCCAACGGTTGCATTAGCCCAGACGGCTTCTGATGCTCAATCTTTGACTTCTGACAAGTCAAACAAGAATAAACAAAACTCGCAATTTCTTTTTTCATTCCCGGCCACCAAAATAACCTTTTCAAATCATGATACATCTTCGTAGCTACAGGATGAATACTCAGGCCACTACGATGTCCTTCCTCAAGAATACTCTTCTTAAGTTCGGTAACATCCGGAATACACACCCGATTACCAAATTTCAAAACACCATTCTCATCAACTCTGAATTCACTACCTTGACCTTGATTCACTAGAGTCAACTTATCAACCAAAAGCATATCGGATTTCTGACCCTCTCTAATCTCATCCAGAATACCACTCGTTAACTTCAACATTCCCAATTTAACACTATTGTGAGTACTCTCACACACCAAACTCAAGTCTCTAAACTGCTCAATTAAATCCAATTCCTTAACCATTAACATAGACATATGCAATGATTTCCGACTCAATGCATCCACCACTACGTTTGCTTTACCCGGATGGTAATTCAAACCAAAGTCATAATCCTTCAGAAACTCTAACCATCTCCTCTGTCTCATATTCAGCTCTTTCTGATCAAACAAATACTTTAAACTTTTATGGTCACTGAAAACCTCAAATCTTGACCCGTACAAGTAATGCCTCCATAACTTCAGAACAAATACCACTGCTGCCAACTCTAAATCGTGTGTCGGATAGTTCCTCTCATGAACCTTCAGTTGTCTCGAAGCATAAGCCACAACCTGCTTATTCTGCATTAACACACCACCTAAACCCAACAATGAAGCATCACAGTAAACCTCAAATAGTTCTGACGGACTCGGTAATATCAGAATAGGAGCAGTAGTTAACCTTCTCTTTAACTCTTGGAAACCTTCTTCACATTTTGAGTCCCAAACAAACGCTTGCCCCTTTCTAGTCAACATCGTCAACGGTAACGCCAACTTAGAAAATCCCTCAATGAATTTCCTATAATAACCTGCAAGTCCAAGAAAACTCCTTATCTCAGAAACTGACTTCGGAGCTTCCCACTTAGATACCGCGTCTATCTTAGAAGGATCAACAGCAATACCACCTCTTGAAATCACATGACCAAGAAAACTAACTTCTTCTAACCAAAATTCACACTTAGACAGCTTAGCAAATAACTTCTTTTCTCGTAGAACTCCTAAAACCATTCTCAAATGCTCAGCATGCTCTTCTTCCGATTTCGAATACACCAAAATATCGTCAATAAACACCACAACAAACTTGTCTAGATACGGATGGAAAATCCTATTCATATACTCCATAAATACTCCAGGCGCATTAGTCACACCAAAAGGCATTACAGAATACTCATAATGTCCATACCTTGTTCTGAAAGCAGTCTTCTGAATATCCTCAGTCTTCACACGTATCTGATGATACCCCGATCTCAAATCTATTTTGCTGAACACACTCGCACCAACCAACTGATCCATCAAATCATCAATCCTCGGCAAAGGATATCGATTCTTGATCGTCACTTTATTAAGTTGCCTGTAGTCCACACACAACCTCATAGTACCTTCTTTCTTCTTAACCAATAACACTGGTGCGCCCCACGGTGACACACTCGGACGAATAAATTTCTTATCCAACAGATCTTCCAGCTGACTCTTCAATTCAGCTAACTCAACAGCAGACATACGGTACGGAGCCATCGACACCGGCCTAGTACCAGGTACCAAATCAATCGAGAACTCAACTTCACGCTCTGGCGGTAATTCATTCACTTCTTCAGGAAACACCTCAGGAAAATCACACACCACGGCTAGATCGCAAATCACCAGTTTATCTTTAGCCTCCAAAGTCGCTAACAACATAAACAACTCTGCCCCATCTGCTACTGCCTCATCAAAGGGAGTGTAATACTTCGACAGCTCTGTGAACTTAGCAGCATACTCAGTAACAGACCGGTTGCCCTGCTTCAATTCTAAGAACTCTATCTCTTTCTTTCCTCTGACATCCTCTGGAAAGTACTTCCTCAGGAATCTCTCTCTGAACACCGCCCAAGTGATCTCAGCACTCCCAGCAGCTTCTAACTCAATGCGGGTAGCAACCCACCAATCATCTGCTTCCTCTGACAGCATATGCGTACCGAACCTGACCTTCTGGTTATCGGCACACTCAGTCACACGGAAGATCCTCTCGATCTCCTTCAACCACTTCTGAGCACCATCTGGATCGTATGCTCCCTTCAACATTGGAGGATTGTTCTTCTGGAACTCACTCAGTTGACGAGCAGCTCCCATTCCCACAGCATTCGGATTCCCTCCAAGTACTCCAGCTAGCATACCCAGAGCCTCAGCAATCGCAGCATCGTCTCTACCTCTTCCAGCCATTTCTATTCTGAAAACCCAACAAGCTAAAACAATAAGTACTGATAGGGTTACACAACACCTATCACATACAGGGAAACAGAATAATTACGACTCGACTCGACCGACTATGCTCTGATACCACTAATGTAACACCCTTCTAAAAAAAACCCCAATAAATAATTAAAACAACCAAACATAAATCAGAGTATATATGCAATCTAAGGGTGTCACACTTGACACTTCACACCATGTTCCAATTATTCTCGTCATGCTCATTTATTCATCAAAATAAACATTTGCATAATTTGCAGCGGATAGAAATTAACAACAACATGCAAAACATGTAACACATTACATGTAAACTTGTTCAACAATCATCAATGAAAAACAAGTAAAACATCCCGTCCCGATGTTACATCTACCAGAGCATGACCCACTTAGGAACTACACTAAACTCCAAGGACTAGCTTCTACTCAATCACTGCTCGTTACCTGAAAACATAGTTGTAAGGGTGAGTTCCTCAATCGATGTAATAAGCATTATAAAATATCATGTAATGCTAAGTAAATGAACACATCTCATCACCCTAATCATATCACACATCCAGTAACGGCAACATCAACTCATACTCATAATCATGCTCAACATACACATCAAAACACACGTATAATATTGGAACACATCCATTCATATTATACACAATACATACATTATGCAATGAGACTCCATGCATGCGGTACCGACTATTCGTGAACATATAGTTCAACCTCACCGATCAAACCCAGATACGGCTACCAAGCTCACTAGTCCCACTCATTTGAGACCTAGTGACTCACTCACTAATTCCTCACCATGGGAATTAGCTACCACCCCAAGGGCTATGATATGCACGCTAATCACCTAGCATGCAAACATCAACAACAATCCATAATAACTCACTCACTAATTCCTCACCATGGGAATTAGCTACCACCATAGAGGCCACAATATGCAAGCTAAATCACTTAGTCATGCAAACATCAACAATCATCCACAATGGACATATGCTCACACTCTAAGCCATAAACAGTCCATTCACAATTGCATACATAATAGATACATCCACAGCATTATGCATACAATCATACATCATCAACATATTTATCACATAATCATATCATGCCACATAATCGATCACAGTATTAGCACGCTCTACTAATACCCCTACTGCTCAAAACAACGGGAAATGATCCCTATTATATCATACGCCAATATAGGCCAATCATCAAAAATGTCCACAATATTTAAATATCAATTTTTCATTTTTCCAACAGCGTTAACCCGTTAACGCCCTGGGTTAACCCGTTAACGCAAGACAGAATACAATTTTTCAGTTTTTCAACAGTGTTAACCGGTTAACGCCCTGGGTTAACCTGTTAACGCAAGATAGAATACAAATTTAACCATTTTTAACAGTGTTAACCGGTTAACGCCCTGGGTTAACCTGTTAACGCAAGACAGAATGCAATTCTAACAGTATTTCAACAGCGTTAACCTGTTAACGCCCTGGGTTAACCTGTTAACGCAAGACAGAATACGCTTTTGGCCAATTATAACAGCGTTAACCCGTTAACGCCCTGGGTTAACCCGTTAACGCAAAACAGAAATTAATTTTTTTTAACTATCAGAACAGTGTTAACCGGTTAACACCCTGGGTTAACCGGTTAACGCAAGGAAAACAGCAATTTTTCACAATTCATAACAGTGTTAACCGGTTAACACCCTGGGTTAACCGGTTAACGCAAGACAGAAAGCTGTTCCTGCGCTAACACGAACAAAATGCAGAATTCTCCGCATTTTTCGCCGTCGGAGGACCTCCGGACCTCCGATTTCGATTCCGTAAAAAGCTACACGTCCAGCAAATTACGACTCACACAACTATCGATTCAATTACAGTTTTTAACATAACTCATCCATCACAATTTTCAGCATTCATAATCCGAATTAGGGTCAATTCAACAGCTTATCACTACCCATTACATGTTAACCCATAATACCCATTAAACGACGATAAACCCCCCTTACCTGAGTTAATCCGGCAAATCCTTTAGCTTCAAGCTCTTCCTTCTTCAACCTTCTTCTCCTGCTCTTCCTCTTTGCCCTTTCTCCACTTTCTGTCGTTTTTCCCTTTTCACGTGAAAAACTTTCTTTACCAAATGGAACTCTTTATATATATTCCAACTTATTATTCCAATAATAATAATTCCAATAATAATATTCCAATTATTTAATTAAATTAATAAATATATTATTAACTTAAATTAAATAATTATCTTATTTTATCGGGGTGTTACACTCAACATAAGCATGTCCCAACACTTTCTACAATGCCTCCCCATGTGCTGCAGAATTCATCAGCAATGATAGCACGGAGATCTTTGACGGAGTATGGAGCAATTTCTCTACCACATTGAATTCACTTCTCTTAACCAATATTAGCACCTCATCATCATCATTAGTCTTCCACTTGCTGGACTCACCAGACTGACAAGTTGGAGCACTAACTGGATTCGCTTCTGGAATCTCTGCTTTCTTACTTGCGGAAACTTCTTCTACTATCTTTGGGAAAACTGGACTGAATACACAACCGCTACGGGTCACCTTTGCTATATCGATAATATTCACCACTGAATCTGCGACTGGTAGAGGAACCTATTGACCATCTTCAGTCATTGTGGCATTATACTGATATGGCACATCTTTATTGGATGAGTAGGGGACAGGGCCCGCTAACCGTATAACCAACGGCGATACCGATCTATTGACATTGTTGTTGCTGCTACTATCCGCTCAGGGGTCTTGAATACAGGCATAATCACATTCACATCATTTATATCACTTAACTATTGAATCTGGATTACATTCTCATCCATCAACTTCTGGATATCTACTTTGACAATCATACACCCACGGGGGTTCACGCTACAGATTGGATAACCATCATCGTCATGTTCACAATCACTGACCAAACATAAAGTCCTATGCTCTCCACCAATGACCTACGGATAGTTTGCACATCAAATACTCAAAAATTCCCTGGACATCCGTCCACCATGTTGACACAAGCATTACCACGAGCAGGAAATATATTGGCTTTTACGTTTGGCGCTCTTCCCTCAAAGGACGCCATACCACTCTTCACAAGCTTTTGAACTTCATATTTCAAAGGATAGAAGTTATCTATATCATGGCCAGGGGCTCCCTGGTGAAAATCACAATGAAGGTCGGGTTTGAACCACCATGGTAGTGGCTCAGGGATTTGCGGAGGATTTCTTGGTTGAATGAGGTTCTTGAGAACCAATGATGGGTACAATTCCACACAAGTCATAGGAATAGGGTCAAAGGAGACCTTCTTCCTCTCGAAATTTTTTTAATGATGATTATTGTTGTTGTTGTTGTTGGTTCTTTGTTGCGGTTGTTGATGTTGTTGTTGAATTGGAACTGATTGATTGTTGGAATTGTTGGAAAAACCCGGAATTACTGATGAAACTTGATTTTGATATTGACGAGGTTGAGTACTCTTCCTAACATGAGGCCTCCTCTGCCTCCCCACTAATACTGAGTTGGTTTCCCCTTCCTTCCTCTTGGAGAAATTCCCACCATATTCCTTGCTGACTGATGCTTCTTAGCTTAGACAAACGTCCTTTACAGACTCCTTCTTCTAGCCTCATCCCCATGTTTACCATTTCGGTAAAGTCATTGGGGGCACTCACAATCATACATTCGTAATAAAACGAACTCTGCATCTTCAAGAAGATTTTTTTCATTTCTTTCTCTTCAAGAGACGGACTTATCCGGGCAGCCAGCTCTCTCCATCTTTGAGCATACTCTTTAAATGTCTCCTTATCATTTTGAGACACAGACCTCAACTAGTCTCTATCGGGCTCCATATCCACATTGTACTTATACTGCTTGACAAAGGCCTCGCCTAAGTCATTGAAAGTACGAATGCTTGCATTGTCCAAACCCATATACCATCTCAAAGCAGCTCCGGTCAAACTATCTTGGAAATAGTGAATCAGCAATTGATCATTATCAGTCCGAGTAGACATTTTTCTGGCGTGCATCACAAGATGGCTTAGCGGGCAAGTATTCCCTTTATACTTTTCAAAGTCTGGGACCTTGAACTTCATCGGGATCTTAACATTGGGGACCAAGCAGTGTTCATCATCACTCTTCCCAAACAAGTCTTTCCCTCTCAAAGTCTTCAACTCTTTACACAACTCGAGGAATTGGTCTTTCATTTCATCCATCTTCTCATATACATATGGGCCCTCAGACGACTCAGAATGGTAAATAGTATCCTCAACACGAGGGAGAATGTGAACAACTGGAGGAGGCATTGACATGACCGGGCTAGATTCCGACATAGAAACAAATGTGGGCGCATACCCTTCTAGCACAAAATTGGGTGGCATTCCCCAAGGGAACCCAGAAAGCATGGATTGACTGGCAGCAACAATTAGAACAGTTGAGGTAGCAACCTCAGAAATGACAGTTTTTTGAGGAGGAGGAGTTGGTGAAGACTGATTCTATGCAGCAATGACAGATTCCATCAACACGGTTAATCTGGCGATCTCGTCCTTCAACTCTTGGTTCTCTTGCTCTAGGTTCTCCATGATTCTTGGTTGATTAGCACGAGTATTGTATCAGTGAGTCAACTTGGCTGATGCATATAAGAAGAACTGATAAGACATATGGCAGAAGAAAACCTGTTGTGCAAATGATGCATGAAATGCAATGTTTTTTATTGTTTTTAATTTCAAGGAACATACAAAGTCCTATTTGAAAATATTTATTCAAATAATAGAAATAACAACAATAACAATTCAATTGACCATAAAATCTCTTTTTATTCATAAAATTTGGAAGGATTACACTAAGTTCAGTTTTAGAAACCAAAATGAAAATGCAAGAGAAAAGGAAACTATCATCCTAAGGATCCCTAGAAACTGCATCAGATGATCTGGATACAGGTGCATACTTCCTTCGGATGCGTCGAATCTCAGACTCAAAGGAGATCTTCATCTGAGCCTTCTCGAGGGCTAGCTGGTCAACAATCTTCTTCCAAGCACCGGAAGGTTGAGTCATACTAGAGGAAGGTAGACCCTCTGGCTCTCTCTGTCTTTTCATTGTTCGGTCTTCAAGAATCTCAATAAGTGCATCCTTGTCTTTCGACTCAAGTTGTAACTCTTCATGCTTTCGACTCAAAGCATGGAACCGCTCTTCCCACATATCTCTTTCTTGATTCATCTTGGCAAGTGTGTCTTCCAACTCCTCTACATCTTGGTTAGGGAGAGTTGATGGCTCAGCCACAACCACAGATATAGGTCTTTCACAAACATACGTCATCTTGAGCTCCACAGTTCTCTTCTTCACCCAAATAGTGTAAGCTTCTAAAGCTACACAGTTGCATGGACCAAGCTCAGATCTTCCTTTCCTATGCACATTATGCCAAACATGTATCATCCTACGCTTAAAATGTTGTGGATCTTTACCCTCTTGATAGAATAGAACCTCTAACTGAGTGTTATTAGGTTTATCTCTCAATGGTAACCCAAGTTGACGATGAGCCAAAGCAGGGTTGTAGTTGATTCCTCCTTGTGTACCAATGAGAGACACATTAGAGAACTCACCACAACTATCAATAATATCCAAGCTACTCAATGCAGAATCATACCAAACAATATCATCATTAGTGAGATACATAAGTCTCTAAGACCACCGTAGACATTGCTTGTTCTCTATGAAAGCAGGCGTCTGAGGCAAGTGCGAAATAAACCACTTGTACATAAGAGGAACACATCATACAATAGTCCCACCACCTTTAGAATTCCTCAAATGCAAAAAGAAATACATGTCACCCAACAGAGTAGGAACATGATTCCCAATCAAGAAGATTCTAATGACGTTAACATCAACAAAACCGTCAATGTTAGGGAACAAAGCTAAACCATAGATGAGAAATACAAATATGGCTTCAAAAGCATACATGCTACCGGCTTGAGCAAAAACAGTAACTTTACTAATGAGGAACTCAGAAGTCAACCTAAGAATGCCTCCCTTCTTCACCAGATGAGCATCAATCTCAGACTTCTTTAGATGAAGAGCTTCAGCAATGATATGAGATCTGGGAGTCTCCTCTAATCCACTAAAAGTTACCTCAGATACGGGTATTTCCAAAAGATGGACATATTCCTCTAACATAGGTACAAGCTGATAATATGGAAAAGTGAAACACAGGTAGAGAGGATCATAGAACTGAACCAAAACATTTAGAAGTCCTTCAACCACATCAGTAGATAACACAAACAAAAGCTTCCCATGACGTTGGTTGAAGTCCAAGGGATCTAGTCCAAAGGATGACAACTTCCTTAACTCTTTCAAATCAGGACATCTGAAACTGTACTTCTTAGTGTTCCTTCGTCCATAATCCATGGTCTGAAAATATTTGCAAACAAGACCTTGTAAGACCCCAATTTTGTCCCTAAGATCCCTCATGGCATCATAACATTGCACTTGCATTGCCTCAAGGATCATAAGCATCTTGGTTCCCCTTGCCTTTGGGTGGGACTTCTTGAGAGTGGTTTGAGATCACCAAGCATGCTTGAATTGTATATTATTGCTTTTCTTATTTTGTTTACTAACCAAAAGCACAAAAATATGTCACTAACATTTCTTGTTTGTAGCTTGAGCAATCATAAGGTCCAAAGCTTCAAGGAGATCATTGGTACAAAGACATGGGTCAAGATAAGATGATAGCAAGCATGGTAATGGTTCCCAAATCTCTCAATCATCAAATATGCCTCCCTAGCATCTCAATTCATCATTTTGATCAAATCAAGTCAAAGGGTTTGAGGTTGGTTCCCCAAGGAAACCCTAATTCATCTATGCACCACAATGCCTTGCTCTTGAAGCAACCTCAGCCCATGATAAAATACAATCAAGGGAAGTTCTTTAATTCCTCATTTCATACATATTTGAACTTATTTTAGTGTCCTCAATCATCAATTCATCAAGATATGGGTTGTGGACTTGAGAAGTTTATCAGTCAATTCATCTGACTATTTTGAAATGCACTGAGACTTAACTTTTGATATGTTGGTCAAATGGAGATGATTCCAAAATCAAATATATTCTTAAGAACAATATGAACAACTTTCATGTTCATCAAAAATTTATGTGAAGCTTGGAAGGTCATCATCCATTCCAATACATTATAGGTCATTTTGACTAAAACCCTAATTTTAGGTCAACTTCCCAAGGACATAACTCATTCATTTTTTATGATTTTGAGGTGGTATCAAATGAATTGGAAAGATTAAGATGTCTACTTCAAATGTTATTTTGAACAAAATTTCAAAATCTCAAAGGAAATACATGTGATAATGCAAGACATTATAGGTCCTTTTTGACCAAATGCATTGAAAGGCAAAAAAGTCCAACTTCAAGTGCCCATAACTCTTTCATAAAAAATCCAAATGATGCAAAATTTAAGTTCATTTTGATTTTCTTGAAAATACATACAACTTTGATGTTGAAGGTTTTTTCATTTGAGGCTTGCATCACTAAAACAGAAGGGCTTGAACATTGGCCAAATTTAGAAACCTTGCATTGACATGTTTTGCACATCACACTTTAAATTCAAATTTCATAAATTTCCACATTCCAAATGGATTTTTGCCCAACATAACAATTGTTCCTTACATCAAGACCTTTCCAACCATTACTCACATGATCATTTTTGGATTTCGCAATTGGTATTTTCGAAGAGTTGAACATTTAGGCATAATTATGGAATTCACATGAAATCTTGATACACAAGCAATTGCCATTCAAACTACACGTCCAATTCAACTTGGTTTGCGTTCAGCATGCATTTGCATCAGCTTTTGGGCTTTGCACGCGCCTGTACAGGCCCATGCATGAAGGATCCAAATTCCATGCACATGAGAATTCACCTTGCTTGCAGTTTGTTTTGCTATAAATAGAAGGGTTCGGCTTCATTCAAACTCAACCTAAAGGCGCCTGAAACCCTGCTAAAGTGATTCCCCAACCTCACCAAAGAAGCAATTTCCATTTTTCTTCAATTTTTTCAGATCCAAAATTCAACTTCATCTGGTTGAATTCTTGGATCTAAGGCTTCTAAAACTTCATCATTCATCTCACTAATCTTCTGTTTTGGCAAAGCAAGCAAGGATTTGAGCTCAAGTTACCAAAATTCAAGCTTACTCTTCAACTGGTATTTTCTTTGAATCTCATCATCCATTGACCTATTTGCTTGGATCTTGTGTTGGCTAAAGTCCTCTCAATAGAGGCATCATGATTATGCATTTAATTTTTGAAATCCATTGAGTTCATGATGAACACCACAAAACTTCCATCTTTGATTTCTCTTAATATAGAGATCTAGAGTGGATTTGAGTGGCACAGGGATGATGTACATCATCCCAACTTTCCAAAGATGTATAGATCGTGCATTTTCATTAAGGTTTGGATCTCTGCAATTTTGGCCAGAAAATCCAAGCTCACCGGAGAAGATGGTGGCTCCGGTGGTTGTCCTATTGCCAGATGCATTGTGGACCTTTGGATTCATTTTCCAGATTTGATCTTGGCCTTTGATTGTTATGACTTTTATTTAATCCGCGTGTGGTTGCATTGACTGTGGAACACGTTGGACGCACGCCTCTGGATGCTTGGATTTGCCAGCTCAATTAATGAGCTCAGATCCAAGGGCTCTCGTTTTTTGCCATTTCTAATTTCTGATTTTATTTTCTTTAATTCCTTTTTATTTCAAAAATCAATAACTCTCTCATTTTAAATCCAAAAATTATGGGACCAATTGCATTAGTCTCCAAATAAATTCTAGTTTCTATTTCTGATTTTTAATTTTTTTTTATTTTGTCATTTGATATTTTTTGTGAATTTTCTCTTTTCTGGTTATTTTTAATTCATTTTAAATAGTTTTTGATATTCAAAAAATACAAAAATATTTTCCTAACCTATTTGAATGATGATGGATCTATGAAAAATATTCTCATCAATTTTTAAATTGATTTGAGATTTATTTGAGATTTTAGTTCAATTAGGTTGTTTTTATTCATTTTTAATTGATTAAAATTAGTTTCTGACTTTTAAAAATGCTGAAACTTTTTGTCAAACTTTGTTTGACCTTATTGAACTTGGGATAAATTACTTGGACCTTTCAAGGTTGATTTGAAGTGATTTTGAAGTTTGACCTTTCCATTATTTTTAATTCAAGTTTATTTTAATATTAAAAATGCCAAAAATATTTTGCTTATTGTTTTGATTTCCAATCTTCATCTCATTTCTGATTTATCATTGTTTGACTTTGACTTTCAATGTCATTTGGTCAATACATATGGATTGGTACATCTTATTTAACTTTATGCATTTTGATCTTTCCATTTTCATTATCCATTCTTCATCTCCTTCTTCTTCTTCTTATTTTCTTTTTTGATCAATGAGTTGAAGGTTGATAAGTTAGCATTGATTAGGGAGACTTAATCTTCCTTGATCCAAATCTAATTCATCTTGATCAATTGATCAAGTGAATGGCTTTGCATTAAGGATAGGTTGTTTTCTAAATTATACAAAAGGCTTAAACCAATACAAGATCATTTCTCTTTTCCTTTTTGGCATGGCAAGTTGTTGGGACTTGGTTCACTAATCAAGACTCCTAACTTGTGTTTGTTGTCTACATTATTATTGACCGGCCTAAGATAGTTGTGACTTCTACATAAGTTCAATTACGATTGCTTAACATAGCGCTAAATTTGCCTTATGGCACACTAACTACTAACACTAACTATTGGCAATTAACATTTACTTTTTGCTCTTTACTTTTATGCAATTTACTATTCTCGCACATATTATCCATTTGCTTTTCTCTTTGCTCGCTTGAGCACATGTTTATGTTAATGCCATTTGCCTTTTGCTCACTTGAGCACATAATTGTGTATATATTATTATGCTTGTGTTTTGTTTTGATTGTTGTGAACCAAATGCAAAGAAATGGACTTAGTTTCTAGGACTTTCCCTATGCAAAGAATGGAGAAATGGACTTAGATCTTAGGACCTTCCTTATGCAAAAATTGGAGTAAATGGACCTTAATGATGAAGATGGATTAAAAGGACCAAATCTCTAAACTCCCTCTTGTCCATTCTTGTTTTACTTCATGGAACTTTTGATGTGTGTGTTCTTGTGCTAGGGGTTCCCACTTGAGCTTGATTGAAGGACCATTGCCATGTTCATCCAAAGTGAAAGACACAAGAGACATTGAGGACCTCTTAAGAGACTTGTTTGATTGCTTATGCTTTGTGTGATTGCTTATTCCAAAGGATGGGAGCTACTTGGATCATCAATATGATCTCAAGAGAGGAACTCCATTGTGGTTTTGTTTCTTCTTCCCTTTCCTTTTTGCTTTACTTAGGACTTAGCCATTCTTCTTCTTCTCTCCACTCTAACCCAAGCCAAAACCTTTTGTGCAAACATTTAACCTTTGATTTCAAACATTAGAAACTTAAGCCTTATGCTTTTGATTTTCAAACTTCCCTTTCATAATACTTATTTTGAATTGAACTTTTAAGTCAACTTTGACCATTTTTGTATATACTTCTAATTGGTAAATATAACCCATTCAAATGTCTTTTGTGGTTCCAATGGCCACATCCTTAATCAAAATTTTCCATAACCTTTAGCTATTAGGTTTGAGTTATCCTTGTGGTAGATGTAATACTCGCCTATATCCTTAGTGATGGACAATGAGTCTTCCATGCTTATTATAGGGTTAACCCCTCACTAGCATGTTGAAGTTATCCTCACATGGTAGATTTGTGGTTTGGTTGAGTTTTCTCCCTTTGATAACAAAAGACCTTAAGGCTTTTGGACCAATCAATTCACCAACTTCATTTTGAGATTTTTACCCCGAACTATGAGGTTTTGATCCTAATCTTTTTATAAGATGGTACGTAGGCAATGGGTTCATCCATCCAAACACAAAATGTAAATAACTTGTACATTCTCTTCTCATCTCTTCAATCATGTTTGCACAAACAAAATTTTTCACAAGACAACAACCTTCACAACAAGTATGAAAAGAGCTCCCTAGGAGTACCTAGGATGTTTTGGGTGCCTAACACCTTCCCATTGCATAACCAACGCCCTTACCCAGATCTCTGTTTCTTTTATTAGTTTTTGTTAAAACTATTAGGTTTTTGTTCGCTTTCTAACCATTCCTTTGGATAAATAGAAGTGCGGTGGCGACTCGACTTGTATGATTTACCTTAGATTTAGTCAATATCTCTAATGGTAACGAATACCCCGCTACAGACCTCAGTTCCTTGAAATTTATTTTTCTATGATGAATGCTATGATGCGCATGTATGCATGAATGCAACAATCACACACAAGAGATCACACACAAGGCAAACACAAGCAAAGTTCAAGGGATGGATCAAGTCATTATCAAGATCAATCGTACATTTTGGTGGATTATGGTTTTCACCTTATCAACACCCAAGTTCCATTGATATTGATAAGACTTGATCAGATCAATCGAGAATCAAAGGGTTTGTTATGAGCCACGAGCATGGAGTCAGGTTAAGAAGCATCCCAAAGAAGTGTATTAAGGATAAAAACATGTAGATCATGTTCTAAAAAGTTCCTAGAGTCTTAATCTCATCTGTTGAATATTATAGGTTAGGATGACTGCCTCATCAACCCATAATATTCTCAAGAGAAACTCATCTGAGTGTAGTATCGCGTAACAACTGTTATCAGGTCTACACTTGAATAGTCTCCGCACTACGTCCTAAATAAGCCAAGTTGGGTTAAACGTTCTACGGTCCTTAGCTTCTCGAACCCCAAATCAGAAAAAGTAATGCCTATCCACAAATAACTTGTGTGACATCAGTAACTCCAAAAGGGTCTCCACTAAGTAGATGGGTCCCAAGCCAACTTATTAAGGACTACCCCACACAAGTTGAACATGACTATACCATTCTCTTATCTCAATTGCATTCAAGTTTGGTTTAGAACTTATATTACCACTCAGAGATCACCAAGCACAACAAACCAATTATATCACACAAACAATATATGCAAACATCAAATATACAAATATACATACACAAAAAAAGAAGTCTAAACCCACTGAGGACTACTCCCTAGCAGAGTCTCCACTTAATTTCTGTAGCAGTAAATTCATGACGATCAAGCTATGGACAAGCTTGACGTCAATAAAACCAGAGTCTCCACCGTGCTTTTATTGTTTCCAAAGGAAAAGGGAAAAGTACGAACAAAACCCAAAGCTAAGAGGTTTTCAAATCAAAACTAATAAAACGCCAAAGATTACAGGCAAGGGGGTTGGTTACACAGAGGGAAGGTGTTAGCACCCAAAGTGTCCTAGGTACTCCTAGGAAGCCCTTTTTTATGTGTGCATATGTGTTTGGTATAAAAGATGTTTGGAAGAAATAGAGTGTGGGAATGAGAAAGGAATTCATTGATTATATTTTTGTGTTTGACAAGACCTTTGGTCTTGTGCCTACGTACCAACATAAAAATGAGGGATCAAAACCTCGTAGTTTATGGTAAAAATTTCAGATGAGTTGGTGGATTGCTTTTAACAAAAGTTTAATAAGAAAGGCACAAAGGGCCAAAAGTTTGAATGAAGTTGTTAGTTCTTTTTGTCTTTTGAAATTTAAGTTAATATGGTTAAGTTTATTTATAAATTTGATTAAGAAAAGATTTGAAAATTCATTGGCATATGGCCAAAGTTTCTAGTTATTAAAACAATGTCTAAGTTTAAAATCACAAGCAAATAAAGTTTTTGAAAAGGGGGGGAGATTTTGAAATTTAAGAGGTGGGGGGAGATGAAGAGGATATCCTAATCACAAATTTAAAAGTTAAGAGTTGAAAAGATCTGACCAATGGGATGCAATCTAACTGACAAAAATGTCATATAGAAACCCACTTTCCCTTTGGACTTTGAATCAAACAATTATCAATAGGCAATTAGCAATATCCAGACATCATGAATATTAAGGCATCAAATAAATATAGCCTCATCCAAGCAAGCAATTACCATAGCTAGCAGTCTTCTTTGTCTTCTCATGTATCATATGAATTATTCCTTGATCAACTCAGAGCAGAGCATCAAACACAAGATCAAAATAACAATTAAGCACAAAGAAAGAGTAGCAAATGAATTCAAACAAATCCCAAGGTTTGCATTATATGAAGGCTCAGTTCATAATAGCTCAGCCTCAGAATGTTGGCATTGGCCAAGTCCTTTTTGCACAAGGAATGTTGCCTAATCCTAAGTCCAGAAGTTCAGATCAAGATCAACAATCCACCAGATGTTTTTTTTAGGGTTTTTGTTTTTATTAAGTATTTTAAGGTCCTAAGACCATAAACAAAACCAAAACACATAAACATTATATAAAATCACAAGATATGACTCAAATGAGCAAAGTAAAAATGACATAAACATAAACAAGTTATATGAAATGTAAGTGGAAAATGAATGATAAATGACTGAAATTTAAATTGCATAAAGTAAATGACTTGAATGTAAAGCATTATTAACAAGAATTAGTCAAAGGTTAGTCAAGTGTTAATGGTGATTTTTAATTTCTTAAGTCATTCTTTGGAGAACACTCAACCATTCATTCACAAGTATGGATCCTTGAACCAAACCATCTTCCATGAGAAGGGCTCTAACTTGGATAATTCAACAAGTATGCCACTAGCTCCCATGAAAGGAAAAAAGGTCAAGTCTCCAAACAATGCCATGAAGAATCTGAGACTTACAATCCCACTTACTAGAATGTTATGCCTTGAGGGTCAAATTTAGCTCGCTCTATGTTAAGCAGTCGTAATTGGACTTATGTAGAAGTCACAACTATCTGAGGTCGGGAAATAAAAATTTAGGTGTTAATGAATGTTAGAGATTTGGTATGAAGAACCAAACTCCTAAAACATACCACACACTAAAAGAAAAGATCAAAAGGGAGGGACCTATCTCAGTCATACTTGTATTGGTTCATCTGACACAAGGTCATTGGTGAACCAATTAGCCTTTAGACATTAGAGATTTCATTGGTCAAATGAGGGAATGGGAAAGAATAGGGATGAAGATGAAGAGGGAGGGGAAGATAGAAACACAAATTGACCAAGGGAGGATTTTCACAAAATCAAAAATCATCCATTCATTTTGGGAGATGAAATGTACATTTCATCAAGCTTCTAAATCCAATGATTTTGATCCAACAAAAGTCAAATCAACCTTGACCAAGGCCCAAACAGAAAGTCAAACATCACAAGACCATAACAAGGGCTCAATAATATTTTTAAACATTTAAACAATTAAAAATCCAATTAAAAGTGAATTAAAATACATTTTAATTTGGTCAAAACCTAAAATCCCTTCAAAATACCAAATACATGGTCAAGGGATTTATCCTAGATCAAACAAGGTCAAAGGACCTTATACAAAAAATTTCACTATTTTTTAAAAGTCAAAAGTATTTTTAAACAGTTAAAAATATGTACAAAAACATTTAATTCATGAAAAATATCAAAATTAATCCAAAAAATAATTTTAATTCAAAATATGGAAGAGAAAAATATTTAAAGATTTTTGGTGAAAGTCCCATATTTTTTTGGATAAAATATGAAATTTCTATGAATTAAACAAAATAATGCAATTAAAAGTAAATTTAGAAAATAAAAAGAAATTGGAAAAAACGAAGGCCATCAGATCTCCCTTATTAATTGAGGTTGCAAATCTGATGGCCAAGCGCGTATCATCCACCATAGTCCACAGTCAACGCACATGTACAAGTGTTATTCAAAAGTAATGGCTTAGATTAAAACATTCAAACATGATCAGATGGCCAGGAGGCGTGCCAACACACCACCGGAGATAGGGCTCCAGTCTACTTTTCGGTGAACCTCACCGGACTGGTCCAACTTTATCTCAATGAAAAATGAAAAACAAGGACACTATTTTAAAGAGAAAATGCTCGTGATCTCGAATCTGACCTCAATTT
Source organism: Lathyrus oleraceus (assembly GCF_024323335.1). NCBI lineage: Eukaryota > Viridiplantae > Streptophyta > Magnoliopsida > Fabales > Fabaceae > Lathyrus > Lathyrus oleraceus. The sequence goes on along the minus strand of NC_066579.1, from coordinate 139,296,102 downwards.
TCTCCAATTCCAAGTATATCAAAAGATAAAGGGATTTGAATTTTGAGGATTATGAACTGAGCTGCTTCGATTTGACCTCAAAGCAACTCAATCTTCTTGCCTACATTGGTAGGACTTTAGTCAACCAAAAATCAAAGAGAATGGTGAAGAATTGAGAGAGAATCGAAGAGATGAAGTTTCTGAAAATCACCTTCGAGGGAGCTTGAATCTTACTTGATCTTGCTTCCAATTGGCCTTGGATTGACTTCAGATGCTTGTAGGAAGTGAAATGGATCAAGGAAGGGCTTGGATTCTTGGAGTTTCAACTTCAAAACTAAAGTGAAATTGAAACCCGATTTTCAATTGAAAACCTTCAAGTTTATCCTCTAATGGTGAGGGTTAGGATTGCAGGTTCAAATCTTGGGCAAGGTGTCCTCAATTCTGAGCAAGAGAGGTTGTATTTATAGGCTATGCACTTGCTTTCTACACACTTCCATCAAAATGCCAAAATCAGTAATCTCACTTGCATGGATGCATGGGCGTGTGATATGCCCATCAAATGATGCCAAATGATCCAATATTATGTATTATCCAACCTGAAATGAGGTCGTATAGCCATGCATAAAGGAAATGAAATTTGACCATGAATCATACCAAATGGAACCTTGTGAAGAACTCGTGCGCAAGTCCATCAATCTTGGTCTAAATGAGGTGATCTTAGACTTTTTTGGAAATGTGAGATCAAGGGGAGCAACTTTTATGTTTAACACTTTTCCATTTGAATCTTGGATCATGATGAATTTTGAGGTGGAAGTTTGGGAAATCAAACATAATTGAAATTTTTTTAAGTCCCAAGTCAAATGTTCACTTCTTCCACCTTGAATAACTTTTGATATGGGCTTAAAATGGGAAAATTTCCTTCATAAAAGTTGTAGATCTTTCAAACCTCTTAAATTTGGTCACAAATTTGATCTCATTTGGATTTGGCATGAAGGAGTTATGCATTTTAGAAGTTGAGGAAAATCTCTTGTTCAATGGTAATGGCCCAAAATGACCTATAATGTTTCCTCTTGGCACATGCCCTTACAAGTAGATTTTTACATTTATCAAAGAATAAAAGTTGGACAGTACATCTTTAAATTGATCATGAAACTTGTATAGCCTTCATCTCATAAAAATTGAGCAAGTTATTGTCTTTGGAGGTTGACCTCCTAACTAGGGTTCAAACAAAATGACATGTAATCGTTCATCATAACAAATGACTCTCCAAGAAAAACTAGCTCTTGACCTCAACATTAAAGTTGTTTGGAATGTCATAACGAGTAACTTTTCTCTTAGAATCATTTTCATATGACAAATATTATAGGAGATAGGGTCTAGGGAACCCCAGTTTTGACTAGTTGACTTTCTCTGGTCAAACACCATGAACTAACTTGAAAACTTGAAGTTATCTTGATATTTGGGACTCATGGAGGATCATATATGCATAGTATGATGTATAATAAAGTATCCCTTTAAATATTTGATCAAATGTTGAAGAAACTTACTGAGGAAGTCACACAAGATACCCAGATGAATTAGGGCTTCCAAGGCAAACAAGCTTCAAACTCTTGATGAATTCTTGATCAAAATGATAAATGAAGATTATGGGGATCCATATATGATGTCTAGAATCAATATGAACCATCTCTTGATTGATCTCCTTGTTTTGAGGATCTCAAACCCTAGATATGAGCTTGATGAGGCATTGGTGGATGCACACACTACCTACAAAAGGAACAAAGCTATACATAGACGTATTTTGGTATTTTGGTTAGTAAACAAAGAAAAACGAAGTATGATATAATCAAAAGTGCTTGGTGATCTCTTCCAATGCAAACCCAATGAATGAGGGGTAAGGAGGATGCCAAGGTGTGATCCCAAAGCCAATGCATATGATGAGATAACATGAGATAGCTAGTTATGTATTGACAATGTTAGTAATGTTTGAATATGAGACAATGCTTTTACTATGTGTATTTCCGTGGATGATAATTGTGTAATGTTGTTGTATTTCTATTTATGTTGTGTTTATTTCTATTGTGTATCTTCATGTATGTTGCATATATGTGAGTGCACGTTCTTATCTTTGCAAACGCCTATGTATGGTATATTGTATATGTGATTTATTTTATCTATGTGATATTAATAATAGATTGCTTTGTGTCTTTTTGATGTTGTCAAAGGGGAGAAACATATGAAGCTATGAAGCTCTGATGCATACATTCAAGGAGAGCATTCATGGACACGAAACACATTGTCTTAAGTTTTGTCATCATAAAAAAAAGGGAGTATGTAAATGCAACTTTCTATTAGATGTATTTTGTACGATGTCAAAAATAGGATACTTTAGCATTTATGTACATTGGACGGTATCATTCGGGTCTAGTTGTGGATTTTAGCATTAGGAAGCATGACAACATGTTGGAAAAGGTTTATAAAAGGTTCATGCATCAAGAAAGGTTTTATGCATCAAAAACTCATTTTTATGTGGAAAAACAACAATATATGTCAACACATATACATTACAGGTCGACACATAGAAATGATTTTTCTCTATAGGTCGACACATAGGTTTTATAGGTCGGATCATGTACTGCATTTTTAAAGCTTGTATGCTCTATTAGATGTGTTTCCTCTACAAGTCGACATATTACCTGTACAGGTCGACACATGGCTTCCAAAGATTGGTACATGCATCATTTCAACCAAGGTTCTAGAGTAAAGTTAGAGAGAAAACATATACGAAACCATGATTTCAAAGCATTCTCATCATCATCAACCTCATTCTATGCATACACACAAATAAACTACAAATAGTCATTCTTTGTTTGGGTTCCATCTAGAATTAGGGTTGATAACGTCCAATTTAATTTGATTATACTATAAATTGGGTTGAGATTTTTGAGAGTTTCAAATAAGAAAACCGAGCTGCGATTTTCCTTCAAGATCAATTAGGGATTTGAAGTTTTTGGACAAGATTACACAATTCGGATCTGATCGAGTGAAAGCTTTGAAGAACGGGAGTTTCTTGCAAAGGAGTAGCATGAGACGGTGGATTGTATTGATAAATATTGGGTTACAACAATTGCACGTTTTGGATTAGATCGAGTGAAAGCTTTGAAGAACAAGGGGTTTCTTGCAAAGAAGTAGCGTGAGACGGCGAATCAAATCGACATTGTTGGGTTACTTGATCAAGCTTTGATCAAGGGAAGAGAAGGTGTCAGAATCTACATCAAACTTAGGGTTTTGAGGGTTGGATTGCTACATCCCTCTTGTATACATGCTTTTGCAAAGTAAGGATAATTTCAGTATCTCAATTCGAGTTTGAATTGAGGGAAGATGTACCCATAGCGAGGTCAATTGTGGAACTGCCTAAACAAATCCTTGTGTACTCTCTCTCTCTCTCTCTCTCTCTCTCTCTCTCTCTCTCTATATATATATATATATATATATATATATATATATATATATATATATTCATCAATCGTGCAATCAATTCGTTTGGATAATATTTTTTATTATGTTTTTAACTAGGCATTATTGAGTTGATCACAATTCTTTAGATTGTGATTGGTTTTCAAGATCAAAAAATACCACATAAATTTCCAAATAATATCAATTACACACTAGGTGTTTGACAATTTGTCTCAATAGATTTTTTTTTTGTGTTTGATAATTGGAAATACTCTATCCTTGTCGCTTTGCCACCATATTTTAGGCATTGATGGTGGTATGAAAGAGTAAAAGGTAAACCACTTTCTCGTTAAATGAAGCAAAGTTATGAGTTTGCACCAATAACATGTTTTAATGGTCTTCTTTATTTACTCGGTAGATTCTAGATCTAATAGTCTTATTTTCCTTAATATAATAATTTCATCCTATTGATCAATTTCAAGTTTCTTTTAACAAATCATCATATTGAGACCACGTTATTAATAATTTGATATTTGGAAAGTGAATTATATAAATCCCTATAACAATTGAATATTATAATTATTTACAAAATTTATTTTAGTTGGTAGTAGGACAACCTTTTTCTCCCCTTTTGCTTCAAAGTGTAAAATTTCCAAAAAGTCTCATGATTCTTAAAAAAAAATCAAAACAACATGTACCAACGAAGAAGATAGAGTTTTGAATTTCATATGAAGTACTAGGTTTTAGATTTTTGATGTTTTGGTGTTATGGGTTTGATATGGTCTTGAGTTAGGTTGGGTTTCAAGTGTGAAAAGTGCTAAAGTCCAACATCTATTAGGAATGGAGGAAATGTTGGATTTATAAGAGAGATGATCGAAAAACTCATTACCTTAAAGTTTTAGGTGAATATATGGTGTGTCTCTCACAAGGTGTGTTGCTCATAAATAAATGCCCCATTTGCATTATGTAAATGAGTTGAAGACCAAGTTGGGTAAGGAGTTTGATATGAAGGATCTGGGTGCTAAAAAAGAATATTCTTGGGATGGAAGTTCGTTGGGACAAGGGAGCTGATAAATTATGGTTATCTCAGAAAAGCTATGTTGAAGGTGTTTGGAGCCGATTTAATATGAGCAAAGCAAAGCATGTGAGTACTCCATTGGTGAATCAATTTAAAATCTCTTTAGAACAATGTGTGAAGACAAACTCAGAAAATGAAGGTATGTCTAAGATTCCTTATGCCAATCCAATTGGTTATTTGATGTATGTTATGGTTTAAATTAGACCAGATTTGGCATAAGAAGCTAGTAAAGTATGCAAGTTCATGTCCAAGCCAGGGAAGCAGCATTGGGAAGAATTCAAGTGGATGCTAAAGTACTTGAAGAGTAAAGTGGATTGTGGTATCATGTTCAACATGGAGCAGGGTGTTCCATCAACTATAGGATGTGTGGATTCTGAATATGCAGGTGATTTGGATTATGTGAGGTCTACAACAAGGTATGTGTTTACTCTTACAGGGGCCTATATGCTGAAAAGCATCAGTCCAATTCACAGTAGCTATATATATATATATATATATATATATATATATATATATATATATATATATATATATATATATATATATATATATATATATATATATATATATATATATATATATATATATATATATATATATATATATATATATATATATATATATATATATATATATATATATATATATATATATATATATATATATATATATATATATATATAACTGAGGCAGAATACATGGCAATAACTGAAGTTGCCAAGAAAGCATTGTGGCTTATAGGGTTATTGATAGAGTTGGGTGTTGAGCAAGGTGAAGTTTAGTTGCATTGTGATAGTCAGAATTCTATATATTTAGCGAACAATCAGGTGTATCATGTTAGGACCAATCATATTGATGTAAGGTTCTACAAGATCAGGGATTTCTTAGTGTTCAGACATATATTACTTTAGAGGTTCGCACTTCAGAGAATACATGTGATATGTTGACCAAGCTTGTTACCGGTGATAAGTTCAAACACTGTTTGGACTTGTCACAAGTTTCTCAATGTTAAGCAGGAGGTGTACCTCTCTAGTTTCCATGATGAACCGTTATGCATGAAGTCTTTATAGGGGTTTGATATTCTCCAAGGTGGAGATTCTTAAGTATGACTCATGCTGTTGAGATAATTATGGATTGCTGAGTTAACTATGGGTTGTTGATAACATAACTCATATTGTTGAGATAATTATGGGTTGTTGAGATAACTATAAGTTATTGAGAGTATAACTCATATTGTTCAGATAATTATAGGTATAGATGATTATTTGTTGAGGGAAACTAGGGATTAAGGTTTTAGATAAACCAAATTGTGGTATTATATATATGGCGTGTAACACTGTAATCCAATTCAATTCACAACACATAAATAAAGGAAACTATAACTACTCTATAGTTATAGACATATGCAATTTGGTCGAACTGCGTGAACACAGCTTTTATGTGTTCCTCTCTACTTTGATATGTATTCACGTTACTGTTATAACAATTAGTATCAAATGACAATTAATCCTAGAGGTGTGAAATTCAAAGTGACTCGGTTTGATGGAATGGGTGATTTTGGTTTATGACAAATGAGCATTAAGGATCTACTAGCTCATCAAGGCTTACAAAAGGCGCTTCGTGATGAGAATATGACAAACATCGCAACCATTGATTGTAACAAGATGAAGGAGAAGGCTGCAAGTTTAATAGGATTTTGAGTTTATGATGACATGATGAATCATATCTTGAACCTCACAACTCCGAAGGATGTATGGGATAAAATTGAAAAACCAGTACATGTCCAAGACGCTCATGAACAAATTATTTGCGAAGCAACTTTTCTATTGCCCGAAGATGCAGGAAGGAGGCGATTTACAGGCTCATGTCAACGCTTTCAACAAGATCCTCGCTGATTTCACACTGCTTGGTGTGAAGGTTGACGATGAGGATAAAACCATTATTTTTCTATACTCTTTACCAAGCTCCTATGATCACTTGGTGACCACTCTCACATACGAGAAGGAAACAATCATATTTAATTCTATATCTTCTACCCTTTTGCAACACATAAAAAATTGCCAAAGTGTATCGGAATATGAAGGAAATTCAGGTGAAGGTTTGTTTGTGGAAGGAGGTCAAGATTATGGCAGAGGAAATGGTAAGACAATGGGTTATGGAAAGAAAAAGAGTTTCAAATCCAAGGACAGAAAAATAGAAGAATGTTATGGTTGCAATCAAATTGGCCATTAGAAAAGGGATTGTCCAAACAAGTAAGGCAACAATAGTTTAGCAAATGTAGTTCAGTCTGATGGTTCCTTGAGTGAAGAGGATTTGCTTTGTGTATCATACGTAAAGTGCATTGATGCATGAATCCTTGATTCAGGGTGATCCTACCATATGACGTCACACCGGGAGTGGTTCAACTCTTTTAAATCAGGTGATTTTGGTTTTGTATGTTTACGTGATGATAAAACTCACACCATCACTAAAAAGGGGAAATTAAAATTGATTTGGATAATGGTGGTGTGTGCATGTTGAGTACGATGCATTACGTTCCAGAATTGAGGAATAATTTGATTTCTCGGGGAACTCTTCAAGAAAATGATTATTAATTCCGATCAAATGGAGATAGAGATATCATGAGGGTTAGCAAGGGTGCAATGATAGTGATGAGGGCAATGAGGACTGTGGGAAACATTAATAAGTTGTTAGGGGCACCATTATGGGTGATGCAACATCTATTGAAACTGATAACGATGCAACCAAAATGTGGCACATGCACTTGGGTCATCTTAGTGAACGTGGGATGATGGAACTACATAAGAGGAATTTGTTGAAGGATATTCACAGTTGCACACTTGGATTGTGAAAGTATTATTTTCTTGGGAAACAGTGTAGAGTTTGTTTCAAGACCGGGCAACACAAGACCAAGGGAATATTAGATTATGTCCATTCTGATGTTTGAGGGCCTACAGAAGAGACATCTATTAGGGGTTCCAGGTACTTTGTGATATTTACTAGTGATTTTTCTTGTAAGGTCTGGATTTATTTTATGTAATATAAATTTGAGGTCTTTGCCAAGTTTAAACTGTGGAAGGAAGAGGTTGGGAACCGACAAGGAGGAAAAATAAAGTATTTGCGTTATGATAATGAAACTGAATATACTGACAAGAAGTACATGTATTTATGTGAGGAGAATGAAATCCATGGGCACATTTCTGTGAGGAAGACACCACAGTTGAATGGTGTTGCTTAGAGGATGAACATGACTCCAAAAGAGAAGGTAAGCTGCCTTTGGTTGAATGTTGGTCTTTCAAAAGGTTTTTGGACAAAAACACTCAATATGGCATGCTATCTAGTCAATAGATCACACGAGTTTCATTGGATGGAAAAGTTTTAAAGGAGGTGTAGACAGATAACCCCATTGATCTAAGTAATTTGAGGGTGTTTGATGTCCAACATATGCGCATATTTCTAGTGAAGATCGATCTAAACTTGACCACAAGTTAAAGTATTGCATCTTTATTGGCTACAATAAAGGTGTGAAGGGGTACATATTATGGGATCTAGTTAAGAGGAAGGTGGTTTTAAGGAGCGATGTTGTATTTAATGAGCAACTGATGTTGAAATAGTCAGATGTGACAGTTGTGCCAGATATTGAGGTAGAAAATTCCAGTTATGACAAGGTTAAAATGGACATTGAGGAGCCACCAGTGAATCCAAGGCAGATTGTAGCCCAACAACATGATGAACCAGGACCTGATTCAGGTGAAGGGCTAGATTTAGGTGGAATACGAGATAATACACTTGTGCATGATATGGAGCCCCATCGTATTATACCTCGAGTGAGTTATGGGTTTGAAGACTTAGCAGCATATGCTCTTCTTACCAGTTCAAGAGACCTTTCTACCTTTCAAGAGGCTATGGCTAGCAAAGAGAAAGATACGTGGATGGGTGATATGTGGAGGAGATGGAGTAATTGAAAAGGAATGGGACATGTGATCTTGTTCAATTGCCATAGGGAAAGAGAGTTATTGGTTGCAAGTGGGTGTACAAGAAAAAGCCAACAGTAACAAAAAAAGAAGGGAAAAAGTTCAAGGCTCGCTTAGTTGCAAAGTGGTATTCACGACATAAGAGAATTAATTATGATGAGATTTTCAATTTGGTGGTTAGACACACTTCTATCAAGGCAGTATTGGCCATAATAACCAGCAGTAATATGCATTTAGAGCATATGGATGTGAAAACAACCTTCCTCCATGGTAATCTAGAGGAGAAAATCCACGTGAGACAGCTAGAGGGATTCATCGATACTGGACATGACATACTTGTTTGCAAATTGAAGAGGTATTTGTATGGATTGAAGCACTCTCCAAGGCACTAATATTAGAGCCTGGTTGGCTTGGGGGAGAGTGAAAGTGGATCCTAGTGTGAATCAAGACTAGTCATGTAGGTGACTCTCATTTGTGAGACAGATTGTTGGTTTTCAAGTGTGAAAAGTGCTAAAGTTCCATATCGACTAGGAATGGAGAAAGTGTTGGATTTATAAGAGAGGTTCCCCATACCCCATTGCCTTAAAATTTTTGGTGGATATGTGACGTCAACGTCTCTTGAATTCCTAACATTTGGCCAAATGACACTTTCGAGCCTCGTTCCCCAGACTTCTCCAACAAATTCAATAAAAAATATAAAAAATATTTCAAAACCCACAAATCCTCTTTTAACGACATATTTTTTCGATGTTAAGTTGACCACAATCATTAAGTGCTACACATCATTTACCACATCAATAAAAATTAATGACGTTATTAACACTTGGATGAAAATAACAAACATAATATTTTCTGAAAAGTTGAGATACTAGAATGATTTTTTTATAACAGAAACAAAAATGAATCCGAGCATATAATACGAGACAGAAAAATAATATTAAGAAAAAACATATATCCATAATGATCTAGCGTAAGTTGCAATATGCTCATCTATCAACAACAAAAAAGTTGCTATAAAAAATAAATAGATAAATAAGTAAATAAATGAGGAGTTGCTATATTCTGATTCTACTATGCATTATAGAATATATGCTTGAGGAGAATAATAAATTTCAAATTTGATTAAAGCCAGAACAGATTGTGAACATGAAATAAAAATAAAAATTGTTACTATCCGACTCGCCGCAAACAATAACATAGCCACATTGTTTTCTACATTTTGTTCCTAACCAAAGATGCTTCAGAGAGTGTGTTGTATCTTTAAAGCAACAAATATAACAACCAACTGTTTAAAAAGTCTTACATTTAAAAATAAATGAAGTATATATTCTAATGTGATTACAATTTATTGGATTTATCGCTGCTGAATATACTATGCGGGCAGAAGTATATTGCTTCACCACAGCTATCTCAAATGGATGAGATTTTCTATTGGACAGTTGGGAATTTGTCATCTCTTTTTCCTTTATGGAAAGCTATAGACCTATTTTCATTGAGTTTAATTCAAACTTATTGTAAAAGATTATAATTAAAATAGAGTTTTATCCTATTTTTTAATGAATGATCATATGATCATTTTTAGGACGACTATATGATCATTTATGGAAAGCTATGATCATTTTTTAATGAATGATCATACATCTAGTGATCATTTTTAAACATTATTAGTCACTAGTTGTATTTATTTTTTATAAAAATAAATATTTCTTCGTAACACAACTATATCCAAATATTCAAGAACAAGGAGTTGTCCAAATTTCTATCTATATAATTTAGGACGAACATAAAATAAAAGCATGTAATTTCATTTTATTTTTATTAGTTTAAAAATAAACACATTTAAAATGAGAAATTTAATAATCCGAATTTAAATCCGAAATTTGATACGAAATATCCTCGCAATCAAATTAGTCTACCGTAACATCTGATGTCTTATAGGACCCGTTTACTTTGACTTTTTTTTTAAATGATTTTTATAGTGTTATATATTTTTAGTGTAAAAAAAATTTTCAAAGAAACTTTTCATAAAAATTTCAAATGAAAATTTAGTTTGAATAGTTATTTTTAAAATGTTATTTTAGATATTTCATTATTTTATCGAAACTTTTTTTGGTTATTAAATTTTCAAAAAATCACTTAATTTTGAAGCTATTTCAAATAGTTTTTCATAAAAATCATTTTAAGATATAACTTTTTGAAAAAATTGTGATTTTGACTATATTTTGATCTTCAATAGTGTATATTTATGTTATAGAATGAACAATTCAATATTTTTATAAAAAAAATTGTTAAATTTTGAAAACCATTTTTGTAGAATCCATTTTCAAAAATAAAAAGAAAAAAATCCATTTTCAAAAATACAAACAAAAAATCCCTTTTTGTAAAACTAAAACAAACTGGCCCATAACCAGGTGAAACAAATGAACTGTTCTATATATTATTTTGGGAGTCATATATTACTCACATTAGTGATCAATGTTAACCTCGGAATTTGATAGTAGGGCTTTTAGCATTGTTGAAGTTGTTGGAATTTCGCCAAATTCTCAATGTGAAATTTCATTAAATTAATGAAATTTTTCGAATTAATCTTGATGAATAAGAAGGAATAGTGACCTTCATATGAATGTGACATAGTTTGGCACAACGATGAGATACCAAGAAAGAAAAAACGACGGCCAAACAGGACCCAATAAGAACAATTGTCTGAATCAAGGAGCAACACATCTGCATCATAGGATAATATCTCATTTTAATTTTTGTAATCTTGGATTTTTATATATCATTATCTTTTTATTACAACAAGGTTTACAACAAACATCACTACAACGTAAGCAAATTTAAAACAGAATATTTCTAATTTATTACAATAATCAAACTTATGTCTTCTCGTCCAAACATCATTTTCCTAGCATCCTTATCAGTTTTGACTCGCACCCAACCAAATATAAGCAAATTTAAAACAGAATATTTCTAACTTATTACAATAATCAAACTTATGTCATCTCGTCCAAACATCATTTTCCTAGCATCCTTATCAGTTTTGACTCGCACCCAACCAAATATACTATCGAGTCTCTCAATACTTCTAATTTTTTCTCCTTATGGTATTTTTCCATCTAACCAATGAACCAGCTCCCTCTTCAGTTGATCGAAACTACTGATGTTCCAGAAAAGCATCAACATCGCAGGTTTTCTCTCGAATAAATCACTTTTCCATAGCAGCGACAAACACCAAACATGTTTGCAATATGATGAAATGAGATGTGAAAAAATGATTCACACAACACCTCTATTTATAACAAAAAAAAATTGTACATTACACTGAGGCGCTAAACCAATTGACGCCTCGCTCCTCTACAAAATAACACATGAGCGCCAATTGAATTGGCAGCACCAGATACTATAGCCAATCCAATTGACGTCTCCTCTCTAAGTTTAGAAACTGACGTCAATTAGTTTGACACCTACTTAAAAAGTAGGGTAAAAGTGAAGGTATATTGACTTAGAAACTGACGTCAATTAGTTTGACACCTACTTAAAAAGTAGGGTAAAAGTGAAGGTATATTGACTTTTTTTTGAAATCAGAATTATTTTGGAGTTTTTTTCTTAAAATTAAGAGTATTTGAGTAAAAAATTCAACTATAATTATTCAAAAGTATTTGAATTTATTTAAAATTTTATTATTTTAAATTTAAAACAATAAAAGTCTCCTACCAAAATCTTACATCTTAGGGTTTAATGGCCGCTTCATCACCGTCTCCGTCTCCGTCACCGTCACCGCTTGCGGCGGCGACAACAATAACCGATCTCAGCGAGGACTCAATAGGCCAATGCGCAACAAACCTAACCCTCCGCGATGTATGCAATTTAGCAATGAGCTCCACCGCCCTCAAACGCCTCGCTTATACCGATTCAGTTTGGCATCACTTGTTCAAGTAGCAATCCAATCTCTTCCTATTCCAATTCCAATTCGTAAACGAAATTTCAAAATAATTCGATTGAATCAAAGAAATACTTAATTAATTAAAAATGCTGTTCTTGTTGTTGCAGAAATCGTTGGCATCGAGAATTACCTTCCGGTAATGGAACTCCAGCAAGGGATCTTTACATTTCTAGACACACTGCTTTGCAGCAGTTCAAATTCATTGATCCTTTTGCAACATACTATCATACATATGCTTATAGAAATTTCGATCATTTGCTTCTTCATCAAAACAATATTATCTTTGCACAGGTAACAAGGGTTTATTTATAAATTTTTATGGTCAGTTTATTCTGAAAATACTCTATGAATTTGTTATGAATGTGTATCTGAACATTTATTTTAAGTTGGTCCATATAGTGGATCCCTCTTACTGAGATAAGGCTTGTGGGCTGTTGTTGTATGTATCTAAACACTTATAGAAGTGTTTATGTGATTTGCTACTTTGCATTCACTCTTCTGAATGTGGCTGAATGTTGACCAGGGCTCATTTACCGGAGTGATAAGTTTCAATGATAATCAAATGGGAGTAGTAAAGCATACTGTGAATGATAATCATAAAGCAAGAATTACTTGTATGAGGTAACCTGTGTTGCATTTTTTTCCATTGATGGTGAATTAATTGCTAAATAATTTGATGTATTTGATTCATATATAAAATCATCTGAACATGCATATCTTGCTCCCGGTGTATCTGACTTTATTCGACTATATGATTTTAACGAATATTAACAAACACACTTGCTGAAACCAAACGTGGTTACTTTTTTCACTAATCCTATGTATAACTGTTTATCATTGTGCCAATGGAAAAAACAAACCGCCACACCCTGAAATTATTGACCGGGAACCATTTTGACAGATCCCTGAAGTTTAACTATACACAACAAGCATTCTGGTGATGATTTCAATTAGATTATCAAAACATTGTTATACATGCTCATCTTGTGGTAGTAAGTAACTTATTTGTTATGATTTGTGAAAACTGTAAAATGTAAATGGCTGCCCATGTAGTTTTGTAAATAAATATAACCTATATGTAAGATGATACTCAAAGTCTTTGTCAGGGAAATATGTGTAAGCTAAAATTCCTTATTTTTTATATACCCAAAAGAAATATATTTTCTAGCCAAATGATTATGAATTATATTTATTTTGTATAGTTGGAACTGAAGATTAGTATGAGGCAGTGTTGTCAATTGCACATTGCAGAAAATTACCGTGTGTTTAAACATCGTTAAGCTATAGCTGCTATTTGACAACACTTGCATGAGGCCTAACTCATGGTCTGCTTGATGGGTAGTAGTAGTACTCAGAGTAGTCAATAGCAGCCAATAACGGTGCTATCTCGCTATAGCAGGGAAGAGCCTTAGCTGTGCAGAATACTATAGCGGGATAGCGGAGCAGGGCGGTTCCCGGCCCGGAGCGATTTCTAGCTTACTATCCTTTCCCCCCTTAAAAAACCGAAATATTCCCTTAAATTTACAACGTTTTTGAAGGATAATTTTGGGTTTTTCAATCAAATTTGAGTTGAGATTCAACTTTAACCTTCCTTCATAGTCGTATATGCACTTCAAGAGTATTGTGTGCTTTGATTTATGAATATTTTATCAGTTGAGTTATTTGTTTAACTTTACATTAAATACATGTTTATAATTATTATATGTAATTTGTTCAAATAATATCAAATAGAGTTGTCATCCCGCTATATGCTATCCCACTATCCCACTCGGCGTCACTATTCAGGAATGACTACTCTGGTAGTATTACTATTACTAGTACCAACATTCCTGGAATTTTTGGCAATTGTTGAGTTTCACAAGTCAAATATCTTTTCCACTACTAATTATAATTATAATTTAATGAAATTCCGGAAAGTTGGCTTAAATCTTCTGAAATTCCATTGCAGGTTGTTTTCCCTTGGGGAACAAAACATTGTGGCCACCTCAAGTTGTGATCACTCCATTCGTCTGTGGTGGAAGGTATCACTTAGTTTATGCAAAACTGTAATAGGATCCTCATATTTATATACACTTAATAGAGAGCTGGATGAACATAGAATCACGAAAGTATTATAATGTTCACATTTTAATGTTTGATAAAGAAGGGTATGATGTGATATGTCGCAATGTTGACATCCCTTTTTTTTTAATTGAAAGTAAGTATAAAAGAAATCCATGAATTTGTTTTATGTTAAAATTTAATTTTCTATTGCCTTGTGTTGTATTTCAACTTTAAGTGTGTTCAGGATTCACCTAGCACACAAAACTAAAACAGAAAGAAAAAGCATTTTTAAAGTTTGTGTGTTCCTTCGCTTAATCTTGTGCAAGATATTGTTTATGTCATGTGTCTTATTTTGTTTCATGTTTCTTCATCCTTGCGTTGTAGGATTCTTGTCTGCGATGTTTGAGAGGTCACAATGGTCCAGTGTTGTCACTATCAAATAAATTATTGGGAGACGGTAGCAGCAAAGTGTTGGCAAGTGGAGGAGAAGACGGTACTGTTCGACTATGGTCCATTAACTCAAGTGGAAAAAGAGGGCAACATGCTTTGAAGGCTACACTCTATGGACATGAAAAAGCTGTATGTTTGATGTCAGTTTCCGGGTATGAGTTTGTCTATCACAGTTACTTGCCTTTCACCAATGTTATGTTGAAAAAAGTGTAATGATGGGTAGCATTTGGGAATTGGTTGAAACAGATTGCCTATTATTTTCTGTTTCAGTATTCAGCCATATGCCTATACATTTTAAACTTACGACTTTACTTGCACTCTCTGGTTTTAAATATAAACAAAAAAGCTAAATCACACTATTTAGTTAATACTATTGCTTAATTATCTTGATGTAATAAAATAATAATTTCATTCTCCAAACTATCCTTCATTTGATTTTATATTATGGGAATAAAATGTTGCTGGAAATCTTAAATTCTAACTTAATCGAAGAGTATTTTAGGAGTGCTTTCAATAAACAGGATAAAATTAGTTAAGATTTGCTTATATATTTCTGACCGTCAAAATTAGATTTTTTGTTATTTATATTTGTGACCAGAGGAAGTATATTCTAGTTCTTATGATTTTCACTTGTATGTTCTGGCTAACAAGTTAGCTGGTTTCAGAGATTCAACTGATTAAACTTCCGTGTGTGTTAAAACTAATTTACGATTTTTTTGCTTAACAAACAGTAACATATTTGTTAACAGCCAGCTTAAAACTTTGCCAATCTTTACAACATGTATATAAGAAATGAATTTGTCGTTGTAAACAGCAACATGTTTATGAGTCCTAAGATTGTTAAATTATAAGAGATAAGAGTTTAATTTTAGAATTTGACAAGAATGAACTGTTTTATAAAATTAGTGAGTTCAATTTTAAAAAAGAAAGTGTAGCAGAGATCAGTTATTAATCCCGGACAGCAGAGCGGAGCGGCCGACTCCAAAAATGGGATAGCGGGATGATTTTTTGGACTAATTTATATGAATAATCTACGTATATATTTAATGTAGATTAAATAACTTTTTGGACTAATTATATGAATAATCTACGAATATTATTATTAATTCCAGAATCAATATATTTTAAAAGAAAGGGAAAAAAACAATGATATGAAAGAAAAAACAACCCGAAAACGAATAGAAAAACAATGAATAGAGAAGAACAGGATAGAGAACAAAATAGAAAAGCAGAAAACAGGAGAAACGCGATGGAGAAAGGTGAAAAAACACGAATGAGAGAGGAGAAACCACGGAGGACTACAATAAAATTTTCTAAAACTTTTTAAAATTGCAGAAAACCGCTCCAGGCCGGGAAGCGTTCCGCTTCCGCAACCCTCTATCCCAGCTTTCCCGACCGCTATCCAAAACTGGGATGTGCGCTGCTCCTCCGTAGCGGAGGGTTGCCGCACCGGGAGAGAATCCTGGGATAGCGCCTGGAGCGGCCGCTATTAATAACTGTGGCAGAGATGAAGATGTTGCGTTGTATGTGGTTAGATTAGACATGATAGAATTAGAAATGAAAATATTAGAGTGTTGGGGTAACACCTATAGTATAGAAGATGGTGGAAAATAAGTTTAGGTGGTTTCGGCATGTAGAGAGAAGACATGTAGATTCTGTGGTAAGGAGAGTATATCAGACAGAGAAAAGTCAAACAACTAAAGAATGAGGAAGACCTAGAAAGACTATAAGATAAGTTATTAAGAAAAATCTCGAAATTAATGATTTGGATAGAAGCATTGTCATGGACAGAACATTACGGCAAAAGTTGATCCATGCAGCCGATTCACTTAGTGGGATTAGGCTTGGTTGTTGCTGTCCATTAAATTCAGTCATCACCATTCCGCACTACACTACAAAGAAAATTGAAAGTGATTTTCTTATATGAATAGTGTTTTTAATGGTAAGCAAGTTCTATATAATTTGTCAAAAAATGAGTTGTTTTGCATGGCATGTGTCCAATGTTTATTTATTCACTATTACTCCTTTCATTTAAGTACTAGTCATCCATGGTTTTAGATTGCAGCCGCGGTTGTGGGTGTTGCGATTGCGGACATTGTGGTTGTTGCGATGCATATTACGGTGTGAATTTTTATTGAGAAGTGAAATACAATGTTAAAAAATACTTAATGTTGAGGTTTTTCATTGTAAATTGAGTTTTGGGGTTTTGAAATTTTGTGATTTGATGAAAATACTTGAAAAAACATGGCTGGAATTGTGTGATGTGGTTTCTACTGGGGCTGGATGCGTGATCTTAAATCACATTGCAATTGCTGTCCGGTACGGTTGCGGAGGCTCCGCATCCGCAATATTGCGGCTGCAATTCAGTTGGTCATCTACTTCATCTACAATGATTGATCCTTCCTGTTCTCATTTTTCAGGCACAAAACTTCGCTTTTGGTGTCCATCTCAAGAGATTCTAAGGTTCTTTCTCTCTTACATTCCTGTATCTTTATGTTGTCGTGTTAGTTTGCTTGTCTGTGTTCTTGATTTATGAATTTTCAAGTATTCATTGTCAATGCTTTGATTGTTTGATAAATTTGTTGAATATTTATAAGAAATAGTCTGCAAACTATTTCTAAATGGTATCTCTCTCTCTCTCGAAACTAAAGATGGTCTTCCGAAGCTTATCTTAAATAACTTCAACAGTTTAACTAGTGGAGCTCTGGAAGTAACCTAGTTCCAGAATGTATTATTTTATGTTTAGGTGCAAATTACTATACAGATGAGTTGAACATTAACATCTATCTTGTACTATTCACGTACTACTTGTGGCTTCAAAATCGTGTCATGGATGATACATACACATTTCTCCGCTTCAATGCTTCTGTTAAGCACTGTAATTGAAGCCTTTTATTATGCTATTATAGGTGAGGGTTTGGGATACGACTAGATCATCATCGGTTCGCTCCTCATGTTGCGTGGGAATGACTTCTGTTCATGGTGCACCGGTAAACATGAAATGCCATGAATCGTTGTTGTATGTGGCAGCTGGTCCCTCTGTCACTGCAATTGATTTAAGGACAATGCAGAGAGTTCTCACAGCAGCCGTCCATCAACCAAAGTTATATTCATTTGACATCGCCCCTTCAAAATCTGTAATATGCACAGGCGGTGATGGCAGGTATGACTATTTGGAAAGAAACTTTGTTTTTGCTGCTAAGTTACTTACAACACTGACATTGACATGTGTGAAGTAAACACTGATCATATAGTTTAAGAAAATGAAAGTGATTGAATGTAACCATGTGTGACAGTGTGTTGTTAGGTTTAGACACCGAATAAGCCTTCATTGTGAAGTATAACCGCTGCTTTGAAATATCATGTCATGTTATGTTTAGCTTTCTTTAGATATGTAGTTTACATGCAGTTAATTGTGGAACACTTGCCAAAACTGTAATGCTGCAGAGCGCTGCTTTGGGATATCAGGAGAAATCAGAATTGCTTAAAGCCAGAACCGATAGCAGAGTTAGATGGACATTCTGGGCCAGTAACTAAGTTGCTCATGGATTCATACAAAATAGTTACTGGTGGTTCTGATGATAATTGTGTGAAGGTATGGGAAGTTGGGACTGGTGAACAAACAAATTCATTTATTTGCTGTTTATGTGATGAAGAGAATTGTAGATGTGGCTGTGATGCAATGGCTATAGATGGGTGTAGAATTGTCACTGCCACTTATTGTAAAGATTATAATTTTGGTGATAGTGTTGTAACCTTTAGGGACTTCAACAGTGCTACAAGTCCTATTACCAAATTAGAAACATCTAAATTTTGGGATTCTTAGTTTGATGGTAACAGTGATAACTGATGTGTGAATAATATATGGTTCCCAAAATGGTATGTAGAACAATAATTTTTTTCACTTGGTTTATATGGCATGGCAGAATGTTGCATCATACTAGTTTGATTCTAGTTTGACTGAGGATATTTTATATAAAACTTTGAGTTTAAATTTGTATTATTACCCTTTTCATTTTTTGTGTGTGCTTATTTAAATATGTGTTGATAACTAAACTTATACAAAAATAAAATAAAATGACATGCTTGTAATTTATGTTTATCAGAGAAATCTGGACTATTCGCTCTTGAATATTTGGATATAGCTGTGTTAGGAAGAATATTCTTTTCTCATTTTATCATGCGTGTTCTCACTATTGTTGCCTTAATAATGTCACTGTGCAAAAAATACTGAGCGAGAATACATTTAAAAATAATGAACTTACAATTAATGTTTATTTTTAAAAGAGAAAATATCGATAAAACACTAAGAACAAAAATATAGTCATTCCAATAATATTCAAGTTCAGGAGTTGGATATGCGTAGGGAAGGTATTAACACTGTACGGCATCTAAAAGTTTTAGTTTAAGATAATCTTTCGGTATGATGAAAAATTCAAAGTGATGTGGAAAATGTTTGGTGATTGAAAAAAAAAAAGAATTTTCTCGTATTAGGGCTCAAAATAAATATTTGATGGTTGCCTTTGTTTTTAGAAGGAAGACGAGCAACCGAACTAGAACAAATTGCATGACATGCTTTTGTCTATTCGAAGATAATGTGTTATTCCCCTATTAATCTGATTTTGGTTGGTCTATAAAAATGAGATTTGAAACGTCCAAGTTGTGCAACTAGCGACCCATAAACTGAATGATTAAAGTGGATATGCTTCCATCTAACCGACATTTATTCTTTGATATTTATTTATTAATTTATTAAAAAAGAACGAACGGAGTTTAGAATAACTAAAGTGTTTTCAAGAAGGAAAAATAGGTTAAAACAGACTAGACTAACATCTTGCATCCGAACCCTCAAAAATAAAGGGAAGTACATTCAATTACTTTATTTCTTATTCCAAAATCAAAATCACTAAAACGCCTAATCCCCAAATTTCTTGAAGATCAAAAGTAAATGAAAAGAGATATGAGATGATCACAAATGGATCAAAACTTTAAATCGATAGGGTTGAGTTGGTTCGACGACCTAACTTAACAATAAATAAACAAAATGTAACTTTTTAATTTCTAACTTTTATTTAGGCTTGAAAATAAAATATTTATTTTGTATAAAGTATGAAAAAAATGCTTATTATCATGTTATCATCCTCAAATACAATTAACAATTAAAGTAACAATAACCAAAAGAGATTTGGACTTAATGACGCTAATGAAACGTACTAAAAATGACAACAATGATAAAAATATAAAAACAACACAAGTGACGTAGTAATAAGTAAGGTTGTACAAGAAAACTTGACCCCGTATCCCTACAATTGTACCCAAACTCCTACATTTAAATTTTTTGGACCAAAATACCCTCATATAAATAGGGTATATTTTTCATTTCTAATTTTTTTTACCATTTTTGTCTGAAGACTTCCGGAAACCAAATTTTTCATTTTTTGGTATTGTAAACCGGAACACTCAGAGTAAGTCTTCCGGTTCACGTAGTGTATACCGGAACACATGTCTAAAGAGTTTCGGTTTGTTGCCTTTCGGGGGCACTGAATCGGAAGTCTTTTAGAAAGTCTTCCGGTTTGATTTGTTGTATACCGGAAGTCTTTCTTAAAGACTTCCGGTTTGGATGATCTAAACCGGAACTCTTTTAAAAAGTGTTTCGGTAGTCATCCTTTTTTTTATTCACCGGAACTCTTTTTTGAAGTGTTCCGGTATGTTTTGTTTTTTTTAAAATAATTTTTAATAATTTTTTTTTTGCAGTGGTTCGAAGACGAGGTGCAGATGGTAGGATTCCAGTCCGCACGTTAGATCGGGGCGCATCTTCATCTGCAGCTGAGCCGGCTGGATATCCAGGAGGGTCGTACGATACGTCTCTTTTGGTGAAGTACGAGCATCATGTTGCTCGACATTTATGGTTCGGTGAGGTAAGTGAACGAAATATATTTGAAAATGAATAATAGTTGAATATTTTATATTGTGTTTTCTAATATGTGTTTTAATTGTTTTTAGGAAAGAGGTCCAAAGAAAGAGTTGAAGGTTGCTGGACATGGACTGAAGCTGACATCTAGGGTTCCATTGACTCTTCCACCACAGATGGAGAGTTGGGTATCTAGATATAGTTTATCTTCACTTCAGAGAACCAGTCTGAACAAGATAGACACAAATCTTGTCTCTGCATTTGTGGAAAGATGGCATCTGGAGACATCTTCATTTCACATGCCGTTTGGTGAAATGAGCATTACTTTGGATGATGTCTCATGTCTGCTTCACTTGCCTATCAGGGGTATCTTCTGGAGTCCTCAGGATGTGACGGAAGAGGTAGCTGTTGAACTTGCTGTTGACTACTTAGGAGTGTCACAGGGTGAGGCACAATCACATGTTCGTAGCTGCAGGGGTTCGTATTACAAGTTGGAATGGTTATACGATTTTTTCGTACAGCATAGAGCTGCTTCCAGCTGGGCATATGCGACCAAAGCATATCTGTTGATGTTGGTGGGTTCCACCATTTTTGCCGATAAGACCTTTACACTTGTATAGGCACGATACCTCCTCCTGTTTACGGGCTTAGATAGATGTTCAGGATATAGTTGGGGAGCAGCTGCACTAGTTACCCTATACAGATATCTTGGAGATGCGTCCATGTACAGTTGCAAACAACTCGGTGGATATCCTACTCTCCTACAGGTATATAATTTAATTTTGTTTATTAAGTGTTGGATTCATTTTATAAAATATGTTAACTTAATTTATTTTATTTATTATGTTTGTATTTTGTAACAATGCTAGATTCACGAATACTTTCCAACTGTTGGAAAAAGAGGGGAGAATTGGAAACCAACTGATAACTGTGGTCTTCCCCAAGCGATGAGATGGTCGTATAGGCAAGGAGTCCTGAGGTTGATGATTTACGACCTATTTTGGACGAGCTGACACCTACCGACGTCATATGGCGTCCATTTGAGGATCATATAGCATGGCATCTATTTGATGAGATATGTCTCTACAGGGACTGTTTGAAATGGGGTGAAACAGTTGTTCCATACTTGCCTGACATATGTTTACGTCAGTTCGGGTATAGGCAGTATGTTCCATCCCCACCTCTTGATTGTATGATGGCGACGAATATTGATGTTGATTGGATTAGTTACCATCATAGTATTATCGCTGTGATCGGTCCATCTACCCTGACCACCACTCCATTTGATGTAGAAGATGGTTATCTGGAGTGGTATTATTGTGTTTCGCATCCACGGTTGGTCCCTCCCCATCGTGACGATCCAAGAGAGGTACCAATTCCTGTATATGACGCCGGACCATCTGATCCTGATTGGGCTCATGTATCTACATTGATTCATCGCTATCTGAGACAGGTTAATACCGAAGAGGAAGATCCACAGTTTGCTGATTTATTTGAAGCTTTGCATATTTCTCGTTCATATTGATTTATGTATTAAGTTTTAGAACTGAATATAATAGACATAATATAAAATTCATGTTTTGATTACATATTTATGTTTTGAGTACATATTCATGCTAATACAGGTGTAAGTAATTGCCAATGTTGCATACGTCCTAGAAATCTTAACATCCAAGTAGTTGCTGTATGAGAACGAAATTTCCTCCAATCTAATGTGACCGGTGACAATGGAAACCCCTCTTTCATGTTAACCTGATAAAGTAAAATAATTAAAATATTAAGTCATATAAAATATTAACTGAAATAATTAAGTGAAATAATTAAAATATTAAGGCATATAACATAACTTGTCATACAAAATACGTACCTGAACCCAATGATTGTGGTTAACAAAACCAATGCAATAAATAGAGACATTTGGTGAATGTGAACTTGTCATCGGAAAGAAAGTCATGCACGGATTGCCTAAACAGACAAGTACAATATTATAGCGATTCGCTATCAAGTAACCCATATCTGGTAGACTCAACCATTTTTCAGGTGGCTGTGAACCAAAGGATTCTATCATCAAAGATTCTCTCACTTCTGACAACCGATTAGAAAATAACTTGTCATACAAAGTTGACCTATCCTTGTCTATTATTTTCAACCCCAACTCTCTGCAACCATTGGCCAACCATCCTCACCATATCCATGCAATGATGCAATGACTCTAAATCCATAATTACCATCTGATTCAACATTAACTACATCTTCAATGTATGACCTAATATGATTAGGAAATTGAAGAATGAATTGTGGTTGCTTCTTTGATAATTTTAACTTCTTCAAAGTCTGTGATGGTTGAGATTGCCTTATCAACATACTCATGATACGAATGGTCCCTATAAACATCATATTCTACTGGTTTTTTCCCTTTCTTATTCACTCCTCCTTTGGTTTTTAGTTTCTTAGGTGGTGGACACAATGGAGTCATTGTTGGGTATGCTAGTTCACATACCCTACTCTTTAATGCCCTTTTCCCAATAACATCTAATGACCTAAATCGTCTCCACAATTCATCCATTACAGAAGTCATATCCACCTCTGATCCATCACCTTCACCTGCCTCTAACTCAACTTCCATAGTTAGTTTCCTCCAATGAACATGAACATCATCAATGGGTATCGGTATACCATCTAGTGTGTATCTTCCTAACTCACAAGCACAAGGTAACCCATAAGATGTTCTAAGAGTACAACCACATATTTGCCTGTTAGTTCCAACATAATCAACTCTCAATAACTCTTCAGCAATACGTCTCAAAGCAGCTCGAGATACAGAACCACACAAATAACCATAAAAGGGACTTATGTGCGCGTGCTCAACTTCGTAAAAACTCTTTTGAAAAGAAGCTCTAATATTTCCCAGTTGTAACCTCAAGTTGTTATTCATGGCTTCCCAACATTTGACCATGTGACCTATACTGTTTCCTAACATATGCTTTAACTTCCAATGAACAGATTCAACCCTAAAAATATTGAAAATAACACATAAAAAACACATAGAAATATTATCACATATAAAAATAACACATAAAAAATTATAAGACGTACCGATTAGTCGTTGTGTTACCCAAATGTAGCACTCGATTAATCCATGCTCCAACAAATCTATGCCTATGTGGAGTCAACCATGTGTCTTTCACATAATTAATAAATCCACTATAATCAACACATGCTTGCTCAAGTTGATGCAACCGTTGACCATACTCAACCTCATCACTAGCCCAAACAACTTCCATCCATAATGTGTCTATCGTCTTTTGCAGGTCATTCACCACATGTTATTTGCATTTGGCACCAACGTTTTTGTTAATGTGAAATCTACATAGCAAATTAATCGACCTCGGAAACACAATTTCAATTGCTTTCATCAAAGCAAGATCTCTATCTGTCAAAATCACTTGTGGACACATGTCTTTCTTCACAAACAACTCTTTTAGTTTCTCCAATACCCAGCAAAAATTCTCTGTCTGCTCAGACTCCATATACACAAATGCAACAGCAAAAGTCAACTCGGTCGATGTCATGCCAACAATTTCAAACAAAGGTTGTCTATATTTGTTTGTCTTATAGGTGCTATCCATAACTAACACAATCGGAAAAATATTCAACAACTTAACTGAATCAGGATGTGCCCAAAATATCTCTCTCACCACTTCCGAGTCATCCTTTTTTCTACTCCAATAGACATAACATGCATCCTCAATAAGCTTAAACAGATGTTGTATCTCACTCATAGGATCTCTTATCTCTTTTTGTATCACACTCTTATGCTTGCATACTTGTGTAATCCGAGTGACATTCTCAGGATATCGGTCTTGCAAGGAAAGCAATATGTGTCTAGGTGGTACATGTCTCTTTGTCAAATCAGCGACATGTTGCTTATCATCTGTGTTCAACCTACCAATAAACGAATGACCTTTTAATCTATCAGGTAAACCATGATTATGTAACCCATATTTTACATCAATCTTCCAACCAGATCCATCTTTCGCCGGAGTCGACCTGATTTTAAATGGGCATCCACATTTCTTGGACGCATTTTGGGTACCACTATCAGTACTCTTGTGTTTCCCACCTTTATCACAACCAAATATTAATTTGTTACTTCTCCCTCTCTTCCCTGTTTCAGTATCTGAACGACTGATAATAATAGTTACTTTATTATCGATTCCAACCTCTTTAATCCATATGATAACCTCTTCTCGTGTACCAAATCTTACAGTCGTTATAAACGCATCAGTAGTATCTACACATATTTGGGGAATATTTTCCATTCCTGTAAAATAAAACACAGATTAAAAAAAATTGAAAAAAAAAAGCAAACCGGAACACTTTTTGAAAGAGTTCCGGAACACATATTACACAAACAGGAACACTTCTTCAAAGAGTTCCGATATGTGTAAATTTGTTTACCGGAACTCTTTCAAGAAGTGTTCCGGTTTATAAATTTTTTCTGATTGAACCGGAACTCTTTCGTGAAGTCTTCCGGTTCATTGCTTTGTGTGTTCCGGAAGTCATTTTTGAAGTCTTCCGATTTGGGAAAAATACATACCGGAAGTCTTTTTGCAGGAGTTCCGGTGCGAGGGGTGTGAAACGTGTAATTTCTGAAATTTTCAACTGAATGGTAAAAATGAAATGGTAAATTGGTTAAAATCAATTAAGGGTAGAATGAGAATATTTAAAAAATTGTAGGGGTATGAGGCTAACTGTAGGGGTACAAGGTAAAATTTTCGTTGCATAGTGCAAAGTGTTGGCTTTGAGCCCAAAACCCAAGTAAAATCCCCAAATCTTAGATTAGCAAAACCTAATGTTGAAATAATAATAAAATAAAATAGACCTGCAACAGAAGGAACCCCCTCTTTCTCTAATTTCTTTTCACGACCTCTATTTTCAACCCCCTCAAGTATGTTTCGCGTTTCCAATGTTAATACTTCTCTCTCACAACAAATAAACAGAGGCATATTTTTCCTCTCCTTCCATTACACGCTTTTGTTTTCAACAAGCAAGACCAAAAAAATCACGTTTTCCTCCATTAAACAAACAAGATCAAAGAAGGAAAGATGGAAACAAGGGAGAAGGATGAAACTAATGATATCGTCTGTAAAGCCCTAAATTTTCAAATAATTATTTAATTGAATTTTTAATTTATTTTTATTTATTTATTTTTGAGTATCGACGGAATTATATGATTTATTAATTTTATTTAATTATTGGTGTGTTTGGACATTTTTGTGAGATTTGTGAAGAGTGGTGATAATTATTTAGAATTTTATTTAATTTTAAATGATTAAAATAATAAGAAAATAGAGAATTCATGAGGTTTGAGTGGAAATTAGGATTATTGGGCAAATAAGGGAATGAGGTAAAAATAATAATAAGTTGGAGAAAGTGAAATAATTAAGATCTGAAAATTAGGTTAAAGTTAAATGGGAGGTTCAGGGGAGTCTTTATTTTTACCGTGAATTGGAAAGATTAGGAGAAAAAGGTAAAAAGCAAAAGTAAGGGTTTGGGAGGAAGAGGAAGCCCTAACTAGAGCTTGGAGATTATTGGAAATTAAGGTAATGAGGGAGATTACTTGAATATAGGTGTTAATTTCATGAAGGGTAGAGTGAGATCCTCATGTTTTCCTCCATTGGTGGTGCTTTATGATTTTTGGATGGGATTGTGTGGAATCTATCATATTTGATATAATTGATATGAAATTCGTGCACTATTTATCGTTGATTTTAGTGCATCTTTGTATGTGCAAGTTTGGTTGATGAGTGTTCATGTCTATATGAAATAACATGATGAAAAATTGTGAAAATCTATGCTAAATTAATGATTAAATGATGTTAGATGTGTTGTATGTTGTTATATTTGTTATATAATGACTATATGTTGAATTTTGAGCGTTTTTATTTTTACGGAATCGAAATCAGAGGTCCGAAAGTCCTTTTATGGTGAAAAACACGAAATTTTGCATTCTGTAGTGGTCACGATGACGGCGAGCTCTAGTTCATAAGTGGGGACCGGGAGAGAATATATGATTTCAGTAATGGGATCAGTGAAACATTATTGATTTTGTAGTGGGGATCCGTGATGATTATGGTGAGCTCTAGTTTAGAAGTGGGGACCGAGAGTGAATAACTGTTTTCAGTAATGGGATCAGTGAAATGTTACTATTTAGTAGTGGGGGATCAATGACGATTATGGTGGGCTATGGTTCAGAAGAGAGGATCGGGAGCGAGTATGGACGAAAATCAATAAAATACTTATGATGTCCAAATTGGTACCACATGCATTGAATCGAGATTGTTAGTTACATTGCATACATAAAAAGTATTGTGAAATGTTTGGTTGTTATGAATATGTGATGTGTTTGTTGATTTGTGTGAATATACTAACCTTGCTATGCTTTGTGTAAGACCCCAATTTTGTCCCTAAGATCCCTCATGGCATCATATCATATCATTTCATTGCCTCAAGGATCATTGTGCACCTTGCCTCCTTCCCTGTGGGCGGGTCATCTTTTGAGAGTGATTTCTTGATCACCAAGCATGTTTTGCATTTGTATATCATTGATTTTCTTTTTACCACTAACCAAAAGTACAAAAATATGTCATCTAACCCTTGTCTTGCAGATGAAGCAATCAATAGTCAAAGCAGTCAAAGGCATTCATTGAGCAATAGATGGTGGCCATTCTTGAGAATTTGGACACCACAGTCATTATCAAGAGTTCATATGAGCTATGTTATCATTTTGAATCAAAATCTCAAGTGGTAGAGGCTTGAATCTCATCAAGGCATTCTTCAGTCAACTGAAACCCTAGCCAGTCAACTGCCAAGTCAACTGTGGATTTGGAAGTGGGAAGAGTTTAGAAATACTTCATTCATGTTCAAACAAGTCTCATTTGACATTTCAAACATCAACATTGAAGAAAATAAAGTCAGGTCAAAACTTTCCAAAAATAGAAAGTGACCTATAATTCAAAATTGCCAAAAATGGAAAGGTTTTAACCTAACTTCACCTTCAAATTACATCACCAAAAAAGCTTCAAATGAAATTTTGTTGAACATGAAAGTTGTAGATCTTTCTCCCCCATTTCCAAAAAGTCCAAGATCATCCATTTCTCATGTGTGGTTAAGGAGATATGGTCAAAACATGGCAAGGTGTACATGGAACTTCAAATGTGCATAACTTCTCAACCAAAGCTCCAAATTGCATGG
The DNA here is from genome assembly GCF_024323335.1 of Lathyrus oleraceus. Lineage (NCBI taxonomy): Eukaryota > Viridiplantae > Streptophyta > Magnoliopsida > Fabales > Fabaceae > Lathyrus > Lathyrus oleraceus. Next base: position 139,268,011 of record NC_066579.1, on the reverse strand, counting down.
CTCTTTTTGCATTATTCTTGTTTTGACCTATAATTTCCAAATCTTGCATTGCATTGCATCAATTATCATCACATGACCATTTGCAAATTCACTTAATTTTGGAGGGAAAACATGGAATTTAAATTTTGTGCATAATTCAAATATTTTGCCTTTGCCATTGATTTCAAAAATTCATTTTAAGTGAAAATCAAGTAATTTCGTGTACTGTTCACTCATGATTTCCATGCATAAGGGTGAAATGACCAAATTTGCAAAACACCTCAAATTTCCCTAATTTCCATTAGCATTTGATTAGAGTTTAATTAAGCTTGATTAATAGGGAGTATATAAAGCAAACCCTAACGGAATTTCACAAGAACACCTCATAATTTTCAGATCTAGAAATTTTCATCAAACTTTTCTCTCAATTTTTCTTCAAATTTCTTCACACAATTTTCATATTCATTGCTTAATTCATCATCTGGAATCATCATGGAGCATGTTTGAACCAAGATCCGAGTGAATTCGTGCACCTTGAAGCAGCTCAAGCTTGAAGCTCATCAATGGTGGAATCAAAATTCTGTTGAATCAAGACCAATTGGACCTCAAGATCACTTCCAAATACTTGTACAAGCTTGCTAGAGAAAGATTGAAGCATTGCCAGGCTTGGAACACGCGAATTTCAAAACTGCTCTTCAAGAGGTCACGAAATCTTTTCTCTCTTTTCTCATTTTGCTTATGCTATTGTTGTAGATCTCTCTGTTGTGATCATGCTGAGCTTTAAATCACTAAAAAACATGCCATATTGAGTTAGATTCGAAGGATTAAAGTTTTGATGATGAATCTTGTTTTATTCGATCCACTTGATTCATGATGATCCATGCCATTTCATTGCTTGATTCATGCTCCATGATGTTTGTGCTACATGATTATATGCTCATTTTAAAAATCTGGAACAAATGTTCATCGTGTTCTTGAACCATTACTGTTCATACGCGCGAGCTGGAGAAGATGAAGTTCAGTAGATTAGGGAACAGTTTTTGATCTCTATTGCCATGCATTTCCGTTGCCTTAGGTGTTTTAGGGTTTAAATTCTATTGGTTGCATGAACCCTCCATGATGCGTTCTGATTGGCCAGGCAGAAAAATAAATGAAACGCTGAGTTTTGATGTGGCGCCAGATTTCATAATTCAAATTAATTCCAATAATTCCTATTATTTCATTTACTTGTTCAATTTTTATTTCATTTTTCATTTGCATCTTTAAAAAATCATAACAAATCAAATAATGATCCAAAAAATGTGAGGATTTTTGCATTGCCTTCCTTATTTTGTCTACTATTTTGTGATCATTGAAATCAAAGTTGTGCCTGGCTGATTAAATATTTTGCCTAGGGTTCTTGTATGTGTGTGCATTTTGACATTGCCTTGCTTTTGCATTTGTGAAATGATGGTTGTTGATCCAATGAATATGAATTTTTTCATGATGAAACTAGACATTTGGCTTGACATTTTGATGTTAAGTTTGCATTTTTATCATTTATCATTTCTGGTTTGTGATTTTTCTAAGTAGGTGTGACAATTTGTGTCACACCTTTGCTTGTTCATTTTATGTGATGTGATTTCCATATCAAATGAATTCCAATTGCTCTGGTTTTTTGCATGATGCATATTATGGATGTTGTGAATGAGCATGAATTTTCTGGGAATTATTTGAATGATTTCTGATTTGATTGATATTTTTCATTCTGGTTGGTGACATTTGTGCTTTAAAATAGTCTTGAACTTCACTTGATCATGAAATGGATTTGGTATATGATATTGATGTGAGACCTTTTGGATTGTTTCAAGATGTGTTTGAAGTTGATTCATGTTAATTTTCAGCTTCTGTTTTAAATTTTTTCTCCATCTTTGATTCTAGGATTTGACCTAGTGGTTTGCCTCTCATGTTTGAGCTTTGTTTTCAGGTTAAACATCCAAGTTATATGGTTCATGATGCTACATCATTTGAAAATTTGATGTTTGCCTTTGGATACTAACATTGTGTGTTTTGTAGGGTTGTTAATTCATTTGAGCTTGACTTGTGGCTTATGCCTTTGTATATTGGTTATCTGTTGCATTAACTGTTGGTTGTTTGTCTGTATAGTTGTACTGATTTGTTTGATGTTTCCACAGGTACATAAGTTGCTTAAGTTCACTTTGAACTTGCTTTTGCTTGGTTGCTTAACCACTTAGGTATAACCTCTCTTCTTCATGTAGTTTGGAAGACCTGGCCTGTTATGTGGTCAGGCACCTGTCTGAAGTCCTCCTTAAGAGGCAATGCTTGTGATTATTTACTCTTTGTGCCAAGCAGGAAAAGTCCTCTTATGAGGCAATTGGTAGAGAAAAGAGATGTGTAGTCCATCTCCTACTATTCAGTGTGTCATCCCTTTGCTCACATAACATGTTGATGCATTGTGGATATTAACCCAAGATCTTATAAAGTCAAATCATTTGTGGAGAAGAGTTCTAACTTTCTGAACTCCCACACCTTCTATTATTCAATGCTCTCCCTGACCAGGGATAAGAGCTATGAGGCACACCCCTCATCTCCATTTCATCTGCTTCACCCTAACTCTCAATGTTAGGGTTAAGAGCACAACTTACCCCATTCCAGTTGACTTTAAAGTCTAACCTTGCTTGAGCCTAATTGCTTGTATATAGTGTGTGCTAATTGACTTGTGTGTTTGCTTACTTGATTCATCTGTGCATATTTGCTTGAGTGTGCCTTAGTCCATTTATCATCATCATTTGTATATCATTTCATAAACTTTGCTTTATAGCATTTTTGCTTTGTCCATGGAGGAGACAAGCATAAGACCATTACTTGGCAGTTGTTCCTATGATATGGTGTGAGACTAGTGTAAGTCCATTGATTGGCATCTGGTATCATTGTTTTGTTTTAGGAGATTGGTGTAAATCCATTGATTGGTATCCGGTATCCATGTTTGTTTGTGAGATTGGTATAAGTCCATTGATTGGCATCCGGTATCATTGTTTTGGTTTTAGGAGATTGGTGTAAATCCATTGATTGGTATCCGGTATCCATGTTTGTTTGTGAGATTGGTATAAGTCCATTGATTGGCATCCGGTATCATTGTTTTGGTTTTAGGAGATTGGTGTAAATCCATTGATTGGTATCCGGTATCCATGTTTGTTTGTGAGATTGGTGTAAGTCCATTGATTGGCATCCGGTATCACCTTGCTTTGTTCATTTGCTTACTTGCATTGTTGCCTTATTCCAAAGGAATCACTTGAATCATCTACATATGATTTCAAGGGGTGAACATCTAAGAAGTTTTACTCCCTCACCCGCCCACCTTTTGTTTCTTTAAACCTCCATTTGCATGCTAATCTCAACCTGAAAAGTATTGTGCAAACATTCTCATTTCTTTTCAAATTAGAAACCTAGGCCTTAGGCCTTTGATTTTTCAAACTCCATTTCATAATACTTCTTTGAATTGAATTCTAATCATACTTTGACCATCTTTTGTGAATAAATCCTAATTGGTTAATCCAACTCATTCAATTGTTTTGTGGCTTTGTCCATTCTTGTTAAGTTTTCATACATTAGCCATAGGTTTAATTTATCCTAGTTGGTTGATATTAATCTCACCTTCTTGTCCTTAGTGATTGAATTGTAAGACTTCCTTGCTTATTATAGGGTTAACCCCTCACTAGCAAGTTGAAGCTATTCTCACGTGGTGGACTCGTTGTTTGCATAAGGTTGAGTTTTCTCCCGTGGATAACGAAAGACCTTAGGGCTTTTGTTTAAAATGAACCCACTCATATTTTGGAAATCTTTTAGCCGAACTACGGCGTTTTGATCCTTACCTTCCATGGAAAGGTACGTAGGCAACGGGTTCATCCGTTCAAACACAAAAATAATAACTTGTATATTCTTTTCTCATCTTCCCAATCATGTTTGCACAATAAATATTTCATAAACAAATAACATTTCGTACAACAAGTGTGAAAAGGGCTCCCTAGGAGTACCTAGGACGTTTTGGGTGCCTAACACCTTCCCATTGCGTAATTAACCCCCTTACCCAGATCTCTGATCTTTTCATTAGTTTTCTATGTGTAAAACTTCTTAGGCTTTTGTTCGCTTTTTAGCCATTCCTTTGGATAAATAAAAGTGCGGTGGCGACTCGATTCTTTGTATGCTTTGCTTTTGATTTAATCAATAAATCATAAAGTGACGAATACACCGCTACAGAAAAGTGGTGACTCTGCTGGGGATAACATTAGACCTTCCTTGGTGGTATTGCCTACTTTTCACCCTTGTTGTGATATATTGTTATGTGTTATTTGACATATTTTTGTACAATTTGGGATAACTGTATTGGTTGTAATGTTTGAATTGCTTGATATACAATTGCTGTTTGCTTTGGTGATCTCTGTGAGATGAGTTCTATACCCGAACTCGAGTGCACCTTAGGATAGGAGAATGGCATAGTCTTGTCGACTTGTGTGGAGTATTCCTTAACAAGTTGACTTGCGAGTCCATTCACTTGGTGGAGGTCATGTTGGATTAATAATGTCACACAAGTTATTTGTGGTTAGGCATTATTCTTTTAATCATGTGCCTTAGAAGCCAAGGACCTTAGTTTACCAAGCCCATCTTGGCCTATTTTTTAGGACGTAGTGCGGAGGTCGTTCAGATGTCAGATCTGATGCGATTGTTACGCGATACTACACTCATAAGAGTCTCTCTTGAGAATATTTTTGGAATATGAGTATTCGTATCTCCGATAATATCCGAAAGATGGGATGATGACTATGGGAACCTCTTGTAGAACATGTTCGGCAGGTTTAAACCCTAGTACACTCCCTTTGGGTGGTTCTTAACCGAGACTCCATGCTCGTGATTATCAACAAACCCGTGATTCATGGTTGAGTCATTCAGACATCCTTAATATCAATGGAACTTGGGTGTTGATAAGGTGAAAACCATAATCCACCAAAATGGATGATTGATATTAAGGATGATTGAACCGGTTCATGTATCGTTAATATCAATGGAACTTGGGTGTTGATAAGGTGAAAACCAAAATCCACCAAAATGGATGGTTGATATTAAGGATACTATGAGCTTTCCCATGACCTTTGTCTGGTGTGACTTGCTTGATCCTTGAGTGTGATTGCTGCATTCATGCATTCATGCATTCATCTGCATTCATGTCGTCAGAAAAAATCAGAAAATTTTCAAGGAACTTAAAGGGTTTATTTGCAAAATTTTCAGACATGGAAAGACCAAAAAGGCATACAAAGAAGTACAGCTTTAGACAGCCCGATCTGAAAGAGTTAAGGAATCTGACATCTTATGTATTAGATCCCTTGGGTTTCAAAGCTCGCTATGGGAATCTTCTGCCTCTGTTGACTACTCAGGTTGATGAAGGGTTGATGAGTACCTTGGCTCAGTTCTATGATCCTCTGTATCACTGCTTCTCTTTTCCGGACTTCCAGCTGTTGCCTACGCTTGAGGAGTATGCTCATCTTATTGGGATCCCGATTCTGGATCAGGTGCCGTTCAGTGGCTTGGAGAGTATTCCTGCTGCTCGAGAGATCGCAGACTTGTTGCACATAGATGAATCCCTGATTGAGGCGCATATGACTACCAAAGGTGGAATTCAGGGTCTTCCTTCTAATTTCCTCATCGCTCAAGCTACTGTTTATGGGAAGGCCAGGAGTGAGGATGCCTTTGAGGCCATATTAGTGCTGCTCATCTATGGTTTGGTATTATTCCCCAACATCGACAAATTTATGGATGTGAACGCCATTAGGATCTTCTCAGTTCTTAATCCCGTTCCGACTCTGTTGGGTGATGCCTATTTCTCTTTGCATCTGAGGAATGCAAAGGGTGGAGGAGTTACTGTGTGCTGTTTGCCTCTGCTGTATAAGTGGTTTATTTCTCACTTACCGCAGACGGTTGCTTTCAAGGAGAACAAGGGATGTCTACGGTGGTCCACGAGACTTATGTCTCTCACTAATGATGATATCTCTTGGTATGATCGCATGTATGATACTGTTCAGATCATTGATTATTATGGTGAATTCCCTAATGTGCCTCTTCTTGGTACATGTGGGGGGATCAGCTACAATCCTATATTAGCACGTCGTCAGCTTGGTTCCCCCTAAAGGATAAACCTCATAACATTCTGTTAGAAGGTGTATTCTTTCAGGAGGGTAAGGATCCCCAAGGCCTGAAATCCAGATTTGTCCGCGCTTGGCGCAAGATTCAGAAGAAGGGTAGGAATGAGTTGGGTCCGAAGAACTGCATTGCGTTGGAGCCATATACCTCTTGGGTCAGACGGAGAGCTTCTGAGTATCTCATGCCATACGATTATCCGAGACCTACACCGTTGGTTGTGGCTGGGCCTTCAACCCTCCCTAACCAAGATGTAGAGGAGTTGAGAGAAGAAGACCTTTCACGTGCCTGGATCCGTGAAAGAGAAGAGTTGCTTAAGCAAATCAAGGAGAAGGACGCTCTGATTGAGTTTCTCGAGCATCAGGTGATCGATGATCCAAATGATACCTGGACTTCTCTGCTTCCTCAGTCTTCCAAGTTCTGGAAGAGGAAGTATGATCGACTCGCGAAGGAGAAAGCGGATACGGAAGCAGCCTATGAGAGAGAGATCAAGAAGCTTTGTGTTTCTCGTCTTCCAGCATCTCGAGCTCCTAGGGATCCATAGGATGTTTATTTTCCTTTTCCCTTGTAATAATCAAAAATGCTGTACTTCTTTGTCATGAATATATTTGATGAGATATTTTCCATATTCGATTAAATGCTTAAATATTCAAAAATTGCAAATAGAACCCTAAAAGTTCCTTGAAAATAAAAAACAAAGCATATGCACAAGCATTGCATGCATCATTTTGCATAAGCAGGTGTTGTTCCGGTCTTCTTGTCTGTGGCCTAACTCTGTGCTCTTCATTTATTTTGAAGACAAGCTGACTCACCGGTACTATACCAGAGCCAATTCTGCAAGAGTGATGGATCAGTTAGAACAAGAGAACAGAGAGTTGAAAGAAGAGGTCGCTCGTTTGGGTGCTCTGATGGAGCAATTGTTGGCTGCTCAACATCAACCTTCTCCACCTCCTGCAACTCCGCTCCAGAGGACTGTTATATCAGAGGTTGCTTCTTCAACTGTGCCTGCTGTTAGTGCTCACTTTGGGCCGAATGCCATGCCAGCCGGGTTTCCGTGGGGTATGCCTCCGGGTTTCATGCCAGATATTCCAGCTCCTACTTTTGCTTCCATGCCGGCATCTAGCCCGGTCCTTGCTATGCCTCATCTTGTCGTGCATACCATTCCTAGGGTAGACGACACCATCTATCATTCTGAGCCGTCTGAGGGCCCAGATGTTAATGAGAAGATGGATGCAATGAATGACCAATTCCTCGAGCTCCGTAAGGAATTGAAGACCCTCCGAGGGAAAGATCTGTTTGGCAAGTCTGCTGCTGAACTTTGCCTGGTTCCCGGTGTGAAGATTCCGGTCAAGTTCAAAGTTCCTGACTTTGAAAAACATAAAGGGAACACCTGCCCTCTCGCTCACCTGGTTATGTATGCCAGGAAAATGTCTACGCAAACAGATAATGATCAGCTTCTGATCCATTATTTCCAGGATAGTTTGTCCGGTGCGGCTCTTCGTTGGTATATGAGCCTTGATAGTGCAAACATCCGATCCTTCAACGATCTTGGCGAAGCCTTCGTCAAGCAATACAAATATAATATTGATATGGCGCCTGACCGTGATCAACTCAGGGCCATGTCTCAGAAGGATAAAGAGACATTCAAGGAGTACGCCCAGAGGTGGCGAGAGTTAGCAGCTCAAATTACTCCTCCGCTGGAAGAGAAGGAGATGACTAAGATCTTTCTGAAGACTCTTAGTTCGTTTTATTACGAGCGGATGGTTGCGAGTGCTCCCTCTGATTTCACCGAAATGGTGAACATGGGGATGCGTCTGGAGGAAGGTGTCCGTGAAGGACGATTGGCTAAAGATGAGAGCTCTTCTAAACGGTATGGGGCGTTTAAGAAGAAAGATGGGGAGGCACATGCTGTGAAATCCCATGCTAAACCAAGAAGACCCTCTGTTAAGAGGAAGCCTGTGCGTCATGCCAGCAGCCAGCACCAGGTGGCTCATATAGCACCTGTTTTCAGAGATAATTCTCAGCAGTATCAGCAACATCATCAGCATCAGCAACAACCTCAGTATCAACAGCAGCATCGTCCACAGCAACAGGCTTACCAGCCTCGTGGCAGCACCAGTAATCAGGCTAATCTGAATTATGATAGGAAGAAGATCAGTTTCGATCCCATTCCTATGTCATATGCTGAGCTATATCCTTCCTTGTTGGAGAGGAAACTGGTTACTCCCAGAGAGCCTCCGGCTGTGCCTACTAACCCGCAGTGGTGGTACAAGCCAGATCAACATTGTGTGTATCATTCCGGTGCTCCGGGTCACAATATTGAGAACTGCTACCCATTGAAGACTAAGGTTCAAGAACTTATGCGATGCGGCATCCTGAGCTTTGAAGACTCAGGCCCGAATGTTACGAAGAACCCATTGCCCGAGCATGGGAAATCAGTGAACGTGGTCCAGGGTTGCCACGGCAAGTATAAAGTCAAATATGTGAGCCATATTCGACAGTCATTAGTCGAGTTGCATCGTCTGCTGTGTTAGTACAGTCATATGGAGCACGACCATGACATATGCCGTATCTGTTCTGTTAATAGATTGGGTTGTCGCCAAGTGCGAAGAGAGTTTCAAGAGCTGTTGGATGAGGGTACCATTGAGATTCTACAGAATCGAAATGTTGATGAAGACGAACCAGAGGTGAATGCTATTTCTCCGGTGTTCAAATTGCCTGAGCCTGTTGTCATCCGTTACGATGGTAGCAAGCCGAAGGTTTCTCCTTCATTGGTAATCAAGCCTACAGGCCCTGTGCCTTATTCTTCGAATAGAGGTATTCCCTTCCGGTACAATCCAGTTGCTGTGGAAGAGGGGAAAGAAGTGCCGTTGCCTTCAACCTCCGTTGTCAATATTGCTGACGTGAGCGGATTGACCCGTAGTGGTCGTGTGTTTTCTGCACCGAAGCCTCAGGCTAGAGCTGTTGTTTCTGATTCTGCTGAGCATCCGGTTGGGACCGCGGTGAATGTTCAGAATCTGGAACTTGCTGTTGCCAAACCCTCCTTTGTACAAAAGACTCCTGCTTCTTCTGTTGGCCCGAGTGGCACTGTGAATGAAGAATGTGATGAGATGCTGAGGCTCATCAAGAAGAGTGAGTACAACGTTGTAGACCAGCTTCTACAAACGCCATCCAAGATCTCCGTGCTATCTTTGCTTCTGAATTCAGAACCCCATAGGGAGGCTCTGCAGAAAGTTTTGGATCTGGCTTATGTTGATCATGATGTCACTATTGAACAGTTTGACAGTATAGTTGCAAACATCACTGCTTGCAACACTTTGAGTTTCTGTGACGCTGATCTCCCTGAGGAGGGAAGAGACCACAACATGGCTTTACATATTTCCATGAACTGCAAGACCGACGCCATGTCCAACGTGCTGGTGGACACTGGGTCATCTTTAAATGTATTGCCGAAGACCACTCTCTCTAGATTGTCATATCAGGGTCCTCCTATGAGGCAGAGTGGTGTTGTTGTGAAAGCTTTTGATGGATCGCGTAAGACTGTGATTGGGGAAGTCGATCTCCCGATCAAGATTGGACCAAGTGATTTCCAAGTTACCTTTCAAGTTATGGATATCCACCCATCTTATAGCTGTCTCCTTGGTAGACCATGGATTCACGAGGCTGGCGCTGTGACATCCACCCTACACCAGAAGCTGAAGTTCGTCAAGAACAAGAAACTGGTTGTGGTAGGGGGAGAAAAGGCTCTCCTGGTTAGCCACTTGTCTTCTTTCTCATATATTGATGCTGAGGATGAAGTTGGAACGCCTTTCCAAGCTTTATCTGTTGTTGAGCCGATTGAGAAGAAGTCTCCTTCATTTGCTTCCTATCGTGATGCGAAACTGGCCATTGAATGTGGTGCAGTTGCTGGTTTGGGGAAGATGATTGAGCTCGAAGACAACAGATCTCGGGCTGGCATTGGCTTTTCTTCTGGGGCATTCAACGAGCAAGGTCTGTTCAAAAGTGGAGGTTTCATCCATGCTGATCAGACTGAAGAAGCTGCTGCTATCTTGGAAGAGGATGCAGAGGACTTGAGCAACTTCATCATACCTGGTGGTGTCTGCCATAATTGGGTCGCTGTAGATGTTCCTACAGTCATTCATAGATCAGAGTAATGGTTCACTTTGTTCAAAACCCTTCTCCCATGCCAAAAGGAGAAGTGATGACATTGTTGGCAGCATTTATACAATGATATTTCATTCAATTAATGCATTGTTAAACATTTGTTTTCCATTTGTTTTCACTTTTTGCTTTTGCATGAAATCAGTGATCACAAAAAAACCTAAAAACAAGAATAAAAGCAATCTTGTTCATCTGCATAATGGTTTGCTTGTTTAAATTCTAAAGTTTTTATTATCCAAAATCATTATGCAGGTTGATTCTAAAACCCATCGAACATAATGATCCAACGCCATCTCCCAATTTTGAATTCCCTGTATTCGAGGCAGAGGAAGATGATGTTGAAGGGATTCCTGATGAGATTACCCGTCTCCTTGAGCACGAGAAGAAGATCATTCAGCCGCATCTCGAGGATCTGGAAACAGTCAACTTGGGGTCTGAAGATTGTGTTCGTATGGTGAAGATTGGGGCACTTCTTGAAGAGTCTGTCAAGAAGAGGTTGATCAGTTTACTACGAGAATATTCCGATATCTTCGCTTGGTCATATGAAGACATGCCGGGTCTAGATACAGATATTGTGCAACATTTCCTGCCTTTGAAGCCTGAGTGCGTGCCTGTAAAGCAGAAGCTCAGAAGAACTCATCCAGATATGGAAGTGAAGATCAAAGAGGAAGTTCAGAAGCAAATTGATGCGGGGTTTCTGGTGACTTCTACATATCCTCTATGGGTGGCCAATATTGTGCCTGTGCCTAAGAAGGACGGAAAAGTCCGTATGTGTGTTGATTACAGAGATTTGAATAAGGCTAGTCCGAAAGATGATTTCCCTCTACCACACATTGATATGTTGGTAGACAATACAGCTAAATTCAAAGTCTTTTCGTTTATGGACGGATTTTCCGGTTATAACCAAATCAAGATGGCACCCGAGGATATGGAGAAGACAACATTCATCACACCTTGGGGAACATTCTGTTATCGAGTGATGCCCTTCGGTTTGAAGAACGCCGGAGCCACGTATCAACGAGCTATGACTACCTTGTTTCATGATATGATGCACAAAGAGATAGAGGTCTATGTTGATGATATGATTGCTAAGTCCCGAACGGAAGTTGAACATGTTGAGCATTTGTTGAAGCTTTTTCAGCGTTTGAGGAAGTTTAGGCTTCGTCTGAATCCGAACAAATGTACATTTGGAGTCCGTTCCGGCAAGTTGTTGGGTTTTGTTGTCAGCGAGAGAGGTATTGAAGTTGATCCTGCAAAGGTCAAAGCAATACAAGAGATGCCTGCACCCAAAACTGAGAAGCAAGTCCGAGGTTTTCTTGGCCGCTTGAATTATATTTCCAGATTTATATCCCACATGACTGCCACATGTGCCCCGATATTCAAGCTCCTCCGGAAAGATCAGTCTCATGATTGGACCGAGGATTGCCAGAAAGCTTTCGACAGTATCAAAGAGTATTTGTCTGAACCTCCGATCTTGTCTCCGCCTGTGGAAGGAAGACCTCTGATCATGTATCTGACCGTTCTTGAAGACTCGATGGGTTGTGTACTCGGTCAACAAGATGAATCAGGGAAGAAAGAATCTGCTATCTACTACCTCAGTAAGAAGTTTACTGACTGTGAGTCTCGATACTCTATGCTTGAGAAGACGTGCTGTGCTTTGGCTTGGGCTGCTAAGCGTTTACGCCAGTACATGATAAATCATACAACTTGGTTGATATCCAGAATGGATCCGATCAAGTATATTTTCGAGAAGCCTGCTTTAACTGGGAGGATTGCCCGTTGGCAGATGCTGTTGTCTGAGTATGATATCGAGTATCGAGCTCAGAAAGCTATCAAAGGTAGTATCTTGGCTGACCACTTAGCGCACCAGCCAATTGAAGATCATCAGTCTGTTCAGTACGACTTCCCAGATGAGGAGATTCTGTATTTGAAAATGAAAGATTGTGATGAGCCTACACTTGATGAAGGTCCGGAACCTGGTTCCAGATGGACGATGGTGTTTGATGGTGCTGTAAATCAGTACGGAAATGGAATTGGGGCAGTAATCATTACTCCTCGTGGCACACATATTCCGTTTACAACAAGGCTAGCTTTCAAATGCACGAATAATATGGCTGAGTATGAGGCCTGTATTATGGGATTGGAAGAATGTATTGATTTGAGAATCAAGCATCTTGATGTGTATGGTGGTTCGGCCCTGGTTGTCAATCAGCTCAAGGGTGAATGGGAGACGAATCAGCCAGGTCTCATTCCATACAGAGATTATGCGAGGAGGATTTCAACGTTCTTTACAGAAGTTGACTTTCATCATATTCCTCGAGAGGATAATCGGATGGCAGATGCGCTTGCTACGCTTGCTTCCATGATTGTGGTCAAGTATTGGAATGAGGTTCCCAATATTGCCGTGATGCGCTTGGATAGACCAACTCACGTGTTTGCAGTAGAAGAAGTGAATGATGACAAGCCTTGGTATTTTGATATCAAAAATTTCCTCCAGAACCAGGTCTACCCGCCTGGGGCATCTGTGAAAGATAGGAAAACTTTGAGAAGGTTGTCAGGCAGTTTCTACCTCAGTGGTGAAGTGCTGTATAAGAGAAATTTTGACATGGTTTTGCTCAGATGCGTGGATAGACACGAAGCAAACCTGTTGATGACTGAGGTCCATGAAGGTTCATTTGGTACTCATTCCAATGGACATGCCATGGCTAGAAAGATGCTGAGAGCAGGCTACTATTGGCTGACAATGGAGTCTGACTGCTGCAAATATGTGAAGAAATGCCACAAGTGTCAGATTTATACGGATAAGATTCATGTTCCTCCGACACTTCTGAATGTGATTTCATCACCATGGCCTTTCTCTATATGGGGAATCGACATGATCGGCATGATTGAACCGAAAGCGTCCAATGGGCACAGGTTTATTCTCGTAGCAATTGATTACTTCACCAAATGGGTTGAAGCCGCTTCGTATGCAAATGTGACCAGGCAGGTGGTCGTGAAGTTTATCAAGAATCAGCTGATTTGCCGTTATGGTGTGCCAGATAAGATCATTGCTGACAATGGATCTAATCTGAATAACAAGATGATGGAAGACTTGTGCGCTGAGTTCAAGATTGCACACCATAACTCCTCTCCTTACAGACCAAAGATGAATGGGGCTGTTGAAGCTGCTAATAAGAACATCAAGAAGATTATCCAGAAGATGGCAGTTACGTACAAAGATTGGCATGAGATGCTGCCATTTGCTTTGCATGGTTATCGTACATTTGTCCGCACTTCAACAGGGGCAACCCCTTTCTCTCTTGTTTACGGCATGGAGGTTGTTCTCCCAGTAGAGGTGGAGATCCCATCAATGAGAGTCTTGATGGAAGCCAAGTTGACTGATGCTGAATGGATTCAGAGTCGTTATGACCAACTGAATTTGATTGAAGAGAAGCGATTGACTGCCATGTGCCATGGTCAGTTATATCAGCAGAGAATGAAGAAAGCATTCGATAAGAAGGTCAAACCTCGCGTGTTCCGAGAAGGTGACCTCGTGCTCAAGAAAGTCTTGTCTTTCGCGCCCGATTCCAGGGGTAAGTGGACTCCAAACTATGAAGGTCCATATGTTGTTAAGAGAGCCTTTTCAGGCGGAGCTTTGATGCTTACAACAATGGATAGGGAGGATTTCACTCGTCCTGTGAATTCAGATGCAGTCAAGAAATACTTTGCCTAAAAAAAAAGTAAAGAGAAAAACAGAATAGCTCGCTAAGTTGAAAACCCGAAAGGGCGGCTTAGGCAAAAATGAGCGTCTCGGTGGAGATCTCGCAAGGGTGATCCAGGAAAAAGTTAGAGACATGAAAAAGAATATTTGCATCCCGCTAGATTGAGTACCTCATCCTGGGGCAATCTAGGCAAAATTAGGGATTTGGCAAGTAACTGCATCCTGACAAGACTTTCTGTTCCACAACTGTCTTTTCGTCAGAGGTTCTCGATTCGTCGTCGACTGAAGCTTCGAATACATCAAGATTCAAATTGGTAGAGAAAGGATCATTATGTTCAATGTAGCCCTCTTCCAATATACATCACTGATTTCAAATTTGTACAGATCTATGGAGTCTTGCCATTTGCAGGCTACCATTCCATCAAATCAATTTGAGCTTTTTATCCAATTATTTGCACTCTTATTTGCTTCAATTCAACAAATGTTTTGCATGTTTTAATTGATAAAATGTCATTGTTTTAAACAAATAAATTTTTCAAAAATTGTTGTTTTAAACAAAGTGAACATTCACAATGATGAAAGGATACTTAAGAATTTCTCAGTGCTCTCCCAAGGGTAGCATGATTTCCCAACAGGTAAGACATTCGTTCATATTCCTGGCATGGTTGTATCCTCTTTCTCCTGATTGTTGTTGGGGTTGTTCTCCAAGCAGAGCTTTTGTTGGGGTTGTTCCCCAAGCAAAGTGTTGTTAGGACTTCACAGTCCTCTCCAACAGTTTTTTCTCCCCAGCATGGGTGCTTTCCTTTGGAAGATTCGGTAATAGGTGGTTTGAGACCCCGGTACCCCATCACTCTCCCCAGTGCAGTCGCCAGCGGAGTTGTTGCTTCTCTCCTCAGCACTGTCGCCAGGGTTGTCGATATGATATACTGCATTTGATGCTGTATCTCCCCATCGGAGTGCTTGTTGAGGTTTTACCTCTTATCCCTTCAGCAGAGCAGTGTTTATTTTCCTCCTTTGCAGTTGTTGGTTTTTTCTTGGAAGGTTCAGCATTTGGTGGTTGATCCCCAGCTTTCCTCCTCATCCCAGGTGGATTCCCCCAGTGGATTCCCCAGTAAAGACGCCAGTAGATTTGTGGTATGGTAAATTACCTAGGTGATATTCCCCTTTATCCCCAGAGTCCCCAACAGAGTCAGGATCCCCGTCGGAGTTTTTTTCCCCAGTAGGGCCGGTTGGTGACCTATCATCCATAGATTTGGTTGATTTCCTGATGCTTTGATCCCTAGTAGAGTGGCTTGTTGCAGAAACTACTTGTGTGATCTATTTTTTCCCTCAGTGGGTTTATCCCCAATAGAGTGGCTGACCGTTTTTCCCAGTAGAGTTGCTTGTGCAGTTAGATTCTACGTGGATGATCTGTTCTCCCTTTGTGGGTTGTTCCCCGGCGGAGTTATTTGGAGTTTCTTTCGTGGCAGTTCTTGCTTGTGTAGTGAACTCTTGTTTTCCAGTTGATACTGAGAATCTCCCTGCAGATACCTCGGGATTTCTCCATTTCCCCAACAGATTTGTCTTTGTGGCTGTGTATTCCTGTTGTGACTTTCTGTACCCCAGTTGGGTTGATTATGGATCCATCACTCAGAGATTTTGTGATTTCTTTGATATCTCGGATCTTTTGCCTCCCCGCAGATCTTTGCTTTTCAGCATGTGGATATCCAACAGATTGGCTTTCCAGTTGGTTTTTCCTCTGGAAGTGTAGTACCGGGCGTTTGATTCCTGGGCCTGTTTGTGTTAGATATGTCTGTTTTGTCAGCATTCATCAAACATAAATCACGCATATTCATGCATAATCATAAACATCCAGATATTCATGTTGCATTTTTTGCCATATATCTCTTGTTTGTTGTCTCCTGCTATGGGTGATATAGCTCTCCAATAGATCTCCCCCAAGAAGATGTCGGGTGTTTAATCTCTCAATATAGAGTCCGCCCCATAAGCAGAAAGTGTTTGTCTTTCCTTCTACAGTTCCCCACTGAGATATATCCTCGTGGATGACGGTTTCTTCTGTTTCCTCCCAACACATATATTGGGATGGATTTTCCTATTGAGTTATATCCTCATTAGGATGAGTCTTGATTCAGT
The DNA here is from genome assembly GCF_024323335.1 of Lathyrus oleraceus. NCBI lineage: Eukaryota > Viridiplantae > Streptophyta > Magnoliopsida > Fabales > Fabaceae > Lathyrus > Lathyrus oleraceus. The sequence continues at coordinate 139,251,846 of NC_066579.1, read as the reverse complement.
TTGTCTTTTCAGTTTGACCCTGAATTGGCATTTGTCAGCCGTTTCTCGTGCTTCCCTGCGGAATAAATGAATAAATTGCCCAGTAACCGACAACAGTTCATATTATCCCCAGTGGAGTTTGGGCCTCTACCCTTATACCGGTAGTTGTAAGTCCTATGTCCTTTTTTCCTCTTGGCGGAATTTGTGGCTATATACCTTTTATTCCTCAGCAAGAGACGTTGATTTTCTACCCAGTATTCGATAGTCGTAAATCCTATTTTTTTCTGCTCTTCAGCAGTTTGTGGTTTGTTATAAACCCTATTTTGTTCCCGTGCGGAATTGTGATTCTTTCGTTCCCCACGCGGAGTTGTTGGTTTTCTACCCCGTATTCGGTAGATGTAAACCCTACTTTTTATCCTCATCAGAGTTTGTTGGCTACTACCCAGTATTCGGTAGTTATAAGTCCTATCTCTTTTACCCTAGCAGAGGTAACCTTTGTGGTTCATTCTGGTTGATGGCGGATTTTTTGGTCTTCTACCTAGTATTCGGTAGTTGTAAATCCTATGTTGTTGTGGTTTTATTCCCAACAGAGTCTGTGCTTTTTGTGGATAGTTGCCGGATGCTAGCAACCCTATCCCCAGCCAGAGTTTGGTCTTCTACCCCGTATTCGGTAGATGTAAACCCTAATTTCTCCCTTTTGCAGAGTTAACCTTGTTGTTCATCCTAACTGATGATGGTTACTCTTCGTGGTTATCTTCATCCAGTATTCGATGTTGATATTCCTCCCTTGCTTCTGGATAATTGCCGTTTGCCTGCAATTTTATCCCCTTTGAAGTCGCCAGCAAGTCCTTGTGGATAATTGCTGTTTATGCAATTCATCCTCAGCGGGTCTTTCATTTACCCTTTTGCTTGGTAATGATTGTTGCTCCTTTTGATCGGTCATCATTATATACCTAGTTTGGTATCCCGATGCCTTTCTTTTCGGTCGATTTATCCTTTATTAACCCAGTAACCGGTTGTGGATAATCTTCCATGCGAGTATGTTATCCACGTTCTGACGGTAATGGATAATATATCTCATGTACTCTTCAGTCGAAGCCTGTTGTGTTTCCCCAGTCGAGTAAGATTCGTTTTTCCTTCATGGAATCAAATATTCTTTGTCTCTCGGATAGTTGCCGGATGCTTGCAATTTATCCCCTGTGAGTTATCTTTCGTTTACCCTGTTGTTGTTGGTAACGATTGTCTCTCTTTTTGATGGGCCACCTATTATATACCCAGTGACTGGTATCTCTAATGTCTCTTCCTTTTCGAGTATATTATTCACGTTTTGACGGTAATGAATGATATATCTCTTTCGCTCTTTGGTTGGAATTCTTTGTTGATTTCCCCAGCGGAGTAAGTTCGTATTCTTTGTAGAATCGAATATCCATCCTTTAACAAGTTTATGTTTTGGATGATGAGTGTTTTGGCATATATACCAATTCACGTTTTCGGTAGGTCACCTATTATATACCCAGTAACCGGTATCCCTGGTGTTTCCTTCCATGCGAGTATATTGTCTACGTTCTGACGGTAATACATAATATATCTCATGCGAGTATACTATCCACGTTCTGACGGTAATGGATATTGTATCTCATGCGCTCTTTGGGTTTGTTTCCCCAGCTGAGTAAGATTCGTTTTCCTGTTGTAGATTCGAATGTCCATCCTGTAAGTCGATTTGCTTTTTCAAGCCCTCCTTTCGGATGATGAGTGTTTTGGCATATATACCAATTCACGCTTTGGTCGGTCACCTATTATATACCCAGTAACCGGTATCCCTGGTGTTCCTTCCTTTCTGCTCCCTATTATGACCTTGGTCCCCTGTGGAGTCAGATTTTCCTGAGTTGATGTACCTTTTTCAGGTCTTTCTCAGATGTTTGGTTGATTGATATCTCTCACCCTTATACCGGTCTTAGATATTCATTCTTCCTGAGTTTGTTACCCTAATACCGGTAACACCTCATTCTTTGTTGCTTCTCCAGGGGAGTCTTTTTGTTAGATCTTCTCCAGTGGAGTTTCCTGTGGTGATTTTTACCCTTTTGCTGTATTGGCGTTTGCCCCAATATATGCAATTTTCCCCGGCAGGGAGGTTCTTTGTGAATCTTTTCCTTGGTCCGAGTCCGGATTTTCATCCGAAGTATCCGCTTGTGGATAGTTTGAGTCAGCTTGTGTCTTTCCAATGGATGTGTTCTCCTTTGGAATTCTTCTTTTCCCTGTTTGAGTCCTTTGCTCCCCAGTGAGGTCTCTAATCCAGTCGTGTCTTGTTCACGCAGTGTCAGTTGTTTTCCCTAATTCAGAGTCGTGTCCTGCCCACGCATTCTTTTTCTTTATCCCCATGAGAGTCCTGTTAGAGTCTCCGTTCCTGGTGAGTGTATTACTCCGACGGATCGTCTTGTCTTCGTTGTGGACCCATAATCCCCACAGAGTTTTGTTTGTCTTTGCATGCATACATCTGCATCATCAGGTCTCTTAGGGACCAAAATTTGTCTCATTACTGTTATTTAAGCCCATTCTATCGCGTCGAGACGAAGATTTCTAAACTTCACCTCTCCGGCTAGAATGACCTTAAATAGGGGCATCTGTAAGACCCCAATTTTGTCCCTAAGATCCCTCATGGCATCATATCATATCATTTCATTGCCTCAAGGATCATTGTGCACCTTGCCTCCTTCCCTGTGGGTGGGTCATCTTTTGAGAGTGATTTCTTGATCACCAAGCATGTTTTTCATTTGTATATCATTGCTTTTCTTTTTACCACTAACCAAAAGTACAAAAATATGTCATCTAACCCTTGTCTTGCAGATGAAGCAATCAACAGTCAAAGCAGTCAAAGGCATTCATTGAGCAATAAATGGTGGCCATTCTTGAGAATTTGGACACCACAGTCATTATCAAGAGTTCATATGAGCTATGTTATCATTTTGAATCAAAATCTCAAGTGGTAGAGGCTTGAATCTCATCAAGGCATTCTTCAGTCAACTGAAACCCTAGCCAGTCAACTGCCAAGTCAACTGTGGATTTGGAAGTGGGAAGAGTTTAGAAATACTTCATTCATGTTTAAACAAGTCTCATTTGACATTTCAAACATCAACATTGAAGAAAATAAAGTCAGGTCAAAACTTTCCAAAAATAGAAAGTGACCTATAATTCAAAATTGCCAAAAATGGAAAGGTTTTAACCTAACTTCACCTTCAAATTACATCACCAAAAACGCTTCAAATGAAATTTTGTTGAACATGAAAGTTGTAGATCTTTCTCTCCCATTTCCAAAAAGTCCAAGATCATCCATTTCTCATGTGTGGTTAAGGAGATATGATCAAAACATGGCAAGGTGTACATGGAACTTCAAATGTGCATAACTTCTCAACCAAAGCTCCAAATTGCATGGCTCTTTTTGCATTATTCTTGTTTTGACCTATAATTTCCAAATCTTGCATTGCATTGCATCAATTATCATCACATGACCATTTGCAAATTCACTTAATTTTGGAGGGAAAACATGGAATTTAAATTTTGTGCATAATTCAAATATTTTGCCTTTGCCATTGATTTCAAAAATTCATTTTAAGTGAAAATCAAGTAATTTCGTGTACTGTTCACTCATGATTTCCATGCATAAGGGTGAAATGACCAAATTATCAAAACACCTCAAATTTCCCTAATTTCCATTAGCATTTGATTAGAGTTTAATTAAGCTTGATTAATAGGGAGTATATAAAGCAAACCCTAACAGAATTTCACAAGAACACCTCATAATTTTCAGATCTAGAAATTTTCATCAAACTTTTCTCTCAATTTTTCTTCAAATTTCTTCACACAATTTGCATATTCATTGCTTAATTCATCATCTGGAATCATCACGGAGCATGTTTGAACCAAGATCCGAGTGAATTCGTGCACCTTGAAGCAGCTCAAGCTTGAAGCTCATCAATGGTGGAATCAAAATTCTGTTGAATCAAGACCAATTGGACCTCAAGATCACTTCCAAATACTTGTACAAGCTTGCTAGAGGAAGATTGAAGCATTGCCAAGCCTGGAACACGCGAATTTCAAAACTGCTCTTCAAGAGGTCACAAAATCTTTTCTCTCTTTTCTCATTTTGCTTATGCTATTGTTGTAGATCTCTCTGTTGTGATCATGCTGAGCTTTAAATCACTAAAAAACATGCCATATTGAGTTAGATTGGAAGGATTAAAGTTTTGATGATGAATCTTGTTTTGTTCGATCCACTTGATTCATGATGATCCATGCCATTTCATTGCTTGATTCATGCTCCATGATGTTTGTGCTACATGATTATATGCTCATTTTAAAAATCTGGAACAAATGTTCATCGTGTTCTTGAACCATTACTGTTCATACGCGCGAGCTGGAGAAGATGAAGTTCAGTAGATTAGGGAACGGTTTTTGATCTCTATTGCCATGCATTTCCGTTGCCTTAGGTGTTTTAGGGTTTAAATTCTATTGGTTGCATGAACCCTCCATGATGCGTTCTGATTGGCCAGGCAGAAAAATAAATGAAACGCTGAGTTTTGATGTGGCGCCAGATTTCATAATTCAAATTAATTCCAATAATTCCTATTATTTCATTTACTTGTTCAATTTTTATTTCATTTTTCATTTGCATCTTTAAAAAATCATAACAAATCAAATAATGATCCAAAAAATGTGAGGATTTTTGCATTGCCTTCCTTATTTTGTCTACTATTTTGTGATCATTGAAATCAAAGTTGTGCCTGGCTGATTAAATATTTTGCCTAGGGTTCTTGTATGTGTGTGCATTTTGACATTGCCTTGCTTTTGCATTTGTGAAATGATGGTTGTTGATCCAATGAATATGAATTTTTTCATGATGAAACTAGACATTTGGCTTGACATTTTGATGTTGAGTTTGCATTTTTATCATTTATCATTTCTGGTTTGTGATTTTTCTAAGTAGGTGTGACAATTTGTGTCACACCTTTGCTTGTTCATCTTATGTGATGTGATTTCCATATCAAATGAATTCCAATTGCTCTGGTTTTTTGCATGATGCATATTATGGATGTTGTGAATGAGCATGAATTTTCTGGGAATTATTTGAATGATTTCTGATTTGATTGATATTTTTCATTCTGGTTGGTCACATTTGTGCTTTAAAATAGTCTTGAACTTCACTTGATCATGAAATGGATTTGGTATATGATATTGATGTGAGACCTTTTGGATTGTTTCAAGATGTGTTTGAAGTTGATTCATGTTAATTTTCAGCTTCTGTTTTAAATTTTTTCTCCATCTTTGACCCTAGGCTTTGACCTAGTGGTTTGCCTCTCATGTTTGAGCTTTGTTTTCAGGTTAAACATCCAAGTTATATGGTTCATGATGCTCCATCATTTGAAAATTTGATGTTTGCCTTTGGATACTAACATTGTGTGTTTTGTAGGGTTGTTAATTCATTTGAGCTTGACTTGTGGCTTATGCCTTTGTATATTGGTTATCTGTTGCATTAACTGTTGGTTGTTTGTCTGTATAGTTGTACTGATTTTTTTGATGTTTCCACAGGTACATAAGTTGCTTAAGTTCACTTTGAACTTGCTTTTGCTTGGTTGCTTAACCACTTAGGTATAAACTCTCTTCTTCATGTAGTCTGGAAGACCTGGCCTGTTATGTGGTCAGACACCTGTCTGAAGTCCTCCTTAAGAGGCAATGCTTGTGATTGTTTACTCTTTGTGCCAAGCAGGAAAAGTCCTCTTATGAGGCAATTGGTAGATAAAAGAGATGTGTAGTCCATCTCCTACTATTCAGTGTGTCATCCCTTTGCTTACATAACATGTTGATGCATTGTGGATATTAACCCAAGATCTTATAGAGTCAAATCATTTGTGGAGAAGAGTTCCAACTTTCTGAACTCCCACACCTTCTATTATTCAATGCTCTCCCTGACCAGGGATAATAGCTATGAGGCACACCCCTCATCTCCATTTCATCTGCTTCACCCTAACTCTCAATGTTAGGGTTAAGAGCACAACTTACCCCATTCCAGTTGACTTTAAAGTCTAACCTTGCTTGAGCCTAATTGCTTGTATATAGTGTGTGCTAATTGACTTGTGTGTTTGCTTACTTGATTCATCTGCGCATATTTGCTTGAGTGTGCCTTAGTGCATTTATCATCATCATTTGTATATCATTTCATAAACTTTGCTTTATAGCATTTTTGCTTTGTCCATGGAGGAGACAAGCATAAGACCATTACTTGGCAGTTGTTCCTATGATATGGTGTGAGACTAGTGTAAGTCCATTGATTTGCATCTGGTATCATTGTTTTGTTTTAGGAGATTGGTGTAAATCCATTGATTGGTATCCGGTATCCATGTTTGTTTGTGAGATTGGTATAAGTCCATTGATTGGCATCCGGTATCATTGTTTTGGTTTTAGGGGATTGGTGTAAATCCATTGATTGGTATCCAGTATCCATGTTTGTTTGTGAGATTGGTATAAGTCCATTGATTGGCATCCGATATCATTGTTTTGGTTTTAGGAGATTGGTGTAAATCCATTGATTGGTATCCGGTATCCATGTTTGTTTGTGAGATTGGTGTAAGTCCATTGATTGGCATCCGGTATCACCTTACTTTGTTCATTTGCTTACTTGCATTGTTGCCTTATTCCAAAGGAATCACTTGAATCATCTACATATGATTTCAAGGGGTGAACATCTAAGAAGTTTTACTCCCTCACCCGCCCACCTTTTGTTTCTTTAAACCTCCATTTGCATGCTAATCTCAACCTGAAAAATATTGTGCAAACATTCTCATTTCTTTTCAAATTAGAAACCTAGGCCTTAGGCCTTTGATTTTTCAAACTCCATTTCATAATACTTCTTTGAATTGAATTCTAATCATACTTTGACCATCTTTTGTGAATAAATCCTAATTGGTTAATCCAACTCATTCAATTGTTTTGTGGCTTTGTCCATTCTTGTTAAGTTTTCATACATTAGCCATAGGTTTGATTTATCCTAGTTGGTTGATATTAATCTCACCTTCTTGTCCTTAGTGATTGAATTGTAAGACTTCCTTGCTTATTATAGGGTTAACCCCTCACTAGCAAGTTGAAGCTATTCTCACGTGGTGGACTCGTTGTTTGCATAAGGTTGAGTTTTCTCCCGTGGATAACGAAAGACCTTAGGGCTTTTGTTTAAAATGAACCCACTCATATTTTGGAAATCTTTTAGCCGAACTACGGTGTTTTGATCCTTACCTTCCATGGAAAGGTACGTAGGCAACGGGTTCATCCGTTCAAACACAAAAATAATAACTTGTATATTCTTTTCTCATCTTCCCAATCATGTTTGCACAATAAATATTTCATAAACAAATAACATTTCGTACAACAAGTGTGAAAAGGGCTCCCTAGGAGTACCTAGGACGTTTTGGGTGCCTAACACCTTCCCATTGCGTAATTAACCCCCTTACCCAGATCTCTGATCTTTTCATTAGTTTTCTATGTGTAAAACTTCTTAGGCTTTTGTTCGCTTTTTAGCCATTCCTTTGGATAAATAAAAGTGCGGTGGCGACTCGATTCTTTGTATGCTTTGCTTTTGATTTAATCAATAAATCATAAAGTGACGAATACACCGCTACAGAAAAGTGGTGACTCTGCTGGGGATAACATTAGACCTTCCTTGGTGGTATTGCCTACTTTTCACCCTTGTTGTGATATATTGTTATGTGTTATTTGACATATTTTTGTACAATTTGGGATAACTGTATTGGTTGTAATGTTTGAATTGCTTGATATACAATTGCTGTTTGCTTTGGTGATCTCTGTGAGATGAGTTCTATACCCGAACTCGAGTGCACCTTAGGATAGGAGAATGGCATAGTCTTGTCGACTTGTGTGGAGTATTCCTTAACAAGTTGACTTGCGAGTCCATTCACTTGGTGGAGGTCATGTTGAATTAATAATGTCACACAAGTTATTTGTGGTTAGGCATTATTCTTTTAATCATGTGCCTTAGAAGCCAAGGACCTTAGTTTACCAAGCCCATCTTGGCCTATTTTTTAGGACGTAGTGCGGAGGTCGTTCAGATGTCAGATCTGATGCGATTGTTACGCGATACTACACTCATAAGAGTCTCTCTTGAGAATATTTTTGGAATATGAGTATTCGTATCTCCGATAATATCTGAAAGATGGGATGATGACTATGGGAACCTCTTGTAGAACATGTTCGGCAGGTTTAAACCCTAGTACACTCCCTTTGGGTGGTTCTTAACCGAGACTCCATGCTCGTGATTATCAACAAACCTGTGATTCATGGTTGAGCCGTTCAGACATCCTTAATATCAATGGAACTCAACCTTTGTAAAGAAAGTTGAAATCCTCATCACATAATCTCTATATGGTATTAAACCGGGTTGATTTGTCTCCCATTCACCTTTGATATGATTCACAACCAAAGTCGAATCTCCAAAGACATATAAATACTTGATTCTGAGATTCATGGCCTCTTTGAGCCCCATAATGCAAGCTTCATATTCTGCCATGTTGTTTGTACACTTGAAAGTCAATCTAGTTGTAAATGGTAGATGCGTGCCTTGAGGAGTAATAATCACTTCCCCAATGCCATTACCATATTGATTAACAGTTCCATCAAATACCATGCCCCAACGGGAACCAGGTTCTGGCCCTTCTTCAAGCAATGGTTTATCACAATCTTTCATTTTCAAGTACAAAATATTTTCATCAGGAAAATCATCCTGCACTGACTGGTAATCTTTAATTGGTTGGTGAGCCAAATGGTCAGCCAAGATACTACCTTTTATCGCTTTCTGAGATCGGTATTCAATATCATACTCTGATAACAACATCTGCCAACGGGCAATCCTCCCAGTTAAAGCAGGCTTCTCAAATATATACTTGATTGGATCCATTTTGGATATCAACCAAGTGATATGATTCAACATATACTGACGCATACGCTTAGCAGCCCAAGCCAATGCGCAACAAGTCTTCTCAAGCATAGAACACCGAGTCTCACAGTCGGTGAACTTCTTACTAAGGTAGTAAATCGCAAATTCTTTCTTTCCAGTCTCATCTTGCTGACCAAGAACACAACCCATACTATCTTCGAGCACAGTCAAATACATGATCAATGGTCTTCCTTCAACAGGTGGAGACAAAATCGGAGGTTCCAGCAAATATTCTTTGATACTGTCAAAAGCTTTCTGGCAGTCTTCGACCAATCACAAGACTGATCATTCCGAAGAAGCTTGAATATAGGCGCACATGTGGCAATCATGTGGGAGATGAATCTAGAAATATAATTCAAGCGGCCGAGAAAACCTCTGACTTGCTTCTCAGTTTTGGGTGCAGGCATCTCTTGTATTGCTTTGACCTTGGCAGGATCAACTTCAATACCCTTCTCGCTGACAATAAAGCCCAGCAACTTACCAGACCGAACACCAAAAGTACACTTATTGGGATTCAAGCAGAGTTTATATTTTTCAAACGCTGGAATAGCTTCAACAAATGCTCAACATGTTCCTCTTCATCAATAGATTTGGAAATCATGTCATCAACATATACTTCAATCTCTTTATGCATCATATCATGAAAAAGAGTGGTCATTGCTCTTTGGTAAGTTGCACCAGCATTCTTTAGACCGAAAGGCATCACTCTATAACAGAATGTTCCCCAAGGTGTAATGAATGTGGTCTTCTCCATATCTTTGGGTGCCATTTTGATCTGATTATATCCGGAAAATCCATCCATAAACGAAAAGACTTTGAATTTAGCAGTATTGTCTACAAACATATCAATGTGTGGCAGAGTGAAATCATCTTTTGGACTGGCTTTATTCAAATCTCTATAGTCAACACACATGCGGACTTTTCCATCTTTCTTTGGCACATGCAAAATATTGGCCACCCATTGCGGATACTCAGCAGTTACAAGGAGACCGGCATCAATCTGCTTATGCACTTTCTCTTTGATCTTCACAGCCATATCAGGATGCGTTCTTCTCAACTTCTGCTTGACTGGGGGGCATTCTGGCTTCAACGACACTCTATACTCCACAATATCAGAATCCAAACCAGGCATGTCTTGATAGGACCAAGAAAACACATCTGAATACTCTCAAAGAAGATCAATCAACCTCTTTTTGACATCTGGACACAGTCGAGACCCAATCTTGACTTCCTTCACATCATCCTCGAAACACAAATTGACTAACTCGACCTGCTCTTCGAACGGATGAATGGTTTTTTCATCTTGCTCAAGAAGACGAGATAATTCATCACTCACTTCTACATCACTTTCCTCCTCGGCCTTAAACACAGGGAATTCAAAATTTGGAGAAGGAGAAGGATCATTGTACTCAATGGGGTTAGGAACCAACCTGCATAATGATTTGATATTTTGATTTTAGAGAAGTGAATTTGTGACCAAATATTATGCAGATGGACAATTATATCGTTTATTTATGTTTTTTCTGATTACCATTTTCAGAATAAAGCAAAAAGTAAAAATAAACATCATAGATGTGGATGAGTAGAATTAATTTTATTGATGATCAATTTGAAAATGCCTAAACAATGTTCACTTCTCCCTTAGGCATAGGAGAAGGATTTTAAAAACATATAAAAGCAATTACTTAAATCGATGCAAAATAACAGGAATATCAACATCAGTCCAATTGTCGCAAGCCTTTCCATGCGTCACAAAATTGGTGCAGTCTTCCTCTTCGTCATCCTCTAGCACAACAGCTAAGTGTTGTTCATTGCCATGAATGAAGCCTCCGCTACGGAAGCTAAGTTGCATATCTTCAGACCTTGCAGTTGATGAACCTTTCTGGAACCCCAAATCGGTTCTGCCTTTGTTGTCAGATACCTCTACCATACGCCCCCACTGATTAACATCGCCTTCTTCCACAATCTTCTTAACATCTTTCAATGAGGACATAGGTGCCCTAGCTCTCTTTTCAGCAGCAATAGATAAGGCCTGGAACGGAGTTCCAACCTCATCTTTAACTTCTACGTGAGAGAAAGATGACAAATGGCTAACCAACAACGCTTTCTCTCCACCGACAATCATGAGCTTACCATTCTTCACAAATTTGACCTTCTGGTGCATAGTTGAAGTAACAGCTTCCACCTCATGGATCCATGGCCTTCCCAATAAGCAATTGTAGGCCGTGTGGATATCCATTACTTGAAAAGTAACTTGAAAATCACTCGGACCTATCTTAACTGGAAGGTCCACTTCACCAATAACTATCTTGCGCGAACCATCAAAAGCTTTGACGATTACACTGCTATATCTAATAGGCGCTCCTTGGTAAGATAACTTTGACAGAGTTAACTTCGGAAGCATATTCAGTGACGACCCGGTGTCAACAAGCACATTCGACAAAGCATCTTATTTGCAATTCATAGAAATGTGCAAAGCCAGATTATGATTTCTGCCCTCCTCAGGGAGTTCTTCATCTCAGAAGCTAAGATTATTGCAAGATTCTTAGGTGGACCAAGGAAGTGGCTTTGGAATCTGTGGCGGGATTCTTAGTTGGACCAGGTTCTTGGGAACCAAAGACGGGTAGAGTTCTGCGTAAGACATAGGAATCAGTTCAAAAGAGACCTTCTTTCTCTCAAAGTTCTGTTGATGATGATTGTTGGTATTGTTGTTGTTGTAGGCGTTCGTTTGTTGTTGTATTCTTGATTAGAAAATACCGAGATAACGGAAGATACTTGATGATGATGATGTTGACAGGATGTTAGATTCCTTCTGATCTGAGGCCTCCTCTGCCTCCCATTGCTTATTGCATTCGCTTCATTGTCCTTCTTCTTGCTGAAACTGCTGCCATATCTCTTGCTCGTCGATGCCTCATCCTTCGACAAACGTCCCTCTCGGATTCCTTCCTCAAGCCTCATCCCCATCTTTACCATTTGGGTAAAGTCACTGGGGGCACTAGCAATCATTCGTTCATAATAAAATGAACTCAGGGTCTTTAGAAAGATCTTTGTCATCTCTTTTTCCTCCAAAGGAGTGTAGCGGGAAATTCATGATCATCAAGCTATTGATAAGCTAGAGATTGAATAACAAGAGTCGCCACCACACTTTTATTGTTTTCAAGGGAAAAGGGAAAAAGTACGAACAAAACCCAAAAGTAAGAAGTTTTCAAATCAAAACTAATAAAAAGTCAGAGATCACAGGTAAGGGGGTTGGTTACACAAAGGGAAGGTGTTAGCACCCAAAGTGTCCTAGGTACTCCTAGGGAGCCCTTTTTGTATGCATATGTCCTTGGTATAAAGTGATGTTTACAAACAAATAGAGTGGGGGGATGAGAAAATAATTCATTAATTATATTTTTGTGCTTGACAAGACCTTCCGTCTTGTGCCTACATACCAACATAAAAATGAGGGATCAAAACCTCGTAGGTTGTGATACAAATTTCAAAATGGATGCATTGTTTTTAACAAAAATTAAGTTTGAAAGGCACAAAGGCCAAAAAATGGTTTGAATGAGTTAGTTCTTTTTTGGCTTTTTGAAAGTTTAAGTCAAGTATAGTTAAGTCTATTTACAAGTTTGATTTAAGGAAAGAAGTTTGAAAATGCAATGGCATAAGGCCAACGTTTCTATCTTTTTTTGTAAAAGTGGTCAAAGTTTAGAACAAAAGTAGTTCACGTAAAGAAGATTTTGAAAAATGGGGGGGGGGGGGGAGATTTTAAAATTATAGAAATAGGGAGAAGATGAAGAGACTATCCTATGTCCAAAAATTAAAAGTTTAGAGTTGAAAAGATCTGACCAAATGGGTAGCAATCCAATAGACAAGAATGTCAATAGAAACCCAGAATCCCCTTGGACTTTTAGAAACAAGCAACACACAAATGCACAATCATATTATCTTGAAGAGCAAGGCATCGAATAAAGATGACCACATCCAATCTTATCCCTTCCATGATCTTCTCCAAAATAGCCCATGTAACAGATGAATTCCACAAGTCATAGGTTCAAAATAACAGCTTCACGATGATCATGTTGCAGATGAACTTAGAGATGTCTTCAAAGATGTATCAGATGAAGTTCAAATTGCAAGCACTTGATTCTTCAACAAGTTGGCATTGGCCAAGTCCTTTAGCATAGGAAGGTTGCCTATATTCTAAGTCCATTTGTCCAAGATCAAGCCAACGGTCCACTCAAAAGTTTTTTTAGGGTTTTTTGTTATTATTATGTACATTAATGGTCAAAGACCACACAAACAAGCAAAGTATACACAAGCAAAATATATCACACAATATGGTCCAAATGGACAAAGTGAAAATTGCATTAACATAAACAATTAGAATGATATGAACAATGGCAAATGAAATAGAGTGCTAAAAGTAAATTGCATTAAAAGTAAAAGCTTGAAATTAAAAGTTAGTAGTTAATTGGTTAGAAGTTAGTACTATTTTGTTTTTGCTTTTCATTTCAAGACATTCTTCGGAGAACACTCAACCCACTTATCACAAGCATGAATCCTTGAACCAAAACATCTTCCAAAGGAAGGAAATAAGGCCAAGTTTCCACACAATACCATGAAAGAGGGGAGACTTACAATCTCACCAACTAGAATGCTTATGCCTTTTATGTCACAAATTTAGCGCTATGTTAAGCAATCGTAATTAGACTTATGTAGAAGTCACAACTATTTGAGGCCGAGCAATAGAATTTTGGTGTTAATGCATGTTAGAGACATAGTATAATGGACCATGCTCATGAAACATACCACACACAAAAAGATTATGCAAAAGGTGTGGCCTAATCTCATCCATACTCATGTCAATTTTTCAATCAACTAGCATTAGGACTTTGAGATGTCATAGACCAAATGGAATGAATGAATGAAGAAGAGGAATAAGATGAAGATGGAGGGGAATGGATCAAAGAACAAATTGGTCAAAGGAGGACTTTTACCAAATTAATATCATCAATTCATTTTGGGAGATGGAATGTACATACCACCAATCCCCTAAATCCAATGATATTAATTTGACAAAGTTAAATCAACCTTAATCAAGGCCCAACAACAAGAGTCAAACATAAACAAGTCATTACAATTGGTCAACAAATTTATTTGACATTTATTCAAATTAAAATACTAAAATAATGCATTTAAATTAAATATGGTTTGTCCAATTCCTAAAATCTCATCAAAACACCAAAGAAATGACCATGAGATTTATCATAGGTCAAACAAGGTCAAAGGACCTTGGAGAAAAAAATTCATAGTTTTTGGACATTTAAAATTATTTTTAAACAATTAAAAATAAATGAAAAATTAATTAATTCATGAAAAATATTAATAATGATCCAAAAAAAATTTTAATTCAGAATATGAAAGAGAAAAATATTTGAATTTTTTGGGTGAAAGTCCCATATTTTTTGGATCAATATTGAATTTAATATGAATTATTGAAAATAATGCAATTAAAATGAAAATTAAAATATCAGAAAAAACGTGGACCACTTGATCTCTCTCATTAATTGAGGTGGCATATCAAGTGTCCCGAAAAGCGCTATCCACGATGGACATGAGTCAGCGCGCCATAACATTGGTATTTAAAAAGGACGATCGTGATTAAAACAAATGAGATGGATCCTATGACTGTGAGACATGCTAGCGCATGGCAGGAGCTGTAGCTTCGGTCTTCTTCTCCGGTGGACCTCACCGGGCTGGTCCACTATCAACCATCACCAAAATAAAAAACAAGGACATGATTTCAAAGTAAAAATGGCACTGAGTTCGAATCTGGCCTCAATTCACTCTAACTCCAAGTATATTGAGAGATACATGGAGTTAAAATTTGAGGTACATGAATTGAGTTGCTTCAATTTGACCTCAAAGTAACTCAGTCTTCTTGCCTACATTGGTAGGACTTCAATGGAGATATGGATTCAATTGATCTTGATCTTGGTTGTGCTTGATCTCACTCCACTTGCTTGCAGAAGAAGGATTGGATGCTTAAAAGGCTGTGGATTCCTGGAGATTTGAATTTCAAAACAGTGGAAATTCAACCTCAAATTCAAATGAATTTCTCAGGTTTATCCTTTGCAAAGTGAGGGTTAGAGATGGGGGATCAAAGCTAGCGTGAATGTGTGTTCATTGCTGAGCATATGAGGCTCTATTTATAGCTAAAACCATTGATATTTGCACACTTGAAATCACTTTCCAAATTTGGTCATTAATGATGTATGGGGGAATGGGCGCGTATATACCCATAAAATCATTGCCATAAGTCCATAAATGAATGTTAGATAGTCTAAATTCAGCTTGGATTGCAAGGCAAGTGTGCATTTGGATTTGAAGTTTGATCCTTGCCAAGTGATGACACCATGTTCATGCCATGAGAAGCCTATGCATTCCTTGTCCAAAATGAATGAATTTGAGCTCTTTGGAAAGGTGATATCAAGAGGAAAAACTTTCATGTTCAACACTTTTTCATTTGGAGCTTGGAACTTGGACAAATTTGAGGTGGAAGTTTGGAAATTTTTGAGTAAGTTTGGAAATCTAGATCTCAACATGAAAATTGTTTGTAATGTCATTTAGAGTAAGTTTTCTCTTGGAATCATTTTCACATGGTTAAAATTGTAGGAGATAGAGTCTAGGGAGACCTAGTTTTGGTCAGATGAATTCATCTGGCCAACCACCATCAACCAACTTGCTAACTTCCAATTCTCTTGATTTTCTTGGCTCATGGTAGATCATATATGCATAAGATGATGAATTTTGAAGTTCCCCTTGATAAATTTGATCAATTGGTGAGATAGCTTGTTGGAGAAGTTACTCAAGATACCCAGTCAAACTAGGGTTTCCAAGGCAAATCACCCTCAAACTCTTGAAGAAAACTTGATCAATATAACATGTAGAGAACATTGGGACTCATATATGATGCTCATAACCATTATTGGATCAATGATTGGTTGTGCTCTTTGTTCATCAGGGTCTCAAACCCTAGATGTGAACTTGATGAATCATTGGAATCATGCCCTTCCTACAAAAGAGTTAGACAAATGCAAAGACATATTTTTTGGTATTTTGGTTAGTGAAATGATAAAATATAAGTATGATACAATCACAAAGTGCTTGGTGATCTCTCCCAAAACAAACCCAATGAAAGAGGGGTGAGGAGGATGCCAAGATATGATCCCAATGCTAATGCTTATGATGGAATTACATGAGGGATTTAGGGTCAAATTTGGGGTCTTACAAGGAGGAGTGATCTGGGAAGCCAATTCCCTCAATCTCTACGCGTACTCCTTAAATGTCTCCTTATCTTTCTGAGACATAAACCTCAACTGGTCTCTATCAGGCGTGATATCCACGTTGTACTTATACTGCTTGATAAAAGCCTCTCCCAGGTCATTGAAAGAGCTAATGCTTGCACTATCCATCCCTATATACCAACGGAGCGCAGCACTGGTCAGATTGTCCTGGAAATAATGAATCAACATTTGATCATTATCGGTCTGAATGGACATCTTGCGAGCATACATCAGCAGATGACTGAGCGGACAAGTGTTCCCTTTGTATTTTTCAAAGTCAGGCACTTTGAACTTCACCGGGATCTCGATGTTGGGCCCTAAACACAACTCAGAAGCACTTTTCCCAAATAAATCCTTACCTCTCAAAGTCTTCAATTCCTTGCGCAACTCAAGAAACTGATCCTTCATTTCATCCATTTTCTCATAGACATCCGGACCCTCAGACGGCTCGGAGTGATAAATGGTGTCATATATACGAGGTAATGTGTGCACAACGGGAGGTGGTACAGGCATGACCGGGCTAGATGCCGGCATGGAAGCAAAAGTGGGCGCAAAGCCGTCAGGCACAAAGTTGGACAACATTCCCCACTGGAATCCAGCTGGCATAGTAGGCGCAAAATGGGCGACAATATCAGGCATGGTAGAGGTAGTCACCTCTAAAATAACCGTCCTTGCAGGAGGAGTTGCAGGTCTTGGAGAAGATTGATTCTGAGCAACAAGAACTGACTCCATCATGGCAGTCAGGCGGGAGATCTCGCCCTTCAGCTCTCTATTCTCTTATTCTAGATGCTCCATAATTCTGAGATGATTAGCGCGGGTGTTATACCGATGAGTCAGCTTGGCTAAAGCACATAAGAAACACCAATGAGACATCTGGCGAAAGAGAAACCTGCTTATGCAAATGATGCATGAGATGCAAAGCTTGATTATTAATTTTTATTTTCAAGGAACTTACTATATCATTTGCAAATATATATATATATATATATATATATATATATATATATATATATATATCAACAATTGCAATAATTTTGATATGACCAAAAATTTCTTTTTCATTAATATAATTGGAAGGATTACACTGAGTACGATTTCAGAAACCAAATGAAAAATACAAGAGAAAAGGAGACTAGTCATCCTAAGGATCCCTAACAATGTCAGAAGATCTGGCTGAAGGCGCGTACTTCCTTCGAATGCGACAGATCTCGGTCTCAAAAGAAGCCTTCATCTGAGTCTTCTCGAGGACAATATGATTAACAATCTTCTTCCAAGCAATGGAAGGCTGAGGCATGCTAGAAGATGAAACCTCCGGCTCTCTCTGTCTCTTCGTCACTCGGTCTTCAAGTAGATCAATAAGTGCATCTTTGTCCTTAGACTCCAACTGCAACTCTTCGTGCTTCTTGCTCAAAGCACGGAAACGCTCTTCCCACATGTCCTTCTCTTGCTTCATCTTGATGAGCGCGTCTTCTAACTCCTCTACATCTTGGTTAGGGAGAGTTAATGGCTCAACCACAACCATAGACAACAGTCTTTCACAAGGATAAGGCATCTTCAACTCCAAAGCTCTCTTCTTCAACCAAAGAGTGTAAGCTTCCAAAGCTATACAATTGCGCATACCAAGCTCAGGTCTTCCTTTCCTATGCACATTATGCCAATCATGCATAATCTTCTGCTTCAAATGTTGGGGATCTTTACCCTCTTGGTAGAAAATACCTTCTAACAAAGTGTTATTAGGTTTGTCTCTCAAGGGGAACCTAAGTTGACGACTAGCCAAAGCAGGGTTATAGTTAATTCCTCCATGTGTACCAATAAGAGGCACATTAGAGAATTCACCACAACTATCAATAATCTCCAAACTGCTCAAAGACGAATCATACCAAACTATATCATCATTAATGAGAGACATAAGTCTCTGAGACCATCTTAAACATTGTTTGTTCTCCACAAAAGCAGGTGTCTGAGGCAAGTGCGAAATAAACCACTTGTGCAGAAGAGGAATGCAACAGACAATAGTTCCACCACCCTTAGAATTCCTTAGATGCAAAGAGAAATACATATCACCCAACAAAGTAGGCACAGGATTCCCAATCAAGAAAAGTCTAATGGTGTTAACATCAACAAAACCGTCAATGTTAGGGAACAAAGCTAATCCATAGATGAGCAACACAAAGATAACTTCAAAAGCATCCACACTACCGGCTTGAGCAAAAACTGTAGCTTCCTTGATGAGGAAATTAGATGGCAACCCAAACAATCCTCCTTTCTCCTCCAATCCACTAAAAGGAACTCTACTAGAAACAGGTATCCCTAAAAGATGAGAATACTCCTCCAATGTAGGCACAAGCTGAAAATCTGGGAAAATGAAACAACGGTAGAAAGGATCATAGAACTGCACTAGCACACTCAATTCAACCACATCAGCAGACAAGATAGACAGAAGCTTCCCATGGCGCTGTTTGAAGTCCAAGGGATCTAATACAAAATATGCTAGCTTCCTTAACTCTTTTAAGTCGGGACATCTGAAACTGTACTTCTTAGTGTTTCTTCGTCCACAATCCATGGTCTGAAAATATTTGCAAATGATACCTTAGTTCCTTGAAATTTTCGTGTGATGAATGTTATGATGCACATGAATGCATGAATGCATGAGTGCAACAATAACAAAGAAGGGATCACACACAAGGAAAACAAACAAAGTTCAAGGGATGACTCAAGTCATTGTCAAGATCAATCATCCATTTTGGTGGATTATGGTTTACACCTTATCAACACCCAAGTTCCATTGATATTGACAAGACTTGATTGGATCAACCAAGAATCAAGGGTTTGTTGCAAGTCACGAGCATGGAGTCTGGGTAAGAACCATCCCAAAGGAGTGAACTAAGGATAAAAACATGTAGATCATGTTCTAAAAAGTTCCCAGAGTCTTAATTCCATCTATCGGATATTACAGGTTAAGATGACTAACTCATCGACCCATAATATTCTCAAGAGAAACTCGTCTGAGTGTAGTATTGCGTAACAACTGTTATCAAGTATACACTTGAACAGTTTCCGCACTACGTCCTAAATAGGCCAAGAGGAGTAAATGTTCTACGGTCCTCAGCTTCTCAGACCCAAATTAGAGATAGTAATGCATAACCACAAATACTTGTGTTACATTTCCAAATCCAAAAGAGTCTCCACTAAGCACATGGATCTCAAGCCAACTTGTTAAGGACTACTCCACACAAGTCGAACATGACTATACCATTCTCCTTTCTTAATTGCACTCAAGTTCGGGTTAGAACTTATCTCACCACTCAGAGATCACCAACCATAACAAGCAGATTATATCACACATACATATATACAAATATCACATATATACAAATATACACACAAAAAGTAGGCTAAACCCACTGGAGACTACTCCCCAACAGAGTCGCCACTTAATTTCGGTAGCGGTAAATTCATGACCATCAAGCTATGGATAAGCTGGAGATCAAATAACAAGAGTCGCCACCGCGCTTTTATTGTTTCCAAGGGAAAGGGAAAAAGTACGAACAAAACCCAAAAGTAAGAAGTTTTCAAATCAAAACTAATAAAATGTCAGAGATTACAGGTAAGGGGATTGGTTACACAGAGGGAAGGTGTTAGCACCCAAAGTGTCCTAGGTACTCCTAGGGAGCCCTTTTTGTGTGCATATGTATTTGGTACAAAATGATGTTTACAAAAAAATAGAAAGGGGGAATGAGAAAATAATTCATTAATTATATTTTTGTATTTGGCAAGACCTTCGGTCTTGTGCCTACGTACCAACATAAAAATGAGGGATCAAAACCTCGTAGTTCGTGATACAAATTTCAAAATGGATGCATTGCTTTTAACAAAAATAAAGTTTGAAAGGCACAAAGGCCTAAAAATGATTTGAATGAGTTAGTTCTTTTTTGGCTTTTTGAAAGTTTAAGTCAAGTATAGTTAAGTTTATTTACAAGTTTTAATTTAAGAAAAGAAGTTTGAAAATGCAATGGCATAAGGCCAAAGTTTCTATCTTTTTGCAAAATGGTCAAAGTTTAGAACAAAATAAGTTCAATCAAAGAAGATTTTGAAAAGGGAGGGAGAGATTTTGAAATTAAAGAAACGGGGAGAAGATGAAGGGACTAATCATATGCACAAAATTAAAATTTAAGAGTTGAAAAGATCTGAACCAATGGGTAGCAATCCAATAGACAAGAATGTCAATAGAAACACAGAATTCCCTTGGACTTTTTAGAATCAATTAACACACAAATGCACAATTTTATTATCATGAAGAGAAAGGCATTAAATAAAGATAGCCACATTCAAGGTTTAGCCATTCCATGATCTTCTTCAAACTTAGCCCATGTAGCAGATGAATTCCACAAATCACAGGTTCAAAATAACCGCTACACAATGATCATGTTGCAGATGAACTCAGAGGGATTTTGAATGATGTGTCAGATGAAATTTCAAATTACAAGCACTTTATTTCTTAATAAGTTGGCATTGGCCAAGTCCTTTAGCCTAGGAATGTTGCCTAAGTTCTAAGTCTATTTGTCCAAGATCAAGCCAACAGTCCACACAAAAGTTTTTTAGGGTTTTTGTTGTTATTATGTACATTAATGGTCAAAGACCACACAAACAAGCAAAGTATATACAAACAAGAAGTATCACACAATATGGTCCAAGTGGACAAAGTGAAAATTGCATTAACATAAATAATTAGAATGATATGAACAATGGCGAATGAATAAAGGCAAGAATTAAATGACATTAAAGTAAATGACTTGAAATTAAAAGTTAGTTGTTAATGAGTTAGAAGTTAGTATTGTTTGCTTTTGCTTTTCATTTTAAGACATTCTTTGGAGAACACTCAACCCACTTATCACAAGCATGGATCCTTGAACCAAGACATCTTCCAAAGGAAGGAAAAAAAGGCCAAGTTTCCACACAATACCATGAAAGAGTGGAGACTTACAATCTCACTAACTAAAATGATATGCTTTTTATGTCACAAAATTTAGCGCTATGTTAAACATTCGTAATTGGACTTATGTAGAAGTCATAACTATTTCAGGCTGGGCAATAGAATTTTGGTGTTAATGCATGTTAGAGATATAATATTACGGACTATGCTCATGAAACATACCACACACAAAAAGAATGTGTGGCCTAATCTCATCCATACTCATGTTAATCTCTCAATCAACTAGCTTTAAGACTTTGAGATATCATAGGCCAAATGAGATGATTGCATAAAGAAGGGGAATGAGATGAAGAGGGAGGGGAATAAATGAAAACTCAAATTGATCAAAGGAGGACTTTTACCAAATTAATATCATTCATTCATTTTGGGATATGGAATGTACATTCCATCAATCCCCTAAATCTAATGATATTAACTTGACAAAGTCAAATCAACCTTGACCAAGGCCCAACAACAAGAGTCGAACTCAAACAAGTCATCACAGTTGGTCAACAAAATTAATTAGCATTTATTGAAATTAAAAATACTAAAATAATACATTTAAATTAAATATGGTTTGTCGAATTCCTAAAACCTCATTAAAACACCAAATAAATGGTCATGAGATTTATCATAGGTCAAAAAGGTCAAAGGACCTTAGAGAAAAAATTTCAGAATTTTTGAGGACTTAAAAGTATTTTTAAACAATTAAAAACAAATGCAAAATCAATTAAATCATGAAAAATATTAATAATGATCCAAAAAATAATTTTAATTCATAATATGAAAGAGGAAATTATTTGGAAATTTTTGGTGAAACTCTCATATTTTTTGGATCAATTTTAAAATTAATATGAATTAATGAAAATAAAGCAATTAAAATGAAATTCAAATAATCATAAAAAACGTGGATCACTTGATCTCCCTCATTAATTGAGGTGGCAGATCAAGTGGCCACCAGCGCGCGTTCCATAGTGGACTTGAGTCAACGCGACATAGGCTTGGTATTTAAAAGCACCGCACGAGATTAAAACAATTTGAAAAGGATCAATGACTTTGAACCATGCCAACACATCACCGGCGTCCAAGGGCCGGTCATCTTCTCCGGTGACCCTGGCCGGACTAGTTCACTCATCACCATTAAAAAAATAAAAAAAGAGGACATGATCTGAAAGAAAAAATGACGTAGAGTACGAATCTGACCTCAATTTTAACTAACTCCACATATATAGAAAGATATGAGGAGTTGAATTTTGAGGTGTGTCATCTGAGTTGCTTCGGTTTGACCTCTAAGGAACTCAATCTTCTTGCCTACATTGGTAGGACTTCAGACAACCAAGGATCCAAGAGAATTGAGTAGAATTAAGAGAGAATCGAAGAGATGAAATTTTCTTGAAAATACCTTCAATGTAGGTCTGGATTCAACTGTTCTTGCTTTGGCTTGTGCGTGATCTTGCTCAGTATGCTTGCAGAAGTGGATTAGAATGCACAAAAGGTCTTGGATCCCTGGAGTTTTGAATCTCAAAACAGTGAGAATTCAACTCAATTTCCAATGGAAATTCTCAGGATTATCCTCTCAAATGGAAGGGTTAGGGGTTTAGGATCAAAGTTGGCACGAATGTGTGTTTATTTATGATGCATAGGGTCTCTATTTATAGCTGAATCAAGTGATATTTGCACCCTTGAAGTGAGTTTCCAATTATGGCAATGAGTGATGCATGGGTGCATGGGCGTGTGCAGCCCATGAAATCATTCCATTTGATCCACAATTGAGTGTAACAGAGTCTGAAATCAACTTGGAATGCAAGGCAATTGTACACAGCTGTTTGAAGTTTGATCTTTACCAAATGATAATGCAATGTTCATGCCATGCGCAACCCTAGCTATTCTTGTCCAAAATGGATGAAATTGGACTTTTTGGAAAGGTTAGATCAAGAGAAACAACTTTCATGTTCAACACTTTTCCATTTAAAACTTGGAACATGATAAATTTTAAGGTGGAAGTTTGGAAATTTCAACATATTGAATTTTTTTCTACGTGCCAAGCCATATGTCTCAATATTCCACCTTGCTTAACTTTTTATATGAGCTTCAAATGAGAAATGTGTATTCATCAAAGTTGTAGTTCTTTCAAAGACCTTCAAAATGGGCACCAATTGTATGTAATTTGGATTTAGAATGATAGAGTTATGCATTTTTTAAGTTTGGAAAAATCACTTGTTCAATGGTATAGGTCAAAAGTGACCTATAATGTAACCTCATATCACATGCTCATAAAAGTTTAATTAGCTCTCACTACAAACAAAAAAGTTGAAGTAGACATCTTGAATTTAATTGTGCAACTTGGAAATATTTCATCTCATAAAAATTGAGCAAGTTATGGCCTTAGAAAGTTGACTTTCAAATTAGGGTTTAGACAAAATGACCTATAATGTTTCAACATAGAAAATGATTTTCTAAGTAAAACTAGCTCTAGGTCTCAACATGAAAGTTGTTTGGAATGTTACTTAGAGTAAATTTTATCTTGGAATCATTTTCATATGGTGAAAATTATAGGAGATAGGGTCCAGGGAGACCCAATTTTGATTAGATGAATTCATCTGGCCAACCACCATCAACCAACTTGCTAACCTTCAATTCTCTTGACTTTCCTGGCTCATGGTATATCATATATGCATAAGATGATGAATTTTGAAGTGTCCCTTGAGAAATTTGATCAATTGGTGAGATAGCTTGTTGGAGAAGTTACTTAAGATACCCAGTCAAACTAGGGTTTCCAAGACAAATCACCTCTAAACTCTTGAAGAAAACTTGATCAATATAACACGTAGGAAGCTCCGATGAGTTTTGGTTGTAGGAGATCTGGTTGAGGAGAAGAGCAAGTAAGTTGGATTTAAGGAATTATAGTAGAATGGTTATGTAATTGGATTTGAGAGAATTACCTTAATAAGGAAGCAAATGTAGAGTTTGGGAGCAGTGTAAATCTTGAATTTCAATTACTATAGTGGAATTCATTTCAGATAAGGAGATTATGGAGTCATAAGGATTTTATTGAGGCTAAGATAGGGGTGTATGGTTGATGGTCGTTCACTTGTGGAGATTTTTAGAGGAAGGAGTGTAGTGGAAAAAGTTATACCTTGGTATTAAGATAAGTATGTGATAGTAGTATTATGGTCACAAGTATGTGTAATTGATTATTTATCTTGAAGTTGATGTGAAGTAACACACACTTTGTTGAGTAGTGAGTCTTGTATTAGGAGAAGTTGAGTGGATGATAGACAATGAAAGACAAGCCAAGCTTGAGTATGGGAACTAAGTGTAGGATGTGAAATAAGTTATGTTCTAAGAATTTATGGGGAGACAATGAGGATTGTTCGTAGCAAGTCACCTAGACAAGTAACCGTGGTATGACAAAGTGTGTAGTAGGTATTGGTTTAGAAGAAAATTCCAGTCATAAGTGTGTGGCAATGATAAGGCTCATCTTAAATGTATTTTATTTGAATTGCAAGAGTAATAGTGGCTTATTGGAAGTCTGGTTGTTATTTATATTCTTGAGGAGTGTTTGGTTGGTTGATCATGGAGTATAAACATTCACACCGTGTTAGAGCTAAGGGTATCCTAAATGTCATACGTGTACCGTTGTGGATGTGTAAATCAAGGATGGAGTTACAAGTTACCGCAGGTCAGATTGATATTTTTGAAATTGGGATTTCTGAAGGTGTAATATGTAGTTGGTCATCTGTAGAGATATCATAGAAGTCGTATGTTTGGGGAACCAACCTAGTGAACCATATTCGCTGTGAGTAACTCTTGGGTGTATCACTACTACAAATAACACTACAACAAACAAGACCTTAGACAACGCTTTTTTTTAGCCTTAGACAGCGCTTTAAAGCGCTGTCTAAACCTCCGCTGCTAAAGGTTTAGACAACGCTTTTTTAAATCTTAAAAGCGCTGTCTAAGCCCCCCCCCCCCCCCCCCCTTAGACAGCGCTTTGGCCAAAAGCGCTTTATAAGACCCTCTTATTTTAAATTTTTTAGGTATACCTTAGACAGCGCTTTTGAAAAGCGCTGTCTAAGCCCCACCCCCTTAGACAGCGCTTTGGCCAAAAGCGCTGTCTAAGCCCCACCCCCTTAGACAGCGCTTTGGCCAAAAGCGCTTTCTAAGACCCTCCTATTTTAATTTTTTTAGGTATACCTTAGACAGCGCTTTTCAAAAAGCGCTGTCTAAGCCCCCCCCTTAGACAGCGCTTTTGCCTAAAGCGCTTTCTAATCCCCCCCTTAGACAGCGCTTTTTACAAAAGCGCTGTCTAAGGTATACGAAAATTTTTGAAGCTTTTGTTTTAAACCACATTTTTTCCAGGTTTATAAACCAGAATTTCTACCTGTTTTCAACCAGATTTTGACAGACAATTATCACATTTTATATATGCCATTTTGGCCTTTTTTCTACCAATTTTTGGCTAACAAATATATATATATATACCAATTCAAACCAATTTTGCCTTAAATGTATCAAAATATATACAAATTTATGTACACATTTACAAGTCATTACATATACTACAAATGTACACATTAATTACACAAATTTATGAACAAACATTGAGCTCTATCATGAATTGACACCACTCCTCTTTGATTTCGTCCACTTGATCCTTTGTATAAAATGCACACTTGAATTCCTCAAAGTACTACATAATAATATAACATATTTTGAATTAATTCCAACTATTTAATTATATGAGATATGTGTAAATATAAAAATAACTCATAAGTTAGAAATACATACATCGGTGGGAATCTTTAATCGGCCCAAAGCAAGAGTATCTCGCATAAACCTCAACATGAAATACCCGCAATCTATTTGATTACGTTGTTGAGGACACTACATATGAAAAAAAATATGGATTATAAATCCTAAGTTTTATCAAGTGTCATCACTAATATAATAAAAAATGTGGTAATTAAAAATATACCGCCACTTTAATCCATGTAATGGAGTTGGCGCCCCTCCTTGAGGTTTGGATATCTCGTTGGGCCCGAAAAGCTTGTAGGACGCTAATAAAATAAAAATGAAGCAATTAGAACAATTCACATAAACTAAGAAAATTTTTGAACATTCTCACTTACGTGTCAATTAGGACCTTCATATCCGGGTATGTTGTCCAATCATTTCCTAACGAGTCAAGATAATACACAATTTCTCGGATAGGATTGATTGCGAGCAACAACCAATGTCCACTGTAATGATTAGGCAAATGTTAGATGGTAACTTGGAAAATAATTATAATAGATGAATTTAGAATGAAATGCTAACCCGGTATTAAACGGTATAAAAACAACTTCTCCGCATCTTTATTGTCCATGAGGATCCGAAGAACGTACTCCGTCACGGTATCCGGTCTACTTAAGATTAAACCTAAGTTGACGGTCGCGGGTGCTAAGAATCCGAATGACACGTCCAAACCATTGGGGCGCATCAATTTGTCATACAAAAACCTAATATAAAAACATCATTAACACCTCTTTTGAAACATAAAGTAAACCGGATTAACATAAAGTAAACATCATTAACATAAGTTGTTTAATTAATAAAACAAAGTAGACCGGATTTACCTAATATATGTATTGACAACGGTGACGCCGATTTCTTCATGACTAAAAACTTGCATGAAGTCTTCATTACCAATCATTTGGTAGTAATCAAAGCCGAAAATCCCTACCTCCATATGTACAGTCCGAACACCTCCGGTCGGTATATCGGTCATCTCTAGAAATGTCCTGAGGCACGACCTATACTTGGTGGTAGGTTTTTTCCTAGCTACGGTCTTCTTAGCACCAGAACTTTTTACCCGTGCGGAGGCGTTGCTAACCTCCTTTTTTTGTTGTGCGGAGGCATTGCTAACCTCATTTTCTTGAAGCTACATATCATATAAATAGTTAGATCAAATTAAGAATGTAACAACTTCCATGAATATATGTCATATAATTATATATTACCTCTTTTCTTGAAACCGTGGACTCGGTATGCCGTGGAATCGCATTATCTTTTGATTTGGATTTTGTGGGAGTCTATTTAACATAACCAAGGAAAATATGTAAGTAAAATTTTAAGCATAAATTTTAAACTTTGAATATACACATTAAAGTTAACATAAGTTTTAAGCATACCTCATATCCTACGCATATGAGGTTTGTCGGCCATGCAACAAACGAACCTACTGCTTCGTGCACCGTTGTTGCATCCGAATCATCGCTAGGATATGGTAATGCTGCATTCGGCTCAACTGCAATATCAACTGATACCTTCAAACATCCAGCAGGGAGCTCTCTAGTGTGGAGTAATACTCCGCTAACGTTATGCACTTTTCCCTTGCCAACCATCCGATAGTATGGTGACGACAAATACAGCTGACAATGGGAAATGCCCTAAAACCAATAATAACAAGAAATCGTTAATGTGTATATATGTCAAATACATAATTTAAGCAAATAGTTCAATTTAAGACAATTATATGTAATTACCTCTGGAATGTTCGGCTGAAAGGTACAGTTGATACTGTCTTTGTCCGAAGCATCTCTGTATACTGTTGAGGCGCTAGCCTCTCTTTCTCTCCTCAATGCATCAAGCTCAGCTTGCATGGCTTCCAATCTTGCATGAAGCTCCCGATTACTAGGAGCCTTTCCTTTTTTAATACTCAGGGAGGTCGGAGTGACTCCAAATCCCTTACCCCTCACCCGACCAGAATACTCAGGGACATCTAATGCCCGACTAAGTATGCCCTTAGTATCATCGGGAGATAAAGACTGAGATAGCTCCTCCTGAAAAATCAGATGAATACCGTATACTTGTCAAATATTTGTGTATAAAAATGTTATTCAATTAATGAAAAAATGTTATACTTACACATTTCTGGTATACGTGTAAAACTTCTTCTTGAGGAACTCCAGATTTGCCCACACGGGCTTCCTTCCACAAAACATGTGCAGGAAGAGATGTTTCTGAACTTTCCTCCTTCTGCAGCTACACATTAAGTCATACAATTTGATCAGATAAAACTAATATATGATGAACAAATTTGTTATCGCAATTTATAAATACTTACCATGGATTGTTCTAAGCGTCCATATCCGACACGTCCTTTTCGGTACGGATATGCGGGACTTGATGCTCTTTCCCGATTTGTAGCACTTATTCTTTGAAAAACCGGGTCTTGTCTTTTGGATTTGAAAGCTTCCCATTCTTCAGCCGATATCAAACTTTCATATTTTTTAGGAAGCTCCGCATCCACAAAATTACCATCCGCATCCTTAAGGAACTTGGATGATAAAAATGTCCGAAACCCTCTTAGAAGCTTTCCGGCCAATTTCATACAAAAACCTCTTCTTTCTTCTTCGATGTTAAAACATCGCTAAGAAAAACATACAGATTGATAGTTAGTATCGGTAATTGAAAAAACATAATTGATACCGTATAATTAAGGGCCAAATGATTGTACCTTTATCTCACTCCAAATTTTTTCTTTGGACTCATTCAGCTCTTTGTTTCTCCAATCATCACATGTAATGGGAATTTCATTCCTTACTAGTGCACCGATAAAACTAGTTAAGGTATGCCCATTAGGTTCTATAAGCTGTCCCTGGTTGTTCCAATAGACATCTAGTATGATGCCTCGAGATCTTCCTTGGACCACCCTTCTCATTACTGTGATGCCTCTTCGAATTTCTTCTTCCGCGGATACTTTTTTACTAACTTCCTCATGTTGGTCATCAGCCATGTCTAACCTGTAATAAACCAAGGAAACCATCAAATATCAAATATAACTTATAATCAAAGCAATTGAAAACAAAAAAATAAAGAAATCATGCATTATCAGATATAACTTATAATCAAAGCAATTGAAAACAAAAATATAACGAAATCATGCATTATCAGATATAACTTATAATCAAAGCAATTGAAAACAAAAAAATAAAGAAATCATGCATTATCAGATATAACTTATAATCAAAGCAATTGAAAACAAAAATATAATGAAATCATGCATTATCACATATAACTTATAATCAAAACAATTGAAAAAAAAAAATAAAGAAACCATGGATAATTTACCTAAGTTACTAACATCTCTTTCTTTTCTTTGTTGGAATATTAATCACTTGTTTCTTAGCAATGCGTACGGATGAATTGATCCAAATTCCCTCATTATGATCGTCAACCTTACCAATATAACAACAACGCAAGCAAGGACAATGCATTCGTCTGGGGTTTTCAGCGTGTTGAACAACATACTTAACGAATTCCGCAACCCCACTCTCGTACTCTTTGGTCATTTGATCGGCACAGATCCATGTTTTATCCATGGTTTTCCTACTTATTAAAGTAAACAATTAATCCAGACGAAAATACATAACTAAGGTAGTATCTTTGAATATCCTAACAATTATAAAGTTCAATTCATTTTAAACTTCAAAAACCTATACATAACCAATGTTAATATAAACTTCAATAACGTATCCGATACGCCAATATACCAACTTTAATTACCTCATCACTTTCATTTTTTATATTACAAGAATCAAACTTTTTCTATTACAATATACCTATAACTATACCTATAACACGTTAATTTTTCTATAACTAACTTTAATTTTCTATTACAACATTATTACTTATCAAACATAACAACTTTAATTACCTCATCACTTTCATTTTTTCTATTACAAGAATCAAACTTTTTCTTCCATTACTTTTCTCTTATCAACATTATTCTATTATCAATATTTTTCTATTATCAACATTATTACTTATCAAACATAACAACAACAATGTACCTTATGAACTCAGTTTTTACAAACTCAGTTTTCTAATCAAACATAACAACAACAATGTACCTTATTGTTTTCCTTACAAACATCAACATTTTTCTATTGTCAACTTCTAAACTCAGTTTTTATGAATCAAAACAACTTCAACAAGAATAATACACTAAACTCAGTCAACAAGATTATGCACATTCTCAACATTAGTAAACTACCGCAAGATTATAAACATTCTCAACAAGATTATAAACATTCTCAACATTCTCAACAAGATTATACAGTAGAAACGAAGAAATGAAGAAATATTGAAGAACATACCGCAAGAAATGAAGAACAGTAGAAACGAAAAACGAAGTCAACACCCAAATGTCGAGACACGTACGATTCTTCAAACACGTTCAATGATTGAAACCGAAAAATGGAAGTGTATTCGTGTTCGCTGTTATGGTTTTCGCTGATAGGGTTTCAACGTTCGCAGGAGGGAAAACAAAAGAACAGAGAACGAAAATTGAAATGGAGTCTGAAATTTTATTTTAATTAGACCTTAGACAGCGCTTTTATGGAAAGCGCTTTCTAAGGTATGCCTTAGACAGCGCTTTCCAAAAGCGCTTTCTAAACCCCCCCTTAGACAGCGCTTTTGGTTTTAATTTTTTTTTTTAATTTAAAGACTTTAGACAGCGCTCTATCAAAAGCGCTGACTAAGGTCTATATTTAAAAGCGCTTTCTAAGGGGGGGTCTTAGACAGCGCTTTAAGAAAGCGCTGTCTAAGACCCCCCCTTAGATAGCGCTTTCATTATTTTTTTGGAACATTTTCCGTGTTTTATTTTAATTTTAACCTTAGACAGCGCTTTCTTTTAAAAGCGCTGTCTAAGATGCGCTGTTAAAAGTCATTTTTGGCGTAGTGTAATGAGAACCATAAGGAGTGACCTTGGAAGAGACTTACTAAGTGATGATCTGGAAGAGATTAGTTCAATAGATTGTATGCGTTAGTAAGGTGTAAATTGGTTAGTTAGTATGGCATTCAATAATTTCTTGGATTCATGACTTCGGATGAGGAACCCCATGAGAGTAGTATTTTTGTATACAATGATACGCTACCCTATTGGAAGGATTCATGAGTTATACTTCCGAGGAGGAATGAGGATTAGATATTCCTGAAGTTAATCATGTAACTCAAGTTGTATATTAGTAAGAGCATGAGCTAAGATTATTGAAGATGGATCAGGACGTTAAGATGAAGGGTTCTAGATAAGAAGTGCAATGTTATTTCTAAAAGTGTGAAGCATGGTGTGACTCTAAGACTAGTATGGAAAGTCACAATTACAATCTAGTTTGCTTAAGGTTTCTTGGAGGTGGTGTCTCGTTAATGACTTGAAGTTCCTTAATGGTGTTATTTTATCATTGGTCGGGATCCTGTGTCAGCAGAAGCCTTGAAGGAACCAGAACCCTATAAGAGGATTTGATATGGAATATAGTAATCAGAACCGGATATTGTCAAACTAATTTGGTTTAGCTGCTTCGAACACTTGATGAATCTGGATGTTATACATTTTATGGGTGTAGTAATGTGACTCCGGGATACCTATCTTCTGAATATCGTTGATCTTGTTCTAAACTTTTGTGAGTCATCAAGGAAGTTATTCTACTAATGGAAGTCAGTAAGGTTCTAGTACCATTTTGGGTAGTAGGCACTCTGGAGGATAAGTGTGTTTCTATGTAGATTGTCAGCTAACCAATAATGCCCAGGAATCCCAGGTGTACCACTGTTGGAATTAGAGTAGCACAATGGAAGGTGATGGATGAAAGAGCTCAATCAAGATTAGGAGAATCAGAGAGATAGTTACTCATAAGAATGGGAGTAAGACAATCACATGCTAATGGTGATATCTTATTGGAGTAGTACGAGAGAAGTGAAACAGTAGGGGTAAGGGCTTGTAGCATAAAGTATCAGATCAAATGAAGTTGATGAGATTGTCGATAGATGGATTACAAGTTTGTCACATTTATTGAAGGAATCATGAAGAGTAGTCAATATTGTTTGCGGTCAATGAATCAATAAGTTTTCTTATGAAGAATTAATGAGTATTGATTAACCAAGTCAAGATAAGATGTCGTAATTATGTTTTGGGTAACTTAGTGCAAGGAAGGGAAGTCGTGATTTTCGAGAGGAAAGTGACCAACTGATGTAGAGTGGTATATCACATGAATTAAGTGGGAGCAAGTTTAAACGTTAATCCAATATTGGAATGAGGAAATGGTTAAGACCATGAAATATTGAGGGTTTGCACAAGAGATAAGTTTTCCAAGGAGAATAAGTTGGAAGAATGAATATGTCAGAGATTTGAAATCGAAGAGAAGTCAGGTGTTGGTCTAATACGTTGGTGCAAGAAGTGTTTATTTGTTGAGTGGAGGAAATTCGGGGGCGAATTTCAATTTAAGGGGGGAGAATGTAATATACCATATTCTCTTAAATTGCTTAATTAGTTGTCAGTTGAGACTAATTGAGTTCCTATGTACACTATCTATTATCAGTTGTAACAATTAGAGCTCCTATGTGCTCGAAGTGTTATCAGTTGGGACCAATAGAGTAACCCGTGAACTCTGAAGAGATTAATTATTAATATAAGAGACAAACCAATATTAATAAGTACAAGAGAGGACATTTTTGGTAACATTAATGATTGGTCAATTGGTACTAGAAGATAAAAATATCACTTGAGAATATTTTGTACCATTACATAATATTATATTATATATTTAGATATTATGTATATATGTATATAATATTGTGTGGTGGAAAGAATAGAAGAAAAAGGGGGGATGAGGTTGAGAAAGAGAGATATCAGAAAGAAAAAGAAAAGGAAGAGATAAGAACAATAAAGAAAGAGGAAGAGAGGAAGAGGAAGAAGAGAAGAAGAGGAAGGAAGGAAGAAGAAGGAAAAACTCATGAAGAATCATGGAAGCTCATCATCACCACTTTCTACTCATCATCTTCACCATCTTCTTGTGTTAGAGGTGAGTTATAGGTAAAACTTTAGATTTAGAAATTAGGGTTGATAAAACCATGGAATTGATAGTGAGATAGTTGATAGTATGATGAGTTTTCTATGAATCTTCATTGATGTTATTTCTATGGGTGTTCTTGCATATGTTGGATTCTTGTAATATAATGATGTGGTTGTTGTTTGGAAGTTTGTTGATGTGTTTTATGTCCATGTCAAGAGGTTGGTTGTGAGAAATGAAGCAAAATTATGAGAATTATTCCAATCAATCAATTCATTTGATCAATCAATTGACATGAATTAATTCCTTGATAAATTAAATTATTTCACCAATGGGGGTTGAACCCAGGACCTCCTTGGCATGGTACAAGCCTTACCACTAGGCCAAGGATTATGTTATTGAATACTTATGCAATGGATAAATGTCAACCTAAATCTTGATTAGGATAGATTGATAAATTAATTAAGTGTAATAACTTGACTATGTTTATTGTACCATGTTATAATTACCTTATGTATACCTTATGAATATTATTATGAATCATATTATGATGTATACTAAGTATTTTTATTGTATGTGTCCATGAATGGTTAAAAACATATGATGATTAGTGAGGAAACCTTAGGAGTACAACTTGATTAATAACTTAGGAAGATAATCTAGGTTATGGAAATGAGTATATGGTGATGCTTGGACACAACGGTACCTAGGTGTGTATCGTAGACAAATATTCACTTGGTAAGCGAACCAATATGCTTTGTATGGAACATGTGTGGTTTATGTATGAGAATGGATCATGTTATGATGCCATGATAATTGATGTGATATCATGAGATTTGTTTGATATTTTGGTGAGGAACTTTTATTCCAAAAGTCCTATTTTGGTGAGGAGCGTTGCTCCAAAAGTCTTATTTGTTGTTGTGAGTTAATCACGTATTCGTAATAGTTTTGGTGGTGCACATACCACTTCAAAGGCTTTGTAAGACCCCAATTTTGTCCCTAAGATCCCCCCTGGCATCATATCATATCATTGCATTGCCTCAAGGATCATTGGACACCTTGCTTCCTTCCCTATGGGTGGGATATTCCTTGAGAGTGGTTCTTGATCACCAAGAATTGTTTGCATTTGTATATCATTGCTTTTCTTTCAATCACTAACCAAAAATGTACAAAAATATGTCATTAACCTTTGTTACTTGCAGCTTAAGCAGTTTAACAGGTCAAGGCATCAAGTGAATTCATGATACAAAGAGCAGATGGTATTTTCATGAGAAATGGATCATGTGATCATTTTATGGAGCTTATGTGAGCTATAGGTTCATTTTGGAACCAAATCCCCAAGTGGTTGAAGCTCAAGTTCATCAGAACATGTTCAGGTCATCTAAGGGCCAATGCAGTCAACTGAAAAGTCAACTGTGGGTTTTGAATGTGAGAATTGAGTTTCTTCATCCCATTCATGTTCAAATCATGCTTATTCATCATATCAAAGATCAAGGTTGAAGAATTTGAGGTCAAGTCAAAAGTTTCCGAAAATGGAAAGTGACCTATAATTTCAACTTTCCAAAAATGGCAAGTTTTTGATCCAACTTCAACTCAACTTTCCAACATCAAAGAAGCTTCAAATGAAATTTTGTCCAACATGAAAGTTGAATATCTCTCTCTCCCATTTCCAAAAAGTCCAAGATCATGAGCATCTGATGAATGGTTGAGGAGATATGATCCAATCATTGCCAAGTGTGCATGGAGTTTCAAATGACCATAACTTTTGATTCATAGCTCCAAATTGAGTGGTTCTTTTTGCAATATTCTTCTCTTGACCTCTAATTTCCAAATCATGCATCACATTACATAAAATCTCATCACATAATCACTTGCTATTCCATGCCTTTTTTGGAGGGAAATTGCAAAATTCAAAAATGGTGCATTGTATGGACTTTCTACCATTGCCATTGTGTTTAAAAGATGATTTTAAGTGACTTTGATGAAGGAAGTGGCACTGTTCACGTGGGATTAGTCCATGCACCATGCAATTTTGATTTTTTTCAAAACACCTTATTTTCATTAACCAAATTAATCATGGATTAGCAAGGTGATTAAGAAAGCATATAAATACCTAAACATAACAGAATTTGAGGGAGGTTAATCACAATTCATCATTTCTAGATCTAATTTTCATCTCCCTCCAAAATTTTCTTCAAATCAAAATTCAAATTTCTTGAACATAGCAACTGGTTTTTGTTAAAGATTCATGATCAGTTAGTTGATTATAGTGTGAATCAAGTGTTGGTTTGTGGAATTCGTGCAAGAATCAAGCAGTTGAAGCTCATGAAGTTGAAGATGGAAATTCAGAATTAAGCTAGATCTACACGTGTTCAAGCTTTCTTTTCTTCATCAAACATCATCACAAGCATTCTGGACTGGATTTGGATCAATACAAGCAGTGGATCGTGCATTTCCAAGATTCTGCTCTTCAAGAGGTCAAGTTTCGAACCTCTTAATTTTGAAATTCATTGCTATATTCTTGTAGATCTAGGTTTGCTGATGATTCTGAGCTAAAAATCGTGTGAATTGGTGCATTATTGAGCAAGATATGTGTGATTAAAGTTTTGCATCCAAAAATGTTTCTCATCGATTCTCTCTTGTTATGATGATTTATGCTTAGTTGTTTGTTGATCCGTGCTCTATGTTGCATGAGGATTCGTTTGGTATGCTTTTTGTGGATTTCTGGAAAGTTTCTGAAAAATCTGGAAATTCGTATGAATGTTCATGTTACTGTTCATCTTCTTCCTCATGAAGAAGATGAAGATTCATAGTTAGCGATGGATCCTGGAGATTAGCGACGGATCCTGGTTTTGTTAGGGTTTTCAGACCAAAACGAGGTCGTTTGGCATTGGCGCGCGCGTTTTGAAAATGTACAGGGTTCGATCCCTGCCGAGCGCATGTTTTCAAATGTTAATTCATTTTCTGGCTTTTCCCTCCATTTCCATGTGCTTTGCTTATTTTTGAATTTCATTTTGTATGCTAACTTGTAAAATCCATATCAAATTGAAAAATGATCCAAAAAATACCTGGTTTTTTGCTAATCCTTAGGATGTCTAGAATTTAATGATGATAATTTCATAAGTTGTGCATGGCTGAATTTTTGCTGGTGCTAGAATCTTTGATCATGTGTACATTTGTGACCTTGCCTTGCTCTTTCTTTTGTGAAATGCTTGATTTTAATCCAATGGACATGAAATTTTACATGATGATTCTAGACACATTGATGGATGTTTTAGGCTTGGTTTGGTATTTTTCCCATTTACCATTTCTGTTTTATGCATATGTTTGCATGGTGTGACAATTTGTGTCACACCTTTGGTTGTTCTACTTGTGCCATTTAATTTCCATGCCAATTGATATTTTATGCTTCTGATTTTTTGTATGTTGATCATGTTGGATGTGTTGAATGCTCATGAATGTTTCCAGAATTATTTGAATCATTTCTGTTTTGATTTGGAATTTTCATTCATGATGATCATATATGAGCTTTGAAATTGTCTTTGGCTTCTCTTGCTTGATACATGCTTTTGCTTGATGGTTTTGAGGTGATCCTTTTTAGGACATGTTAATATGTGTTTGAAGTTGCATTATGATGAATTTCAGCTCCTGTTTTGAATTTTTTCTTCACCTTTGACCCTAGGCTTTGACCTAGTGGTTTGGACTTACATTTGAGCTTTGAATTTCAGGACCAAGCACTCAATTTCCATGGTTGATGTTGCTTCATCATTTGATTGTTGATATTTGCTTTTGATTGCTAACATTTGCTGTTTTGTAGGTTGATGATAACTCATTTGAGTTTGCCTTATGGCTTATGTGTTATACATTGGGATTGTCTGTTTGTTATTGACTATTGTCTGTTTGTCTGAGTATTGTACTGATTTATTTAGTTGTTTCCACAGGTACTTAAGTTGCTTTAAGTTCATTTGAACTTTGCTTTGCTTT
The DNA here is from genome assembly GCF_024323335.1 of Lathyrus oleraceus. Classification (NCBI taxonomy): domain Eukaryota; kingdom Viridiplantae; phylum Streptophyta; class Magnoliopsida; order Fabales; family Fabaceae; genus Lathyrus; species Lathyrus oleraceus. The sequence continues at coordinate 139,214,754 of NC_066579.1, read as the reverse complement.
TGCTTGTGGTTGGCATACCACTTAGGTATAATCCCTAATCTTCATGTAGTCTGGAAGACCTGCTGTTATTGGCAGGCACCTGTCTGAAGCCCTCCTTAAGAGGCCATGTTTTTGTTTGTTTAATTTTGTGCCAAGCAGGTTAAGTCCTCTTAAGAGGCAATTGGCAGATACAAGGGATGTGTAATCCATCCCCTGCTACTCAGTGTGTCATTCACTTTGCTCACACCATGTGTTGATGCATTGTGAATAAGAACCCAAGATCTTATAGAGTCAACCATATGTGGAGAAGAGTTCCTACATTCTAAACTCCCACACTTTCTATTGTTTAAAGCTCTCCCAGGCCAGGGATAAGAGCTATGAGGCATAACCCTCATCTCCATTTCATATGCTTCACCCTAACTCTCAATGTTAGGGTTAAGAGCTCAAAACACCCCATTCTAGTTGGCTTGTTTCTAAAGCCTAACCTTGCTTGAGCCCATTGATTGTGTATAGTGTGTGCTAATTGGTTGCTTGTTGTTTGTTTGCCCATATGTGCATAATTATGTGTGTGTGCCTCTGTGCATTTGTTTTCATTAATTGTATATCATCTCATGATCATTGTTCATTGCTTTGTGACGTTTTGTTTTGTCCATTGAGGAGTCAATTGTAAGTCCATTTATTGGCAGTTGTTTCCTATGATCTGGTAGGAGTTGGGACTAAGACCATTGATTGGCATCCTATTTCCTTGGAGTCGAGTGTAAGACCATTTATTGGCAACTTGTTTCCTCTTGCTTATTGCATTTGTTATTTCTTTCTTGTGAGGAGTCAATTGTAAGTCCAGCTATTGGCAGTTGTTTCCTATGATCATTCCTGTGAGACTAGTGTAAGTCCATAGATTGGCATCTGGTATCCATGTTTTGTTTGTTTTTTGTGAGATTGGTGTAAGTCCATTGATTGGCATCCGGTATCTATCTTTTCGTTTTGTGAGATTGGTGTAAGTCCATTGATTGGCATCCGGTATCCATTTATGTTGTTTATTTGTTATCACTTGTTGCCTTTTCCAAAGGAATCACTTGGATCATCTACATATGATCTCAAGAGGTGAACATCTAAGAAGTTTTACATCCCTTAACCTCTCACCCCTTTTGTTCTTTAAACCTCCATTTTGCATTATTAACTCAAACCAAAAATATTGTGCAAACATTTTCATTTCTTTTCAAACTAGAAACCTAGGCCTTAAGCCTTTGATTTTTCAAACTTCATTTTCACAATACTTCTTCTGAATTGAATCTAATGTCAACTTTGACCATTTTTGTGAACAAATCCTAATTGGTTAATTTCACTCATTCAATTGTTTTGTGGCTTTGTCCATTCTTGATAAGTTTTCATACATTAGCCATAGATCTCAATTATCTTAGTGGTTGATGTGAATCTCACCTTTTGTCCTTAGTGATCGAACTGTAAGACTTCCATACTGAAAACAGGGTTAACCCCTCTATTATGTCGAAGCTATTCTCACATGGTGGACTTGTTGTTGATTTAGGTCGAGTGTTCTCCCTTTGATAATGAAAGACCTTAGGGCTTGTGTTTAAAATCAATTCACTCACTTTTGGAAATCTTTTAGCCGAACTACGGCGTTTTGATCCTTATCTTTCATGAAAAGGTACGTAGGCAATGGGTTTCATCCATCCAAACACAAAAATAATAAAAAATGTATATTCTTTTCTCATCCCTTCAATCAATGTTTGCACAGAAATATTTCATAAACAAATAATTTTTACAACAAGTTGTGAAAAGAGGTTCCCTAGGAGTACCTAGGATGCATTGGGTGCCTAACACCTTCCCTTTGCATAATTACCCCCTTACCCAGATCTCTGACCTTTCATTAGTTTTCTATGTGTAAAACTTCTTAGACTTTTGTTCGCTTTCTAGCCATTCCTTTGGATAAATAGAAGTGCGGTGGCGAATCTATCTTTGTATGCTTTGCTTTTGATTTAGTCAATAAATCATAAAGTGACGAATACACCGCTACAGAAAAGTGGCGACTCTGCTGGGGATCAAGTCTTCCTGGTGGGTTTGCCTACTTTTCACACTTGTTGTATGATATTTGTTTATTTGTTATATGACATATTTTTGTACAATTTGGGATTACTGTATTGATTGTAATGCTTGAATTGCTTGATATACAATTGTTTGCTTGTTTGGTGATCTCTGTGAGATGAGTTCTATACCCGAACTCGAGTGCACCCTATGATAGGAGAATGGCATAGTCTCGTCGACTTGTGTGGAGTTATTCCTTAGCAAGTTGACTTGCGAGTCCATTCACTTGGTGGAGGTCATGTTGGATTAATAATGTCACACAAGTTATTTGTGGTTAGGCATTATTCTTTCAATATGTGCCGTAGAAGCCAAGGACCTTAGTTTACCAAGCCCATCTTGGCCTATTTTTAGGACGTAGTGCGGAGGTCGTTCAGATGTAAGATCTGATGCGATTGTTACGCGATACTACACTTATAAGAGTCTCTCTTGAGAATATTTTTGGAATACGAGTATTCGTTCCTCCGATAATATTCGAAAGATGGGATGATGACTATGGGAACCTCTGGTAGAAATGTTCGGCAGGTTTAAACCATAGTACACACTCCCTTTGGGTGGTTCTTAACCGAGACTCCATGCTCGTGACTCACAACAAACCCGTGATTCATGGTTGAGTCGTTCAGACATCCTTAATATCAATGGAACTTGGGTGTCGATAAGGTGAAAATCATAATCCACCAAAATGGATGATTGATATTAAGGATGATTGAGCCGGTTCATGTATCGTTAATATCAATGGAACTTGGGTGTCGATAAGGTGTAAACCATAATCCACCAAAATGGATGATTGATATTAAGGATGTTAAGAACTTTCCCATGACCTTTGTCTGGTGTGCTTTGCTTGATCCTTGAGTGCGATTGTTGCATTCATGCATTCATCTGCATCCATATCATCAAAAAATGAGAATTTTTTTTTCAAGGAACTTAAGGGGTTTCTTTGCAAAAATTTTCAGACATGGAAAAACAAAGAATTATTTGATGAGATATTTCCATATGCGATGAAATGATTCATATTTCAAAATTTGCAAATAAAACCCTCGAGTTCCTTTGAAATAAAAACAAATCATATGCACGAGCATTGCATGCATCATTTGCATAAGCAGGTGTTGTTCTCAACCTCTGGTCCTGTGGTCTGATCCCTGTGCTCTTCATTTATTTTGAAGACACGCTGACTCCCCGGTACTACACCAGAGCCGACTCTTCCAGATTGATGGGTCATCTAGAGCAAGAGAACTGTGAGCTCAAAGAGAATTTTCCAGACTAAGTGCTTTTGATGGATTTATTCCTGGTTAGCCACTTATCTTCTTTCTCATACATTGATGCTGAGGATGAAGTTGGAACGCCTTTCCAAGCTTTGTCTATTGCTGAGCCAATTGAGAAGAAGTCTCCTTCATTTGCTTCCTATCGTGATGCGAAACTAGTTATTGAATGTGGTGCAGTTGCTGGTTTAGGAAAGATGATTGAGCTTGAAGACAACAAGTCTCGGGCTGGCATTGGCTATTCTTCTGGAGTCTTCAACGACAAAGGGCTGTTCAAGAGTGGAGGCTTCATCCATGCCGATCAAGCTGCTGCTATCTTGGAAGAGGATGCAGAGGACTCTGACAACTTTGTTATCCCTGGCGGGATCTGCCACAATTGGGTCGCTGTAGATGTTCCTACAGTCATTCATAGATCAAAGTAAAGCTTCACTTTGTTTAAAAACCCTTCTCCCATGCCAAAGGAGAAGTGATGACATTGTTGGCATCATATACAATGATATTTCATTCAATTGATGCATGTTAAACATTTGTTTTTCCAATTGTTTTCACTTTTTGCTTTTTTGCATGAAATTGGTGATCACAAAAAACCTTGAAAAACAAGAATAAAAACAATCTTTTCATCTGCATAATGATTTGCTTGTTTAAATTCTAAAAAGCTTTTTCATTATCCAAAATTATTATGCAGGGATTTCTAAACCCATTGAACATAATGATCCAACGCCATCTCCCAATCTTGAATTCCCTGTATTGGAGGCAGAGGAAGATGATGTTGAAGGGGATTCCTGACGAGATTACCCGTCTTCTTGAGCATGAGAAGAAGATCATTCAACTGTGTCTTGAGAATCAGCAAAACAGTCAAACTGGGGCATTACAAATGTAATAAAAAAAAAGGGTGAAAAATAAAATAAAAAATAAAAAAAATCAAAAAAAAAATTCAAAATAAAATAAAAAATAAAATAAAAAAAGAATAATAGCACCCTCAAATCCCAAGTTGACTGATGCTGAATGTATTCAGAGTCGTTATGACCAGTTGAATCTAATTGAAGAGAAGCGATTAACTGCCATGTGCCATGGTCAGTTATATCAGCAGAGAATGAAGAAAGCATTCGATAAAAAGGTCAAGCCTCGAGTGTTCCGAGAAGGTGACCTCGTGCTCAAGAAAGTCTTGTCTTTCGCGCCCGATTCCAGGGGCAAGTGGACTCCGAACTATGAAGGTCCATATGTTGTTAAGAGAGCCTTTTCAGGCGGTGCTTTGATGCTTACAACTATGGATGGGGAGGATTTCACTCGTCCTGTGAATTCAGATGCAATCAAGAAATACTTTGCCTAAAAAGAAAAACAGAATAGCTCGCTAAGTTGAAAACCCGAAAGGGCGGCTTAGGCAAAAATGAGCGTCTCGGTGGAAAACCCGAAAGGGCGATCCAGGCAAAAATTAGAGACATGAAAAAAAAAAGAGTTTGCATCCCGCTAGATTGGGTACCTCATCCTGGGGCAATCTAGGCAAAAATTAGGGATTTGGCAAGTAACTGCATCCTGACAAGACTTTCTGTTTCACAGCCGTCTTTTCGTCAGAGATTCTCGCTCAGTCATCGTCAACTGAAGCCCCAAATACATTGGATTCAAATTGGTAGAGAAATGATCATTATGTTCAATGTAGCCCTCTTCCAATATATATCATCGATTTCAAATTTGTACAGATCTATGGAGTCTTGCCATTTGCAGACTACCATTCCATCAAATCAATTTGAGCTTTTTTATCCAATTATTTTCACTCTTATTTGTTTCATTTCAACAAATGTTTTGCATGTTTTAATTGATAAAATGTCATTGTTTTAAACAAAGAATTTTTCAAAATTTGTTTTAAACAAAGTGAATATTCACAATGATGAAAGGATACTTAAGAATTTCTCAGTGCTCTCCCAAGGGTGGCATGATTTCCAACAGGGTAAGACATTTGTTCATATTCCTGGCATGGCTGTATCCTCTTTCTCCAGATTGTTGTTGGGGTTGTTCCCCAAGCAGAGCTTCTGTTGAGATTTTGTGTTCCCCAGAGCAGAGGGCTTGTTGAAGACTTCAATTTTCCTCTTCAGCAATATTCTCTCCCCAGCATGGATGCTTTCCTTTTGGAGGATTCGGTAGTTGGTGGGTTGACATCCCGGTACTTCGTCTTTTTCCTCAGTGAAGTCGCAAGCGGAGTTGTTGGCATGATATACTTCATCTATGCTATCTCTTCCCATCAGAGTGCTTGTTGAATATGTCACTCCTTTTCCCTTCAGCAGAGTAGTGATTCTTTCCTCCTCAGCAGTTGTGATTTCCTCTTGGAAGGTTCAGTTTGGTGGTTAATCCCCGGTTCTCCTTCTCTGTCTCAGATGAATCCCCAGTAGATTCGTGGCATGGTGGATTGTATCTGTGATGATCTTCCCCTGCAGAGATTTGGTGATTTTCTGATGTTTATGATCCCCAGTTGAGTGGCTTGTGTGCAGAATCTACTTGTGTGATCTTTTCTCCTTCAGTGGATTCGTCCCCAATGGAGTTGCTGACAGTATCCCCGGTAGAGTTGCTTGTGCGGCCAGATTCTACTTATGTGTTCTGTTCTCTTCAGCAGTTTCTGTTTTACAGTAAACTCCTGTTTCCCAGTTGAGACTGGTGACTCCCCTTGCAGAAGTCTCGTGATTTCTCCGCTTCCCCAACAGATTTGTCTTTTGCGGCCGTTTCTGCCTGTTGTGAACTTCTGTTCCCCAGTTGGGTTGATTGATGATCCATCACTCAGAGATTTTATGATTTCTTGATATCTCTGATTTTCCCAGCAGATCTTTGCTTTTTAGCATTCAGATCTCCAGCAGATTGGCTTTCCGGTTGGATTTCTTGGGTTTTCCTCTAGAAGTGTAGTACTGGGCTTTTGATTCATGGACCTGTTTATGTTAGATATGTCTGTTTTGTCAGCATTCATCAAACATAAATCACGCATATTCATGCATACTTTCAACATTTCAGATATTCATGTTGCATTTTTGCCATATATCTTTTGTTTGTTGTCTCCTGCTATTGGTGATATAGATCTCTCCAGTAGATCTCCCTAAGCAGATGTCGGGTGTTTAATCTTTCAAATATAGAGTCAGCCCCATAAGCAGAAAGTGTCTGTCTTTCCTTCTGCAGTTCCCCACTGAGATATATCCTCGTGGATGACGGTTGTTTCCGTTTCCTCCCAACACATATATTGGGATGGATTTTCCTATTGAGTTATATCCTCATTAGGATGAGTCTTGATTCAGTTTGCCTTTTTGGTTTGATCCTGAATTGGCCTTTTATTGTCTCTTGTGATTCCCTGTGGAATAAATGAATAAATTGCCCAGTAACCGGCAATAGTTCATTTTATCCCCAGCGAATCTTTTTTGGGCCTTCTACCCAGTAATCGGTAGTTATAAGTCCTATCTTTTTGGGTCTCTACCCAGTAACCAGTAGTTATAAGTCCTATCCTTTGTGGTTTTCTACCCAGTAACAGGTAGTTGTAAATCCTGTATACCTTTTTTCCCTTTTGTGGAATCTGTGGTTGTGAACTTTTTGTTCCTCAGCAAGAGTTTATAGTTTTCTACCCAGTAACTGGTAGTTATAAACCCTATTTTGTGTTTCCCCGTGCGGAGTTGTGATCCTTTCACTCCCCACGCAGAGGTTGTGGTTTTCTACCCCGTATTCGGTAGTTGTAAACCCTACTTTTCGTACCCTCATCAGAGTTTTGGCCCTCTACCCAGTAGCCGGTAGTTGTAAGTCCTATCTCTTTTCCCCTAGCAGAGGTAACCTTTGTGGTTCATTCTGGTTGATGGTGGATTTTGTGGTTTTCTACCTAGTATTCGGTAGTTGTAAATCCTATAATGTTGTGGTTGTCTCCCTAGTGGAGTCTGTGCTTTCTTGTGGATAATTGCCGTATGCTAGCAATTTTATCCGCAGCTGAGTCTTTGGTTTTCTATCCAGTAGTCGGTAGTGGTAAACCTCTTGTTTCCTCAGCCAGAATCTTTGGTCTGCTACCCAGTATTCGGTATTTGGAAATCCTTTGTTCCCCCCTTTGCAGAGTTAACCTTGTTGTTCATCCTAACCGATGATGGTTACTCTTGTTGGTTATCCTCATCCAGTATTTGATGTTGATATTCCCTCTCTTCTGGGCATTTGCTCTGAGTAAGCACTTGTATTCCCAACAAGTTTTTGTGGATAATTGCCGGATGCTAGCAATTTTATCCTCAATGGGTCCTTTCACCGTATGCCAGTGATTTGTTCCCCTGATCATTGATTTTTATCAGTGCATCCCCTGTGAGTTCTCTTTCATCTACCCTTTTTTCGGTAATGATTGTTGCTCCCTTTGATCGGTCATCATTTTATACCTAGTTTTGGTATCCCGATGCCTTTCTTTTCGGTTGATTTATCCTTTATTAACCCAGTAACCGGTTGTGGATAATCTTCCATGCGAGTATACTATCCATGTTCTGACGGTAATGGATAATATATCTCATGCACTCTTCAGTCGAAGCCTGTTGTGTTTCCCCAGTCGAGTAAGATTCGTGTTCCCTTTGCAGAATCGAATATTCTTTTTCCCCTCTTTGTGAGCGTATCTCCCAGTAACCGATGATATGTCTCCTGGATAATTGCCGTATGCTTGCAATGTATCCCCAGTGAGTTATCTCTCGTCTACCCTGTTGTTGTTGGTAACGATTGTTTCTCTTTTCGGTCGGTCACCTACTATATGCCCAATAACCGGTATCCCTGGTGATTCTTCCATGCGAGTGTATTATCTACGTTCTGACGGTAATAGATAATATATCTCATGCACTCTTTGGGTCAAATCTTTTGATTTTTTTCTCCAGCAGAGTAAGATTCGCATTCCTTGTGGAATCGAATGTCCATCCTATAAACAAGTTTGCTTTTCAGCTCTCTTCAGGATGATGAGTGTTTTGGTAGTAAAAACCAATTCACGTCTCGGTTGATCACCTATTATATGCCCAGTAACCGGTATCCCTGGTGATTCTTCCTTTCGAGTATATTATCTACGTTCTGACGGTAATAGATAATGTATCTCATGCGAGTATACTATCCATGTTCTGATGGTAATGGATAATATATCTCATGCGCCCTTTGGTTGAAGCCTTCTGTCCTTCTCCAATCGAGTAAGATTCGTATTTCCCTTTATGAAGTCGAATATTCCATCCTGAAAAAAAAAGTCTGTTTTTCAGCTCTCTTCAGGATGATGAGTGTCTTGGCAGTAAAAACCAATTCACATCTCGGTTGATCACCTATTATATGCCCAGTAACCGGTATCCCTGGTGATTCTTCCTTTCGACTATATTATCTACGTTCTGACGGTAATAGATAATACATCTCATGCGAGTATACTATCCACGTTCTGACGGTAATGGATAATATATCTCATGCGCTCTTTGGTTGAAGTCTTTTGTCCTTCCCCATTTGAGTAAGATTCGTTTTCCTGTTGTGGAGTCGAATGTCCATCCTGTAAGTCGATTTGCTTTTTCAAGCCCTCCTTTTGGATGATGAGTGTTTTGGCATATATACCAATTCACGCTTTGGTCGATCACCTATTATATACCCAGTAACCGGTATCCCTGGTGTTCCTTCCTTTCTGCTCCCTATTATGACCTTGGTCCCCTGTGGAGTCAGATTTTCCTGAGTTGATGTACCTTTTTCAGGTCCTTCTCGGATGTTTTGGTTGATTGATATCTCTCACCCTTATACCGGTCTTAGATATTCATTCTTCCTGAGCTTGTTGTTCTTTCACCCAGTAACCGGTGTTTAGATCACATGTCTCTTTGAGTTTGTTACCCAGTAACCGGTAACACCTCATCTTGTAGTTTTTCCCCCAGGAGAGTCTCGTTGTTAGACATTTCCCCAGTGAAGTTTTTGTTGTGATTTACCTTTTTGCTGTATTGGCGTTTTCCCCAATATATGCAATTTTCCCCAGGCGGGGAGGTTCTGTGTGAATTTTTCCCCAGTCCGAGTCCGGATTTTTATCCGAAGTATCCTTTGTGGATAGTTTTGCTGTGTTGGCGTTTCCCCAATACACGCATCTTTGAGTCAGCTTGAGTCTTTCCAATGGATGTATTCCTTTGGAACTCTTCTCCCCAGTTTGAGCCCTTTACTCCCCGGTAAGGTCTCCAGTCAAGTCGTGTCCTGCTCACGCAGTGTCAAGTTCTTTTTTCCCCTAATTCAGAGTCGTGTCATGCTCACGCATTCTTTTTCTTATCCCCATGAGAGTCCTGTTAGAGTCTCTGTTCCTGGTGAGTGTATTACTCCGATGGATTGTCTTTCCTTCTTTGTGGACCTATATTTCCCATAGAGTTTGTTTCTTTTGCATTCATACATTTGCATCATGAGGTCTCTTAGGGACCAAAATTTGTCTCATTATTGTTATTTAAGCCCATTCTACCGCGTCGAGATGAAGATTTTAACCTTCACTTCTCCGGCTAGAATGACCTTAAATAGGGGCATCTGTAAGACCCCAATTTTGTCCCTAAGATCCCTCCTGGCATCATATCATATCATTGCATTGCCTCAAGGATCATTGGACACCTTGCTTCCTTCCCTATGGGTGGGATATTCCTTGAGAGTGGTTCTTGATCACCAAGCATTGTTTGCATTTGTATATCATTGCTTTTCTTTCAATCACTAACCAAAAATGTACAAAAATATGCCATTAACCTTTGTTACTTGCAGCTTAAGCAGTTTAACAGGTCAAGGCATCAAGTGAATTCATGATACAAAGAGCAGATGGTATTTTCATGAGAAATGGATCATGTGATCATTTTATGGAGCTTATGTGAGCTATAGGTTCATTTTGGGACCAAATCCCCAAGTGGTTGAAGCTCAAGTTCATCAGAACATGTTCAGGTCATCTAAGGGCCAATGCAGTCAACTGAAAAGTCAACTGTGGGTTTTGAATGTGAGAATTGAGTTTCTTCATCCCATTCATGTTCAAATCATGCTTATTCATCATATCAAAGATCAAGGTTGAAGAATTTGAGGTCAAGTCAAAAGTTTCCGAAAATGGAAAGTGACCTATAATTTCAACTTTCCAAAAATGGCAAGTTTTTGATCCAACTTCAACTCAACTTTCCAACATCAAAGAAGCTTCAAATGAAATTTTGTCCAACATGAAAGTTGAATATCTCTCTCTCCCATTTCCAAAAAGTCCAAGATCATGAGCATCTGATGAATGGTTGAGGAGATATGATCCAATCATTGCCAAGTGTGCATGGAGTTTCAAATGACCATAACTTTTGATTCATAGCTCCAAATTGAGTGGTTCTTTTTGCAATATTCTTCTCTTGACCTCTAATTTCCAAATCATGCATCACATTACATAAAATCTCATCACATAATCACTTGCTATCCCATGCCTTTTTTGGAGGGAAATTGCAAAATTCAAAAATGGTGCATTGTATGGACTTTCTACCATTGCCATTATGTTTAAAAGATGATTTTAAGTGACTTTGATGAAGGAAGTGGCACTGTTCACGTGGGATTAGTCCATGCACCATGCAATTTTGATTTTTTGCAAAACACCTTATTTTCATTAACCAAATTAATCATGGATTAGCAAGGTGATTAAGAAAGCATATAAATACCTAAACATAACAGAATTTGAGGGAGGTTAATCACAATTCACCATTTCTAGATCTAATTTTCATCTCCCTCCAAAATTTTCTTCAAATCAAAATTCAAATTTCTTGAACATAGCAACTGGTTTTTGTTAAAGATTCATGATCAGTGAGTTGATTATAGTGTGAATCAAGTGTTGGTTTGTTGAATTCGTGCAAGAATCAAGCAGTTGAAGCTCATGAAGTTGAAGATGGAAATTCAGAATTAAGCTAGATCTACACGTGTTCAAGCTTTCTTTTCTTCATCAAACATCATCACAAGCATTCTGGACTGGATTTGGATCAATACAAGCTGTGGATCGTGCATTTCCAAGATTCTGCTCTTCAAGAGGTCAAGTTTCGAACCTCTTAATTTTGTAATTCATTGCTATATTCTTGTAGATCTAGGTTTGCTGATGATTCTGAGCTAAAAATCGTGTGAATTGGTGCATTATTGAGCAAGATATGTGTGATTAAAGTTTTGCATCCAAAAATGTTTCTCATCGATTCTCTCTTGTTATGATGATTTATGCTTAGTTGTTTGTTGATCCGTGCTCTATGTTGCATGAGGATTTGTTTGGTATACTTTTTGTGGATTTCTGGAAAGTTTATGAAAAATCTGGAAATTCGTATGAATGTTCATGTTACTGTTCATCTTCTTCCTCATGAAGAAGATGAAGATTCATAGTTAGCGACGGATCCTGGAGATTAGCGACGGATCCTGGTTTTGTTAGGGTTTTCAGACCAAAACGAGGTCGTTTGGCATTGGCGAGCGCATTTTGACAATGTACAGGGTTCGATCCCTGCCGAGCGCATGTTTTCAAATGTTAATTCATTTTCTGGCTTTTCCCTCCATTTCCATGTGCTTTGCTTATTTTTGAATTTCATTTTGTATGCTAACTTGTAAAATCCATATCAAATTGAAAAATGATCCAAAAAATACCTAGTTTTTTGATAATTGATCCTTAGGATGTCTAGAATTTAATGATGATAATTTCATAAGTTGTGCATGGCTGAAGTTTTGCTGGCGCTAGAATCTTTGATCATGTGTACATTTGTGACCTTGCCTTGCTCTTTCTTTTGTGAAATGCTTGATTTTAATCCAATGGACATGAAATTTTACATGATGATTCTAGACTCATTGATGGATGTTTTAGGCTTGGTTTGGTATTTTTCCTATTTACCATTTCTGTTTTATGCATATGTTTGCATGGTGTGACAATTTGTGTCACACCTTTGGTTGTTCTACTTGTGCCATTTAATTTCCATGCCAATTGATCTTTTATGCTTCTGATATTTTGTATGTTGATCATGTTGGATGTGTTGAATGCTCATGAATATTTCCAGAATTATTTGAATCATTTCTGTTTTGATTTGGAATTTTCATTCATGATGATCATATATGAGCTTCGAAATTGTCTTTGGCTTCTCTTGCTTGATACATGCTTTTGCTTGATGGTTTTGAGGTGATCCTTTTTAGGACATGTTAATATGTGTTTGAAGTTGCATTATGTTGAATTTCAGCTCCTGTTTTGAATTTTTTCTTCACCTTTGACCCTAGGCTTTGACCTAGTGGTTTGGACTTACATTTGAGCTTTGAATTTCAGGACCAAGCACTCAATTTCCATGGTTGATGTTGCTTCATCATTTGATTGTTGATATTTGCTTTTGATTGCTAACATTTGCTGTTTTGTAGGTTGATGATAACTCATTTGAGTTTGCTTTATGGCTTATGTGTTGTACATTGGGATTGTCTGTTTGTTATTGACTATTGTCTGTTTGTCTGAGTATTGTACTGATTTGTTTAGTTGTTTCCACAGGTACTTAAGTTTCTTTAAGTTCATTTGAACTTTGCTTTGCTTTTGCTTGTGGTTGGCATACCACTTAGGTATAATCCCTAATCTTCATGTAGACTGGAAGACCTGCTGTTATTGGCAGACACCTGTCTGAAGCCCTCCTTAAGAGGCCATGTTTTTGTTTGTTTAATTTTGTGCCAAGCAGGTTAAGTCCTCTTAAGAGGCAATTGGCAGATACAAGGGATGTGTAATCCATCCCCTGCTACTCAGTGTGTCATTCACTTTGCTCACACCATGTGTTGATGCATTGTGAATAAGAACCCAAGATCTTATAGAGTCAACCATATGTGGAGAAGAGTTCCTACATTCTGAACTCCCACACTTTCTATTGTTTAAAGCTCTCCCAGGCCAGGGATAAGAGCTATGAGGCATAACCCTCATCTCCATTTCATCTGCTTCACCCTAACTCTCAATGTTAGGGTTAAGAGCTCAAAACACCCCATTTCGTTTTGTGAGATTGGTGTAAGTCCATTGATTGGCATCTGGTATCCATTTATGTTGTTTATTTGTTATCACTTGTTGCCGTTTCCAAAGGAATCACTTGGATCATCTACATATGATCTCAAGAGGTGAACATCTAAGAAGTTTTACATCCCTTAACCTCTCACCCCTTTTGTTCTTTAAACCTCCATTTTGCATTATTAACTCAAACCAAAAATATTGTGCAAACATTTTCATTTCTTTTCAAACTAGAAACCTAGGCCTTAAGCCTTTGATTTTTCAAACTTCATTTTCACAATACTTCTTCTGAATTGAATCTAATGTCAACTTTGACCATTTTTGTGAACAAATCCTAATTGGTTAATTTCACTCATTCAATTGTTTTGTGGCTTTGTCCATTCTTGATAAGTTTTCATACATTCGTATAGATCTCAATTATCTTAGTGGTTGATGTGAATCTTACCTTTTGTCCTTATTGATCGAACTGTAAAACTTCCATACTGAAAACAGTGTTAACCCCTCTAGTATGTCGAAGCTATTCTCACATGGTGGACTTGTTGTTGATTTAGGTCGAGTGTTCTCCCTTTGATAATGAAAGACCTTAGGGCTTGTGTTTAAAATCAATTCACTCACTTTTGGAAATCTTTTAGCCGAACTACGGCGTTTTGATCCTTATCTTTCATGAAAAGGTACGTAGGCAATGGGTTTCATCCATCCAAACACAAAAATAATAAAAATTGTGTATTCTTTTCTCATCCCTTCAATCAATGTTTGCACAGAAATATTTCATAAACAAATAATTTTTACAACAAGTTGTGAAAAGAGGTTCCCTAGGAGTACCTAGGATGCATTGGGTGCCTAACACCTTCCCTTTGCATAATTACCCCCTTACCCAAATCTCTGACCTTTCATTAGTTTTCTATGTGTAAAACTTCTTAGGCTTTTGTTCGTTTTCTAGCCATTCCTTTGGATAAATAGAAGTGCGGTGGCGACTCTATCTTTGTATGCTTTGCTTTTGATTTAGTCAATAAATCATAAAGTGACGAATACACCACTACAGGCTTAGGTAAAGAGGTAAGTGGGGATGTGGCACCAATGATTCGTGCCTCAATTGGGTTTGAGCCTCAACCACGACGGACATGGGGGAAAGGTGGACACCTAAGTGGGTTAGAGTCTCATACAATGAAGGATACCCTAAGTGGGTTAGAGTACCATTGTAAGACCCCAATTTTGAGCCTAAGATCCCTCATGCTATTCTCATCATATGCATTAGCATTAGGATCAAATCTTGGCATCCTCCTTACTTCTTATTCATTGGGTTTGCATTGGGAGAGATCACCAAGAACCATTTTATTGTATCATACTTCATTTTTATTTGTTAATAACCAAAATACCAAAAATATGTCATTGTATAGTTTAACTCTTTTGTAGGTAGTGCACATGCCCACCTTTGATCTATCAAGCTCACATCTAGGGTTTAAGACCCTCATTGCAAGGAGATCAATCAATAAGTGGTTTACTATGGATCTAGACATCATATATGAATCCCCATGATCTTCAAATGTTATTTTGATCAAGAAATCATCAAGAGTTTGGAGTTCGTTTGCCTTGGAAACCCTAATTCATCTGGGTATCTTTTGTGACTTCTTCAATAAGCTTCTTCAACATTTGATCAAATATTTCAAGGGATACTTCAAATTTAATCATCTTATGCATATATGATCCTACATGAGTCCCAAAAGTCAAGCGAATATCAAGCTAGCAAGTTGGTTCATGGTGGTTGACCAGAGAAAGTCAACTGATCAAAACTGGGGTTCCCTAGACCAAATCACCTACAAGTTTTGTCATATGAAAATTATTCTAAGAGAAAATTTACTCTAAATTACATTCCAAACAAATTTAATATTGAGGTCAAGAGTTATTTTTTCTTGGAGAGTCATTTTTTATGGTGAAAGATTATAGGTCATTTTGTCTAAACCCTAATTTGGAGGCCAACTTCCCAAGACCATAACTTGCTAAATTTTTATGAGATGGAAGCTATTCAAGTTGCATGATCAAATTCAAGATGTCTACTTCAACTTTTATGTTTGGAGGTAGTGCAAATTCAACTTTTAAATGCATGTGATATGAGGAAACATTATAGGTCATTTTGGGCCAATACCATTGAACAGGTGATTTTCCTCAACTTCTAAAATGCATAACTACTTCATGATAAATCCAAATGAGGTAATTTTGTGACCAATTTGAAGGACTCTGGGAGAGCTACAACTTTTATGAAGGAAATTTTCTCATTTGAAGTCCGTAGAAAAAGTTACTCAAGGTGGAAGAAGTAAACATATGGCTTGACACTTCGATTTTTTTTTGATATGTTTGATTTTCCAAACTTCCACCTTAAAATTCATCATGATCCAAGATTCAAATAAAAAGGTGTTCAACATGAAAGTTATTCCTCTTTATCTAACCTTTCCAAAAATTCCAAATTAATCCAATTTAGACAAAGAATGAATGAATTTCACATGGCTTAAAGTTGAAGGACCATTTGGAAGGTTTGAAGTTCCATTTCTCATACACGATTGCATGGCCTTTCCACATGACTTAAGCATTGCTTACACTCATATTTGGACCATAATGCATCATTACATGGGTCTATCACACGCCCATGCATCCATGCAAAGGATTTTCTATTTTTGAAAGTTTGAAATAAATGTGCAATTATCAAGTGCCTTAGTTATAAATCGAACCCTCCACACTCAGAATTGAGGACCCTTGCGCGCCAGCTTTGAATCAGCAACCCTAAACCTCCACATTCAAAGGATAAGCTTGGTGATTTTCATTGAAAATCGAGTTTGAAATTTCCCACTGTTTTGAGATTCAAACTCAAAGAGTCCTCCTTCTTTCTTGATCCATTTCCACTCCATCAAGCATCCAGAGCAAGGCCAAGCACAATTGAGAGCAAGATCGTGTCCATCTGAACTTGTAGTGAAGGTGAATATCTGAATTTTTCATCTCTTCGATTCTCACTCAATTCTCCATTATTCTGGTTGATTTTTGGTTGTCTGAAGTCCTACCAATGTAGGCAACAAGATTGAGTTTCTTAGAGGTTAAATCGAAGCAACTCAGATCATGATCCTCAAAATTCAACTCCATGTATCTTTCAATATACTTGGAGTTAGGTGAAATTGAGGCCAGATTCAAGCTCCTGAGTATTTTTACTTTAAATTCATGTCCTCCTTTTTTATTTTGGTGATGGTTGAGGGTGGACCAGTCCGGTGAGGTCCACCAGAGAAGAAGACCGGAGCTCTGGCTCCGGCGATGCGTTGGTGTGTCTCCAGACCACATGATCCTTTTATTTTGTTTTAATCTTGAGCATCCAAATTGATTACCACTGACACATTGACTAAGGATCACCATGGAACACGCGCTCTGATCCACTGGATCTTCCACCTCAATTAATGAGGCAGATCAAGTGGTCCATGTTTTTTAGCATTTTCTGATTTTTATTTTAATTGACTTATTTTCATTAATTCATATTAATTTTAATATTGATTCAAAAAATATGGGATTTTCACCAAAAATTCTCAAATATTTTTCTCTTTCATTTTCTGAATTAAAATTATTTTATGGATCAATATTAAAAATTTTCCTGATTTAATTGTTTTTGTGCATATTTTTAATTGTTTAAAAATACTTTTAAGTTTCCAAAAATAATGAAATTTTTTCTCCAAGATCCTTTGACCTTGTTTGACCTATGATAAATCTATTGGCCATTTATTTTGTGTTTTGAAGAGGTTTTAGGATTTTGACCAACCATAATTTAATTTAATGCATTTTTAATTGTTTAAATGTGAATAAATTGTGTTGAGCTATTTTTATTGACTTGTTGAGTTTAACTTTTGTTGTTGAGCCTTGGTAAAGGTTGATTTGACTTTGTTGGATTAAAATCATTGGATTTAGGGGATTGATGAAATATACATTTCATCTCTCAAAATGAATGGATGATTTTAATTTGATAAAAGTCCTCCCATGATCAATTTGAGTTTACTTCATTTCCCCTCCCTCTTCATCTTCAATCCCTTTCTATCCCATTCATCTCTGTGACCTATGATATCTCTATATCCTAAGGCTAGTTGATTGCAAAATCAACATAAGTATGGATGAGATTAGGTCTACCCTTTTTCCATTTTCTTTTAAGTGTGATATGTTTTAGGAGTATGGTTCATAATACCATATCTCTAGCATGCACTAAGACAAAAATTTCTATTGCCCGGCCTTAAATAGTTGTGACTTCTAGTAAGTGAGATTGTAAGTTTCTCCCCTTTCATGGTATTATGTGGAAACTTGGCATTTTTTCCTTCCTTTGGAAGATGTCTTGGCTCAAGGATCTGTGCTTGTGAATACATGGTTGAGTGTTCTCCAAAGGATGACTTAAACAATTGAAAAGCAAAAGCAATATTAACTTCTAATCAAATAACATTAGACTAACTTTTAATTTCAAATCATTTACTTTATGCACTTTAAATTCAATTCTTTATCATTTGCCATTATTCATACCATTTAACTTGTTTATTTTAATGCCATTTTTCACTTTGCTCACTTGAGCAATATCTTGTACATACTTGTTTGTGTATTTTGTTTGTGTTTGTGGTCTTTTGACCTTAATGTACATAATAACAACAAAAACCCGAAAAAAGGATTTGTGTGGACTGTTGGATTTGATCTGAGACACTGGACTTAGAACTAGGCAACATTCCCTGAGCAAAAGGACGTGACCAATGGCAAGTTTTCTAAAGCCAGACATTATAAATTGAACTTTCATATGAAGCAAGTATTGAGATCCATTTTGAGTTTATCTACTACTTGGTCTTGATGCAAATGTTATTTTGAACCTGTGTCTAATGCCTTTTTCTAAGCCATTGATCAGTCACCATTTACATTGAGTTTTCATTACTGATCCGACACGAAACAGAGGCATTTGACACACTGTGCAAGCATTTATGGTAGATTTCGAGTTAGTTTTACTTCTGTCATTTTATTTACGCGTTTTTAATCTTTGTTATGTTTTACTATTTATTATCGTGATTTTATGCGTGAGATAGCTGTGTTTTTGTCCAACAGATCAAGGTAGAAGAACCAGAGAACTCAGAACAAGACAACGCGAGATTCCGGCAAGAAAAAGAGCAGAAAACCCCGGTACAAGAGGCCTGACATGGCCACCCGTGTCACCTGACAAGGGCCGTGTCAGGGCAAGGGAAGACAAGTGAAGAAAATAGTAGCCTGACACGGCCACCCGTGTCAGCTGACACGGGCCGTGTCAAGCAGTGCCCTCAACCGTGTCACCCCTGCCATGGGTGTGTTAGCTGAAACAGTAGGCTGACACGGTCACCCGTGTCAGCTGACACGGGCCGTGTCAGCCCAAGCCCAAAAAATTTAGTTTTCTCGGGCTTTTTGTTCGTCGGGCTTTTTAGAGACATCTTTGGACCTGTCCAACTGCTGCTGGGAATTTTCACTATAAAAGAAGGTCTTATGCCAAAGGAAAAATCATCTTGGAATATAGAAAAATACAGTATTCTGAAGAAATCAAGTATTACAGAGATCAAGGCATTCAGAGAGCTGAAGATATTCATGAGCGGGAGCGATTGAAGATCAAAATCATCCAATTACTTGTAATGTGTAATTTTTATCTTGAATTTATTCTAAAAAATATGAGTAGCTAAACTCCCCAATGCTAGGGGGTGTCCCTGATTTAGAATTGTAATGAATTTGAGTTTACATTTGCATTTATAATATTGTTTTTACGGTAACCTTTTGATGTGTTTATTGCTTTCTCTTTCGGACCAATTGAGATTGATTTGTGGTTATCAATTAGGATGGACCGCCATTGATAAGGTTTTCATAGGGTTACTCTACAGTAGATATCACCTAGGACTAGGGATACCCTATATGAACCAGAGTATTCTTGATATTATACAACTTAACTTCACCCTAATTGGCTATGGACATAAGAATTAGGGTAGATTGATTATCGGTTTTCTCACTAAGGCCTTGGGAGAAAATACCCTTGAGAACTGGTAGTAATTTATATTTGTTGATGCAATAGTGACTCAGAGTTGTTACAGGGATAAATCACACACCTTCCCTGACATTGTTCCTTTTTCTCTATAAACCCTTATTTTCATATTTCTTTACCTTCACTTTTATTATTATATTTTTACACCTAAAAACCAAATTAATACTTTTTGTTTAATTGAATGATAATTTAAACTCAATATTAACTTGCAATCATTGAGAGCAACATTCAGGGAATTTCCCCATTATTACTATAAAAGGCAAAATAGTACATTTGCTATTTTCCCGATCAAGTTTTTGGCGCCGTTGCCGAGGACTACCAAAACTATAGAGTTTAATTTTATTTCAATTAAAATTTTGTTGCTCTGCAATAAAATTATTTTTCTATCATTTATAATTTACTAATTTGTGTATGTGAGGAGAACCCTCAGCTGAATTTCTTTTTGACGCAGAGATCGAGAGAACCCTTCACCGAAGACGTAGAGAACAAAGAGTGGATTCTACAGAAGAAAGTACCTATGACCACTAAGAAGTCAAGGAACCAATGGCTGAAGTTCCTCCAATTCCACCTCCGGAAAGGCTCCTGGGTGACTATGGAGGGGCAAATGCACCGGGTGGTCGACTGAGCATTGTTAACCAACCGGTGAATGTGACGAATTTTCAACTGCATCCTAGCACGATCAATCAATTGGAAAGAAAACCTTTCACCGGAAAGGTTAACGAAGATGCCAACAAACACATGCAAAGATTTCTGGACATGAGCACCACCTTGAAAATTGATGGTCATACTGATGAAGCAAAAAAGTTAAGAATGTTTCCGTTCACTTTAGCTGAAGACGCGGAAGAATGGTTCTATTCTCTCCCTGCCGGTAGCATCACTTCCTGGGAGGAGATGGAAACTGCATTCTTAAATGAGTACTTTCTAGTATCAGTGTTGTAAGACCCCAATTTTGTCCCTAAGATCCCTCATGGCATCATATCATATCATTGCATTTGCCTCAAGGATCATTGTGCACCTTGCTTCCTTCCCCGTGGGTTGGTTATTTTTTTGAGAGTGGTTCTTGATCACCAAGCATGTTTTGCATTTGTATATCATTGCTTTTTTCTTTTACCACTAACCAAAAGTACAAAAATATGTCATCTAACCTTTGTCTTGCAGATGAAGCAATCACAGGTCAAGGCAATCAAAGGCATTCATTGAGCAATAGATGGTGGCCATTCTTGAGAATTTGGACCCCATAATCATTATCAAGAGTTCATATGAGCTATGATGTTATTTTGAATCAAAATTCCAAGTGGAAGAGGCTTGAATTTCATCAGAACATTGTCAGGTCAACCGAAGGCCTAGAAAGTCAACTGCCAAGTCAACAGTGGATTTGGAGGTGGGAAGTGATTAGAAATACTTCATTCATGTTCAAACAAGTCTCATTTGACATTTCAAACATCAACATTGAAGAAAATAAAGTCAGGTCAAAACTTTCCAAAAATAGAAAGTGACCTATAATTCAAATTTGCCAAAACTGGAAAGGTTTTAACCTAACTTCAACTTCAAATTACATCACCAAGAAAGCTTCAAATGAAATTTTGTTGAACATGAAAGTTGTAGATCTTTCTCTCCCATTTCCAAAAAGTCCAAGATCATCAATTTATCATGTGTGGTTAAGGAGATATGATCAAAACATGGCAAAGTATGTATGAAGATTCAAATGGACATAACTTCTCAACCAAAGCTCCAATTCAAGTGGTTCTTTTTGCTAAATTCTCATTTTGACCTCTAGTTTCCAAAACATACATTACATGACATGAATTATCATTACATAATCATTTGCAAATTCTTGAATTTTTGGAGGGAAATTTCAAATATTCAAAATTGGTACATTATTTGAACATTACATCATTGCCTTTAGCTCCAAAACAGATTTTTGAGTGGAAATGAATACCAACCCGTGCACTGTTCACCATGCATTTTCATGCATAGGGTGAAAACCAAAATTTGCACAAACACCTCATTTTGCTAATTCACTTACCATTTGTCTTAAACATGATTAGAAGGGTGATTAGCATAGCATATATAAATGAAACCCTAACTGTTTCAGCATAACAACACTCACAATTTCATATCTAGATCAAAACTATCAAATTTTTCTCTCAAATTTTTCTAGAAAATTCTTCAAACAAGATCCATTTCTCTTGATCAATTCATCTTCCTGAAGTATTCTTGAGCAAGTTTGAAGGAGAATTCGAGAGAAACTGTGCCGGTTTTGTTCATATTTGAAGCTTGAAAGCATCCATGGCAATGTCAAATTCTGTTGGATTCAAGAATAATTGAGCTTCGATCTCTCATTCAATCATCCATACAAGTATTATAGAAGAACTTTTGAGCATTGCAAGGCCTTGAACCACACGAATTCCAAAGCTGCTCTTCAAGAGGTTACAAATTGATTCTCTCCTTTCTCAAAATTATTATGCTATTGTTGTAGATCTTGTGATGCTGGTTATGCTGAGCTTTAATTCATGAAATTCCATGAAGAATTGAGTTAGTTATGTTGATTTAAAGATCCATGCATGAAATTAGTTTTGCTCGATTTGATCTTAACATGATGATTTAGGCTTAGTTGTTAATTGATTTGTGATATACATGAGATATGCAACGTGATGATGTCCTTAATCATGATTTCTGGGATTTTTGTTCTTGATGATTGATGAATATCTACTGTTCATTGAGCGCGCGATGAGGAAGGTGAAGTTTGAGCATAGGCCACGGTTTGATCCATTTTGCCAACATAAAAGTGTTGCTGATTAGTTTCTTAGGGTTGCATCGTGATTGGTTCGTTTGAATAGCCATGCAACGCTCTGATTGGCTCCCTCCGTTGACCATGCGCTTTGACTGGCCAGTGCATTAGTGAAACGACTGTGTTTCACTTCCTGGCGCGCATTTCTTTAATTCAAATATATTATTTCATTTCATTTCCTTTTAATTGTCACATTTTATTTCATTTCATTTCCTTATTTCAAAAAATCAAAACAAATTGAATATTGATCCAAAAAATACCAGGTTTTTTGCATTGTGTTGCATTTTCTGTCTATTATATTTTAATCATTTTTCCATAAATTGTGCTTGGCTGGATTTTGTTTTGTGCTAGGGGATGTGAACATGTATGCATTTTCTACCTTGCCTTGCTATATTATTTGTGAAATGCTGGTCTTTGATCCAATGAATCTGAAAATTTGCATGATGAAACTGGACACTTTGCTTGACATTTTGGTGTTGATTTGGTATTTTTATCAATTATCATTTCTGTTTTATGATCATGTTAAGTTGGTGTGACAATTTGTGTCACACCTTTGCTTGTTCAACTTATGTGATGTGTTTGCCTTGCCAAATGATCTCCAATTGTTCTGATTTTTTTGTGTGATGCATATTATGGATGTTGTGAATGAGCATGAATTTTCTTGGAATTATTTGAATCATTTCTGATTTAATTGAGATTTTTCATTCTGGTTGGTCACATTTGAGCTTTAAAATTGCCTTGAACTTCCATTGATCATGAAATGCTTTTGGTATATGATATTGATGTGAGACCTTTTGGATTGTTTCAAGATGTGTTTGAAGTTAATTCATGTTAATTTTCAGCTTCTGTTTTGAATTTTTTCTCCATCTTTGACCCTAGGCTTTGACCTAGTGGTTTGCCTCTCACATTTGAGCTTTGATTTCAGGTTGAACATCCAAGTTACATGGTTGTTGATGCTCCATCATTTGAGCATTGATGTTTGCCTTTGATTACTAATCTTTGTGTGTTTTGTAGGTTGATGTTGACTCATTTGAGCTTGACTTTTGGCTTACACATTTTGTACATTGGGATTGTTGTTGCTTATTGACTGTTGTTTGTTTGTCTGTATAGTTGTACTGATTTGTTTGATGTTTCCACAGGTACATTAGTTGCTTTAAGTTCACTTTGAACTTGCTTTTGCTTGGTTGCTTAACCACTTAGGTATAACCTCTCTTCTTCATGTAGTCTGGAAGACCTGTCCTGTTATGTGGGCAGGCACCTGTCTGAAGTCCTCCTTAAGAGGCAATGATTGTGATTGTTTACTCTTTGTGCCAAGCAGGAAAAGTCCTCTTATGAGGCAATTGGTAGATAAAAGAGATGTGTAGTCCATCTCCTACTATTCAGTGTGTCAACCACCTTGCTCACACAATGTGTTGATGCATTGTGGATATTAACCCAAGATCTTATAGAGTCAAATCACTTGTGGAGAAGAGTTCCAACTTTCTGAACTCCCACACCTTCCATTGTTTAAAGCTCTCCCTGACCAGGGATAAGAGCTATGAGGCACACCCCTCATCTCCATTTCATCTACTTCACCCTAACTCTCAATGTTAGGGTTAAGAGCTCATATTACCCCATTCCAGTTGACTGTAAAGTCTAACCTTGTTTGAGCCTAATTGATTGTATATAGTGTGTGCTAACTGACTTGATTGTTTACTTACTTGATTCATCTGTGCATATTTGCTTGAGTGTGCCTTTGTGCATTTATCATCATCATTTGTATATCATTTCATAAACTTTGCTTTATAGCATTTTTGCTTTGTCCATGGAGGAGACAAGCACAAGTCCATTACTTGGCAGTTGTTCCTATGATATGGTGGGAGACTAGTATAAGTCCATTGATTGGCATCTGGTATCCTTGTTATTTTGTTTTGTGAGATTGGTATAAGTACATTGATTGGCATCCGATATCATTGTTTTGTTTTAGGAGATTGGTGTAAATCCATTGATTGGTATCCGATATCCATGTTTGTTTATGAGATTGGTATAAGTCCATTGGTTGGCATCCGGTATCATTGTTTTGTTTTAGGAGATTGGAATAAGTCCATTGATTGGCATACGGTATCCATTTGCTTTGCTCATTTGCTTATTTGCATTGTTGCCTTGTTCGAAAGGAATCACTTGAATCATCTACATATGATTTCAAGAGGTGAACATCTAAGAAGTTTTACACTCCCTCACCCTCCCACCTTTTGTTTCTTTAAACCTCCATTTGCATGTTAATCCAAACCTGAAAACTATTGTGCAAACATTTTCATCTCTTTTCAAATTAGAAACCTAGGCTTTAGGCCTTTGATTTTTCAAACTCCATTTCATAATACTTCTTTGAATTGAATTCTAATCATACTTTGACCATTTGTGTGAATAAATCCTAATTGGTTAATCCAACTCATTCAATTGTTTTATGGCTTTGTCCATTATTGATAAGTTTTCATACATTAGCCATAGGTTTGATTTATCCCAGTTGGTTGATGTTAATCTCATCTTTTGTCCTTAGTGATTGAATTGTAAGACTTCCTTGCTTATTATAGGGTTAACCCCTCACTAGCAAGTTGAAGCTTTTCTCACATGGTGGACTTGTTGTTTGTATCAGGTTGAGTTTTCTCCCGTGGATAACGAAAGACCTTAGGGCTTTTGTTTTAAAATGAATCCACTCATATTTTGGAAATCTTTTAGCCGAACTACGGCGTTTTGATCCTTACCTTCCATGGAAAGGTACGTAGGCAACAAGTTCATCCGTTCAAACACAAAAATAATAACTTGTATATTCTTTCTCTCATCCCTTCAATCCATGTTTGCACAATAATATTTCATTAACAAATAACGTTTCGTACAACAAGTGTGAAAAGGGCTCCCTAGGAGTACCTAGGAGTTTTGGGTGCCTAACACCTTCCCATTGCGTAATTAACCCCTTACCCAGATCTCTGATCTTTTCATTAGTTTTCTAAGTGTAAAACTTCTTAGGCTTTTGTTCGCTTTTTGGCCATTCCTTTGGATAAATAAAAGTGCGGTGGCGACTCGATTCTTTGTATGCTTTGCTTTTGGTTTAATCAATAAATCATAAAGTGACGAATACACCACTACAAGTATTTCTCAGAAAAAGGTATGAAATTCTTAATTTCAAACAGAAGGATGGTGAATCATTGGGAGACACTTACAAAAGATTCAAAAGAATATTAGTCGCGTGTCCCACTCACAATATGGATCAGACCGAACAAATGCAAATGTTCGTTAATGGGCTGAAAATAAAAATAAAACAGTTGATTGATACAGCAGCCGGTGGCTCAACAAATTTCTCAACAGTCACTAGTATCAAGAGGTTTATTGAAGCAGTAGCTGCCAATGAGCATCTTGAGCTATATGACAGATGTACCAGTTAGCCAGATGGGGTGATTGATCTAAAATTAGAGACAAAGAAAATCCGTCTGGAAGACACTTTTGTTGCCGAAGTAGACAAAAATCTTAAAGTTATGAATATAGGTACTCAACAGATACCGCAGGTTCAGTAAGCTCAGGCGAGCACTTGTGAAATATGTAATGGACCTCATCACACAGTCTATTGCTTTGCGACTCCCCAACAAATTGAAGAAATCAAAATCTTGAAGTAGAATAATCCATATTCTAACACTTACAACCCAGGTTGGAAGAATCATCCAAACTTCTCTTGGAAAGATCAGAGAGGTAATGTTCCACAACAAGTTACAAGGAAATATCAGACTCAGTATCAGCAACAACAGCAACAACAACAGGCTCCTAAAAAGGCTGAATGGGAGATTGCCATTAAAAAGTTAGCCGCCCACAACATACAGTTTCAAGAAGAAACAGGGACTAATCAGAAAA
This sequence comes from Lathyrus oleraceus, assembly GCF_024323335.1. Taxonomy (NCBI): domain Eukaryota; kingdom Viridiplantae; phylum Streptophyta; class Magnoliopsida; order Fabales; family Fabaceae; genus Lathyrus; species Lathyrus oleraceus. The sequence continues at coordinate 139,188,748 of NC_066579.1, read as the reverse complement.
ACACCACATCCTCCATACAAAATCTTGAAGTTCAAATGGGACAGATAACACAACAGTTAGCTTCAAACTCTCAAGCCCCGGGCACCCTACCTAGTGGTACGGTGACAAATCCGCGGGAACATAACACTGTTAACACTATCACAACCCGAAGTGGAAAGTCAACAGAGGAAAATGATATAGAAAAAGATGGATTAATAGAGGTGGATTTAGAAATCAAGGAAACAAACGTCCAAGATGAAGAAGCAATACCACCTCCTGTCAAGGAGAAGGAGAAGGTTCCTAAACCCATAATCAAACTCCCTTATCCTCCACGACAGAAAAAGAAAAATCAACATGAGAAGAATTTTGAGATGTTCCGGGAGATGTTCAAAAAACTCGAAATCAATATCCCTTTTTCTGAAGCATTGGAACAAATGCCAATATATGCCAAGTTCATGAAAGACATAATTTCCAAGAAGCGTTCCACTGATACGGAACTGATCATCCTGGCTGAAACATGCAGTGCCATTCTCCAAGGCATGAAAATCTCAGTGAAAAAGAAAGACAGTGGATCGGTTACTATTCCTTTCACTATTGGTGATAGAAAATTCAAGAAAGCTCTGATTGACTTAGGAGAAAGTGTAAGCTTCATGCCACTATCCATCTATAAGAAATTAGGCATCAGTTCTGTTCAAGATACTCGAATGACCCTTCAGTTTGCGGATCGTTCTGTTAGGCGACCCTATGGTATTGTGGAAGATGTTCTTGTAAAAATTGACAAGTTCGTCTTCCCAGTTGACTTCGTCATTCTTGAAATGTCGGAGGATGAGGAGATTCCTCTCATATTGGGAAGACCTTTCTTGGAAACAGGCAGATGTATGATAGATATTGAGGAAGGAACTATGACCCTCAAGGTCTATGATGAAGAGTTAAAGATAGATGTGAGGAATACAATGCAATACAAAGATGATATCGGCACAAGCAACACTAGAGATAATCGACCAAGTAATTGCTCAAGAAAATGAACAACATAGTGTCGCAACCTGAAAAATGGAATGCGGAAAAAAACAACCGGCGAAGAAAGACAGGAGAGTCGCCATCGTGCGTTATTTATCCCAAAGGAGGGAAAGGAAACTGTAGGTGTTTAATTGGCTGCATTGTATGGTAAAACACTAGCTGGATTCTAATGTCTTAACTGGTGTCATGACATGCTGTGGAGGTGTTTGTGTGACTGCATTGTAGGTTAGAATATCTAGATGTACTCTGATGTCTTGACTGATGTCATGACATGCTGTGGAGGTGTTTGTGTGACTGCATTGTAGGTTAGAATATCTAGATGTACTCTGATGTCTTGACTGATGTCATGACATACTTGAGTAGTTTACTGAAGGATTAGCTAATACAGGAGGTATTGAATGTCAAACTGGATGTTATGACATTCATCCCCGTCAGCAGATACTGAGGAATAGAACAGTTGGTGTTCTGTTAGAACTCAGTATTTATTTTCAGTCTGGTTATCAAGGAAATACCAGACCTGGCATAAGGCCTACTGTCTGAATGTCAAACTGGATGTTATGACATTCATCATTGACAGCATATACTGAACAATAGACAGAGTGGTGTTCTGCTACACTTCAGTATGTTTCTCAGTCTGTTCTTCAAGAGGATAACAGAACTGACTTAAGGCTAAATGTGTAAATGTCAAATTGGATGCGTTGACATTTATTAATGTAAGCTGTTACTGTAGAATGGACAGATTGGTCCTGTACAGTTCAGCAAATTTGTACAGTCTGTTTTCAGGAAAAACAGACTTAGCATATGGTCCTTGATGTCAAGCTGAATGTTGTGACATTCATTCCTGACAGGATATGCTAAATTGTAGGTTGTTTAGTTTTTCTGTTTCAGCATTTTTCTCAGGCTATTCTTCAGGGATTCAACAGCTGAGAGAAAATCCAGGAAACCAACAACCAAGCTACATTTAATGAACCTAACAAATAGCCTATTTGTTAGTAACCTAGATGTGGAATTTAGGGGAACTCGCGTGACCTTAAATTCAGGAGAATACAAGTGCAAGGCCCAAGTGCTGCAATATAAAAGGAAGTCATTCCTTCATTCAGAACTGGGGATTTTTTAGGCGTGAAGATTTAGTGTGTCCATCATACTTCACTGCTGTATTTTTGTGAGTCTTGTATTAGACATATCTTGTAAGCCAAGCTATTATCACGTAGATGATTGCATTGGTATAGGGTGTTCATTGAGTTGTAAGTGTTGTGTCACTCTAAGCTTTTAAGCGTGAGTGCTGTGTATCTTGATTAAAGCTGTTAAGCACAATCATGAGTTGTTTGAAGTGTGACTTCAAAATTGTCTTTAATATTGATTAAAGGTAGTAATCACTGAGGTGATTGAGGGGGAGTGAGTAGGAACTCTGATCTTCGTGTAAGATTGAAATTGCATTGGGTAGGTATTAAGTGATAGGGTTAAACAGTTGGTTTAAGGTCTGAATTAATACAACTAATAGTGGATTTCCTCCCTGGCTTGGTAGCCCCTAGACGTAGGTCATGTTGGACCGAACTGGGTAAACAATTACTCGTGTTATTTACTGCACTTACATTTTTCTGCATAATCCTTGTCTGCGCAGAATTGGATGTCATAACAACCCGTGTGACATCGAAAGTCTGTTAACTAGAATTTCAGAAACGCTCGAAGTAAACCTGGAAAAAGGAAAGGACAAGACAGGGTCTCGCAACCAAATCTTGGGTTCGGGAGTCGATTATGCGAAGGGAAGGTATTAGCACCCCTACGCATCCGTAGTACTCTACGGGATCCACTTTTGTAGTTCTTGTCTAAAGGGTGTGGGTTTATCTAATGTGTTATTTACTAAAAAAAAGGGGTCAAAAGAAAATGACTCGCACGGATGTCGCATTCACTGCATACGTATCTCATCTGAATATGAGAATCAGAGTCTTTGTAGCTCGGCTACCTAGGGGTTAAGGGTAATTGTGCTCGCTAAGACATCGCGTCTTATGCCTACGTATCTCGTCTGGAATAAGAATCAGAGCAAGCCGTAGTTCGGCTAACTACAGGGTTATGGATTGGGTTTTGGACGAACGACGTTACTACGCAATCTACCGGATGCTCGACCTTTGGAGACTTACTCGCCTGTAGTAGAAGGAGTTAACGTGTTCTTAGGAGAAGAAAAATCAATGAGTTGGTAGGGTTAGGGATGCTCAGGCAAAAGGGAAATCCTAGACGAAGGAACCTGCATAAAGTAAACACACAAAACATTGCCTCCTATCGAGGTCTTCCAGCTAAGAAAGCGGTAAAAATACGGGAAAATGTAAAAGTACCACACGGATAAAGATCCGAAGTAACAGTAATTAACGGAACAAGGAAACCCTGAGATCCTTCCAAGCTAACACCATCAAAGAAAGTGAGTCAGTACAGGTAATCGGAATGAAACCTCCAGGTGGTATCCCACAAATAAAGTGGAACACCAGGCAAACCATCTCTACAAGAGTCATATGAGCCCTCACAAAACAAAACTCAACAAACAGGTTAGAGAAACAAAATAGGGTAACCAAGAGTTGTCCCCAAATTAAAATGTAACCACATGAAGCATGCCCTTTCAATTCACAAAAAGCTCACAAAAAGCAACCAAGGGTATGAGGCCTAAACCTCTTGTCAAACACATGCATCAAAAGGGTATCAAATTCACCCATAATACCTCATACATTTAGAGCATTCAAATTAAAGGCATAAAGATGATGGTTATAGGGCAAACCTGATTGGAGAGATCGGTTGAAATCAAATGGCACGGCTGGATTTGCAAACCAATGTTAGGGTTTGCTTAAGCTGAAAGTGTGTGAGTCAGAATGAACCTTTCAGAGTTGCCTGGAGGTTGCTGCAGATTAATTCTCACTCTCTCTGTCTAGGTTTCTCTTCAGGTTTTGTCCAGGGTTTTGTTCCAAGGAAACCTCAGAGTGTTTTTGCTTATCTTCCTTTTTCTGTCTGTTCTCCCTCTTTTATAACATGATTTTTGTGGCTTTGTGGGCTCAAATGAGAGAGGTCCAAGTCCAAGATTTTTCTATTATATTTTATTTATTTATTTATTTAATTAATTTTTTATTATTTTTATTTTTATTTTTATTATTTTTTTTATTTTTTTATTTTTTATTTATTTATTTTTCGTTTTTTTTTCTTTTTAAAGTAAAGTTTCTTGGATCTGATTCTAATTGACATGATGAAATGCAATATGAAATGTTAAATGACCTAAAAATGAATGCGTGAATAACGAGGGCAAATTTTGGGGTGTTACAGCTGCCCCTATTCAGTCATCAGCTAACCCGAGCAGGATGAAAGCGAACATCTTATCAGACAAACAGGGTGAGCTGTGATTGAATACCAAAGACAGACCGGAAATTTGCGCTCCGAGAACACCACAAAAATACTGAAATACACCGCGCTGTTTATTTCTCATCCGATCCTCTGGCTGAATCTGAATCTGTCTTCTGACTTAATCTGGAGTTTCGATCCTCTAGCTGAATCTATACTCAATTTAGTCCTCTGGTTGGATGTTAATTTTGATCCTCGGGCTGAATACGGTTTCAATCTTCTGGCTAGATCTTCTTCGATCTTCTGGCTAGATCTTCTTCGATCTTCTGGCTAGATCTTCTTCATTTCGATTCTCTGGCTGAATCTATTTTCTTTGATTCTCTGGCTGAATCTACTTCGATCTTCTAGCTAGATCTGAATTGTTTCGATTCTCTGGCTGAATCTATTTCCGGTCTTCGGGCTAGACCTGACTTCGATCTTCTGGTTAGATCTTCTTCGATCTTCTGGCTAGATCTCCTTTGTTTCGATTCTCTGGCTGAATCTATTTTCTTTGATTCTCTGGCTGAATCTACTTCGATCTTCTGGCTAGATCTGAATTGTTTCGATTCTCTAGCAGAATCTATTTTCTTTGATTCTCTGGCTGAATCTACTTCGATCTTCTGGCTAGATCTGAATTGTTTCGATTCTCTGGTTGAATCTATTTCCGGTCTTTGGGCTAGACCTGACTTCGATCTTCTGGGTAGATCTAGATTGATTTGATGATAAATTCCCATCATCAGGATCTCGCATGTGAGGCATGCGCTGGTTGACTCTCTTTCGAAATCTACAGTCTTCATGTTAGATATTGAGCTTCTAGAATATCCCACTTTTGGGCTTCGTACATATTCTTCAGGCTAGAACATGTTATAACGATTAGACTTTGTTTTTTAAATGTGATCCGCGGGCTGGATCCTCTTGTAGGTTAATTTTCTGTTGAGTTGTCAATCTATTCCTCCAGCTGGCTTGCTGGGGAAATAACGCTCGTAGTCGATTCTCTGGCTGAATCTTTGAAATGACCCTTAGGCTGGATCTCTGGAAAACGATTCTCAGGCTGAATCTTCAAAAATGACCCTTAGGCTGGATCACTGGAACAACGATTCTCAAGCTGAATCTTCGAAAATGACCCTCAGGCTGGATCACTGGAAAACGATTCTCAGGCTGAATCTTCAAAATGACCCTCAGGCTGGATCACTGGAAAACGATTCTCAAGTTGAATCTTCAAAATGACCCTCAGGCTGGATCTCTCACACTTGATCCTCTAGCTGGATCTTATGACTCTGGTTGTAAAGCAATTCTTCAGTCTGCTTTGGAGGACCTGTTTATCAGCTTATGTGTATGCTTGATATGATATGCATGCAAATGCAAATGTTATGCATGGTGTAAAAAGAAAAAAAGAAATCTGCCTGGGGAAGCAACTCTGGTAGGGAGAGGATCGCTGTATCAATCCTTGAATCCTCTATGGGGAACGATCCGTCTGCCGGGACCGGGGAGCCACCAAAAATAAATCGGCCTTTTTTGAAAAGTTGACCTTGCTGGGGAAGTATCAACTATGGAAACTTTGCTTGGCGAGGCTCTGCGAGGAGAGTCTGTGAGGAAAGCACTTTCTGGGGAAATGTCGTAGGAATCGACCTTTGCTGGGGATATGAACTTGCTAATCGTCCTCAGGCTGGGGATTAAAACAAATCTGTTAGAAATAATCTGTTGGGGACAAGATGAACACTGGGAACACCACCCTCTTGTCTGTTGGGTATGCGACTACTCCGCTGTTGCTGGGAAGATACAGTCTGGCACTGTCGACTCCGCTGGGGATATACAGTCTGGATACTGTCAACTCTACTAGGGATATACAGTCTGGATACTGTCAACTCTACTGAGGATAGGCTCTGCTGAGGATAGACTTTGTCAACCGCTTGGGGATGGGGATTCACGGCTTGGCATCCGGTTCCTGTGACCTGTAACAAAAAAATACACGTATGCCCCGAGGGATTACTCGGTTTGAATTCACCGTCCGGGATTAAGCACATTCAAAGCAATTTTGAATGTTTTCCTGCGCAAGTCACCTGCAAAAGCCACCATTACATTCAGATGCAATATGTTTCCTCAAGAATTCAGACATCTTTTGCAAACAAACTGATAAATGAAAAGTAAAGAGGCTTTTTAACTGAATTATTCGACTTTTGTTGGTTGAAAAATTTGTGCCAAGAATAGGCGAGTACATCAGGAAGCTGATCCCTGGAAAGAGGCGATCGCTATAAATTGAACAAGAGAAACTATCCTAATGGCAATGTGGAAACGGGGTCCCACCGAGTTTTGACTCTGCTATGGCTCGTATGTCCTCAAGACGCTATGCTCATCTTGCTTTCTGAAGTGGATGGTTAGACGATCTTTAACCTTCGAAGATTGCCGGATTGAATGAAACGGTGATATAACACAGGTGAACTCAGGTTGCAGTCATTCGCTTATTCCCTAACTTTTGGGTGGGCCGCCCTTTTGGGTTTTCGATCCACCGGGATACCCTTTTTTGCCTGAGCCGCCCTTTTGGGTTTTCGACTCACCGGGTGTACATTTTTTTTTATATCCCTAATTTTTGCCCGAACCTCTTCATTCCTTTTTTTTGGTTCGTCGGGATGCCCCTTTTTGGCCTGGACTATTCTTTTTACTGTCCAGCGGGTCTATTTTATGCGAAGTATTTTTTAACTGCGTCTGAGTTGACAGGGGACGGGAAGTCTTCGCCATCCATGGTTGTTAGCATCAGAGCTCCGTCAGAGAAAACTCTTTTAACCACGTATGGACCCTCGTTGTTCGGCGTCCATTTCCCCCTGTGATCTGTGTTGAGAGGAAGAATTCTTTTGAATACCAATTCACCGACTCGATACTCCCGAGGGCACACTTTCTGATCAAACGCTCTCTTCGTCCGTCTCTGATATAGTTGGCCATGGCATATAGCTGCTAGTCTATTTTCCTTAACTAGGCTTAGCTGATTGTATCGAGAACGAACCCATTCTGCTTCGTCCGGCTTCATTGTTGGTGCAGGGAAAAGTTATTCTAGCACAAAATGGCATATGAACCCCCTCCGGTGTGATCAACACTGCACCAACTCCGCGACCATTGACGTTGACCGCCCCATCAAACATCATAATCCATTTGGATTCAGGGTCAGACCCCTCCTCCGGGAGTGGTTCCTTGCAATCTTTCGATTTGAGAAACATGATGTCCTCATCAGGAAAGTCGAACCTCATAGGTTGGTAATCATCAATCGATTGCGCGACAAGATAGTCTGACAAGACACTTCCTTTGATGGCTTTTTGTGAAGTGTATTGGATGTCATACTCTGTCAGCATCATTTGCCACCTAGCAACCCTGTTGGCTTTTCAAAAATATACTTGACTTGATCCATCTTTGATATCAATAGAGTCGTGTGAGTCAACATATACTGTCTTAGTCGGCGAGCAGCCCATGCCAAAGCGCGACAAGTTTTCTCGAGCAGTGAGTATCTTTGTTCACAGTCGGTAAACTTTTTGCTAAGGTAGTATATTGCATGCTCTTTTCGACCTGACTCGTCATGCTGACCGAGCACACAACCCATTGACCTTTCTAACACAATCAAGTACATGATCAACGGTCTTTTCCTCTCGGCCTGTAGACTGGCCCCGATCTTGGTCTCTTTCTTGTCGTCTTCGGTACCAATGTTGATGGTCTTAACCACCTCCTGATAAGGTGTGATAGCTCGGTCCTCCTGTTTCAACAACCTGGCTAACTCCTCAGGCAATTCACAATCTTCCTCAGCCCCTTCTTCGGCTTGATAGATAGGATTGTCGAAGTCATACTTGGCCATAGCAGTGTCGTTAGCAGTGAGATCCGGGTGATCAGTTTTACGAGGTGTTTTTTGGAAAGAAAAACGAAAAAGAAACATGAAAAAGAAACATTGCCGTTTTTGTAAAAGTAAAAATAATTGTAAGAAAGAGAACACAAAATTGTTTGCAAAAGCTGTCCTTTATTGATGATGAAAATAATTGCGAAATGTAACTAAATGGATGGCCCTACAGATGAGTCATTACACCTTGGTCAAAGTGTAAGACTTTATTATGCATGTGATAAAAGGAAAACAATAAAAATTACTCCTTCAGTAGAGTAAACCGGACGACTTTTTCAGACGACCAATTGTCGAGCTTTTCTCCTAGGACACACGGGCGAATCCAGCTATCTAAGTCACAGTCACTGTCAGCCTTGTCTTCATCTGCAGCATTGACGGTGTGGGGAGAAACCAAACCCCCGCTGGAGAAAGTACCAGCTTCATTCTTCTGAGACCCCGGAGTATACCCCAATCCAAACTTGTCTTCTTTTATGATTGGCTCCACAAATTTGCCCCAGCCTTGGGCATTACCAGCCTTAACCACTTCAACAACTTGCTTGTATGAAGAGATAGAAGTCCCGACCTTCTCAGACTCAGGTGAAAAGACAGCTTCGGGCACGACCTCACTGATGTTTATAGTTTCGAAGCCCTGACACAGCATCTCATGCATCTCGCCATCCATCTCCACATACTTAAATGTAGACAGGTGGCTAACAAAAATATCTTCTTCACCACACACGGTGACGATCTGACATTCTAGTCCATATTTGAGCTTCTGGTGGAGAGTAGAAGTAACAACACCGACAGCATGAATCCAGGGTCGACCTAGCAGACAGCTATAGGCAGGCTGGATATCCATCACATAAAAGGTACTCTTGAATACCTGCGGTCCAATCTTAACTGGCAACTCAACTTCACCACAAACAACTCGCTTAGAGACATCAAAAGCCCTTACAACTAAATTACTCGGCCTCAGGGTGGCGTCATCGCAATCCAACTTCGTTAAGGCTTTCTTTGGGAGAACATTCAGAGAAGAACTTGTATCAACCAAAACATGGGAAAGCACCGTCCCTTTGCATTCCATTGTGATATGCAAGGCTTTGTTGTGATTCCTGCCCTCAGACGTCAGGTCATAATCGGTGAAACCTAGCGCATGGCTAGTGTGTACATTCGAAACTACCAACTCCAACTGGTTAACAGTTATCTCTGGTGGAACATAGGCCATATTCAGTACTTTCAACAAGGATGCTCTGTGAGCCTCAGAGCACATCAATAATGAGAGAATGGAGATCTTTGAGGGTGTCTGATTTAGCTGGTCGACTACCTTGTAGTCACTTTTCTTGATAATCCTCATAAACTCATCCACTTCCTTCTCGCATGTGGTCTTAGGAGGAGCTTCCTCGGTAGTAACCTCTTCGGTGGATACCTGTTTTCCTTTAGCCTTGGCAGCTGCCTCAGCTTCAGCATTCGTGCGCAATGTTGATGGTGCAAATAGGCGTCCACTGCGAGTGAAGCCACCAATTCCTCCAACATTGTCTACAGCGGAGCTACCAATGTCAATGTCTTCTTCGTTAACTTTCTGCCCCTGGCAGTAGATATCAGCCCCATAGTGCCACGGGATAGCACTGTCTTTCTCATACGGAACAGGTCCTGGTACTATGATGGTGACCGGACCAATCAAAGTCAGTTGAGGGTTGTCAGAGTAAATTGGTGCTGGACTTTCTGGGAAATATATTGTTGTCGGAGGGGGTCTCTCGGGAACATATATTTCTTCAGGAGTGAAATAAAACGTTACTGTCGACACATCATTCTTCACTGGACGAGTCTGATCGAACTGAAGACAACCTTCATCTATCAGTTGCTGAATACCCCTTCTCAAACTATCACATCCGTTCTCGGCGTCTTGACAATTTCTGCACTCTTCCCCACAGCCCGGGAAAATCTGTCCTTTCAAGAGTCGGTCTTTGACCACCGATAGCGAAGTCTTCACTTTAGTCACATCAGAAACCAAATTCAAAGTTTCCCCACTATCAACAACATTAATCCTCTGCCCGTCGTGAGCTGGCATCGGGTTTTGGATAACATTAGGCACCGGAGAAAAATTGATGGCCTGGGCATCTCTCAAATCTTGTACCTTTAGCTGGAGAGCCTTGCAATTATTTGTAGTATGGCCAGGTGCGTTGGAGTGAAAAGCACATCTGGTGTTGACATCATAACCTCTAGGCAGATTGTTGGGATCGACCGGTGGGGCCAGAGTTCTCAACATAACCAGATTCATGTCAATCAGCTTGGGAAGTAATACAGAATAAGGCATTGGGGTTGGCTCAATGACCCGGTCCGCCTGCCTTGGACGTTGTTGATAGGGTCTCTGCTGACCCGGATTACCTCCTTGTTGTTGATTGTTGTACCTGGGTTGTTGTTGCGGATGATACTGCGGTTGAGGAACAGGTGTTGGAATAGTGACTGCGGCCACTTGATCTTGATAATAATTAGGGCACCCTCTACCCCTGCCTCTGCCGACATATACAACGCTCGTCTCACCTTCTCTTCTTTGCTGACCGTTACCAGCAAACGGTTTCTAGGGAACTGATGAGTTGGAAGCATTGTTGTCTTGAATTCGGCCCATCTTCAACAGACTCTCGATCCTTTCTCCAGCAATCACTATCTCTGCAAAGCTGATTGACGGGCAAGCAGCCAATCTCTCGATATAATTGCCTTGAAGAGTGTTCATGAACATGTCCGCCATCTCCCTTTCAGACATAGGGGGTTGGACGGATGCAGCAATTTGTCTCCAACGCTGAGCATATTCTCTAAAGGTTTCCTTGGCAGTCTGAGACATTCCTTGCAACAAGGTCCGATTTGGAGCCATGTCCAAGTTGTATTGATATTACTTGACAAAAGCCTCTGCCAAGTCTTTCCAGCTCTTGATGGTAGTACGAGACAAATGAGAATACCATTCACGAGAAGCTCCAGTTAAACTGTCTTCAAAATAGTACATCCACAACTTTTCATCTTCAGTGTGAGCTCTCAACCTTCCCAGATAAGATTGGAGATGAGTGCGTGGGCAAGAAGCCCCGTTGTATTTCTTAAAAGTAGGGGGTTTGAACTTGTGAGGGATCCTTACTCCCTGAACCAGACCAAGATTGGTGACATAAAAACCTAAGGAATTTTGAGACTCCAAAGATTTGAGCTTCTCAGCAAGCTCATCCATACGGCGAGTGGTCTCGAGGGCCTCTTCGTGCAAAGAAAATTGATCATACTGACAATCTTCAGTAACGGGGCACCCGTTAATCCGAATCCCTTGATTCACATTGTATCTTCCACCAATACCATTCCCAACATTTCCCGTGTTGCCAACATTACCTGGGTTTCCATCAGCATTTGTGTTACCATGGTTACCAGTGTTCCCAGGGTTACCAGGGTTCCCAGGGTTACCAGGGTTCCCCTCAGCACTTGGTATTTCCACCTCTGGATCGGGCCTCGGTTGCTCAACCAATTCCTTCAGCTTTTCTTGGCCTTCTACCATACCAGTCATCAATGTCATGAACTGATCCATCCTTTCACGCATATCAGCCAGTTCTTTCTGTATCTTGTCCATTGCTAGTTGTGGACGGTTTTCCTTTGTCGGGTACCTGTAAACTCGCTTGGGACCAATAACTGCCTGAAACAGGGAACAAACATTAGACACTGCGGTGACACCTGCAAAACAAACAAGGGTTAGTATGCATGGTATGTGATGCACTGCTTATTCGATTTTAGGGTCCCCCCTTAAAAAGGGAATACCCTGCAAATGAATAAGCATGAGATGTTGGATGCAAATATGCAGATGATGTTATGCAATGCAATGGCATGTCAATCAGAATTGCTGGATCCGCTTGAACATCTGTCAGGTTGCACTGCCTGGAGAGAAATTAAGAGGGTCAAGCAAAGCACACTAAACAAAGGTCATGGGATGGATCATGTTATCCTTAATATCAACCATCCATTTTTGGTGGATTATGGTTTACACCTTATCAACACCCAAGTTTCATTGATATTAAGGATACCTGAACGAATCAACCATGAATCAAGGGTTTGTTGCAAGTCACGAGCATGGAGTTTAGGTTAAGAACCACCCAAAGGGAGTGTACTAAGGTTTAAACCTGCCAAACATGTTCTACAAAAGGTTCCCATAGTCATAATCCCATCTTTCGGATATTATCGGAGGAACGACTACTCGTACTCCAAGTTATTGGAACAAATGCCAATATATGCCAAGTTCATGAAAGACATAATTTCCAAGAAGCGTTCCACTGATACGGAACTGATCATCCTGGCTGAAACATGCATGCCATTCTCCAAGGCATGAAAATCTCAGTGAAAAAGAAAGACAGTGGATCGGTTACTATTCCTTTCACTATTGGTGATAGAAAATTCAAGAAATCTCTAATTGACTTAGGAGCAAGTGTAAGCTAGATGCCATTATCCATCTATAAGAAATTAGGCATCGGTTCTGTTCAAGATACTCGAATGACCCTTCAGTTTGCGGATCGTTCTGTTAGGCGACCCTATGGTATTGTGGAAGATGTTCTTGTAAAAATTGACAAGTTCTTCTTCCCAGTTGACTTCGTCATTCTTGAAATGTCGGAGGATGAGGAGATTCCTCTCATATTGGGAAGACCTTTCTTGGAAACAGGCAGATGTATGATAGATATGGAGGAAGGAATTATGACCCTCAAGGTCTATGATGAAGAGTTAAAGATAGATGTGAGGAATACAATGCAATACAAAGATGATATCAGCACAAGCAACACTATAGAGACAATCGACCAAGTAATTGCTCAAGAAAATGAACAGCATAGTGTCGCAACCTGAAAAATGGAATGCGGAAAAAAACAACCGGCGAAGAAAGACAGGAGAGTCGCCACTGTGTGTTATTTATCCCAAAGGAGGGAAAGGAAACGCTCGAAGTAAACCTGGAAAAAGGAAAGGACAAGACAGGGTCTCGCAACCAAATCTTGGGTTCGAGAGTCGATTATGCGAAGGGAAGGTATTAGCACCCCTATGCATCCGTAGTACTCTACGGGATCCACTTTTGTAGTTCTTGTCTAAAGGGTGTGGGTTTATCTAATGTGTTATTTACTAAAATAAAAGGGTCAAAAGAAAATGACTCGCACGGATGTCGCATCCACTGCATACGTATGTCATCTGAATATGAGAATCAGAGTCTTCGTAGCTCGGCTACCTAGGGGTTAAGGGTAATTGTGCTCGCTAAGACATCGCGTCTTATGCCTACGTATCTCGTCTAGAATGAGAATCAGAGCAAGCCGTAGTTCGGCTAACTACAGGGTTATGGATTGGGTTTTGGACGAACGACGTTACTACGCAATCTACCGGATGCTCGACCTTTGGAGACTTACTCGCCTGTAGTAGATGGAGTTAACGTGTTCTTAGGAGAAGAAAAATCAATGAGTTGGTAGGGTTAGGGATGCTCAGGCAAAAGGGAAATCCTAGACGAAGGAACCTGTATAAAGTAAACACACAAAACATTGCCTCCTATCGAGGTCTTCCAGCTAAGAAAGCGGTAAAAATACGGGAAAATGTAAAAGTACCACACGGATAAAGATCCGAAGTAACAGTAATTAACGGAACAAAGAAACCCTGAGATCCTTCCAAGCTAACACCATCAAAGAAAGTGAGTCAGTACAGGTAATCGGAATGAAACCTCCAGGTGGTATCCCACAAATAAAGTGGAACACCAGGCAAACCATCTCTGCAAGAGTCATATGAACCCTCACAAAACAAAACTCAACAAACAGGTTAGAGAAACAAAATAGGGTAACCAAGAGTTATCCCCAAATCAAAATGTAACCACATGAATCATGCCCTTTCAATTCACAAAAAGCAACCAAGGGTATGAGGCCTAAACCTCTTGTCAAACACATGCATCAAAAGGGTATCAAATTCACCCAAAATACCTCATACATTTAGAGCATTCAAATTAAAGGCATAAAGATGATGGATATAGGGCAAACCTGATTGGAGAGATCGGTTGAAATCAAATGGCACGGCTGGATTTGCAAACCAATGTTAGGGTTTGCTTGAGCTGAAAGTGTGTGAGTCAGAATGAACCTTTTAGAGTTGCCTGGAGGTTGCTGTAGATTAATTCTCACTCTCTCTGTCTAGGTTTCTCTTCAGGTTTTGTTCCAAGGAAACCTCAGGGTGTTTTTGCTTCTCTTCCTTTTTCTGTCTGTTCTCCCTATTTTATAACCTGATTTTTGTGGCTTTGTGGGCTCAAATGAGAGAGGTTCAAGTCCAAGATTTTTCTATTATATTTTATTTATTTATTTATTTAATTAATTTTTTATTATTATTATTTTTATTTTTATTATTATTTTTATTATTATTATTATTTTTATTTTTTTTTCGTTTTTATTTTTTTTCGTTTTCTTTTTCGTTTTTTTTTTAAATAAAGTTTCTTGGATCTGATTCTGATTGACATGATGAAATGCAATATGAAATGTTAAATGACCTAAAAATGAATGTGTGAATAACGAGGGCAAATTTTGGGGTGTTACACATAGACCCCAGTCACCACTAAACCGGGTCTTAAGCTTATCCATTTTTGAAAGTAATGAAGATGAAGAAGAGTTTGCGGTGCTTGCTATGATGGAAAAATAACCTGAATGGATTAGATCTAGACCACACCGGTGGGAAGATCTAAGACCACCACCATCCGATGTCACAGAAGAACAAAAAAAAGGGTGACTCTGAAGCAGTTACCAACAAATCTGAAGTATGTATTTCTAGACACTGAAGAAAAATGTCCAGCTATCATTAATGCTAGCCTACAGAGTGTCCAAGAGGCAGAACTCATTCAAGTGCTAAAAAAAATACAAGGGTGCAATCGGATGGGCAATTGAGGACTTAAAAGGTATAAGCCCTACTGTTTGTATGCACAAGATCTTAATGGAAGATAATCACAAATCGGTAGTGCAACCACAACGGAGACTTAACCCAGCCATGAAAGAAGTGGTGCACAAAGAAGTTGTAAAACTCTTGGATGCGGGCCTAATCTACCCTATCTCCGATAGCTCTTGGGTAAATCCAGTCCACGTGGTACCAAAAAAAGGGGGCACAACGGTAATAAAAAATGAAAAGAATGAGTTGATTCCAACCCGAACTATTACAGGTTGGAGAGTGTGCATCGATTACAGAAGGTTAAACGGGGCAACAAGGAAAGATCACTTCCCATTACCATTCATTGATCAAATGCTGGAAAGGTTAGCAGGACACGAATACTATTGTTTCCTAGACGGTTACTCGGGGTACAACCAGATTGCGGTTGCCCCTGAAGACCAAGAGAAGACTGCATTCACATGCCCTTATGGTACTTTTGCTTATAGAAGAATGCCATTTGGCTTGTGCAATGCACCAGCCACCTTTCAAAGGTGTATGACTTGAATCTTTGCTGACATGCTCGAAAAGCATATGGAAGTATTTATGGATGACTTTTCAGTATTCGGTTCTTCATTTGATAATTATTTGACTAACTTGTCACTTGTGTTAGAAAGATGCCGGCAGACAAATTTGATCCTGAATTGGGAAAAATGTCACTTCATGGTTTGGGAAGGAATAGTCTTGGGACACAAGATCTCCAACAAAGGTATCGAAGTGGACATAGAAAAAGTGGAGGTAATAGCAAATTTGCCTCCACCGGTAAACGAAAAAGGCATCCGAAGCTTCTTAGGACATGCGGGTTTCTACCGCAGGTTCATAAAATATTTCTCCAAGATTTCCAAACCCCTGACTAGTCTAATGGTAAAAGATACCCTGTTCATATTTTACAAGGAATGCAGGAAAGCCTTCGAGGTCTTAAAGAAGGAGCTGGTGTCAGCACCCGTAGTTATTTCCCCAAATTGGTCTCTCCCTTTTAAGATAATGTGTGATGCAAGTGATAACGTAGTAGGGGCAGTACTAGGGCAACACAAAGAGAAACTCTTGCACGTAATCTATTATGCAAGCCATGTACTAAACCCTGCTCAAATGAACTATGCAACCACAGAAAAAGAACTCCTGGCGGTGGTATACGCGTTTGATAAGTTCAGATCCTATCTGCTGGGATCAAAGGTAATTATATATACTGACCTTGATGCTTTAAAATATCTTTTTGAAAAATAGGAATCAAAGCCAAGGCTGCTGCAATGGATCCTACTACTACAAGAATTCGACCTGGAAATCAGAGACAAAAAGGGTAGTGAAAATATTGTTGCTGATTACTTGTCACGGATGACTCCGATTCAAGAAACAGAAGAAACGCACCCCATCAGAGATGAGTTCACGAACGAATGCATTCTAGCCGTTACGCATATCCCATGGTTCGCCGATTACACGAACTTTGTGGTAGGTGGACTAATACCTGATGACTTTGACTCTAACAGACGAAAAAAGTTTTTGCATGATTACAGGTTCTATGTGTGAGAAGATCCATTCCTTTACAAAAAGGGATTAGATGGCCTGGTCAGGAGATGTGTTCCAGAGGAAGAGTAGAGGGACATCTTAAAAGCGTGTCATAACTCAGAATATGGAGGACATTTTAGCGGAGACAGAACCGTAACCAAAGTCCTCCAGTCTGGATTGTACTGGCCTACACTGTTCAAAGATGCACAAGTAGTGGTAAAAGAGTGCGACAGATGTCAGAGAACGGGCAACATATCCAAAAGAAATCAGATGCCTCAGAATGCCATGTTAGAGGTTAAACTGTTCAACATGTGGGGGTTAGATTTTATCGGACCCTTCCCACCTTCCTTTGGAAAGCAATACATTCTGGTTGCGGTTGACTATGTGTCAAAATGGGTGGAAGCAGTTGCATTGCCCAAAAATGATGCAAAGGTGGTAATAGATTTCCTCAAGAATTGTATCTTCGCACGGTTTGGGGTACTCAGAGCACTGATTAGCGAAGAAGGTACCCACTTCCTAAATAAGTTAATGGAGAACCTACTGCGGAAATACAATGTCAAGCATCAAATCGCCACACCTTACCACCCCCAGACTAGTGGACAGGTTGAGGTATCAAATCGGCAAATCAAGCAAATCCTAGAAAAGACCGTCAGTGCCTCAAGAAAAGATTGGTCAATCAAGCTCGATGACGCACTCTGGGCATACCGAACAACGTTCAAAACACCAATAGGTATGTCCCTGTATTAGTTAGTATATGGTAAAGCTTGTCACCTACCACTTGAACTTGAGCATAGGGCATTTTGGGCACCAAATTCCTCAACTATGATCTTTCCAAAGCGGGTAAATCTCGGATCCTCCAATTACAAGAGCTGGAAGAATTCAGAAATCGAGCGTATGAGAATGCCAAGATATACAAAGAGCAAACCAAAACCTGGCATGACAGGCGCATTCAGAAGAAAGACCTTCAGGAAGGACAATTAGTGTTATTATTCAACTCAAGGTTGAAGCTCTTCCCAGGGAAACTAAGGTCACGATGGTCGGGACCCTTTGAGATACAGAAAGTATTTGTGCATGGAGCCGTTGAACTAAGAAATCCAGCAAACGGAGACACGTTCAAGG
Organism: Lathyrus oleraceus; assembly: GCF_024323335.1. Taxonomy (NCBI): domain Eukaryota; kingdom Viridiplantae; phylum Streptophyta; class Magnoliopsida; order Fabales; family Fabaceae; genus Lathyrus; species Lathyrus oleraceus. Next base: position 139,170,987 of record NC_066579.1, on the reverse strand, counting down.
TGAATGGGCAGAGAGTCAAACCGTACATACAAGACCAGGAGGGTGGTCCAATTGAAAAAATTTGTCTCACCTAAGCAGATGGAGAACCGTCGAGCCATGCGACGTTAAATGAAGCGCTTTGTGGGAGGCAACCCACGCTTTTTATTTCTAATCAGTTGTGTGAGTCTGTAGGTGTATACATGAGCTCTACAAGGAGGGAACATCTCATAGCCAGAGGAACCAGCAGTTGAACTGACGAGAAAACCAAAAAACAGCAAAAAGGACAGCCTGACACGGCCACCCGTGTCAGCCTGACACGGCCACCCGTGTAAGTTGACACGGGCCGTGTCAGGAGAGGAAAAAGCTCAAAAGGATATGGGAAAACAGTGGCCTGACACGACCACCCGTGTCAGGAGCACTGAAAGAAAGAGGAAATTTGGATTTGGTAAACAGTAGCCTGACATGGGCGGCCGTGTCAGCTGACATGGGCGGCCGTGTCAGCTGACACGGCCCGTGTCAGGAGCACTGAAGAAAAATGCAAAATTTGGTGAAACCAGTAGCCTGACACGGCCACCCGTGTCAGCTGACACGGCCGTGTCAGGCAGGCGGAATTTTTTGAATTTTTTTGAAAAATTCGAATTTTCGTGGGACCCACCCACTTAATCCACCATTAACCACACCTTTTCCCAAATTACCTTATCATTATCTAATTTTTCACTCCTACCTCATTACTCTCTCTCATCATTCTTCATCTCTTTCTCTCACACTCTTTCACATTCTATTAAAACTCTCAAACCTCACTGTCGCGGCGCGAAAAATACCCAAGCGTAAGGAATGCTCGAAATATAAACAAAACAGAGTCGCCACCGAATTTTATTTATTCCCAAAGAGGGAAAGGGGAAATATCGATAAAACGCACAAAAATAAAATAAAAAAAAAGAAATGGTCGTCGCAACCAAATCGGGTTCGGGAGTCGGTTATGCAAGGGGAAGGTATTAGCACCCCTCACATCCATCGTACTCGATGGGACCCATTTAGTTAGTTTCGTGTTAGAGTGTTAGCGTGATATCGTTTACGAACTTCTACTTATCGAGTGAAAGAGAAAGAAAGAAAGGAAAGACTTAGGGTTTTTAATATTAATGTGCCTGACAAGATTTCGCAATCCTGCTCCTACGTATCTCCAGGTGCTATGAAGAACTCAAGGCATACGTAGTTCTACCCAAAGAGAATTACTAAATGGATTACTTTTAAAGAAAGTGATGCTTGGATCACATTTGAGCGATTAAACCTTTACTTGCTGCTCGCTCTTGGAGGCTGAAGTCTTTGTTTGTTTCGCATCAAAATGGATGTTGCATACTCTTTTCTGAAAATGTTTTCGGGTGTCGCACGAGGGCGGAAAATAAGTTTGATGAGTTTGAGTTGATTTTAAGCAGAGACAGGCATCCAAGCAGGGAGCTCTACTGCAGTACTCGAATTCCCGAAAAGGAAGAGGCCTAAGCCCAATCACTCTCTTTTCATCCAAAAGTTTATAATGAAAATGTGTGGCAAATTAGGTCAAAATTCATTAATGGAAGACGATTAATCAGACATAGAGCTCTACAGCAGTGTCCAAATAATCGGGAAAGAGAAGGTCGATACCCAATCAATCTTTTTCTTCTATACGAGAAATGATTTAATTTTGGTAATTACTGTATGTTAATATGGAAGACGAATGTTTGAACATTGAGCTCTACAGCAGTATCCTAACATTCGAAACAGAGAAAGTCTAAACTTAATCAGTTTCTTCCATTTTTATTGTGAAAAAGCTTTTGAAAATAAGGGGACGACTTGACATTGGATCAAGTGTCAGAAGTTGACTTATGAAAATAATTTGGACGTGGCGGGGGTGCGCTCGACTTTACAATCAATTTGGATTTGATTTGGGAAAAAAAAGACTCGACGTTGGATCGAGTGTTTGTTTTTGTTCTTTTCTAAAAGGGTTGATTTTAATCTTTTATTAACAATCAACTGGTATAGTAAAGTAAATGAAAACGGTAAACTTATTACATATTTAGGGGAATGGGGGTACACCTTATCGAACGGGGATAGGTCACAATAACTAAATCATACAAGTTTTGAAAGACACTTGTAAGAATAAAAGAATCTCGTTGTAAGAAGGCCCAAGAGAAAGCCAAGGGACTCGAAGTAAAAATCAGAAATTGAACTACATAATTTAACCATTAAAGATAAAATAACTTAATAAATAATAATGACAATAATGATAATAATAATAATAATAATAAATAAATGATAAATAATAAAAATAACTAATAACAAATAATCCATAATATCAATTATAAATGATAACAATAACTCAATAAAAAAACAAATGATAATCAATAATAAAATAGCAATAATAATAATCAGTTATAATAATAAGTAAAAATAATTAGTAATAATAATGATTAATAATTATAATAAATAATAGTAAAAAAAACCAAAATTTATACAATGTTTATATGTATATAAATTCATGACAAAAAGTTAACTAAGAAAACTAAATAGCACATATATTTATATAAAATTTGAAAGAAAAAAAGTATATATATTATCTATACATAAAAGCTAACGGTAGAAGTATGCATGTATATAACGTATAAAACTTGAAACAACAAGTATATACATATTACTGTAATAGAAGTATATATTAATAAAAAAACTAAAAAACAAGAACGTAAGTATTCATAAAACTTTGAAATAAACTTTTATATATATAAATAAAACTTTAATTGAAACTTATATATATATATATATATATATATATATATATATATATATATATATATATATATATATATATATATATATATATATATATATATATATATATAACTTAAAACCAATACACATACATGAAAAGGAAATTGAAAATCAAAAGAAGTATATGAATCAAAACAAGTTATGGAAGAGATGGATATATGAGTACCGGCTGGAGACAATGTCAGATCGGAGTCATTGCGGCTAAATAGCAGAGAGTTTGTGTGGATCTCGCGTGAGGAAAGAGACACGGTTGTGTGTTGTTGTTCGTCGGAAAGCTTCGCCTCCGGTTCGTGCTACGGTGGTGCGTTTTCGGTTGTCGTTAGTGTGAGAGAGAGAAGGTTAACGTGAAGCTTGGTTGTGTTTGATGATGTTGGAGGTGGGGTGGTTTTGATGTTGTGATAATTAAAATGGTGTTATGAAGTTGTAGTTAAAGGTCTGATATTGATGTAAAGAAGTTTGAAGAGGTGTTTATGTGAGGTTGTTTTCATGGTGTAGAATGGTGGTTGAGATAAAGAAAGAAAAAAGATATTTTTTTTCTTCTGAAAACAAAGAGAGATAGTGTGTATCATGCATGTTGTAGTAGAAGAAAAAAAGAAAAAATGATGATAGTTGAAGTGAGAGGATGAAGTATTGATAAAGAAGGTTTTGTGTGGTTTGATAAAAAGCTGAAGATATTTTTCAAGTGATGTGGTTTCTCTCTCCCCTTATGCGTCTTGTAACATGAAAGTATATAAAGAAAAAAATTTGGAAAATATCTCAACTTGCAAGGCCACGTTTGGATCTTCGCTGCAATGAAAAACTGTTTTTTTTTCTTTCTTTCATGGATAACAAGCGGCCACGTGACCCTGTTTCTTGTGGTTAGAGAAAGAGAGATTTATGGAAAACAAAGTCATTTTGTTTTTTATTTTATTTCAAAAGAAAATAAAGTACTGAAAATAATAAGAAAGAGAATTAGATTTTGATGGGCTTCTTTCCATGCAAACCATACGCACATGTGAGTTCCAAAGCTCTTGGAAATTCCATAAAATTTCCCCTTTGATAATATTTAGAAATAAAAGAGAAATTCAAAAACTAAGTTAAAATAAAATAAAATAAATCTAAATAACCGAAACCGGATCTAAACAAAAGCGTAAAAAATTGTGATTAATTATTACGAATATTTTGGTAAAATAAATAATAAAAAAATCGGATAAAAAATGAATAAAAGTTGGACAATAAAATGCTCAAAAAATGAAATTGAATGCACCAAAATTATCAACGTGAAATAACTTCTCGGAAACATACAAGTTTTGATCAATTTTTGAAATAAAAATCCACCGGTCAAAATGCTCAGGCGGATAAAAATGCGACAGAAAAAGTAGTCAAAAATTAAAACGAGCACACCAGGTTACATGAACCGTAGGTTAATAAAATTAACGTCTGCAAGATCAATTTTGAAATTTTTCTCCCGCTAATTTGACGTATAGTTGAGAAACGATTCGACCGATCTGTCTGTAGGTCTGAAAAATTATTCCAAGCGATACTTCAAGTACTATGCGAAACAAAATATATGTTGTGACAAGTATAAAATACAAATGTTTGGTGAATGCACTGATTCACTAATTGAATAAATACGAACAAACAAACAGACGTAAATGAATCGACATCGGACCATTTACTTCTCATTTTTAAGCACAAACAAAACCCTATATATATTCAGACAACGACAAGATGTAATTGAATGAATGATGTACTGAGATCGAGAAATCAAGTCTTTCGACTTCTTAATCAACATATGATGAATGAAGGTTATTATGATAATATAAAATGCCAAAACTCCTGACTTTTCATCTAAAATCTTGATAAATTCTTTTTAACTAATGAAATGCATGACAAAATGGATCGATTCATGCTATGTTGATGCGAGTGAAAAACTCAGGGTAAAATTTAGGGTATGACACTCACCACACAAAACCTCCCATAACCCCCATTTCCACTCACCTATCACCAAAACACCCTTCACAAATATTACTCCACTCGCCGTCCCGGTCCTAACCACGGTTTCGGAATTTCCTAACTGGAACGGTCAAAATCTTTCTATTTTTTGCAGGTCCAAAATGCCCCCGCGGAGAATCCGCACCGGAAAGCAACAACTTGCTGAAATGGAGAAGTCACGGAAGCGCCTGAGTCAGAATCCAAGTCCACATAACATCGTGTTTGACAATTCGGAACAAGAACGGCGATACCGAATTCACCGGAAGCGCAAACTCATGCCGACAAGGTATATGTGTGAGCATACTTTGAACGCTCTGGGGCTGAAAATGGAGGTATACCGGATGTTCCATGTTTTGGGAATGCCCGAGTTCATGAGTTTGGAAGCGCCAACATACGAGTGCATTACTCTCGAGTTCCTCAGCACGTTGGAATTCCAGCTGGAAAAGAGGTGGATTGATACGACCAGGTATTATTTCGGCACCTTACGTTTCCGGTTATTTAACAATTATCATGAATTGTCTGTTAAGGAGTTAGCTGCAATACTTCGACTCCCTCTGAACGGACCAGGAGCGGTCCCAGATGGGTTCTCACCTAAGGATTTCTGGATCGCCATCACCGGGAGGACGGATTACTCCTCCAAAGGTGCGAAAGCCTCGGGCATCCAGAATCCATGTTTCAAGTACGCCCATAAAGGTTTAGCCTATACGCTGTTTGGAAGGGGCGATAACACAGGGGTGGCTACTCAAAGAGAGTGATTCTTTATGTACTCGATGGTTCAAACCAAAGCCATCAATGTAGCTGCCTTCGTAGTAGACTATCTGGGCAGAGTCGGCCGAGCAAACTCGGGAGGCATATCCGTAGGGGGAATGATCACCCAAATCACTGAGCATTTTAGGTATCAAGTTGTTTTACTCAAAGACACCCCAATTGCAGGTAACACAAAAATTGACATGTCGGCTCTAATTTCACAAGGTATGATTGTTGTTGCCCCTACTTACTATTCCGTACTTATCCATAAGAGGTTTATCATCGCTCTGCCAGATCTGGACAGAGTTGCTATTACTGACTGCGCTAATTGGTTGTATGTGAGCACCGATCCCGATGCGGATGAAGGCCACGAAATTGACCATTTTACTGCAGGTGAGCAATTTGTGGATGACCAGGCGGAAGGAACAGAAATAGAAGAGGAAGATCCTCAAGCACCTCCTGAGCAGTTTGTCCCACCGCATAAGGAACCCACCCAACAGGCGGCGGGTTCTTCATCTTTGTCAACTAACAATGGAGTTGGGTACAAACGAGTTAGGTGACTTGAGAACTGAACAACAACGACAAGGCATCAAGCAAGCCCTTCAAGGAGTGATGATGGATGAGATGAGCAGCATGATGCGACAGTTGATGTTGCATTTCCCGCAACCACCTCCTCAGTAGGACCCTGTGAGTACCCTCCTCCGCTCTTGTTCGAAAACATTATGGACAATGTTGAGTTCAAGTGTGGGGGAGATTTTATATTTTATGTCTTTTATTAGTATTTGGTTATTGTGTTATTTTTACTTTTGTATTCTAGATTTAATTTGTCTGTCGAAGGTACATTATGCTGCAAGTATGTCAAGTCTGTGTTGACAGGTTAGAAATAGTAATGATCACGATTGAGAGTGGATGAAAGGATCACACCACTCACCATGGCTTGTTGTGAAGGATCTCCCCAGAAAATGACACTGCTGAAAGTAAAGATCGGACGCAACGTATACAGCTTAACCGACACGAGTATCCTGCATATTCCGAAGTAAGAAAGAAATCGCACCAAATTAATGAGCACTGTGGATCCTGTCAAAGCTGAAACCACCCAAGTGAGTCATAAAAAGCCAAACACATTAATCATCATGAGCGTCATTTAGGTTTGTCTTTATCACTCTAAATTTGCGTAGACTCTCTGGGACTGTCACTGCATGATACACACACTGAGGCACGTTGTTTGTAATTAACCCCGAGCCTTTCTAGTCATCCCAAATAATTATATCCCTCGTTAACCCCCTTTGAGCCTATATCCATTTTTTTTGTTTAAACACCATAAATGTAACTGTTGGCCAAAACATTTCCTCACCTTGTTCAGAGTCATGATAATGCATTCAAAGATGTGTTGAAAAGCTAAGTTTGGGGTAAAAACCCCAAAAGCTCTCAAAGCCCAAGAAAATGCAAAAACAGGAGAAAAAAGAAAAAACGATGAATCGAGAAAAAGAAAGAAAAAAAAATTCGACAACTCGAAGAGTCAAAAAGAAAGAAGCACGAAAAAGGGCAGTCAGTGAAAAGAAAACCCATGAAATAAAAGAAACAAACACAGGATGTAATATCGACTCTGAACCAAAAGCCACGTGTTTTCCTTTTTAAATCCATACCCTAACCCAAGCCAAGCTACAACCCGAAAGACCTCAAAAGTGTGTGTGTTATGTGTAGGTGATGAGAAAAGAGAGACTATTCAAACTTGTGAGTGATATTTCATACTTTGAATTATGAGTGTAAACAACTTACCCCGAGAGAATTGGTGAGAATATGATATAAGCCGATAGGTGAAACGGTGCTTTGAAGTGGAAGTGTGAATAATGACTTACGAGGATAGGCAGGACTTGTGGAAGGAAAAGGGAAGAGGTTAGTGAATGATCTCAGCAGTGGTGGAAAACATGAAGAATTCTGGGGAGTGATCATGAAACATTACTTGGGACAAGCAATGAGCTAAGTTTGGGGTTGTGATCAGTCACCATTTACATTGAGTTTTCATTACTGATCTGACACGAAACAGAGGCATTTGACACACTGTGCAAGCATTTATGGTACATTTCGAGTTAGTTTTACTTCCGTCATTTTATTTACGCGTTTTTAATCTTTGTTATGTTTTACTGTTTATTATCGTGATTTTATGTGTGGGTGTCGCAACCTGAAAAATACAGTGTGCGAAAAAACAACCGGCGAAAGAAAATGACAGAAGAGTCGCCACCGTGCGTTATTTATCCCAAAGGAGGGAAAGGAAACGCTCGAAGTAAACCTGAAAAGAGGAAAGGAAAAGACAAGGTCTCGCAACCAAATCTTGGGTTCGGGTGTCGGTTATACGAAGGGAAGGTATTAGCACCCCTGCGCATAACCGACTCCCGAACCGAAGATTTGGTTGCGAGACCTTATCTTTTCCTTTCCTCTTTTCAGGTTTACTTCGAGCGTTTCCTTTCCCTCCTTTGGGATAAATAACGCACGGTGGCGACTCTTCTGTCATTTTCTTTCGCCGGTTGTTATTTCGCACACTGTATTTTTCAGGTTGCGACAGCTGGCAACTCTGCTGGGGACCCGGTTTCCCTAAGCGAGTCCCTCCTAGCTTTTGTAAGTTGTATGTTTATTGGGTGTTTATTCTTTTGTACAGTTATTTATCTTTCAGCATTTACCTGCTTTATTGCATTGTGTACATATGACTGCCGTATTTGCTGGTTCTGTTTGTGAGATGAGTTCTATACCCGGACTCGAGTGCAATTAAGATAGGAAAATGGCATAGTCTTGTCGACTTGTATGGAGTTATTCCTTAGCAAGTTGACTTGCAAGCCCATTCACTTGGTGGAGGTCATGTTGAGATCAATAATGTCACACAAGTAAGTTGTGGTTAGACATTACTTTTTCCAATATAGACCTTAGAAGCCGAGGACCTTAGTTTACCAAACCCATCTTGGCCTATTCGTAGGACGTAGTGCGAAAGTCGTTCAAGTGTAAGATTTGATATGATTGTTACGCGATACTACACTCATAAGAGTCTCTCTTGAGAATATTTTTGGAATACGAGTAGTCGTTCCTCCGATAATATCCGAAAGATGGGATTATGACTATGGGAACCTTTTGTAGAACATGTTTGGCAGGTTTAAACCTTAGTACACTCCTTTTGGGTGGTTCTTAACCTAAACTCCATGCTCGTGACTTGCAACAAACCCTTGATTCATGGTTGATCCGATCAAGTATCCTTAATATCAATGAAACTTGGGTGTTGATAAGGTGTAAACCATAATCCACCAAAATGGGTGGTTGCTATTAAGGATAACATGATCCATCACATGACCTTTGTTTGGTGTGCTCTTAATTTCTCTCCAGATAGTGCAACCTGACAGATGTTCAAGCAAATACAGCATTCCTGATTCCCATGCCACTGCACTGTATTCACATCATTTTGCACCACATCATTTTGCATTCCTAATCATTCACACATGTTTATCCATTTCTGTGGGGTTTATATCTTCTACTTGATTCTAGTCGGAATTTTCTTGGTTCTCATCAACGGCTTAGTCTTTTTTTTTACATCGTTTATCTATTGAGAGACTGGAATCAAGGGGGTAGAATACCTTTGGAATTGATAAACATGTCATTGCATTTACATATTCATTAGCATGTCTTGCATAACAGGTACCGCCACAGTGTTCTTAGTTTGTTTGGTGTTCAATCAACAAGATAGCTGACCCAGGCATTCACCAGTACGGTACCCGCAGAAACCAACAGAGAGTAATGGAAAGCCTACAGGAAGAGTTCGCCGAGATGAAAATCCGCATGAATCAATTCATGGATGTGGTTTAAGGGGTGGCTCGGGGACAGCAAGAGCTCAGGCAGATGATACAGAGGAATCCCCCTGCTCAACCAGAGACGGTGACTGATCCTCAAGTTGGAGAGGCTAATGGACCCAATGGACCGGGGCCTATCCCAATCCTACATGTCACCTCCGGTCAACAGCCCGTTCATGATGATCAGGACAATCAGTTCCCCCTGTTGCAGGAAGACTTTGGTATGGGTCATGGTGTGGACCCCATGTTTAGAAGATTGGAAGAGAGGTTGAAGGCAGTGGAAGGACAGAATCCTCTGGGAGTAGATGTTGCTGACTTGGGGCTGGTCCCAGGTGTGAGAGTGCCACCGAAATTCAAGGTCCCGATATTTGACAAATACAATGGCAACTCTTGCCCGAAGACCCATGTGCAAGCCTATTTCCGTAAAATGGTTGCATACTCCGATGACGAAAAGTTGCTTATGTACTTTTTCCAGGATAGCCTAGCTGGGGCATCCCTGGAATGGTATATGAGGCTGGACAGAGCCCACATCCGTTGCTGGAGGGATTTGGCTGAGGCTTTCGTGAAGCAGTATCAGTATAACGCAGACATGGCTCCGGACAGAACTCAACTTCAAAATCTGTCTCTTAAAAGCAATGAGTGCTTAAGAGAATACGCTCAACGCTGGAGAGAAACAGCTTCCCGTGTTCAACCTCCTATGTTGGAGAAGGAAATGGCTAACATGTTCATGAACACTCTGCCAGGACCTTATTTGGAGTGCCTGGTGGGTTGCAATGCCTCCAATTTTGCTGATGTAGTCTCTACCGGAGAGAGGGTGGAGAATTACCTGAAGACATACAAGACCCAGAGCGGAGATGGATCTTCATCAGGGGTGAAGAAGCCGTTCATTCAGGGACTGAAGAGGAGAGAAGGGGATGCAAGTGCCATATCTTCTTATCAGAACAGGGATAACCGGAGGAATAACTTTCAGAACTATCATCAACAATCATATGTTGCGGCTGTGACCATTCCAGATGCAACACCACTACAACAACAACAACCACAGCGTCAACCAGCTCAGTACCAACCACAACAACTGGGTAACAGACCCGCCTATCAACCGAGGCCAAGGACGATGGACCGGCGTTTCGACACTCTTCCAATGTCGTACGCTCAGTTACTTTCTAGTCTTCAACAACTACAACTTGTGCAGTTGCGCACTCTGGCTCCTCCCGTTGGTAGGCTTCCGGTGGGTTATGACGTCAACGCTAGGTGTAGCTTCCACTCTGGGGCACCTGGCCACAATATTGAGAACTGCAAAGCTTTTAAGCACGTAGTTCAGGACCTCATTGATTCAAAGGCCGTTAACTTTGCACCAGCTCCTAATGTCGTCAACAATCCCATGCCCTAGCATGGTGGAGCCAACGTTAACATGGTTGAAGGAGAAGTCAAATTAGTCTCTGCGGTCAACAATGAAGATGGGGATAGTGATTGCGACATCGATAACTGGGTGCGTCCGAGGATCCCGGGTGAAGTTCTCAACAATTGGTCTTCTGAGGAGATTGTCCAAGCCACTTGTCTGGAGGAGTAATTTTCTTTGTTTATTCATGCATATCCAAGTATTACGTTCCTCCAGGTCGTAATGACTCATTGTAGGGCTCATCTATGTGACACTTGCATTTTTTATCATAAATAAAGGACGTCTTTTTGCATTCAAATATTTCGTTCCCTGTCTTTCTATTTTTGCAGTTTTTCAAAAAAAAATGGCAATGTTTTGTTTAGTTTCCACTTTTTTTTTCACACTCATAAGCACATACCATCACTCATGCAGATGCACATCACCGGATCCTATTGATAACGGTTCTGCTATGGCTCGCTTCGACTTTGAAAATCCAATCTTTCAAGCTGAAGAAGAGGGTGATGAAGACTGTGAACTCCCTGAAGAACTTACCAGGCTATTAAAACAAGAGGAAAGGGTCATTCAACCGCATCAAGAGTCTGTTGAAGTGATTAATCTCGGCACCGAGGACGCCAAGAGAGAAATCAAGATAGGGGCTGCTTTGGAAGACAATGTGAAGAGTGGGTTGATTGAATTGCTGCAAGAGTATGTTGACATCTTCGCTTGGTCTTATCAGGACATGTCAGGGCTTGACACAGACATCGTGGTACATCGCTTGCCGCTCAAAGAAGGTTGTCCTCCGGTCAAGCAGAAGCTCAAAAGAACAAGACCAGAGATGGCTGTCAAGATAAAGGAAGAAGTGCAAAAACAGTTGGATGCAGGGTTTCTAGCAGTCACAAATTATCCGCCATGGGTTGCAAATATCATTTCGGTACATAAGAAGGATGGAAAGGTACGGATGTGTGTTGACTACCGGGATCTGAACAGAGCTAGTCCTAAAGATGATTTCCCCTTACCTCACATTGACGTTTTGGTGGATAACACGACACAGTTCTCGGTATTCTCCTTCATGGATGGCTTTTCTGGCTATAATCAAATTAAGATGGCACCAGAAGACATGGAGAAGACAACATCCATAACCCCATGGGGCACCTTCTGCTACAAGGTGATGCCGTTTGGTCTGAAAAATGCCGGAGCAACATATCAACGAGCGATGGTGACTCTTTTCCATGATATGATTCATCATGAAATCGAGGTTTATGTTGATGATATGATTGCCAAATCTCAGACAGAAGAAGAACATTTGGTGAATTTGCAGAAACTGTTTGAGCATTTGAGGAAATTCAAGCTGAGGCTTAATCCGAACAAGTGTACTTTTGGGGTGAGATCTGGAAAACTACTGGGTTTTGTTGTTAGCGGAAAAGGGATTGAGGTGGATCCGGCCAAATTGAAAGCGATACAGGAAATGCCTGAGCCAAGAATAGAGAAACAAGTCCGTGGTTTCTTAGGGAGGTTGAACTACATTGCAAGGTTCATCTCTCACCTAACAGCCACGTGTGAGCCAATATTCAAATTGTTGAGAAAAGATCAGGCTATCAGGTGGAATGATGATTGTCAAAGGGCGTTCGAGAAGATAAAAGAGTATTTGCAGAATCCTCCTATCCTTGTGCCTCCGGTCCCAGGGAGACCGCTGATTATGTATTTGACAGTACTAGACAATTCCATGGGTTGTGTTCTCGGTCAACACGACGAGACAGGTAGGAAAGAGCATGCCATCTACTACCTGAGTAAGGAATTCACAGATTGCGAGTCGAGATACTCAATGCTTGAAAAAACATGTTGTGCACTTGCATGGGCTGCGAAGCGATTGAGACAATACATGTTGTCTCACACAACCTTACTGATCTCCAAAATGGATCCAGTCAAGTATATATTTGAGAAGCCAGCTCTCACCGGAAGAGTTGCTCGTTGGCAAATGGTACTGACAGAGTACGACATCCAGTATACTTCCCAGAAAGCTATCAAGGGGAGTATTCTGTCAGACTATCTTGCTCAACAGCCGATTGAAGATTATGAGCCGATGAAGTTTGATTTTCCAGATGAAGACATCATGTTCCTCAAGATGAAAGACTGTGAAGAGCCAGTTGTTGAAGAGGGACCTGATCCAGACGAAAAGTGGACTTTAATGTTTGATGGGGCCGTCAACGCCAGAGGAAGTGGAATTGGTGCTGTCATTACAACTCCGAAAGGTGCCCACATGCCTTTCACCGCTCGTCTGACTTTCGAGTGCACCAATAATGAAGCTGAGTATGAAGCCTGTATCTTGGGTATTGAGCAAGCCATTGATTTGAGAATCAAGACTTTGGACATCTTCGGAGATTCAGCTCTGGTAATCAATCAAGTGAATGGTGATTAGAACACTCTCCAGCCTACTCTGGTCCCCTACAGAGATTACATGAGAAGACTGTTGACTTTCTTCACAACAGTAAAGCTGTACCATATACCTCGTGATGAGAACCAGATGGAAGATGCTCTTGCTACTCTATCCTCCATGATCACGGTGATCCGTTGGAACCATGCTCCCAAGATCGACGTGATGCGCCTTGATAGGGCCGCGTATGTGTTTGTTGCTGAACTGGTAGTTGATGACAAGCCCTGGTATCACGACATCAAGTGCTTTCTGAAGAATCAAGAGTACCCTGCTGGGGCATCCAACAATGATATAAAGACTTTGAGAAGATTGGCAGGCAGTTTCTTCTTGAACAAAGACGATGTTCTGTATAAGAGGAACTTCGACATGGTTTTGCTCAGATGCGTGGACAGACACGAAGCAGACATGTTAATGCAGGAAGTTCATGAAGGCTCCTTAGGTACTCATGTCGGCGGACATGCAATGGCTAAGAAATTGTTGAGAGCAGGTTATTACTGGATGACCATGGAATCTGATTGTTTCAAATATGCTCGGAAGTGTCATAAATGCCAGATTTATGCTGATAAGGTGCATGTGCCGCCGAATCCTTTGAATGTGATGTCTTCGCCGTGGCCTTTTGCTATGTAGGGCATTGATATGATTGGAAAGATTGAGCCGACTGCCTCCAATGGGCACCGCTTCATCCTTGTTGCCATCGACTATTTCACCAAGTGGGTCGAAGCAGCATCGTTCGCGAATGTCACCAGACATGTGGTTGCCCGTTTCATCAAGAAAGAAATCATTTGTCGCTATGGAATTCCCGAAAGAATCATTACTGATAATGGTTCTAATCTCAACTACAAAATGATGAAGGAGTTGTGCCAGAACTTCAACATTCAGCATCACAATTCTTCCCCTTACCGCCCTAAGATGAACGGTGTTGTTGAAGCGGCAAATAAGAACATAAAGAAGATTGTGCAGAAGATGGTCGTTACGTACAGAGATTGGCATGAGATGATACCCTTCGCCTTGCATGGGTACCGTAGTTCATTACATACATCGACCGGGGCAACCCCTTACTCCCTTGTGTATGGTATGGAAGCAGTCCTACATGTTGAAGTGGAGATTCCTTCTCTAAGAGTCCTGTTGGATGTCAAGTTAGACGAAGCTGAATGGATTCGGACAAGGTTCAATGAGTTGAGTCTTATCGAAGAGAAGCGAATGGCAGCCATTTGTCATGGGTAGTTGTATCAAAGTCGGATGAAGAGAGCCTTTGATCAGAAAGTGCGTCCTCGATGCTTCCAGGTCGGAGATTTGGTGTTGAAAAGAATCCTTCCTCCTCAGACAGATCACAGGGGCAAGTGGACTCCTAACTATGATGGACCGTATATTGTCACCAATGTTTTTGATGGTGGGGCCTTAATGCTTGCAACGATGGATGGTGAAAACTTTACTTCCCCGGTGAACTCAGACGCAGTTAAAAAATACTTCGCATGAAATAGACCCGCTGGACAATAAAAAGAGTAGTCCAGGCAAAAATGGGCATCCTGGCGAACCAAGAAAATGAAAAAGGTTCGGGCAAAAAATTAGGGATTAAAAGTGAAAAGATTGTACACCCGGTAATTTGAAAATCTGAAAAGGCAACTTAGGCAAAAAATGGGTATCCCGGTGGATTGAAAACCCAAAAAGGGCGATCCAGGCAAAAGTTAGGGATTAAGTAAATGACTGCGTTCAGAGTAGTTCTGAACCTCATCTCGTGTCAATGACTGGAAACTTTTGAAGGATAGGAAACAGTCCAATCACTCTTTCAGAAAGCTGATCATCTGGAGGATCTTGAAGACGAGCAAGTCATAGCAGAATTGGAACCCAATAGAAATCTATTTCACATTGCCATTAGATTAATGTCTGTTTTTATCTGTTGTGCGATTACCTCTTTCCAGGGATTGCTTCCTGATGTAAATGCCTATTCAGAGGCCGTTCAATCAATAAAATCATGTTATTCAGTATATCTCTGTTTTCATTTTCATTTTTCTGTTTTGTTTGCAAAAATGACGTCCGAATTTTTGATAAACATTGCATCATGACACATAAGAGCTTTACAGGTACATGCTTAATAAACATTTAAAATTATTGTAAATTTTAAGTGCTTTGGATCGTCTATTCAGAACAGGTACCCTCGGGGCATTTCCTTAAAATCCCCTGCTGATGATCGTGAATGTTTTCCGCCAACAGCCGAAGTTTGGTATCTTATCCCTGCAGAGCTGATCAGAGCGTTGGATTCTTCAATCCCCAGCAGGTTCTCACCACTGTACCTCCCCCCAAGCGGTGGTTTTAGATTATACACTCCCCAGTAGAGTTGACAGTGTCAGACTATATACCCCCAGCGGAGTTGACAGTGCCAGACTATATCTTCCCAGCAGAAGCGGCTGCTCCTCCTAGTTCGAGGCCAGATCGATAATCCCAATGCCAGATCCATGGTTTCTTTCCTTGAAGCAGAACCTCGGTACTGTATCGGTGTTTGCTTCCCCTGCTGAGTCATCTCTCGCAGATCGTGGTTGCCATAACCACTATCGCTTTCCCCAATAGCAGGTTTTCAGTGTCGTTCTCTCCCCAGTCAGAATATCGGTATTTCGTCATTGCTAGAACACCGTGTGGCGGGTCATTTCCCCACAGAACTCTTTGCGTTGTGCATCTCCAACAGCCTTGCCAGGGTCCAGAAGATGGTGATCATTTCCCTAGCAAATCCCATTGCCTTAGTTTGGCATTCTACCCATCATTTCGCATCCCTGCATGTAGAATCATATTGCATTGCATCCTTCCAAATCGCGTAGCATTTCCATTTTCATGGAGCATTGCGCCATTGAAAAATTCAAAGATACGCATGTAAGCATAAAACATTCTCGGTATCCCAAGTGATAAGCCAGAAGTTGTTTCTAGTACTCAGACTGAAGATTGTTCATGACTTACCTTTGTTATCCCCAGCAAGTGTCATTGGCCCATGCACCGCCTCTATTATTGTTCCCTATTTCTGCCGATGCTGACAGGCATGAAGTTTTCGGTATTCAAACCGAAGTGGCGTTCAGGCCAATTTTCCGATGTTCAGATCGAAGAAGTTTCCGACGTTCAGGTCGATGCAACTTGTGGCGTTCAGGCCAATTTTCCGATGTTCAGATCGAAGAAGTTTCCGACGTTCAGGTCGATGCAACTTGTGACGTTCAGGCCAGTTTTCCGATGTTCAGATCGAAGAAGTTTCCGACATTCAGGTCGATGCAACTTGTGGCATTCAGGCCAGTTTTTCGATGTTCAGATCGAAGAAGTTTCTGACATTCAGGTCGATGCAACTTGTGGCGTTCAGGCCAGTTTTCCGATGTTCAGATCGAAGAAGTTTCCGACATTCAGGTCGATGCAACTTGTGGTGTTCAGGCCAGTTTTCCGATGTTCAGATCGAAGAAGTTTCCGACATTCAGGTCGATGCAACTTGTGGCGTTCAGGCCAATTTTCAGATGTTCAGATCGAAGAAGTTTCCGACGTTCAGGTCGATGCAACTTGTGGCGTTCAGGCCAATTTTCAGATGTTCAGATCGAAGAAGTTTCCGACATTCAGGTCGATGTAACTTGTGGCATTCAGGCCAATTTTCCGATGTTCAGATCGAAGAAGTTTCCGACATTCAGGTCGATGCAACTTGTGGCATTCAGGCCAGCCTCTCGATGTTCAGACCGATATTAATAATCTCATATCTCCCGATGTTCAGATCAAAGTCATTTCCAGTATTCAGACTGATGAGCGACATTCAGGCCATGGTTATTTCTGTGTTACCATTTATTTTGGTATCCAGGTTAACATTCTTTTTCGGTATTCAGACTGATGAGCGGCATTCAGGCCATGGTTATTTCTGTGTTACCCTTTATTTTGGTATCCAGGTTAACATTCTTTTTCGGTATTCAGACTGACTCTCACCGTACCAGACGGATTCTTCTTTCAAGACCACCTCTTTGCCGATTCTGACCAGCATTGTTACTTCACTTCACTTCAGTGCAAATTTTCGGGCTTTTATTGTATTCAATCCCTTGATACCTCGAAAGCACGAAAGCCGCTGTTATCTTCTTTCCAGGTCTCCAGTTGATTGAATAGGGGCAGCTGTAATACCCCAAAATTTACCCTTTATTTTTCCTGGAAGCATACGCTTTACGCCTCATGCATGCATTCATTTTTTTTATTTTTTTTTTCATTTTTTCGTTTTTTTTTGTAATACCCCAAAATTTACCCTTCATTTTTCCTGGAAGCATACGCTTTACGCCTCATGCATGCATTCATTTTTAGGTCATTTAGCATTTGCATTTCATCATGGCAATCGGAATATTTAAAAAAAAAATGAAAAATGAATAAATAAATAATAATAATAATAATAAATAAATAAATAAATAAAAGAAAAAATCTTGGACTTGGACCTCTCTCATTTGAGCCCACAGGTCCACAAAAATCAGGTTATAAATTCAGAGTTTCAGTGAAACAAAAGGCCATTCTATTCCTATTACCCTGTCTGGGAAAAAGATAGTGAGAGAAGAACCCTGGGGAAAAAGATAGTGAGAGAAGAGCTAACAGAGTTCAGAGCAACCTCCAGGCAACTCTGAAAGGTTCATTCTGACTCACACACTTTCAGCTCAAGCAAACCCTAACATTGGTTTGCAAATCCAGCCGTGCCATTTGATTTCAACCGATCTCTCCAATCAGGTTTGCCCTATATCCATCATCTTTATGCCTTTAATTTGAATGCTCTAAATGTATGAGGTATTATGGGTGAATTTGATACCCTTTTGATGCATGTGTTTGACAAGAGGTTTAGGCCTCCTACCCTTGGTTGCTTTTTGTGAGCTTTTTGTGAATTTTAATGGCATGATTCATGTGGTTACATTTTGATTTGGGGGCAAACCTTGATTACCCTGTTTTTTTGTCTCTAACCTGTTTGTTGAGTTTTTGTGAGGGCTCACATGACTTTTGCAGGGATAACTTGCGTGGTTTTCCACTTTATTTGTGGGATACCCCCTGGAGGTTTCATTCCGATTACCTGTACTGACTCACTTTCTTTGATGGTGTTTAGCTGGGAAGGATCCCTGGGTTTCCCATTCCTCTAATTGTTGTTACTTCGGATCTTTATCCGCGTGGTACTTTTACATTTTTCCCGCATTTTACTGCTTTCCTAGTTGGAAGACCTCGATAGGAGGCAATGTTTTTGTGTGTTTATTTTTTTTATGCAGGTTCCTTCGTCTAGGATTTCCCTTTTGCATGAGCATCCCTAACCCTACCAACTCATTGATTTTTCTTCTCCTAAACACACGTTTACTCCTTCTACTACAGGTGAGTAAGTCTCCAAAGGTCGAGCATCCGGTAGATTGCGTAATAACGTCGTTCGCCCCCAAAACATAATCCTTAACCCCGTAGTTAGCCGAACTACGGCTTGCTCTGATTCTCATTCCAGATGAGATACATAGGCATAAGACGTGATGTCTTAGCGAGCACACATCCCCTAACCCATAGGTCAGCCGAGCTACGAAGACTTTGATTCTCATATTCAGATGAGATACGTATGCAGTGGATGTGACATCCGCGCGAGTCATTTTCATTTAACCCTTTTTTTAGTAAACAACACAAGATAAACTCACACCCTTTAGACAAGAACTACAAAAGTGGATCCCGTAGAGTACTACGGATGCGTAGGGGTGATAATACCTTCCCTTCGCATAACCGACTCCCGAACCCAAGATTTGGTTGCGAGACCTTGTCTTTTCCTTTCCTCTTTTCAGGTTTACTTCGAGCGTTTCCTTTCCCTCCTTTGGGATAAATAACGCACGGTGGCGACTCTTCTGTCATTTTCTTTCGCCGGTTGTTTTTTCGCACACTGTATTTTTCAGGTTGCGACAGCGGGATAGCTGTCTTTTTGTCCGACAGATCCAGGTAGAAGAACCAGAGAACTCAGAACAAGACAGTGTGAGATTCCGGCAAGGGAAAGAGCAGAAAACCCCGGTACAGGAGGCCTGACACGGCCACCCGTATCACCTGACATAGGTCGTGTCAGGGCAAGGGAAGACAAGTGAAGAAAACAGTAGCCTGACACGCCCACCCGTGTCAGCTGACACGGGCCGTGTCAGGCAGTTCCCTCAACCGTGTCACCTCGGCCATGGGCGTATTAGCTGAAACAGTAGGCTGACACGGCCACCCGTGTCAGCTGACACAGGCCGTGTCAGCCCAAGCCCAAAAAATCCAGTTTTCTCGGGCTTTTTGTTCGTCGGGCTTTTTAGAGACATCTTTGGACCTGTCCAACTGCTGCTGGGAATTTTCACTATAAAAGAAGGTCTTCTGCCAAAGGAAAAATCATCTTGGAATACAGCAAAACACAGTATTGTGAAGCAATCAAGTATTACAGAGATCAAGGCATTCGGAGAGCTGAAGATATTCATGAGCGGGAGCGATTGAAGATCAAAGTCATCCAATTACTTGTAATGTGTAATTTTTATCTTGAATTTGTTTTAAACAATATGAGTAGCTAAACCCCCCAATGCTAGGGGGTGTCCCTGATTTAGAATTGTAATGAATTTGAGTTTACATTTGCATTTATAATATTGTTTTTACGGTAACCTTTTGATGTGTTTATTGCTTTCTCTTTCGGACCAATTGAGATTGATTTGTGGTTATCAATTAGGCTAGACCGTCATTGATAAGGTTTTCATAGGGTTACTCTACAGTAGATATTGTAAAGGCAAAAAGTCAGACAACATACGATCGCAAGTTTCGATGATGACAAATGACCACCATGCACGTCTACAAACAAATGCAACACATTACCTATCATATTATTTCCTATGCATAACTAAATCTGTTATAATTCTTAAAAACATATGTGGACAACGTGTGATCATGACGAAATGCATGAAAATCACAAAACACAAATTTTTGCAGATTTGTAGACTTTGAGTCGACCATAAGGGTCGGCGCATAGCTCACGGGTCAGCGCATAACTCAGACAAATTGGAGAATGGTCAGCGCATACGTGCTTGAGTCGACCATAAGGGTCGGCGCATACCTCACGGGTCAGCGCACAAAACCCTTGGGTCGACCACAGGTCGGCACATGGCATAGCGATGCTATCCACGGCTCAGCGCATGAAACCTTTGGGTCGACCATAGGGGTCGACGCATTTCCCACGGGTCAGCGCACGCCGACCTATGGTCGACCGCTCGTGCGTAAACTCAGTTTTCTGAGTACTTTCCACTGTTTGAAAAGCTGTTATTTTTTGTTGGTTTGCCAGTTACTATAAATAGAAGTCAAAACACTTTTATCAACTAACATTTGTCAATTTGAATTCAAGTGTTCAAGGAAACAAGAAAGAGTGAAAAGGGTGTCCAAGATTCATCATCTTCATCTTCAACATTTCACAACACACCAACTACACACAATCATTTTTGATGTGGTTCGTGATCGGTTAAAGGTGATAAGGTTCGAAGCTGTGATTGGAGAATCCGGTTCGGGTTGAAGCTTGTGGCAGGTTCTTTCTTGAATAAAACCGTTAGGGTTTTGTCCTCCAAGACCGGTTTGTGTTTGGGGGTTTTTAGACGAATTGCTTCATCAATATTCAGCTGAGCGAAGGTGATTGAGAAGAGAAAGTCTTCATCAGTCTAGTAGCGGATTCGGTGATATTGAAGTGAAGGATTCGGGTTCGATTCATTGTGTTTGAGATCAGTCGGGCCGAGGGTTTGAAGAACGGAAGATTCTTCAGCAAAGGGGCTGGAATCGGAGGTCTAGCAACAACGACCGAAGGTCTTGATTCATCTTGAATCAAGGAGCAAGGATAGGAAGCATCATTCAACACATTGGGAGTTCTGTTGTTTACTTGCTTTGCAATCGTTGTATAAACGATTAAATTTCACAGGTGATATCTAATTAAATCATCTCAATTCTAAGTTTAGAATTGAGGGCAGACGTACCCCGAAGCGAGGACGGCGGGGGAACTGCCTCATCAAATCTCTGTCTTCTTTAATTTTCTGCATAATCGTTTTTCAGCTTAAAAATTAAGTGATTTTAGTTTAAGCTATTTTACCAAACGTTAATATAAGTTGAGTAAGAAATTAAAACTGCTGTTTGAATCCAAAGTACAATAGTTTATTGTACTAGATAAATTTGAATTACTTACTCAACACAAATATCACTTGGAGTGTTTATGCACATCAAGTGTTTGAGAAATTGCCTAAACCAAAGTTGTCTTAAGTTTGTAACTAGTTTGATTTGGTATTTTTGGATCATTGGAACTAGGATTCCTAGTAAGTGAAACATATCATTGATTGTGCAATTAGTGTAGTGATTTGTATTTCACTTTATCTCTATTCCATTAGCTTAACGCATATCCGGTTTTCCAATAACGGTTCGTTTTAGACTAAAATTTTCCTCGGCCGCTTCCGTACTTAAAACAATTTTTCAAAACCAATTTTTAAATTGGTAGCGCCGACTCAAGTTTTTAATTGGGATCTATTCAACCCCCCCTTCTAGATCCATGCCATAGTCTAACAAGTGGTATCAAGAGCTCCGATTCACTCCGTGCTTCAAAATATAACTTTGATAGAAAATGGCTAACGAACCTAAAGGGGCTTACAATAGAGCTCCCGTTTTCAATGGTGAAAATTATAGTTATTGGAAAGACTGTATGCGGGTGCACATAAATTCCATAGATAGAAAAATATGGAACGTTATTCTCAATGGTCCAATTCAAATAACCATGACCAATGAGAACAACGAATTGGTGCCTAAGCCTGAAGCACAATGGACCGATGATGATGAAAAGAAATACAATTATGATTGGAAAGCCAAAAATATCCTAATCTCCTCATTAGGTGTAGATGAATACTATCGTGTATCCCATTGTCCTACTGCTAAGGCCATGTGGGATTCACTACAAATTGCCCATGAGGGGACGAACGATGTTAAGTTGGCTAGAATCAATACACTAACATAAGAGTTTGATCTCTTTTTCATAGAGCAAGGGGAAACCATTGCTGACATGCAAAAGAGATTCACTCATCTCATCAATCGATTACATTCACTTGGTAGGCCTGTGTCCAATGATATTGCTACTAATAAGATCTTAAGATGTCTTAACAGGGAATGGCAGCCGAAAGTGACCGCCATCAAAGAGGCAAATGATCTTTCCACATTGGACTTGACAACATTGTTTGGTAAACTACAAGAGCATGAACAAGTTCTCTTGAGTCTGGAACAACACGAAAAGAAAGATAAGAAGGACAAAGCAAAGGTGAGTGAAAAGAAATCAATATCTCTAAAGACTTCCTCCTCAAAGTCTCAAGCAAAAGAGCAAAGTGATTATTCATCGAGCGACGAAGAAGAAGAAGACAAGAGTGAAGATATGGGGCTGTTCGTCAAACGCTACAACCGTTACGTAAGAAAGAACGACATCCAACATTCCGAGAAGAACTTGGTAAACTTCCGGAAACAATCTAGGTACTCTAAAAATGATGACTCAAAAGGAAAAATGACTAGAGGGTCGTGCTACAAGTGTGGAAAGCCGGGTCATTACAAACCAGACTGTCCAATGAACAAGAAGACAAAAGAAAAAGATTCATACAAATCACACAAGAAACCATCAAAGCCAAGGAGAGCATACATAGCTTGGGAAAGCGATAGCGACTCCTCCGATGATGAAAGTTCTAGTGATGAAGATGAAAATGCAAACCTATGTCTCTCTGCTCATCAAAAGAACAAAAAGAAACAGGTACGACATGCTAAATACAAAAAATCCTCTAGTATGTCTCATCATGAATTGCAAACTGCTTTTGATACTTTACACTGTGAAGCGAAAGAGGTCTTTAAAAGGCTTGCCTCAAATAAGAAATTTTTTTCTCATTTGGAACATAAAATTCAACAATCCGAAAGGAAACTTGAGGCACTTAAAGCTTCTATAGTGGAAAGCACAAAAACAATTTATGAGGACCTTAGAAGTAGAATGATGAACTTTGGGTGTGATACTTGTTACATTTGGCAAGGTGAAGTGAGAAACCTAAAGGTCAAACTTGACAAGGCTCTTGAGCCCAAGATTACCTTTGCTATCGACAAATCAAACTTTCGAAAAAGTATGGTTAATCCATATCAAAAATATAAATATGTTATAAAGGATGAAGATAGCAAAGACAATCAAAATATAAATTTCTCTTGTCTCTATTGTTGCAAGAAAGGCCACTCCATTGCTAAATGTAGGTTTAGGAGATTTTTAGTTCCTAAAGGCATTTATCAATGGATGCCCAAATGCAACCATTTCGTTCCTCACCATTCAGGACCCAATAAGCCATTGGGTACCTTCCCTTGTTAATTATATTGCCACAGGTACAATGCCTCGAGACTACCGAGAGAAGATGGGTTCTCGACAGTGGATGCTCAAGGCACATGTCAGGAGACATATCACTCTTCTTTGACTTCGTGGCTAAAAAGAAGGGATATGTAACTTATGGTGACAACAACCGTGGAGCAATACTTGGTAAAGGTAGTGTAGGTAACCCTTCTTCCACTACTATTTCTGATGTATTGCTCGTCGAAGGTCTTAAACACAATCTACTTAGCATCAGTCAATTATGTGACAAAGGATACAATGTATCGTTTTCAAAAGATTATTGCAAAATTGTACATAATGATGATAAGAAGAGTATGTTTAATGCCATGCGTGTGAACAATGTCTATATGCTTGACTTAAATGAAGTATCGTTAACAAGTGACAAATGCCTTGTAACAATGAGTGAAGATTCATGGTTATGGCATAGGCGTTTAGCACATGTTAACTTCGAGTTGCTAAATAAAGTAGTCTCAAAAGATCTAGTCCTAGGTCTCCCCAAAATAAAATTCACCAAGGATCACCTTTGTGATGCTTGTCAAAAAGGGAAGCAAACGAGGATATCATTTAAATCAAAAAATATCGTTTCAACAACGAGACCTCTCAAGCTTCTTCATATGGATTTATTTGGGCCATCTAGGATTAAAATTCTAGGAGGAAACTATTACGGTTTCATAATAGTGGACGACTTTTCTCGATTTTGTTGGACTATTTTCTTAGTAAGCAAGAGCGATACGTTCGCCTCCTTTGAAAGATTTGCTAAGCTTTCCCAAAATAAACTAAATACAAACATTGTTGCAATTAGAAGCGATCATGGGGGTGAGTTCGAAAATCACTTATTTGAAGAATATTGCGGTAACCATGGTATTGATCATAACTTCTCCGCTCCACGTACTCCTCAACAAAATGGGGTTGTGGAGCGTAAAAATCGAATTTTGGAAGAATTGGGAAGAACAATGATCAACGAAAGTGGCTTACCGAAATATTTTTGGGCCGACACCATTAGTACGGCTTGTTATGTTCTGAATAGGGTGCTCATTCGCCCCATTCTAAACAAAACACCGTATGAACTTTTGAAAGGGCGAAAGCCAAATGTTTCTCACTTACATGTTTTTGGTTGCAAATGTTTTGTATTGAACAATGGAAAGGAAAACTTGGGAAAATTCGATTCCAAGGCCGACGAAGGTATCTTCCTCGGATACTCTCAATCTAGCAAAGCATATAGAATATATAACAAACGATTACTTGCTGTAGAAGAGTCTGTACATGTCACGTTTGATGAATCCAATCCGAGAAACGTCGGAAAGGGTAGTGTTTTTCATGGTGCAGGTACATCTACCGAAGACATACTCAAAGGTGGCGAGCCGGGGATTGATCAACCCGACATATTCAAAATTGAGGAGGACAAAGATGTACACCATGAGGAAACCGAGGTAGCTCATCCGCCTTCAAACGATGATCTCCCTCAAGCTTGGAAGTCTTCCAAAGACCATCCAATAGACAATATTCTCGGAGATATCTCAAAGGGTGTAACAACTCGATCTAAGCTAAGTAATTTCTGTTATCACTTCGCTTTCGTGTCGCAAATGGAACCTAAAAACCCTAAAGAAGCCCTACTCGATGAACACTGGTTTTTGTCAATGCAGGAGGAACTTAATCAGTTCACCAGAAATGAGGTTTGGGACCTTGTCCCTCCTCCGCGAGATCATCGAGTAATCGGCACCCGATGGGTGTTTAGGAACAAGCTGGACGAAAACGGGGTAATAACCCGCAATAAGGCGCGTTTAGTCGCGCAAGGGTATAACCAAGAGGAAGGCATCGACTATGAGGAAACTTATGCGCCGGTTTCCCGACTCGAGGCTATACGCCTTCTCCTTGATTTCGCCTGTGCGAAAGACTTTAAGCTATTCCAAATGGATGTTAAAAGTGTGTTCCTTAACGGTCACATAAATGAAGAGGTTTATGTCGCACAACCTCCGGGTTTCGAATCCCATGAGTATCCTGATCATGTTTATAAACTGAAAAGGGCTTTGTATGGCCTCAAACAAGCTCCTAGAGCTTGGTATGAGAGACTAAGCAAATTCTTACTCGATCAAGGTTACTCAAGAGGAAAGGTTGACACAACCCTCTTCATTAAACGTCAAGGAAAGCATTTGATATTAGTGCAAATTTATGTAGGTGATATCATATTTGGGTCTACTAACATGAATCTTGTGAGAGAGTTTTCAGACCTTATGCAGGGCGAATTCGAGATGAGTATGATGGGGGAGCTCACATACTTTCTCGGTCTGCAAATTAAACAGCTCAAAGAAGGAACTTTCGTGAGCCAGACAAAGTACTGTTTGGACCTTATCAAGAGATTTGACATGGCAAAAGCTAAGGCCATAGACACCCCCATGCCTACTTGTACAGACTTGAACAAAGATGAAGACGGTAAGGAAGTAGATGTAAAACGGTATAAAGGTATGATTGGTTCACTCTTTTATCTTACTGCTTCTCGTCCCGATATTATGTTTAGCGTATGCATGTGCGCAAGATATCAATCATGTCCCAAGGAATCCCATTTAAAAGTCGTCAAACGAATACTTCGATACCTATCCGGTACTCTGAAGTATGGACTATGGTATTCCAAAGGTAATGATTGTTCATTGGTAGGTTTCTCCGATTCCGATTTTGCCGGTTGCAAATCGGATAGGAAAAGCACCAGTGGCACTTGTCACTTATTTTCAAACTCTTTGGTCAGTTGGCATAGCAAGAAACAGGTTTCAGTCGCTCTGTCAACCGCCGAAGCGGAATACGTTGCCGCCGGTAGTTGTTGTGCTCAAATCCTATGGATTAAGCAACAACTATTGGACTTTAACCTCAAACTTGAACGTATTCCCATTTTTTGTGACAATACAAGTGCCATTAACCTGACCAAGAATCCTGTGCTGCATTCTCGCACCAAATATATCGAAATTCGACACCACTTTCTTCGGGATCATGTAGATAAAGGTGACATTGTATTTGAACATGTTAATACTGAAAATCAACTAACGGACATTTTCACAAAGCCGCTAGCCACTGAACCTTTCTTTCATATTCGCCGAGAACTTGGTATTCTCGATATTTCGGAACGGGCACCATAATCTGTTGTTTTACCTTATTCCATATAAGACTATAATCTTGTACTTCTAACAAGTCAATGTTGTTGCAAGCACAAGCTTACTGTTCACCAAGTCACTCCGGCATCGAGGTGATACTGTTCCTCTCTCTCTCTCTCTGCAAAGTCTCATGGTTAAAATAGTTATACCTCATAATGATAGTGTATATATATGCATGATGTATCTCTTTGGATGTTTATTGCTGCATGGCATGTTATTTATGCATCAAACCTGTCAACGCATGTGCAAAACTGTGAAAAATTGAAATTCTGACTGTATGAGTCGACCGCAGCAGGGCTATGGTCGACGCACGATTAATATTTTCTGTATTTTCTCAAAAATCAAACAGCATGCGTCGACGCATGCAGGGCTATGGTCGACGCATCGCTCGAAAATTTTGTTTTTCTGCAGAAAAATTTGAACCGTTTCATGCATCTACATTCAAAAACCATCATTAAGTGTGCATTTACATTCCATCACCTTTCAAACTACCCACTACCTTGTAACCTGCATCTACCTAGTGTCTATTGTCCCTTGATCCTTCATCTTCCCAAAACCCTAACTTCTCATCTACAAATAGGGAAAAACCTCTGTCTAGCAAAATCACTCTCAAAAACCCTCACAAACCTTCTCTTTCTACCCACACACACTTAGCTTCAAACCTGCTCAAATGGCTTCCACTTCACGCAGACCTATTGGCAAGAGATCCCGAGAATCATCTGCCGCATCTCTACCCATCTCCGCTGTGTCGTTAGTTCCACCAGCTCGTGTCGAATCCTTCAACAAAGATATCGGTAAAAGAGGAGTTGTACAACAACATGCTTTCTACAAACTTACCGCCGAACGCATGCACCTCGTAGAAATCATGGCTCTGCTCCAGCGTCAAGGCATTGTCAAATTCTTGGAGTGCAATGCTAAATACAGCGAAGACTTAGTCTGGGTGTTCTACGCCGGCATTCATGATAAGTTTCACGGGCACAAGTTTCATTCCAGAATCGGCACGACAAAGGTATCTCTTAAGTCAAATGTCTGGAACCAGTATTTTGATATGTCATTGGATGATGCTGAAAATCCTCTAGCTGAGGTAACTGACTCCCACCAAATAAAAGGTTACGAGTTTAAGAGTGCATTGAATGACATGCTGAAACGACCATATCCTGATCAGTTTGTGAACAGTGACGCGTTCCCACGAGCTGTCACTGCTGGCAAGCTGAAAACCGGAGAAAGGATTCTTCAGTGGATTGTCTCCCGCATTCTGCGACCAAAGAAGGGCGGTCTCTCCAGAGTTGAACAGGTTGAGGTTCATCTCATTTACATTCTGAAGAATAAGAAGAAAATCAACTGGCCTTACTACATTGCCAGTAGGATGTTCAGTCTACGTGATTCCGGACGAGGAACAACTCTCGCTTACGGATCCTTCATTCAAGAGGTCCTTACTGCAGCCAACGTTAATCATCCGTCTTTCCCGTACACTTCCATCTCATCTGACAAAGAGTTCAGCCCAAAAACTCTGTCCATGATGGGATATTTTTGGTGTGATGAGTGGAGAATGTATAAGTTTGTTCGAAGAGGAAATGTTCCTGCGCCTGGTGCAACAGATGATGACGGTGATGAAAGCGAAGAAGAAGAAGATGAAGAGGAAAATGAAGAAGAGGAAGCCAGGCACGCCTTTGATCACAATGGTGGAGATGATAGTCCTCCACCTTTTGACACTCACGACTACTCCGACTCCGCTTGGGCTCAGCAGTCGCATTCAACTGAAGAAGATGTTCCACGCTGGGGTGGCTGGGGTGACTGGAAACATACGGGCTGGTCAACTCAACGTCAATTCTACCGGCTGTATCACCAGGATGATGAAGAATCTCCTTCGTCCCCTCCACAGCAAGCAGACTCTTCAGAACTGTTGGATATGATGCGCAATATGCAGATCGCTCAACAGTCCTTCATGCAAACTCAAGATGAGCGTTATGCTCATATTAACGAGCAACTTCAAGCCCAAAATGAGCGTCTCGACACCTTCTCTACAAGCATGAATAACCGGTATGCAGACTTTTCGACATCATTTGAACGTCAGGAACGGTCGATCGACGAGAGTCTCAAGCATCTGAACGGTGTTACCGAATACCTATCATCTCTGGCTGACCCCTACAAAAACCCGGGCATTTGTTACCATCCAGGACACCGCCATTAGGACATAGACATTCACATGCACTTTGTAGTTTGATTGCTATTTTAGATGTATTCAGTTCTCTGTTTTACTTGTTTATCTTCATGTGTTGTTCTTAATTAATGACTATTGCTCAGAAATGATATTGGTGTGATATTATTATCTGTTTGTGTTATTTCCTGTGAAATTTCCTTGCTATGTTGTATAATCATTCTGTGTCTCTTTTTGATGTTGTCAAAGGGGGAGAAAAGTGTACAAAGCAGGCAGCCAAAAATTGTTCACAACTAACAGTCGCTTTCTGCAGATAGCCTTAGATTACAAAAGAAAGGGGGAGTGTGCAAAATGTGTCAATACCGCATGTTGTTTCTCTCGTTGATTCATACAGGTTGTCATCATCAAAAAGGGGGAGTATGTAAAGGCAAAAAGTCAGACAACATACGATCGCAAGTTTCGATGATGACAAATGACCACCATGCACGTCTACAAACAAATGCAACACATTATCTATCATATATTTTCCTATGCTTAACTAAATCTGTTATAATTCTTAAAAACATATGTGGACAACGTGTGATCATGACGAAATGCATGAAAATCACAAAACACAAGTTTTTGCAGATTTGTAGACTTTGAGTCGACCATAAGGGTCGGCGCATAGCTCACGAGTCAGCGCATAACTCAGACAAATTGGAGAATGGCCAGCGCATACGTGCTTGAGTCGACCATAAGGGTCGGCGCATACCTCACGGGTCAGCGCACAAAACCCTTGGGTCGACCACAGGTCGGCACATGGCATAGTGATGCTATCCACGGCTCAGCGCATGAAACCTTTGGGTCGACCATAGGGGTCGGCGCATTTCCCACGGGTCAGCGCACGCCGACCTATGGTCGACCGCTCGTGCGTAAACTCAGTTTTCTGAGTACTTTCCACTGTTTGAAAAGCTGTTATTTTTTGTTGGTTTGCCAGTTACTATAAATAGAAGTCAAAACACTTTTATCAACTAACATTTGTCAATTTGAATTCAAGTGTTCAAGGAAACAAGAAAGAGTGAAAAAGGTGTCCAAGATTCATCATCTTCATCTTCAACATTTCACAACACACCAACTACACACAATCATTTTTGATGTGGTTCGTGATCGGTTAAAGGTGATAAGGTTCGAAGCTGTGATTGGAGAATCCGGTTCGGGTTGAAGCTTGTGGCAGGTTCTTTCTTGAATAAAACCGTTAGGGTTTTGTCCTCCAAGACCGGTTTGTGTTTGGGGGTTTTTGGACGAATTGCTTCATCAATATTCAGCTGAGCGAAGGTGATTGAGAAGAGAAAGTCTTCATCAGTCTAGTAGCGGATTCGGTGATATTGAAGTGAAGGATTCAGGTTCGATTCGTTGTGTTTGAGATCAACCGGGCCGAGGGTTTGAAGAACGGAAGATTCTTCAGCAAAGGGGCTGGAATCGGAGGTCTAGCAACAACGATCGAAGGTCTTGATTCATCTTGAATCAAGGAGCAAGGATAGGAAGCATCATTCAACACATTGGGAGTTCTGTTGTTTACTTGCTTTGCAATCCTTGTATAAACGGTTAAAATTCACAGGTGATGTCTAATTAAATCATCTCAATTCTAAGTTTAGAATTGAGGGCAGACGTACCCCGAAGCAAGGACGGCGGGGGAACTGCCTCATCAAATATCTGTCTTCTTTAATTTTCTGCATAATCGTTGTTCAGCTTAAAAATTAAGTGATTTTAGTTTAAACTATTTTACCAAACGTTGATATAAGTTGAGTAAGAAATTAAAACTGTTGTTTGAATCCAAAGTACAATAATTTATTGTACTAGATAAATTTGAATTACTTACTCAACACAAATATCACTTGGAGTGTTTATGCACACCAAGTGTTTGAGAAATTGCCTAAACCAAAGTTGTCTTAAGTTTGTAACTAGTTTGATTTGGTATTTTTGGATCATTGGAACTAGGATTCCTAGTAAGTGAAACATATCATTGATTGTGCAATTAGTGTAGTGATTTGTATTTCACTTTATCTCTATTCCATTAGCTTAACGCATATCCGATTTTCCAATAACGGTTCGTTTTAGACTAAAATTTTCCTCGGCCGCTTCCGCACTTAAAACAATTTTTCAAAACCAATTTTTAAATTGGTAGCGCCGACTCAAGTTTTTAATTGGGATCTATTCAACCCCCCCTTCTAGATCCCTGCCATAGTCTAACAGATATCACCTAGGACTAGGGATACCCTGTATAAACCTGAGTATTCTTGATATTATACAGCTTAACTTCACCCTAATTGGCTATGGACATAGGAATTAGGGTAGATTGATTAAAGGTTTTCTCACCAAGGCCTCGGGAGAAAATACCCTTGAGAACTGGTAGTAATTGATATTTGTTGATGCAATAGTGACTCAGAGTTGTTACATGGATAAATCATACACCTTCCCTGGCATTGTTCCTTTTTCTCTATAAACCGTTATTTTCATATTTCTCTACCTTCACTTTTATTATTATATTTTTACACCTAAAAACCAAATTAATACTTTTTATTTTATTGAATGATAATTTAAACTCAATATTAACTTGCAGTCCTTGAGATCGACATTCGGGGAATTTCCCCATTATTACTATAAAAGGCAAAATAGTACACTTGCTATTTTCCCGATCAAGTTTTTGGCGATGTTGCCGAGGACTGCCAAAACTATAGAGTTTAATTTTATTTTAATTAAAATTTTGTTGCTCTGCAATAAAATTATTTTTCTGTCATTTATAATTTACTAATTTGTGTATGCGAGGAGAACCCTCAGCTGAATTTCTTTTTGACGCAGAGATCGAGAGAACCCTTCACCGATGACGCGGAGAACAAAGAGTGGATTCTACAGAAGAAAGTACCTCTGAGCACTCAAAAGTCAAGGAACCAATGGCTAATGTTCCTCCAATTCCACCTCCTCCACCTCCAAAAAGGCTCCTGGGTGACTATGGAGGGGCAAATGCACCGGGTGGTCGACTGACCATTATTAACCAACCGGTGAATGTGATGAATTTTCAACTGCATCCTAGCACGATCAATCAATTGGAAAGAAAACCTTTCACCGGAAAGGTTAATGAAGATTCCAACAAACACCTGCAAAGATTTATGACCATGAGCACCACCTTGAAAATTGATGGTCATACTGATGAAATAAAAAAGTTAAGAATGTTCCCGTTCACTTTAGCTGAAGACGCGGAAGAAGGGTTTTATTCTCTCCCTGCCGGTAGCATCACTTCCTTGGAGGAGATGGAAACTGCATTCTTAAATGAGTACTTCCTAGCATCAGTATTCCTGAGAAAAAGGTATGAAATTCTTAATTTCAAACAGAAGGATGGTGAATCATTGGGAGACACTTACAAAAGATTCAAAAGAATATTAGTCGTGTGTCCCACTCACAATATGGATCAGACCGAACAAATGCAAATGTTCGTTAATGGACTGAAAATAAAAATAAAACAGTTGATTGATACAGCAGCCGGTGGCTCAACAAATTTCTCAACAGCCAGTGGTATCAAGAGGATTATTGAAGCAATAGCTGCCAATGAGCATCTTGAGCTATATGACAGATGTACTAGTAAGCCAGATGGGGTGATTGATCTAAAATTAGAGACAAATAAAATCCGTCTGGAAGAAACTGTTGTTGCCGAAGTAGACAAAAAGCTGAAAGCTATGAACATAGGTACTCAATAGATAGCGCAAGTTCAGCAAGCTCAGGCGAGCACTTGTGAAATTTGTAATGGACCTCATCACACAGTCTATTGCTTTGTGACTCCCCAACAAATTGAAGAAATCAAATTCTTGAAGCAGAATAATCCCTATTCTAACACTTACAACCCAGGTTGGAAGAATCATCCAAACTTCTCTTGGAAAGATCAAAGAGGGAATGTTCCGTAACAAGGTACAGGGCAATATTAGACTCAGTATCAGCAACAGCAACAACAACAACAGGCTCCTAAAAAGGCTGAATGGGAGATTTCCATTGAAAAGTTAGACGCCCACAACATACAGTTTCAAGAAGAAACAAAGACTAATCAGAAAAACACCACAGCCTCCATAAAAAATCTTGAAGTTCAAATGGGACAGATAGCACAACAGTTAGCTTCAAACTCTCAAGCCCCGGGCACCCTACCTAGTGGTGCGGTGACAAATCCGCGGGAACATAACACTGTTAACACTGTCACAACCCGAAGTGGAAAGTCAACAGAGGAAAATGATATAGAAAAAGATGGATTAATAGAGGTGGATTTAGAAATAAGGAAACAAAAGTCCAAGATGAAGAAGCAATACCACCTCCTGTCAAGGAGAAGGAGGAGGTTCCTAAACCCATAATCAAACTCCCTTATCCTCCACGACAGAAAAAGAAAAATCAACATGAGAAGAATTTTGAGAAGTTCCTGGAGATATTCAAAAAACTTGAAATCAATATCCCTTTTTCTGAAGCATTGGAACAAATGCCAATATATGCCAAGTTCATGAATGAAATAATTTCCAAGAAGCGTTCCATTGATACGGAATCGATCATCCTGACTGAAACATGCAGTGCCATTCTCCGAGGCACGAAAATCCCAGTGAAAAAGAAAGACATGGGATCGGTTACTATTCCTTGCACTATTGGTGATAGAAAATTCAAGAAAGCTCTGATTGACTTAGGAGCAAGTGTAAGCTTGATGCCACTGTCCATCTATAAGAAATTAGGCATCGGTTTTGTTCAAGATACTTGAATGACCCTTCAGTTTGTGGATCAGTTTGTGGGAAGACCTTTCTTGGAAACAGGCAGATGTATGATAGATATTAAGGAAGGAACTATGACCCTCAAGGTCTATGATGAAGAGTTAAAGATAGATGTGAGGAATACAATACAATACAAAGATGATATTGGTACAAGCAACACTATAGAGATAATCGACCAAGTAATTGCTCAAGAAAATGAATAGTATAGACCCCAGTCACCACTAAACCGGGTCTTAAGCTTATCCATTTTTGAAAGTAATGAAGATGAAGAAGAGTCTGCGGTGCTTGCTATGATGGAAAAACAACCTGAATGGATTAGATCTAGACCACACCGGTGAGATAAGTTCTAACCCGAACTTGAGTGCAATTAAGATAAGAGGATGGTATAGTCATGTTCGACTTGTGTGGAGTAGTCCTTAACAAGTCGGCTTGAGACCCATCTACTCGGTGGAGACCCTTTTGGAGTTATGAATGACACAAGTTATTTGTGGTTAGGCATTACTTTCTCTAATTTGGGGTCCGAGAAGCTGATGACCGTAGAACATTTAACCCATCTTGGCCTATTTAGGACGTAGTGCGGAGACTGTTCAAGTGTAGACTTGATAATTGTTGTTAAACGATACTACACTCATACGAGTTTCTCTTAAGAATATTATGGGTTGATGAGTCAGTAATCCTAACCTGTAATATCCGATAGATGGAATCAAGACTCTGGGAACTTTTTAGAACATGATCTAAGGTTTTAATCCATAGTACACTCCTTTAGGATGGTTCTTAACCTGACTCCATGCTCGTGACTTACAATAAACCCTTGATTCTTGGTTGATTCAATCAAGTCTTATCAATATCAATGGAACTTGGGTGTTGATAAGGTGAAGAGCATAATCCACCAAAATGGATGATTGATCTTGACAATGACTTGATTCATCCCTTGACCTTTGTTTGCATTGTGTGTGATCCCTTATTTGTGATTTGTTGCATTCATGCATTCATAACATTCATCACACCAAAAATAACTTCAAGGAACTGAGGTTTTATTTGCAAATATTTTTAGACCATGGATTATCGATGAAGGAACACTAAGAAGTACAGTTTCAGATGACCCGACTTGAAAGAGTTAAGGAAGCTATCATATTTTGTATTAGATCCCTTGGACTTCAAACAACGTTATGGGAAGCTTCTATCTATATTGTCTACTGATGTGGTTGAAGGACTCTTGAGGGTGTTGGTTCAGTTTTATGACCCTCTCTCCCGTTGCTTCACTTTTCCTGATTATCAGCTTGTGTCTACGTTGGAGGAGTATGTGTTGGTGTAATCCCTAGAGGCCAATACTTTTGGTACTTGTATCGAATTATTTATTAATAATAAAAGGCTTTTTCTTTATTATGTTTGTCTAATAAAGTCCCTAGAATAGATAGTCCGTTTAATGTATCAAATGTGACTTAATCATGAGATCACATTAAACATAAGGACACTGATCTTAAAGTATCCATAGTCGAGATTTATTATGAAGTGGGATAACATTAAAGCATTAAGACTATTATGTATATAGACTAATGATCACATCTCATGGATCATGGATAAGGAGTTACCAAATCTTAAACATAGGTATGAATATTAAGAGTAATATTTATACTGGATTGACCCGCTATGAGAATACTATATAGAATGTTATGCAAAGTGTCATAAGTTATTCTCATGGTGATAATGGTGTATAACACCCTTCGACTTGAAACCACTATGGACCCTAGATGTAGAGTCGAGTGCCTTATTGCTGATCAAACATTGTCCGTAATTGGATGACCATAAAGACAGTTGATGGGTACTCCACGAAGCATGCTAAGGGACATGAGTGACCTAGATGGAATTTTCCCATCCCGCGTAACAGGATAAATGTCTATGGGCCCAATATTGAACTGGACAAGGATGACACGGTCTATGCCTTGTGTTCAATATAGACATAAGGGAAAAAGGGTCATTGTATATATAAGTATTATCACAAAAGGATTTTTCAGATCACATGACATTTTCGTGTCTTGGGTAGCAGTGATGTGTTTCTAGATACCACTCACTGTTTATTATGTTAAATACGTGATTTAATATAATTGCCAATGCCGCAAAAACCTACAGGGTCACACACAAAAGGACGAATTGATGAGAGATAGAGTAACTAAGGAATATCGTAATGTACGGTGCACTTAAGTGAATTGTAGAACATCGTAATGTACGGTGTACTTAAGTAGAATACGAAATATGGTAAGGTACCACGCGCTTAAGTGATTTTGGCATATTATAAGATATGGGCCACATACACTTGAGTGGGCTTTTTAGCTTGTAGCCCACACAAGTGGTTCTATAAATAGAACCCTTGTGTAGAAGCATTTGTGCAGTTGTAATTTCATTTCTCTCTCTCTCTCTCTCTCTCTCTCTCTCTCTCACACACACACACACACACACACACACACACACACTCAAATCCTTCATTCGTAGTAGCTAGCACTGAGATTGAAGGAATCCGTTCGTGTGGACCGAGTAGAGGCGTTGTCATTGTTCAACATTCATGATCGCTCTGTAGATTTGTATCAAAGGTTACAATCGCCATAAGAGGTAACAATTCTATCACTGATCATGCCCATGCGTAAGGATCACTAAAGGAGAAATTTTAAATTGCACTGCGTTTTGGATCGCTTTTCTCCTTCAGTGGTATCAGAGCCACTTACAAAACCATGCATCTGATAGCTATTTATTTTCTGTATTTTCTGTATTAATACGATTAAAAGACAGAATGAATCAAATAATAAATGAGTAATTAAATTTGGCATCATGTGTGTACGATTTGGATGATTGATGTTGACTATGCTTCGGAATCCGACATTAGTATGGTGAAGCAGCGATACATCGATCGTCCATAGGTTATGCAATCGAGATCGATCAAGTTATATATATGATATAAGTAATCCTGATGCAAAATACGGTATATATGATATATTGTTTCTGTTTCGTTCATTCAAACACTTAATGGTTGTTTTCCATTGAGCGATCAATGGTCGTTTGCTTCTTGATCCGACATTAGTATGGTGAAGCAGTGACTTGTTGATCAATCATACTGAATCAACAATCGAGGTGTGTTTGATAGTCTGAAATTGGTGCATTAGGGTTAATGATGACACAAGGGTTGTGTTGTCAAAGAGTTATGCGATTAGGGTTGTGACTGTGCAAGAGTTGTGCTTTAAAGTATCAAGTGTTAATGCGAAAAACAACGTCGATTTCAAATGAATTATTCATTAAAAATTTCGGTCAGGGCCGCTGCCCCTACAACCTCGCAAGGGGGCGCTTCCCCCTTGACCCTCGTCCGCTGATCGGGCAGCGGAACCACCGTCCGCTGACCGGGCAGCGGAACCCTCGTCCCGCTGACCGAGTAGCAGACCCCCGGCTAACTCTGCGTAGTGTGATCGGTCGCCAAAATTTAATTTGGTTTTAATTAATTAAAGAATTAAAATTAATAATAATAATAATGTGTTTATTATTATTGTCTTGTGGTGATCGGTTATGGCATTAGTTTTCCTTTATTTTGTTTTGGGTTTTTAAAATACGACATGCATGTCGTGCCTCTCTTTTAATATCTTAATGTAACTTCTTTTCTCATCTCACTCCCTCGTATGTAAAACGAGTTTCTTTTATGTAATGTAATGTTATGAAGAAAGAGAAGAATTCAATATCAAAGGAGGACAACCTTGAAGATCTTGCTTGGAGAAGCTTAGATCGTTATTAGGTTAGCTTAGGTTCTCTCATTGGCTTGGGAGAACAATTGTGCTAGGGGCCATAACTGTTTCATTATGTATGTTGATGCATGTGAATGTATGTTGATGCATGTGAGAGACGATTTATATGATAAATAAGTCGGTGAGATCAGAATAATTGCAAATTCCCTCAAATTAAATATTAAGTTTATGCTTTCCAAGTTTTAGCACTCATCAAGACTAGTATCAGATAATGTAGGTTTCGCCTACGCGAGGTGCATGTTCTATATTAGTAAGGTGCGATGGGATAATTGTAATATCCAATTGCTAAAACAATGGGTCAAACTTAACTAAACAAGTTATAATAAGATTATATATGTTTAGAAGCAAGAGTTGGAAATGATCCATGTGATGGATTGGAATAAGGAGTTATTCACCCAACTAAAATATTCGAGAGTTGTATTAGATACAATTGGAAGGAGTTCCTACCTAAATAACCTAGTTTTGTGTAATCCGCCTACGCGGACTTAAAACAAAGTGAAATGTGGATCTCGACCCACTAGAAAATCTTCCAACGGGATTTTTCGAATCAAATGGTGAGGGTCATTTGTTTTGAGTAAAATAGTGGGAGCATATTTAATTAAAGGCCTAATTAAATATGTTATTGATACTTATATTTTCATTATTTTCATGTAGATTACCATGACAACAAACACCTCTAACAACATTTTGCGATCAATCCTTGACAAGGAAAAATTGTCTGGGACAAATTTTCTGAATTGGCACCGAAATCTGAGGATTGTCCTCAAACATGATAGAAAGTTATATGTCTTGGAGAAACCTGTTCCTGAAGAGGAACCTCCTAGCTCTGCACCTAAGGCAGAAAGAGATGCTTATAAGAAGCATGTTGATGATGTAAATGAAACTGCTTGTCTCATGCTAGCTACCATGAACTCAGAGTTGCAAAAGCCACATGAGAACATGGCAGCGTTCGATACGATCGAACACCTGAAGATGATCTATCAAGAGCAAGCAAGGCATGAAAGGTTTGAAGTTTCAAAAGCCCCTTTTCAATGCAAGTTAGTTGAGGGAGCCCCTGTAGGTCCCCATGTGCTCAAGATGATTGGGTATGTGGAAAACCTTGAGAGGTTGGGTTTTCCCCTCGGAAAGGAACTTGCAACTGATTTGATCTTGCAATTGTTGCCAGATAGATTCAGTCAATTTGTCCTAAATTTCAATATGAATGATATGGAAAAATCTCTTCCTGAACTGCTAGCCATGTTAAGAACTGCTGAGTAGAATCTGAAGTCAAAGGGGAAGTCCATTCTAATGATCGGAAATGGAAAGAGACGGAACAAAAGACCCACCAAGCAGGGTGATAAAGGGAAAGGCAAGGAAGTTGCCAAACCTAAACCCAGTGTTGCTGCTTTGAAGCCTAGTGGAGGCATAGCAAAGGAAGGAACTTGCTTCCATTGCGGTAAGACCAGACACTGGAAGAGAAACTGCCCAAACTACCTAGAAGATAAGAAGAATGGAGTAGAGACTTCAACTTCAGGTATTTTTGTTATTGAAATTAATTCATCTACTTCTGCATCATGGCTATTAGATACTGGATGCGGTTCTCACATTTGTACCAATGTGCATGGGCTAAAAAGGAGTAGAGATTTGGCAAAAGGTGAAGTTGACCTACGAGTTGGCAATGGAGCAAAGGTTGCTGCTCTAGCCGTAGGAACTTATGTATTGACTTTACCTAGTGGTTTAATAATTCAGTTAGAGAAATGTTATTATGTACCTGCAATTAGCAGGAGTATTATTTCCGTTTCTTGTTTGGACAAGTTTGGTTTTTCATTTATAATAAAGAACAATTGTTGCTCAATTTATTTGAATGATATATTCTATGCTACTGCACAAATGAATAATGGACTATATGTCCTTGATCTTGAAATGTCTATTTATAACATTAATACTAAAAGGATGAAACCTAATGAGTTAAATCCAACTTACCTTTGGCATTGTCGATTAGGCCACATAAATGAGAAACACATTTCCAAACTCCATAAAGATGGACTCTTGGACTCTTTTGATTATGAATCATATGAGACATGCAGATCTTGTTTAATTGGAAAGATGATAAAGTCTCCATTCACAGGAAAAGGTGAAAGAGCTAATGATCTTTTGGCCCTCATACATACTGATGTATGTGGACCACTGAACATACCCGCCAGAGGAGGTTTTCAGTATTTCATCACATTTACTGATGATTTCAGTAGATATGGTTATGTGTATTTAATGAAACACAAAACAGAGTCCTTTGAAAAGTTCAAGGAATTCAAGAATGAAGTACAAAACCAACTAGGTAAGAATATTAAAACTCTTCGATCAGATCAAGATGGTGAGTATTTAAGCCTAGAGTTTGATGACCATCTGAAAGAGTGTGAACTTACTCCTCCTGGAACACCCCAATGGAATGGTGTATCTGAGAGAAGAAATCGTACCCGGTTAGACATGGTCCGATCCATGATGAGTCACGCCGATCTTCCAAACTCCTTTTGGGGACATGCACTATTGACAGCAGCTTACACACTTAACCGTGTTCCATCCAAAAAGGTTGAGAAGACACCATATGAGATATGGAGTGGTAAGAAACCACATATGTCTTACATGAAGATTTGGGGTTGCGAAGTTTATATGAAACGACAAATTTCAACTAAGCTTGAGCCCAAATCTGACAAATGCTTATTTGTGGGGTATCCTAAAGAAATAAGAGGGTATTACTTCTATAATCCTTCTGAGGGAAAAGTGTTTGTAGATCGAACTGGAGTTTTCCTAGAAAAGGATGTTATTTCCAAAGGAATCAGTGGGAGGAAAGTAGAGCTTGAAGAAATTCAAGAATCACAAAGCATTGATACACCTAAGGAGGAATTAGATCAGGAAACACAAGTAGTTGTGGAAGAGCAACCTACTCAAGTAGAACAAGACCAGTGTAGGTCAAGCAGGATATGTCACCTACCTGAGAGATATGGATATCTCATAACTGATCAAGGTTATGTATTACTCATGGATCAATATGAGCTTGTGACCTACCAAGAGGCCATAACTGGTCCCGAGTCTGAGAAGTGGCTAGAAGCCATGAAATCTGAAATGGATTCCATGTACATAAACCAAGTTTGGACCTTGGTAGAGCCTCCTGTAGGAGTTAACCCTATAGGATGCAAGTGGGTCTTCAAAAAGAAGACTGACATGGATGGTAAGGTACATACATATAAGGCAAGACTGGTTGCAAAAGGATATAAACAAATTCATGGGGTTGACTATGATGAAACGTTTTCACCAGTTGCAATGCTTAAATTTGTTCGGATTTTACTTGCTATCGCTGCATATCATGATTGTGAAATATGGCAGATGGATGTCAAAACTGCTTTCCTTAATGGGAATCTTCTTGAGGATGTGTACATGACACAGCCTGAAGGATTTGACATACCAGAAGAAGCCCAAAAGATATGTAAGTTACAAAGATCAATCTATGGATTGAAGCAAGCTTCCAGAAGTTGGAATCTTCGTTTTGATGAAACAGTAAAACAATATGGATTCATCAAGAACTAAGATGAGCCTTGTGTCTACAAGAAGGTTAGTGGGAGCATGATCGTTTTCCTGGTATTATATGTAGATGACATATTACTCATTGGAAACGATGTCCCCACCCTGCAACAAGTAAAGTCTTGGTTGGGGAAATGCTTTTCTATGAAGGACCTAGGTGAAGCAGCCTATATATTAGGAATCAGAATATATAGAGATAGATCATAAAAACTGCTTGGCCTAAGTCAGAGTACGTACATAGACAAAGTGCTGAGACGCTTTAATATGCATGATTCCAAGAAAGGATTCATACCTATGTAACATGGCATGTGTCTATCAAAAACATAATCCCCTTCAACAAAGGAAGAAAGGGATCGCATGAATAAGATTCCATATGCATCTACAATAGGATCTATCATGTATGCCATGTTATATACTCAACCAGATGTCTCGTATGC
This sequence comes from Lathyrus oleraceus, assembly GCF_024323335.1. Lineage (NCBI taxonomy): Eukaryota > Viridiplantae > Streptophyta > Magnoliopsida > Fabales > Fabaceae > Lathyrus > Lathyrus oleraceus. The sequence goes on along the minus strand of NC_066579.1, from coordinate 139,129,639 downwards.
TTTAAGTGCAATGAGTAGGTACCAATCTGATCCTGAGGATGCTCATTGGGTAGCTGTCAAGAATATCCTTAAGTATTTGAGAAGGACTAAGGACTCATTCTTAATATATGGAGGTCAGGAAGAGCTGGCTGTAATTGGATACACCGATGCTAGCTTCCAGACAGATAAGGATGAATTTAGATCGCAATCTGGTTATGTGTTTTGCTTAAACGGTGGCGCTGTGAGCTAGAAAAGTTCAAAGCAAGATACTGTAAGAACAAAAATTGTTCTACAACAGATTCCTTGATTTTGATGATAACAAAGGATGAAACCAAAAATGGCACCCTAACGAAAAGTTTCTAAGTGTGCAGGGTTCTAAAGAAAGAAGAAATAAATCTGATGATGTCATCAGATGCACAACAAGATCAGATGCAAAATCTCAAGTATCAGAAGCATCTAAAGTGGAATCTCGTTTCAAGAAGCTCTGACTCTGGACAAAACTACAAAGTATCAGAAGCATCTGAACATGAAGTAAAGTCTAGAAGCTCTGACTCTGAACAAATGCCTTCTGTAAATTCTGAAGTTATCAGCGCCATCTGAACTTTCAAGAGATAACATCAGAAGCCAGTTTCTCCAGATACACAAAGACTCTAATCAGAATTGTTAATCATGATGAAGTAACGTTTAAGCCAAGTTAAAGTTCTGCAAATGGATTTCCTCAATTAGAAAGAGACGTTAATCTCCACTTCCAAGAGAGAAGATACTACTTGTGGTAAGTAGTCACTTCTAAAAGAAAAAGTCTACTGCAGAAGCTATTAATGGAATGGCGTAATTACATCTCAATATCCAACAGATTCAACGCTACTTCAACTCTACTTCAACTCCTATAAATAGAGAAGAAATCTCATTCAGTAAAAAAAAAAGAAATCACTAGCCAAAACTATACTGAAATTATATCACGCTCAAGAAAAACATCTTTGTTCTTCAAAGAATTTTCACTAAGCTTTTGCTTATCAAAGTGAAAAATTTGTTCTTAAGTTTGTAATATTTGCTTTCTTAGAAGCACTCTAGATTACACATCTTGTATCTAATTTTTATTTGATTTCCTCAAGTGACTCTTTGTAGTCTGTAGACTTGAGAGGACTAAGAGATTTTCTTCTCTCTTAGGGGTTGTTTGTAATCTTTCAAGATTAGTGGATTAAGTCCTTGTTGAAGGCGAAATCACCTTGGCCGGGTGGACTGGAGTAGCTTTGTGTTATAAGCGAACCAGTATAAAATCATTGTGTGATTTCATTTTGCAAAAGCGCTTATTTTTCAAACAATTCAAACCCCCCCTTTCTTGTTTTTCTCACCTTCAATTGGTATCAGAGCTCCGGCTCTGTTATTGATTTTCAAATCAAACACTTAACCGTGTAGAGAGATCCAGTGCGAGAAAAACAAATGGCCCACTCAAATGAGAAAGATTCTTACAATGCCAAGCCTCCTGTTTTTGATGGAGAAAAGTTTGATTACTGGAAAGACAGAATCGAAAGTTTCTTTCTGGGTTATGATGCTGACCTCTGGGACATTGTCACAGATGGATACAAACCTCCAGTCTCAAATGGAGCTGAAGTTCCCAGAAGCAAAATGTCAGAAGATCAGAAACGTGAGTTCAAAAATCATCACAAGGCCAGAACAATACTTCTAAATGCTATATCATACAACGAATACGAAAAGATCACCAACAGAGAAACGGCTAAAGATATACTTGACTCTCTGAAGATGACCCATGAAGGAAACTCCCAAGTCAAGGAGACGAAGGCTCTGGCGCTGATCCAGAAATATGAAGCCTTCAAGATGGAAGATGACGAAGCTATAGAAGCTATGTTTTCCAGATTCCAAACTCTTATTGCAGGTCTTAAAGTGCTAGACAAAGGATACACGACTGCAGATCATGTTAAGAAGATTATCAGAAGTTTGCCAAAGAAATGGAGACCAATGGTTACTGCTCTGAAGTTATCAAAGGATCTGAACAGTATCAGCCTTGAAGAACTTGTTAGTTCTCTCAGAAGCCATGAGATAGAACTAGAGGAGGATGAGCCTCAGAAAAGGAACAAGTCAGTGGCGCTGAAGTCCAGACCTGAAAGACGGAAGTCAGACAGAACCAAAGCTCTCCAGGCAGAAACTGCAGATACTGACGATTCTGAACCTGAAGACTCTGATGATGAGAAGAACTGTCCTTACTAACCAGAAGAGTTAAGCAACTCTGGAAAAGAAGGAACAACAACAACTTCAGAAGATCAAGACCCAGAGGGGATCGATCAGAGTCAACTTCAAAAGGTAAACCTAACAAAGATATTACCTGTTTTGAATGTAAAGAAACAGGTCATTATAGAAATGAATGCCCCAAGCTGAAGAAAGATAACTCTAAGAAAGAAAGCTTCAAGAAAAATGCCTTCAGAACAAAGAAGGGATTAATGGCCACCTGGGACGATAGTGAATCCGAATCATCAGAATCTGACTCTGATGAACAGGCCAACGTAGCTCTTATGGCTATCACATCTAGCAGCTCAGATGAAGAATCTGAAGAGGTATTTTCTGAACTTTCTAGATCTGACTTAGAATCATGTTTATCAGAAACTCTTACCTCTCTTCAGAAATTAAAACAAAAAGTTAAAAACATTAAAGGTCTTCTTAAAGCAAAATCTGAAGAGTGTAGTAAACTTGAGACAACAATTCTAACAAGAGATGATACAATCATATCTTTAACGTTAGAAAGAGATGAAGCTAAAACGAAAAACTTAGAATTAGAAGAAGTGTTGTCTCAAGCACCACAAACTTCAAATGAAATTATTTATAAATATGAAGAAGCCTTTCAACAATTTCTGAAGAATGGGATAAATAGGAGTATTATGGCATCCATGATTTATGGAGTAGGTCAGAATAATAAAAGGGGAATTGGGTATGATTCTGATTCTGATAAAACTTCTACCAGTAACCTAATTAAATCGCCTTTTTCATACCACTACACACACACACAAGAACACAAATTTAAAAATGCTAGAAGACCCAAAGTTGTAAGAAACTCTGGGAAAACTAATCTGAAAGGACCCAAGAGATTCTGGGTACCGAAAGATAAGATTATCTATGTTGCAGATATCCTATGCAGCAAAGTTCAGACACCAGTCATGGTACCTGGACTCTGGATGCTCGCGACATATGACGGGAAGAAAGTCTATGTTCCAAAGCCTGGAACTTAAAGACGCTGGCTTTGTAGGCTTCGGAGGAGATCAGAAAGGAAGGATCAGAGGCTCCGGAACTATTGGTAACGGTACTCTTCCCTCTATATCTGATGTTCTTTATGTAGAAGGATTAATGCATAACTTGTTATCCATAAGTCAATTAAGTGATAACGGTTATGATGTAATCTTTAATCAAAAAACGTGTAAAGCAATTAGTCAGAACGATGGCTCTGTCCTTTTCACAGGCAAGAGGAAAAACAACATTTATAAAATAAATCTTTCTGATTTAAAAGATCAAAATGTTAAATGTTTAATGTCAGTTCACGAAGAGCAATGGGTATGGCATAGACGCTTAGGCCACATTAGCATGAGAAAACTTTCTCAGCTAACTAAACTTGAGTTAGTCAGAGGCTTACCTAAACTGAAGTTTTCTTCAGATGCTCTGTGTGAAGCTTGTCAGAAAGGAAAGTTTTCAAAAACATCTTTTAAAAAGAAAAATGTTGTTTCTACCTCCAAGCCTCTGGAGCTTCTTCACATTGACTTATTTGGTCCTGTGAAAACAGCATCAGTCAATGGAAAGAAGTATGGACTTGTAATCGTTGATGATTACAGCCGCTGGACATGGGTAAAATTCCTAAGGCACAAGAGTGAGTCTCACTCTGTATTCACCAGTTTCTGTTCTAAAGTGCAAAAAGAATTTGACTCTAAAATTGTTAGAGTCAGAAGTGATCATGGTGGAGAATTTGAAAATAAAGATTTTGAAGAATTATTTGATTCTAATGGAATATCCCATGATTTCTCCTGCCCTAGAACTCCACAACAAAATGGAGTTGTAGAGAGGAAGAATAGGACACTCCAAGAAATGGCCAGAACCATGATCAATGAAACAAATGTAGCAAAGCACTTTTGGGCAGAAGCTGTAAATACAGCGTGTTACATTCAGAATAGAATCTCTATTAGACCTATTCTGGATAAGACTCCCTATGAACTGTGTAAGGGAAGAAAACCCAACATTTCATATTTTCATCCTTTTGGATGCATTTGCTTTATATTAAATACTAAAGAACATCTGAACAAGTTTGATTCCAAAGCACAGAAAGGTATTATGTTAGGATACTCAGAACGCTCTAAAGGCTACAGAGTATACAACACAGAAACCAAAATTGTGGAGGAATCAATTCATGTTAGATTTGATGATAAGCTTGACCCTGAAAAGTCAAAGCTAGTTGAAAAGTTTGCAGATTTAGAGATCACTCTGGTAGAATCTGAGAAAACTCCAGAAGCAACTGTCACTCCAGACTCTGAAGAAATTAAATCTCCAGAAATTCCAAGGAAAGTCAAGAGTCGTAGCAACGTATCTGAAGATTTGATTTTGGGAAACAAAGATGAACCTGTTAGAACCAGATCTACCTTCAGAACTTCTGAAGATATTCCTCTGGGACTAGTGTCTCTGATTGAGCCTACGTCCTGTGATGAAGCTCTTCAAGATAACGATTGGGTGGCAGCTATGCAAGAAGAGTTAGATCAATTCTCCAAGAATGATGTCTGGGATCTCGTTCCTAAACCCAGAGGCACTCATGTCATTGGAACCAGATGGGTGTTCAGAAACAAACTGAACGAGAAAGGAGAAGTTGTCAGAAACAAAGCTCGACTGGTAGCTCAAGGTTATAGTCAACAAGAAGGTATTGATTATAATGAAACTTTTGCTCCAGTCGCGAGGTTAGAATCTATTCGTCTTCTTGTATCTTTTGCTATTAATCATTCTATCAAATTATACCAAATGGATGTCAAGAGTGCATTTCTTAATGGTTATATTTCAGAAGAAGTGTATGTTAATCAACCTCCAGGCTTTGAAAATTCAAACTTTCCAGAACATGTTTTCAAACTTAAGAAATCCTTATATGGACTTAAACAAGCTCCCAGAGCTTGGTATGAACGTCTGAGCAATTTTCTTCTGGAACAAAATTTTATCAGAGGGAAAGTTGATTCTACACTCTTCTGTAAAAACCTTAATAATGATCTCATGATATGCCAAATTTATGTTGATGATATTATTTTTGGTTCTGCTAATATCTCTGTTTGCCAAGAATTTTCTAAGTTAATGCAGGCAGAATTTGAAATGAGTTTAATGCAAGAACTAAAGTTCTTTCTGGGAATTCAAATCAATCAAACCCCAGAAGTCACGTACATTCATCAAAGCAAGTACATTAAAGACGTTCTGAAGAAGTTTGATATGACTGAATGCAAATCTGCAAAAACTCCTATGCATCCAACTTGCATTCTGGAGAAGGAAGAGGTAAGCAACAAGGTTTGTCAGAAGCTCTATCGAGGTATGATAGGCTCTCTTCTCTATCTGACTGCTACTCGTCCTGATATTCTCTTTAGTGTCTGTCTTTGTGCCAGATTCCAATCAGATCCTAGAGAATCTCATTTAACAGCTGTTAAGAGAATTCTTAAGTATCTGAAAGGAACTCCTAACCTGGGCCTGATGTATGAGAAAACATCAGAGTATAGGCTTTCTGGTTATTGTGATGCAGATTATGCAGGAGATAGAATAGAACGAAAAAGTACTTCTGGAAATTGCCAGCTTCTGGGAAACAATCTAATCTCCTGGGCTAGCAAAAGACAGTCAACTATCGCTCTATCAACTGCAGAAGCAGAATATATCTCAGCATCATTGTGCACAACTCAGATGCTCTGGATGAAACATCAGCTAGAAGATCTTCAAATATTTGAGAGTAACATTCCTATCCTTTGTGATAATACTGCTGCTATTTGTTTGAGTAAGAATCCCATTTTACATTCCAGAGCCAAACACATAGAAATAAAACATCATTTTATTAGAGACTATGTTCAGAAAGGGATAGTGACGCTGAAGTTCATTGATACAGAACATCAATGGGCAGATATCTTTACTAAGCCTCTAGCTGAAGATAGATTTCTTTTTATCTTAGAAAATCTGAACATGTAAAATGAGACTCTGATAAAAACAAATACACTTCTGCCTCTGACTCTGATACTTCTACCAAGTTAAGAAGATATCTGAGTTAGAAATCTTCAGAAATCCTTTGGTATTCCTGAAGATCAGATACATCAACACGTGGGGAACATGCGTCTAACCCTAGAACTTCTAGACAGCTGTCAAAAGAAATCAAAGGTCAGAACGCTTGAAATCTCCTCGAGCAGTGTGCTTACTGTTGGGATTAGACATTCATTTATTAGCTATAATCATTTTTCCCCCCTAGTGTGCAAATCTTGTGTTCTGTTCCAACGCAATTAAATGTGTCGTTTTGCATGTGTTTTTACCCTTAGGTATATAAACACTTTTCTCACATTTCACACACTTATCACTCTCACTCACTCTTAAACCCTAAACCCTCTCTCGAAGTTTTCTCTGCAACTCCTTCAGTTCTTCATCTTCTTCATCAATTTTCTTCATGAATCCTCAAGAGCAAGCAGTTTTTAACTTCTCCCAACAAATGGAAGCCGCTTCTAATCCCCAAACCTCAAACACTCAAACACCCATGGTTGTAGACGTTAGCACAACCCCAGTCTACAAAGAACCTCACATTCTTGAACGTGAACAACACATAAACCTTTCAACTCCCTTTGAAGGTTTAGATGTACTGTGTGAATCGCTGGTGGATTTTGAGAACTTAAGAAGAAACGGTGTTGATCTTACTGAAGATCTTCACAAGCAAGGTTGGGAAACCTACTTCAACAGATTGTATGGTCCAATCTATCCTCTTCTGGTGAAAGAGTTCTGGAGATGTGCAGATGCTGATGACCAGTTCATTGTCTCGTTTGTTCTGGGTGTGAAGATTGTCATCACTGAAGCGTCTATTGCTTCCTTGCTAAACATGGAGAAAGCTGGAGGTAAAAGGATTTACAACATTCCTCCAAGGTCCAAGCGCATCACAGAAGTCATTAACCCTACAATCTTCAAAGCAAATGTTGAAGGAAACCCCTCTAAGAACAAGGAGCTTCATCAGAACCTCCGAGTTTGGCTGAAGATTATTCTGGGAACAATCCATCATCGTCCAGCCTCCAACTCTTCAGATTACATAAATGCTGATCAGAAATGCATCCTCTACTGTATTCAGAAGGGTATCCCGATCAACCTCCCTGTTCTTCTCTTCAGATATCTGAGGGATTCAGTCAGAGAAACCAGGAATAACATGAAGCCCAGATCCTACATTCCTCTGGATAGATTGCTCTCTGACATCTTCATTGAGCATGGGCTGGTAGATGCTCTAGAGAAGACCAGATGTATGGATGATCTGGCAATTGATGTGGGAAAGCCTCTGAATGCCAAAAATCTGAGGAGTATGGGAATCATCAAAGACATCAGAGTCAAGCCCACTATGGAAGTGACCTGGGAAGCTCTGAAGGATCAGAGGAAGATGCCTCATGGCCTTGAAAGGTTCTTCAAGAATGAACCCAGAGATGCCATTGCTATCTACCTTCAGGATCGTCTGGATGAAGGCATTGATATTTCTGATTTCCGCCTTGAAGACTGTCTGGACTCTGTAGAAGATTTGGTCAGATACAAAAGAGGTCTTTCTGAGAAGAAGATAGCTGAGGAAGCAAGGAAGGCAAAGAAAGCCAGACTTGGAGAAACCTCTGGCACCAAAGATTCAGCACCTCTGAATGTCTCTTCTGGTAAGTCTATTCCTCCTGTCTCTTCTGAATCTATAATGGCTTCCTCTAACCCTCTCTCCTCTCAACCAATATATACCACCTCTGAAATACCACCCTCAATCACCAGAACCTCTCAACCTCCACCTGTTCTAAAAATTGCTCGTAATTTCACAACAACCTCTGACCCTAATCAACTATATCACCACAGCTCTTCATCATCCTCTGAATATGAATCACCCCCTTACCTTTCCCCTTCTTCTGACCAAGAGTTATCTGATCATGAGTCCTCTGATCAAGAACACTCTGACCCAAACTCCCCAACAATAGCTGAAATCTATGCTAAAAATTTCGCTCCACAACCCTCAACCCAATCTGAAGTAACCTCTCCCCTCCAAACTTCACTTCCACCACAACAAACAACAACCTTACCCTCTGAAACTCAACCATCTGATCCCTTCACCTCTAATATCACTCCACCAATTATTCCCGCTGTACCTGGACCAGACTCTGACCCTTTAGACCTAAATCCACTATATGCTTCATCCCCTAGTCTTCAACCAGACGCAGATTCTGAACTTCAAGCAGAATCTGAACCTCAACAAACTGAACCTCAACAATCTGAACCTCAACAAACTGAACCTCAACAATCTGAACCTCAACAAACTGAACCTCAACCTCTAAATCTCAGCCCTCAAAACTCTCCACCTCATTCACCTGAACCTGAACCTGAACTTACCATACCTACCCTTGAGGAGGCCATTATACAGGTTGCAGAAGCCTCAGTCCAGAAGATCAAGTCTCTGGCTAAAAACTCTGAAGTAAGTGATGATCCTAAATCTGTTAGGACACACTGGAACAGAGTCATTAGTTGGATGACCTCTGAGTCTTATAGGCTGAAGAGTATCTCTGAACAAGTCAGAAATGGCTACATCAGAGACTCTGAGGAAAGACTCCAAGAGAGACTGGCTAGAGAAGCTGAGGCCAAGAGATTAGAGGAAGAAAGATTGGCTAGGGAAGCTGAAGAAGAAGCTAAGAGGTTAGAAGAAGAACGCCTGGCAAAGGAAGCAGAACTTCTAAGGATTCAGGAAGCTGAAGCCAAGGCTCAGGCAGATGCAGAAGCCCAAGCTGCTGCTGAAGCTGAAGCTCAGCAGGCTCTGATTCAGGGGGAGTCTTCCTCTGCGATCCCTCTGATTCTTAACACTCTGAAGGAGATCAAGCAAGATCAGCAAGAGATCAAGAAAGATCAGAATGAGCTTCGTGCCAGGATGGACAAGCAAGATGCTCTGAACGAAAACATCCAGAACATGTTTGCCATGTTGCTTCAGAGACTTCCTCAACCTCCAAACCCTTAGGCACTTAGGATTTATTTTTGTTTGTTTGCCTAAGTGTTTTTGCTTCTGTCTTTCTTTTTAGCTCTGATATTCTGTTGAATCTAATGTTTTGACTGCTGTTTGCCTTTGTGTTTTTTCAATGAATTGTTTTTCTCTTTATTACTCTTTTTATTTTTTATGCCTTTTTGATTATGCCAAAAAGGGGGAGAAATTATTAAATAGCTCTGATGAAAATTATGTCTAAAACCTTAAGCATTCTGCAACAATTATAGAAATAGTTCTGATATAAATAGCTCTGATATAAATAGCTCTGATTAAATAATAGCTCTGATTAAATAACTCTAACATTAAAATTAAGAAATTGCAGAAAGTTTCAGAAATCTCATTACTTGAAAAGCTCTGGTAAGAACTTCTGAACTCCCTAGTACTAACTCAGGGGGAGCTTTTGTCTATCTGATCTAATATTTTTCATGTTTCATCTGATAATTTTATTTGTTTTGTCATCATCAAAAAGGGGGAGATTGTAAGAACAAAAATTGTTCTACAACAGATTCCTTGATTTTGATGATAACAAAGGATGAAACCAAAAATGGCACCCTAACGAAAAGTTTCTAAGTGTGCAGGGTTCTAAAGAAAGAAGAAATAAATCTGATGATGTCATCAGATGCACAACAAGATCAGATGCAAAATCTCAAGTATCAGAAGCATCTAAAGTGGAATCTCGTTTCAAGAAGCTCTGACTCTGGACAAAACTACAAAGTATCAGAAGCATCTGAACATGAAGTAAAGTCTAGAAGCTCTGACTCTGAACAAATGCCTTCTGTAAATTCTGAAGTTATCAGCGCCATCTGAACTTTCAAGAGATAACATCAGAAGCCAGTTTCTCCAGATACACAAAGACTCTAATCAGAATTGTTAATCATGATGAAGTAACGTTTAAGCCAAGTTAAAGTTCTGCAAATGGATTTCCTCAATTAGAAAGAGACGTTAATCTCCACTTCCAAGAGAGAAGATACTACTTGTGGTAAGTAGTCACTTCTAAAAGAAAAAGTCTACTGCAGAAGCTATTAATGGAATGGCGTAATTACATCTCAATATCCAACAGATTCAACGCTACTTCAACTCTACTTCAACTCCTATAAATAGAGAAGAAATCTCATTCAGTAAAAAAAAAAGAAATCACTAGCCAAAACTATACTGAAATTATATCACGCTCAAGAAAAACATCTTTGTTCTTCAAAGAATTTTCACTAAGCTTTTGCTTATCAAAGTGAAAAATTTGTTCTTAAGTTTGTAATATTTGCTTTCTTAGAAGCACTCTAGATTACACATCTTGTATCTAATTTTTATTTGATTTCCTCAAGTGACTCTTTGTAGTCTGTAGACTTGAGAGGACTAAGAGATTTTCTTCTCTCTTAGGGGTTGTTTGTAATCTTTCAAGATTAGTGGATTAAGTCCTTGTTGAAGGCAAAATCACCTTGGCCGGGTGGACTGGAGTAGCTTTGTGTTATAAGCGAACCAGTATAAAATCATTGTGTGATTTCATTTTGCAAAAGCGCTTATTTTTCAAACAATTCAAACCCCCCCTTTCTTGTTTTTCTCACCTTCAGATACAATTGATGATTCTACAATCGAGGCCGAGTATATTGTTGCCTCAAGTGAAGCAAAGGAAGTTATTTGGATCAAAAAGTTCATTAGTGAACTTGGCATAGTTCCTAGAATTGTGGATCCCATTGGTCTCTATTATGATAACAATGGTGCTATCGCACAAGCTAAGGAACCTAGATCTCACCAACGATCCAAACACATACTTAGGCGTTATCATCTCATTCGAGAGATAATAGATAGAGGAGATGTGAAAATATGCAGAGCACCTACACTCGACAATATTGTTGACCCACTGACAAAGCCTCTTGTGCAGCAGAAGCATGATGGCCATACTAGATCTATGGGCATTAGGGGTATGCCTGGTTGACTCTAGTGCTAGTGAGGGATTGTTGGTGTAAGCCCTAAAGGACAATACTTTTGGTACTTGTATCGAATTATTTATTAATAATAAAAGGCTTTTTCTTTATTATATTTGTCTAATAAAGTCCCTAGAATAAATAGTCCATTTAATGTATCAAGTGTGACTTAATCATGAGATCACATTAAACATAAAGACACTATTCTTAAAGTATCCATAGTCGAGCTTTATTGTGAAGTGGGATAATATTAAAGCATTAAGATTATTATATATATAGACTGATGATCACATCTCATGGATCATGGATAAGGAGTTATCAAGTCTTAAACATAGGTATGAATATTAAGAGTAATATTTATACTGGATTGACCCGCTATGAGAATACTATATAGAATGTTATGCAAAGTGTCATAAGTTATTCTCATGGTGATAATGGTGTATATCACCCTTCGACCTGAAACCACTATGGACCCTAGATGTAGAGTCGAATGCCTTATTGCTGATCAAACATTGTCCGTAATTGGATGACCATAAAGACAGTTAATGGGTACTCCACGAAGCATGCTAAGGGACATGAGTGACCTAGATGGAATTTGCCCATCCTGCGTAACAGGATAAATGTCTATGGGCCCAATATTGGACTGGATAAGGATGACACAATCTATGCCTTGTGTTCAATATAGACATAAGGGCAAAATGGTAATTGTACACATAAGTATTATCACAAAAGGATTTGTCAAATCACATGACATTTTCGTGTCTTGGATAGAAGTGATGTGTTGCTAGATACCGCTCACTATTTATTATGTTAAATACGTGATTTAATATAATTGTCAATGCCGCGAAAACCTATAGGGTCACACACAAAAGGACGGATTGATGAGAGATAGAGTAACTAAGGAATACCGTAATGTACGGTGTACTTAAGTGAATTATAGAATATCGTAATGTACGGTGTACTTAAGTAGAATACGAAATATGGTAAGGTACCACGCGCTTAAGTGATTTTGGCATATTATAAGATATGGGTCACATACACTTGAGTGGGCTTTTTAGCTTGCAGCACGCATAAGTGGTTCTATAAATAGAACCCTTGTGTAGAAGCATTTGTGCAGTTGCAATTTCGTTTCTCTCTTTCTCTCTCTCTCTCTCTCTCTCACTCACTCACTCAAAGCCTTCATTCGTAGCAGCTAGCACTGAGATTGAAGGAATCCGTTCGTGTGGACTGAGTAGAGGCATTGTCATTGTTCATCGTTCGTGATCGCTCCGTAGATCTGCATCAATGGTTATAATCTCCACAAGAGGTAATGATTCTATCACTGATCATGCCCATTCGTAAGGATCACTAAAGGAGAAATTTTAAATTCCGTTGCGTTTTGGATCGCTCTTCTCCTTCAGGTTTTACCATCAAAAGGTACCAACGACGGTGGTTTGAAATTCTATGGAACTTGATCATCACAGATTTCCTCAGACAGTGGCTGGGAATCCAAATGCTCCTACTATATATCCCCATCCTATTGTCTTTGTGTTTGTAAAACTTAGACACTATCTTGCAGTGTTTCATTATGTTGTTGGAGAAACCCCACCATTGCGAGCAACTAGGTTAAGTCCGGTGGTGGAAGTGGATCACTTCGACTAAGAGATGATCCATACATCACATAACTAGGCTATTAGCAATTTTGATGATGATCATTTGTGAGGCATGGGAAAATTTTACCAAGTCCCCATGGTGGGCGCCAAACGTTCTTGCTAAAAAACACTAAAAGGATAACTTCCCCGATTTTAGTCAGGAAAAGTCTCAAATGATTGGTTAAGTATCTGTAAAATGCTTTTCTCAGATAGTTTCCCACTTCTCCTCGTTTCTTCATGCCTCTTATATAAGCACATTCCTCACCCCTCACAATCATGAAGAGCCCTTTCCTCTTCCTCCTTCCTTCAAAGCCTAGAAATTGTTGTTATCTTATCTTTCAATTTTACTTCTTAATGACCAATAACGTCCATTTCGTTATGGCTCCGTTATGACCTTTCACTTTCCGAAACCGTTTCCACATGGTCACTGTTCGTTCGACTATTATCTTGGCTTATCTGCGTTCTACATTCGACGACATGAGACTCACAACCTCGACACATAAAGACCTCCAACCCTACAATAGGATAACATTGTTGGCCGAGCTATATCTCCGATATTTTTTAGGCCAATCCGTATTCTAGCTCTAACTACTACCCGACTTGCGCCTGAACCATTCCTACTTCCTCATCGACTTCTTATAATTTTACACATCTACTGGTTAACATAATTTTCCGAGATGTACACCTATATAAAAGAGTTGTCTCCTCATTTCATTAAACACCAAAATTTTGATTAAAAACCTTCTATTTTTCTTCTACTCTTCATGTTTTCATATTTTGTTTTCATAAAGTTTGTTGTAGTGCCGAGAAACTGAAAAAACCATAGTGAGAGTTTTGTTGTAACCAATGTTGTGTTTTAATTTTCTGCCCAAGAGTGTGATTATCTTGTGAAATTATTTTTTAAAGGTTGCAAGTTAAACCCATATAAAAACTTGGTTTTAGGTTATTGAGCTTCACCTATATAAAAGCTCTAGTCGTAGGTTCTCGAGTTTGTGCTGCACAAAAGCTCTATTTGAAGGTTCTTGAGCAAAGTCTGTGTAAAAGATCTGTTTGTTGGTTAGAGTTTAGCTGGTGTAAAAGCTCTATTTCTCTATTGTTAAAGGTTCGTGGGCAAATCCTATAAAAAGCTCAAGTGTGTTTAGTGAAAATCTCAAGAGGAAACTCTTGGGGACAGGAGTAGGCCAAGTAGTTTGACCGAACCTATTATAAATTTTGATGCACTCTCTTTATCTCTTCTCTCTTTTAATTTTGTTGCTTATACTATTTATGTTTCATATATCTCTTCATCTCTATCTTCTTAGTTTATTTGTGTTTCCTTATCTTTGTGTGATTATCAACCGACGACAACCTATTAAGGGCGAAGGAAGATAATTTGCAACAATTATGAAGGATTAGAGAAGTTGGATTCATATCCACGAACCATTCATTGAAAGATACAAATAAAAACCTCGACTCGGTCATACTGAATTAGACGGGGCATGAGAGCTTTTATTTCGATTTGGACACACAACCTAAAAATAATCAAGATCCATTCCAACATAAAAAACCCTAAGAGACTTAACTTTCTAAAAAGACAACAAATTGTATGATTAAGAATAAACAGAATTCTAGCTTTGATTGATTGATGTGATGTCAAACTGATGACGCCAAGCCAATGACATCACTTTTTTCAACTATGGACTGATGGAATGTTCATGGACCTTAGGAACGAGGATGAAGATGTCCTACTATAACACTTGATCAAGATAAATGATTGAAAGAGGACCCTTAACTCACAAAATGAGTGATATCCAGAGAACTGTCTCTCCTTAGACAACTGTCTTGCATAGAAAAACATATGTTCTTAAAACCATAACACCTTACTATAAAAGAAAAATAAGACATCAAATCAAGATATACACTCTTTGACTTATAAATACCTTATATCTATGATAATTACTAATTTGGACGCTAGAGTATAAATACTATTTATCTCCCCAAACGTCAAACCAAATTTGAAAAACACCAGCAAAGTTGTCAGAATTTTACTCTTAAATTTGACTCACTTCTAATTCATAAAATTAACTAATTTTCAAATGCTATCGAAATGTCAAACTTAGTAACATGACACCTCTGATAACTCTTCACACTAAATCCATATAACAAAATCCACAGTTGGATGAAAACTTATTACAATATAGATCACGCCTATAAAATTTCACATCAATAAAAAATCATTTGATATGTTAAAGAGAATGATAAAAATTAACGATTTTTATGAAGTTTTGTAAGATATTAGTTTTTATGTATCTCGTTGACATGTCAAATGATTTCCGATTGATATTAAACTTTAAAGACATGATCCATATGATAATAACTTTCAATCCAACGATAAATTTTGTTATACGAATATATGATAAAGAGTTATCAGATATGTCATATTACTAAATTTGACACCTTAGTGTTATTTGATGCTGAATATATATATATATATATATATATATATATATATATATATATATATATATATTAATGATAGTGCATTGTCAGTATAAAAAAATATTATACATATAATTAATTAAAATATTTTAAAATATCAAATCATATAAATAATTAAAAATTTTAAGATTAACTTGATGGGATACATGATTATCATTGATGGATAGTTTAAAAATAATTTACTTCATTATATATATATATATATATATATATATATATATATATATATATATATATATATATATATATATAACTTTTTATTATATTATATAATATATAATAAGTTTATTTTTATATATTGACTATTAAAGTATTTTTATCCATACATCAGTCAAATATCTCAACAAAATAAATATTAAATATTTTAAAAGCTAATATGAAAAATTGGCATTATCTAGTAATTTGATTGGATTTTCTATACAAAACATTTATATAATTAATTTAACATATGCAAATTAAATCAATATATAGTAAGATAATATTAAATGATTAAATAATTCAAAATCTAGATATAAAGTTCTAAAGTTGCTGGTATTGATGAAATAAGGATAACAACAATTCTAATACTATTGATAAACTCTTCATTACTTTTCAAGATTTTGCAGCACCCTTTTTGTTAAAATAATACAAATTATTCACAAAAACTATAGACAAGTATTGATTAGGATAATTAACAATGATATAAAATCAAATGAATATGATATAATATTATAATATTATATAGTAAATTATTTAAAAAATCCGCTGTTGAAAACAGCCCATTGGAATATCAAAGTTAGCCCCTGGTTTTGTTTTTCTGACTTCTCTTTGCATAAACCAACTGTTTTCTCTCTCTCAACTAACCCCTTCTTTGCTACTTCTTCTTCCTCTTTTATATCAAATGTCAATCTTCAATTCTTCACCAAACTTCACTATTTTTCTTTCCAATTATTACAACAATTTTCACACTTTTTTCATCCTTAACCTCATCAAAAATTACCTAGTTGCCAAAAAACAAATGTAAACAAAAAATCTTACCTCATGTTTATTGTTTATGTTTTTTAATATTTTTTTATATTTTATTTACTATTAAAATCTAATATCTCTGTTTTGCTCTGTTTTTTTTTTGCTCTGCTTTTGTTTCTTTTACTCTGTTTTTGAATTTTTGATGGGGTGTATTGATTTTGAAATTTGGATTGTTTTTTGGATACCCTTTTAGGTGAATTGAAGATTGCTGCATTGGATTTTTGAGTTGGTAGTTGAGAGCTTTGTTATTGTTATTGCTGTTGGATTGGTGTTTGAATGGGGATTGAGAGAACATTGGGTGATAGAAAAGGAAGAGATTTTTGTGAATTGCCAAAGGAAACAATTACTAACAGCAGGTCAAGGAGGAACCGGCGGCGTCATAAGATGCCGCCGGTTCAGATACTTTTTGAGACTTGTAAGGAAGTCTTTGCATCTTCTGGGACAGGAATTGTTCCTCCAGCTCAGGACATTGACAAGTTGCAATCTGTTTTAGGTATGAGGTTCTTTCTCATTGCTTTTGTGTTGATAGTTAGTTGTATTTTTTAATATGAAGCTCTTAATTTAAGAAAATACAAGCAATTAAATATAATTGTATAATCGCATGGGTCAGTGTCGTGATCGTATTCAACAATGATAAGTGTCAACATGTCTTCAATTTGAATTGTTGTGTTGATGTCCAACAATGATCCGATACACCTTCAATTTGAATTGTCGATAATATTTTTTATATTTATAAAATAAATAGTTTAAATACATTAATTATTCGATAAATCTAAAAATAAATATTTTTTACAAGATCGGAGAGATTAATTATGTTGTTTGATATTATTTAAATTTCACTAAAATTGCACCCATTTTTTATGTAATCATTTTACCATGAATATTATTGTTTGAGTTGTGAGGGTTTATTCACTTTCATTTTCCTTATATTGTGAGATTTCAATGTGTCATTGTTGTGGCTTAACATGGATTACATGCATGTGTTATATTTTTACTTATATATTATATATTCCAATCAAATGCATAAAATGCATGTTATTTTGTGCTATTTGTTCTCCACGAGAGAGATATATATTTTACATTGAAAAATTCAGTTTCTAATGTTATATCAAGTACATGTTCTGATGTGAATGAGACATCAATCATATATTGATAATAGATCTCTCTCTCATGTTTCTCTTCTCTCCCCTCTTTTTATGAGTAATTTGGTGATAATGAGCTAGATTATAGGTTAGCAATAAAGGTTTAAATCCCTATTATATGGAACTATCAAATGTCAATCACTAATAATGGATTTTATAGCACATTCTTGCTTTTTGTATGGTGATTATACGGACATTCTTGTCAAAGTGAAGGAAAGTGAAGGAAAATGGTTTGTGACTTTAGGCCTACTAGCCTATGAACAAAAAAGTCTATTATGTAGAAAAAGTTGTTAAACATGTAAGGTCTATTTCAAAACTCAAAAGGATATTCCTCTATTCTTGTTTTATATATGAAGATGAAAATGGATAAGTCAAAGTGAATTTTTGTAATAATATTCCTTTGGAATTCACTTACTTTAACAATAGTAGTTTGAACTAACTAGTTGTGTACTATTTCCAATGGTTATAAAGGTGTCTGGTGTTTGACGCTGACACATTTGATTATATTTAACCATTTTTATTTTTCCTTAAATTATTACTTTTGTCTACGAAGTAGTGTCTATGAGCTTCGTAGGTTTGATAATTTTCATGTGTTTTATGTGCTAAGCAAAGTATAAAACTCTTTTCTCATTTTGTGCAGATGGGATAAAACCAGAAGATGTTGACTTGAGACCTGATATGCCATATTTCATGGCAAATGCATCTCATAGAAGGCCAAAAATTACATACTTACATATTTACGAGTGCGAGAAATTCTCAGTAAGTTTCTAGACCATCTGATTCAACTGTCATCGATGTACTCGATGTGCGTTAATTTAGAATATCTTGAAGGTACAAAATATGCAAATAAGAAAAAAGATAATAGTGAACTTATTATATATGCTTTTTGAATGTGTTGTATAGATGGGAATATTTTGTTTGCCACCATCTGGTGTTATTCCTCTGCACAATCACCCTGGAATGACAGTTTTTAGTAAGCTACTTTTTGGAACTATGCACATCAAATCATATGATTGGGTTGTTGATTTGCCTCCTCAATCTCCTACCATTGTCAAACCCTCCGAAAGTGAGTATTACTAATATTTTTCACCGCTACTTACTACTCTGGTCCTATTTCTATTTATAAAAAAAAAATTTACTTTTCAGATTCATTGAATAACCAAAGTATCTGGTCTATATATTATCCAGATACATTAGTTATTCAAACCAGAGGGAATATTTATGAAGATGCTTTTGTAGTCTTACTATTCTTTTTTCAATTACTGAAACTATCATAGTAAAAAAAAACGGTAATAAAATAGAAAAAAAAGTGGCTGTTTAATTAACAGTGATATTATGATTTTGCAGGCCAGGTTCCTGATTTGAGGTTAGCTAAAGTAAAGGTTGATGCTGATTTCACTGCTCCTTGCAACCCTTCAATCTTGTATCCGGAGGATGGTGGAAACATGCATGTTTTCACAGCAGTGACAGCATGTGCATTTCTTGATGTTCTTGGTCCTCCATATTCTGATGTTGATGGAAGACACTGCACTTACTATACTGATTACCCTTTTTCCAACTTTTCAGGTAAATTTTCGAAATTTAGTGCTATCTATGGTCTTTAATATAAGAAAAAATTTACTTTTAAAATTTATTGAAGAATCAGTGTATCTGGATCATATATCGTCCATATACATTGATTCTTCGATGAATCTAGAAAGTAATTTTTTTTTATATTAAGAACCAGAGGAAGTAATTACTTTTCATATCTTATCAATAGACTCGGAATCTCCACGCTAAAGAAAACACACAATCATGCATTCAAGGGATCTTAGCGGTTGGATGAAGATCAAATAACTCGATTTTAACTTTACTGATTTGATTTTTAAGTAAAGTTTTTATATGAGCGTCTGATCTTTTTTACCAATGCCCGAGATCATGATTGCGTGACTAGAGGAAGTTTCGAGATCATGATTGCATGACTAGAGGAAATTTCTGGCAACATATCAATAAATCAATACCAAATTGCTTAGACGAAATTACGTGTTGTTTCCGGACTTAAAACCCATGTCATTCGATCTTTGATTAAATGGTCCAAATTCATCTGACCGTGTGAATGCTTGAACTTGTGACCGCAGAATATCTAGATCTTCATTACATTAATATTTTCTCTGGTCTCTATTATAGGAGAAAATTTATTTTTTAATTCATTGAACTAATATATAGATCAGATAAATTACTTTAATTCAAAAGTTATTCAATGAGCGTAATTAACTGGTAATGCTAAAACTAACCTACAATTTGATGAAATTTCAGTTGAGGGATTATCCATACCAGAAGAGGATAATAATGTTTATGAATGGCTACAAGAAAAGGACCAACTTGAAGATTTAAAAGTTGAAGGAAAAATGTACAGTGGTCCAACAATTGTGGAGAACTAGCTAATCATAATCTCTGTCTTCAAACATACACACCCACCACCTTTCAGTTCTTGTAATCATTTTCAATTTCTACAGAAAAAAACAAAATTTCTATTAATCTTGAAGATTTCATGCTGGTTTTGTTTGTTGTTGTATTTTTTTTGTTGGTGTTTTTTTTCTTCTTCTTTTCTTTATGGAACAGCATAGAAAGGAGAAATGTTGCTAATAGAAACACCACGTTATTAGCCATCAATATAGAATTAGTTTGTTATTGAAATTAAAAAGTAATGTTGTATTTTGTTCTTCTTGACCTTGTATGAAATATGTCACTCATATAATTTAAAATTTTCATTATATAAAAAAATATAAAATAAATAATCTAATAAGAATTGTAGTTGGGACTATTAAATTCGATAAAATCGGTTTGTAGGATGAAAATTGTCTCACTTATAAGCATCAAGTCATATATTGTCTTTTGTAGGACTCTTAACACACTTTTTCGCTAAAGATTAAACATCCGGAGCATGATAAAAAATGTAGTTGTACCTAACTCAATCCTCTAAAGTCATTTTCTAGGATGAAACTTGTCCTCACTTATAAGAACATGTTTGGAGCGTGAAACATAAATGATTGGCGATGCGGAAAACTTGATAGCAAGTGTCCATCTAATCTTAAATCAGGTTCTAATATCACGATAACAAATGTAGTTGCATTTAGCTCAATCCTCAAAAACCAATTTATAGGATGAGATTTGTTCTCACTTATAAATACATGAATAGATCATAGAATGTGCGATGAAAATTCTTAACAACAACAAAACATAAAAATTATAGACATAAAATGCTACATTTTCAATTTCTATTTTTACTCACATCTTAACAACGGTTGAATTATAATTCCTTGTGTCGAAGCATGTTTCTCGACAGAACAAGGATGTGTCGAATAATCTAGTGTGTTGAGTTGTATTAGCGTGTCAAAGTGTCGAACCAGATTTCTTCACACAGGATTTCGACTTAGGCATATTTTTTAGTAATGTTAACTATTTTGAGTTTTAATAGTTTTGAGTTTTGACTTAGGGAGCAAGCTAGCCTAAATCTATAAATAGAGGGAGTAACCCATATTCTTGTAATAACTTATAACATTGTATTCACAGAGTTTTGTAGTTGCAAAGTAGTGAATAAAGAAGTTTTCCACAGATTGTGGGTTTAGAGAGAAAACTCTGCAAAAAATATTCTTCTTCTTCTTCAATATTCTTTTCTTTTTTTCTCAATTGTTCTTTTCTTTTCATTGTCATTTCGTGATTGATAAAAAATCTTGTTCATCAAGATTAATAGAAATTTTCCATAGGTTGTGGTGGATTTCCAGCATCTGGTATCAAGAGCTCCGGTTTAAGCGATTTGTGGGAAGAAAATCATGATGGCAATGAATAATCCAAACAGGTATTTTCAAGTGAATCTTTTGATTCTCAAGAAAAATAATTATGAGAATTGTTGCAATCAGATAAATGTTGTGTTCTGCTATCAAGATCTTTGGGATCTTGTGAAGGAAGGAGTAACAACGGTTGTAGAAAATGCGACGGATCAAGAAAGGGATGTACATAAAGAATTGAAAAAGAAAGATAGTAAAGCTCTCTTTATAATCCATCAATGTGTTGATCTAGATAACTTTGAAAAGGTTAGTGATGTTGAGTCAGCAAAAGAAGCATGGGAAATTCTGGAGAAGTCGCTTGGAGGTGCAAAGAAGGTGAAAGAGGTGAGGTTACAAACCCACAACAGGACACATGAATTACTTCAGATGAAATACAATGAAAGAATAACTGATTTCTTCACTAAGGTTACGAAACTGGTGAATCAAATCAAGATATGTGGAGAAGTGTTGACATCAAGATCTTATGTTGGAAAGATCTTGAGGTCGTTGGCTCCAAAGTTTGACCACGCTGTAGTAGTCATAGAAGAGTCAAAAGTTTTGTCAAAACTGACAAAGGAAGAACTTCAAGGGACACTTGAATCTCATGAACAAAGAATGACTGAAAGAGCTGCAGGAAAACCGAAGAGTAATGTGGCTTTGCAGACGCAATTAAAAAAAGAAAGGAAAGGTAAAGGAAGCTGGAATGACAACAAAGGAAGATGATGCTACAAAAATTCGACTGGTCGAAATCAGCAAGAAAGAAACTGGTCGAATCAGAGAAAACCCTGGAACAAAGGCAACCAAAGAAGTGGTGTTGCAGGTAGAGGAAAATGTGGTGATCGAAAGCCAGACAAGAGTCACATTCAGTGTTACAATTGTCAGAAACATGGTCAATATTCTAGTGATTGTCTAGAAAAGCATAAGAATCAAGAAACTGGTGTAAAACTAGTGAAACATGAAGAAGAAGAGATGTTGTTGATGGTTACAACGAGAGATGGAGAGAGATTCAAGGACCAGTGATACTTGGACTCAGGATTCCCATCACACATGTCTGGAAGGAAAGATTGGTTTGTCAACATAAAACTCTCAATGAAGAATATGGTGAAATTTGCAAATGACAATACTCTAGCAGCTGAAGGTGTTGGTGATGTTCTGATTATGAGGAAAGATGACAAAAGGTCAGTAATTTCAAATGTGTTGTACATACCAGACAAGAAGAGTAATTTGCTCAGCATATGGTGGTTAGTCGAAAAGAACTACAAGGTGTCAATCAAAGACAAGATGATGAGAGTTCTCGACTAAAATGAAATGTTGATCTTGAAGGGTCTAAATGTGATAGAGCATAAGTGTCTTGCAACAGAAGCCAACAGAGATGAATGGATATAGAATTATAGACTTGACCATCTCAATTTTAAAGACATCAGAGATTTGAAGAGAAGAGATATGGTTTCAGGATTACCAAATATTGACATTACAAATGAAGTGTGTGAAGAATGTGTGCAGGCGAAGCAGCACAAGAACAACTTCAGTAAGGATGCAGGAAGCAGGTTGAAGGAAATTCTTAAAGTCATATACTCTGATGTATGTGGTCCTATCCAGGTGGATTCGATTGGAGGTAAAAAATACTTTGTTACATTCATAGTTGATTTCAGTTGAAAATCGTGGCCTTACCTGATCAAGAAGAAAAGTGAAGTGATCAAGGTATTTGCCATGTTTAAATCTATGGTCGAAAGACAAAGAGGTCGAAAGCTCAAGATTCTGAGGACTGGTGGTGGTGGAGAATATGTGTCGAAAGACTTCGAGGCATTATGTGTGAAAGAAGGGATTATGCATGAGGTGGTTCCACCATACACTCCACATCAAAATGTTGTTGTAGAAAGGAAGAATAGAACCATCATGAATATGGTGAGAAGTATGTTAAAAGGCAAACATCTACCCAAAGAATTATGGGGAGAAGTTGTGTCGACTGCAACATATATCCTGAACAAATGTCTGATGAAGAAGCTAGAAGGAATCACGCCAGAAGAATGTTGGTCTCGTGTCAAGCCTATCTTGTGTCATCTAAAGGTGTTTGGATCTATAGCACATAGACATGTGCTAGATTAGTTGAGAAGAAAACTTGATGACAAGTCAAGTCAGACGATCCTCATAGGATATCATTCGAATGGAGGATACAAGTTGTTAGACCTAGTGAACAAGCAAGTGGTGATCAACTGGTACATGATCATAGATGGGCTTAAGGAATGGGATTGGACTGAGAATGTTAAGAAGGATTCGGTGAGAATCTTTTGTGATAAACCAACTAGTGAAGTCGAAAGAGAAGTTCAACAAGAAGTCAAAGGTGAAGCAGGCCCAAACAGACCTCATAGAACAAGACACATGTCTGCAAGGTTGCAAGAATGTGTGATTACATCATATGATGTGGTCAATGAAGAAGGTGAGTTGGTACACTATGCTTTTTGTGAAGATGTCAAACCAGTCAATGTAGTTGAGGCATTAAAAGATTCGAAGGGGGTGAAAGCAATGAATGAAGAACTGAAGTCAATAACACTTGGTCACTTGTCGAACTGCCCCAAGACAAGAAGGAAATCGATGTGAAGTGGGTATGCAAGGTGAATTTTAATCCCAAAGGATAAGTGACTCGACACAAGGCGAGACTTGTGGCGAAAGGATTTCTTCAAAAAGAAGAATTCGACTTCGACAGAGTTTTTTCACTTGTTGCTAGGATCGAAACAATCAGGTTGGTTATTGGTCTAACAAGCATATACAGTTGACAGATGTGTCATATGGATGTGAAATGTGCATACCTAAATGGCCCCTTAGAAGTAGAATTTTATGTTACACAATCAACTGGATTTTTGAAATAAGGCAAAGAAAGAAAGGTGCACATGCTGCATAAAGCCCTATAAGAACTTAAACAAGCTCTAAGAGCTTAGAATAATAAGACATGTGGATTTCTAAGAGAGAAAGAATTTTTGAAGTGCACAAATGAACATGAAGTATATCTAAGAATAAGCAAGAGTGAATTGCTTATACTATGTCTCTATGTCGATGACTTGTTCATAACAGGTAGCTGCAAGAA
The DNA here is from genome assembly GCF_024323335.1 of Lathyrus oleraceus. NCBI lineage: Eukaryota > Viridiplantae > Streptophyta > Magnoliopsida > Fabales > Fabaceae > Lathyrus > Lathyrus oleraceus. Next base: position 139,105,359 of record NC_066579.1, on the reverse strand, counting down.
GGAGATCGAAGAGTTCAAAGGTGATCTCAACATGGAATTCGAAATGTGAGCTCGAGTGACATTTCATATTTCTTTAGCATCAAATTCTACAAGAGTGGTAGAGGTTTGATGATGCATTAACGAATGTATGCAAGCAAAATACCCAAGAGATTTGAGATGCAAGATTGTAACCCAACTTCAACTCTAGCTGAGCCCAAATTGCAACTGTCGAAACATTCAGATGAAGATGATGTTGATTCAACCCAATATAAAAGACTTATTAGGTCACTTCGATTCCCTTGTCACACAAGGCCCGACTTAGCATACAGTGTAGATATGGTGGGTAGATTCATGAAGAAACCAAATGTATCACATCTAACAGCGGTGAAGAGGATACTAAGGTATCTGAAAGGAACTCTCGACTATGGCATTTTGTTTCCTGCAACTGATGAAGGAAAAGAATGAAAACTAGTGGGATACACCGACTCCAATTGGTGTAGTGATGCTGAGGATCGAAAATCCATAGTTAACTATGTGTTTATGCTAGGTGGTGCACCGATTGCTTGGAGTTTGAGAAAGGAGTCAGTAGTGGCATTATCGTCGTGCGAAGCAGAATACATAAATGCTTCCCTTTGTGCATGTCAAGCAACATGGATGGTGAATCTGGTCGAAGAAATAACATCGAAGAGTCATGGAGCAATTACCATGAAGATCGACAACATGTTAGCTATCGATCTGGCGAAGAATCTGATAGCACATGGTCAAAACAAGCACATCGAAATGAGGTTCCATTATTTTGGAGAGTAGGTAGAAGATGGGAAGATGAATTTGGAACACTGCAGAACTGAGAATAATATTGCAGACATCATGACGAAGGGAGTGCAGATCGAAGTGTTCAGAAGACTAAGAGCTATGATGAATGTAGATAGCTTAGACACAATGAATTAGGTGGTGTTTTGAATTGTAATTCCTTGTGTCGAAGCATGTTGCTCGACACAACAAGGATATGTCGAATAACCTAGTGTATCAAGTTGTATTAGTGTGTCGAAGTGTCGAAGCAGATTGTTTCACACATGATTTCGACTTAGGCCTATTTTTTAGTAGTGTTAACTATTTTGGGCTTATATAGTTTTGGACTTTGACTTAGGGAGCAAGATAACCTAAATCTATAAATAGAGGGAGTAATTCATATTCTTGTAATAACTTATAACATTGTATTCACAGAATTTTGCAGTTGTAAAGTGAATAAAGAAATTTTTCACAGATTGTGGATAGAGAAAAAACTCTGCAGAAAATATTCTTTTTCTTCTCCAACGTTCTTTTCTTTCTTTCTCAATTGTTCTTTTCATTTCATTGTCATTGCATGATTAATAATAATCTTATTCATTAAGATTAATAGAAATTCTCCATAGATTGTGGTGGATTTACAACAACAACAAAACATAAAAATAATACAGACATAAAATGCTACATTTTCAATTTTATTTTTACTAAATCTTTGAAACATAAAATACTACATTTTCAATTTCTATTTTTATTAATCTCTTTGAAACATAAAATACTACATTTTCAATTTCTATTTTTATTAATCTCTGAAAAAGTGCCTTTTTATATTTAGATTCATAATACGTATATATAGATATATAAATGAAGCAAAACAAATCTTGTGTTTAGAATTTAGATGACACTTTTTTCTTCTCTTTAATGTAAGATAGTTGCATGCATGTCCTATTATGTTTGTTGGCGACCTTATAGTAATTTTCAAGTGATGTGAAATTAATTACTTTATAGTTATTGCAATAGCCAACCACGTACATGTTGGAAAATGTTGGTCATGCTTTGATTGCTTTTAAAACTAGATTATAGATTCTTGGCCATAGAGGGACATGAAAAGGTAGAAGAGAAGAATAGGCAAGTACAAATTTATGATGGAAACATGTGATAAAGACTACGTAGCTAGGAAAACTAAGCACATTGGATTGAAGCTAGCATGGAATGTATAATGTCAATAAAGGTGACCCTTGGAACAACAATAAGGTTGATCTCGCTTTATTACCTTTATTTCCTTATGTGATGCCAAAGTTTCCAACACCGCTACATGATACTTATCTTTTAGGCGATACTTCTTTACTTGTGTTATTTGACTTTGGTGCAACTCATTTGTTTGTTTATTGATCGTATTTGCTTGTTTTTAGGATTACAATGTAGAAACCCTAACTAATAACTTCTTTGACATTTCTAGTGCATATTTTGATCGTACTTCCTCTAGTTCTATTTATATTATTTTTTCTAGATTCATTCAATAATCAATGTATGTGATAAATTACACAGTCCGAATACACTGATTATTCAATAATCTTAAAAAAATAAATTTTCTCTTATCAATAGGATCGAAATAATACTATTTTCATGCATGATAGAAATTTCAGAGTCAACGACGTATGTCTAGCCTTAGATAAGTTAAATGTTATTTTTAGTATGGATTGATTATCGTAAGAATATAATTTTTTGATTCTCATTGATATGTATTCTGAGTAATATACAACTATTACCTACGTTTGTTTAAGAAATTAATAATGCATAGACAATCTTTGAAGTATAGACATATTCTATTACTTTGTCTCAATTGAAGTAGGAGGTTGATTGATGTTGAGTCTGTATCTGAAGTCCTGAAATAATATTAGAGAAAGATCTTTGGTAAAAATGTATGCAATTTGATATCGTGAGGGGACATGAAGAACACAGACATGACCGTGGGCTACTTTTTCCCAAATAAAATAAATGTTTATTTCAATGTGTTTCGTTCTCTGGTGTTGATTAGGGCCGCCGAAGAGATATATTGCACTGAAGTCATCACATCACAGTAGTCCAAATGGGCATTATGAATGAGACAATTGTAATTTTAGTAAAATGAAGATTAGTCCAGATGGGCATTATGAATGAGACCATTGTAATTTTAGTAAAATGAAGATATAGAAGAGCACCTGCAAGATATTGATAGAGAGATGAATCCTCATATGGAGTGCTATCGACAACACTTAATTTCAATTTTATTATAACTAGACTGAGACCCGCGCAATGCACGACTGTTAATTAATTTTTATTTATTTTGATTTAGCTTTATATTTGATAAGAATTTCTATTTTGTAAATATGAACAACAAATTTTTATTATAATATCTAATTATAAATAAGTGAGATAATAATATTAATTAATTACGAATAGAAAAATGTATGTTTGTAACTTGAGAATGACATACACCATTTTATTTTACAAATTGAAATAATTTTAAAAGATATCCCAAATAATTGTTTTTTATTCTAATGTATTTTTAATATTTGTCTCTCTTGTAAATATTTAATTATAAGATATATATTTGTTTTTAGTCTTAAATAAAAATTAAACTTTAATTAATAGAAAAGAAAAAAAGAACAGAGGGATCCACACATCTTATCTATCAAACCAAGCCTTACACTAAATTCATGGATATGCATGTCTAACTATGTCCCACAAATATATATATATAT